>NC_138310.1:49785000-50985000 GCF_965601325.2 Salmo salar | reverse complement strand
AAACAGTAGCTATAAAATTGATTGAGTAGGCTGCATAGATTTCATGACTAGAACCTCAAAAGAAGAAAACGCCATATTTATTTTTTTGTAAATGTAAATTTGCTGTCATAAATGTTAGCAACACCACCTTTGCGGTATGTGTGGGGGATATGATCACTAGTGTAACCAGGAGGAGAGGCCTCATTTAACGCAGTTAATTCATCAGGCTTAAGCCATGTTTGTCAGGCCAATCGCATCAAGTTTTTGATTAGTTAATTGACTGACTGCCTTAGAAATGAGGTATCTAACATTAAGTAGTCCTATTTTGAGATTTGAGGTTTCACAATCTCTTTCAATAATGACAGGAATGGAGGAGGTCTTTAGATGAGTTAGAGCCCTGTCTATGTCGATAGATAAGATGAGATCACCCCTCCAGTGTTGGAGTGTTCCCCTGGCTATCCGTAAATAAAAACAAGAAAATGGTGCCATCTGGTTTGCCTAATGTAAGGAATTTGAAATGATTTATAATATTACTAGTGATGCTTAATGATATTTTAGCAATTACATTTACTTTTGATACTTAAGTATATTTAAAATCAAATACTTTTAGACCTTTTACTCAAGTAGTATTTTACTGGGTGACTTGAGTCATGTTCTATTAAGGTATTTTTTTTAAACTTTTACTCAAGTATGACAATTTGGTACTTTTTCCACCACTGCATGAATCTCAAGAAAGAGGGCCCAATTATCTACAAATTCAATCTTTTGGGAGACTGTTCTCAACCAGCGATTGAGTTGTGCGAGTCTTCTGTAGAGCTAATCGCTCTCCCTAACTAGGAGGGAGCCAGAGACAATTACTCGATGCCAACACATCTTTCTAGCTAAGCTACACGCTGAAGCTATTTTGCGCTTAGGGCCTTTGACTGTTTCATCCTAACATCGTTGGTGCCGACCTGGATAACAATATCTCTACACTCACCAGTATTAGCCTCAGCCAGCACCATCTTCAGACTAGCCTTTGCGTCATTAGCCCTGCCCCCTGGTAAACAGTGTATGATCGCTGGATGATTATTTTTAAGTCTAATACTGCGGGTAATGGAGTCGCCAATGACTAGGGGTTTTCAATTTGTCAGAGCTAATGGTGGGAGGCTTCGGCGGCTCAAACCCTGTAATGGGTGGAGGAGAGACCTGAGAAGGCTGTGACTCAGACTCGTTGCTTAGTGGTGAATACCGGTTGACAGTTTCTATCGGCTGAATGAGCGACACCGGTTGATCATGCCGACAGCATTTCTTTCAAGAAGCCGTGAAAAAATTGTCCGGCTGCTGGGACTGTGCAGGGGGATTAACACCACTACCTGTATTTACTGGTGGCACAGATGCTGTATCATCCTTTCCTACACTTAAATTGCCCTTACCTAATGATTGCGTCTGAAGCCGGGCTTGCAACTTGGCTATCCTCACCATAAGGTGATAGTACTCCTGCATATTATGAGTACAGCGACCTGCAATGAGAATGGAGGTCGACCGATTTAATCGGAATGGCCGATTTTAATTAGGGCCGATTCAAGTTTTCATAACAATCTGTATTTTTGGCCACCGAATTGCCGATTTTTTTTTTTAAATGTTTGTAAAAAAAAATATATATTTTTAAATATTAGGTTGTTTTTTTTTAAATTTGAATTAAAAAAAATGTTTTAAACAATTATTTATATATATTTTACTACACCTTTATTTAACTAGGCAAGTCAGATTAAGAACACCATTCTTATTTTCAATGACGGCCTAGAACAGGGGTTAACTGCCTTGTTCAGGGGGGATTCGGGGATTAGTTTTTGCAACCTTCTGGTTACTAGTCCAACGCTCTAACCACCTGCCTTACATTGCACTCCACGTGGAGCCTGCATGGCAGGCTGACTACCTGATACGCGAGGGCAGCAAGAAGCCAAGGTAAGTTGCTAGCTACTATTAAACTTATCTTTATAAAAAACGATCAATCTTAACATAATCACTAGTTAACTACACATGGTTGATGATATTACTAGTTTATCTAACGTGTCCTGCGTTGCATATAATCGATGCGGTGCCTGTTAATTTCTCATCGAATCACAGCCTACTTCGACAAACGGGTGATGATTTAACAAGCGCATTTGCGAAAAAAGCACTGTCGTTGCACCAATGTACCTAACCATAAACATCAATGTCTTTCTTTAAAATCAATACAAAAGTAAATGTTTTTAAACCTGCATATTTAGTTAATATTGCCTGCTAACATGAAATTGTGTCACTGCTCTTGCGTTCATTGCCTGGCTTGTTGCGAACTAATTTGCCAGAATTTTACGTAATTATGACATGCCATTGAAGGTTGTGCAGTGTAACAGGAATATTTAGACTTAGGGATGCCACCCGTTAGATAAAATACGGACCGGTTCCGTATTTCACTGAAAGAAAAAAAAAACGTTTTGTTTTCGAGATGATAGGATTACTTAATCCTATCCCAGGTATTCTTTAAAGAGGTGGGGTTTCAGGTGTCTCCAGAAGGTGGTGATTGACTCCGCTGTCCTGGCGTCGTGAGGGAGCTTGTTCCACCATTGGGGTGCCAGAGCAGCGAACAGTTTTGACTGGGCTGAGCGGGAACTGTGCTTCCGCAGAGGTAGGGAGGTGAGCAGGCCAGAGGTGGATGAACGCAGTGCCCTAAACATTAGCTTTCTTACATGGCACATATTGCACTTTTACTTTCTTCTCCAACACTTTGTTTTTGCATTATTTAAACCAAATTGAACATGTTTTATTGTTTATTTGAGGCTAAATTGATTTTATTGATGTATTATATTAAGT
The DNA here is from genome assembly GCF_965601325.2 of Salmo salar. Lineage (NCBI taxonomy): Eukaryota > Metazoa > Chordata > Actinopteri > Salmoniformes > Salmonidae > Salmo > Salmo salar. Next base: position 50,982,186 of record NC_138310.1, on the reverse strand, counting down.
TAAAATAAGTGTTCATTCAGTATTGTTGTAATTGTCATTATAACACTTTTTTTTTTAATCGGCCGATTAATCGTCATCGGCGTTGAAAAGTCGTCCGACCTCTAAATGAGAAGGCATAATGTTATTTTTTTTGTCCTGCAGATCCATGTCCAGATAAAGCATCTGGGGTGAAAAAGTTAAATGAAAAAAAAAAAAATAATGAAAAAAAAGTTGAGTGAGGAGCAGAGACAACTCGAAAGTGTGACGGAAGTGATGTCAAACTATCGCCCCGTAGCACTCACTTATGTAATCATGAAGTGCTTTGAGAGGCTAGTTAAGGACCATATCACTTCCATCTTACCTGACACCCTAGAGCTACTACAATTTGCATACCGTCCCAACAGATCTACGGACGACCCAATCTCCATTGCATTGCACACTGCCTTATCCCACCTGGACAAGAGGAATACCTATGTAAGAATGCTGGGGGGCGGGGGGGGGTGGGGGGCAGAAGGTGTGTGTGCTCAGCCCCCTCCTTTAATTCCTGTTGACCCATGAATGCGTGGCCACTCACGTCTCCAACTCAATCATCAAGTTTGCTGACGACACAACAGTGGTAAGCCTGATTGCCAACAACGACGGCCTACAGGGAGGAGATGAGTGCCTTGGCAGAATGGTGCAAGGGAAATAACCTCTCCCTCAACATAAACAAATTGAAGGAGCTGATCGTGGACAACAGGAGACCGCAGAGAGGGCACACCCCCATCCACATCGACGGGGCCACAGTGGAGAGGCGCAAAAGCTTCAACGACGTGCACATCACTGACTACCTGAAATAGTCCCTTCACACAGACGGCGCAACAGTGCCTCTTCAATCTCTTGAGGATGAATAAATGTGTCTTGGCCCCTAAGACCCTCATGAACTTCTACAGATGAACCATTGAGAGCATCCTGTCAGGCTGTATCACCACCTGGTAGTGGTGACAGTCTTCCCTGTGGCTCAGTTGGTAGAGCATGGTGTTTGCAACGCTAGCATGGTGTGTGCAACGCCAGGGTTGTGGGTTCGATTCCCACGGGGGGCCAGTACAAAAAAAAAAGTATGAAATGTATGCATTCACTACTGTAAGTCGCTCTGGATAAGAGCGTCTGCTAAATGACTAAAATGTAAATGTAATGGTACTGCAATTGCACCGTCCGCAACCGGGTGCGGTCAGCCCAATGCATCATCGGGTGCACACTGCCTGCCCTCTAAGACATCTACAGCACCTGGTGTGTCAGGAAGGCCGAGACTATCATCAAGGACCCGAGCCACGGCCCGCTACCATCTATAAGGCAGAGACCGTACAGGCGCATCAACGCTGGGACTGAGAGAAGCTGGTTATCAGTCTATCTCCAGGCCATCATACTGTTACAGTCACCACAAGCCGGCCTCCGCCCAGTACCCTGCCCTGAATGTCAGACACTGTCACTAGCCGGCTACCACCCGGTACTCTACCAAGTTCCTTTGAGACTACTGCCCTATGTACAGAATCATTGAACACTGGTCACTTTAGTAATGTTTACATACTGTTTTACCAACTTCATATGTATATACTCTATTCTAGTCATGGCTCATCCTATATAACTGCTGCTATACACACTTTGAATGAATCTGGTCTAGATCCGTATAGATTGTATTAGGATTAGTGTTGTTTGGTTTGTTAATTGGGTTTGTTCCGCCATTTCTTGATTGTGAGGAGCTAGTCATTTCCCTGCAACCACTATAACATCTGCTAAACTGTGTACGTGACCAACCAACTTTGATTTGTATTGTGACCGTGCTTGCTTTGTCTCTGGACATTTATTTAGCTATGGTATTGTGTTACCTAGGCATTCCTTTATCCCAGGGCTGTTTTTACTTTTTTCTTTCCATCAATTGAGCTGTTTTTGCTCTCGTTTTTAGTTAGGTCAAGTCTGATTAAAATGCAGCAAATGCTATTTTAAAATGCACTTTTCCCTGTTCATACAGGGCCATCTGCGGAAGGAACGGTTGTTGTGTAAATTTTTGTTCAGCAATGTGTTGTTTTGAAAAGCAAGCGACGCTCCCTTTCATCAACCTTATTTTGATTTATTGTCACATGGGAGTTCCTTTGTGTGTAGTGGTCTGCAGGCTATATTAGGCTAAATATGAGTTCCCCTCTTACTTTTCAGGACACTAACATAACTTGAGTATCTTGTGAAATGAACACAGAGTTTGACCTGAAAGTAGTTTTGGGGGTTTTATTACAAATCAAATAAGTTTTATTTGTCGCGTACACAGATTTGCTCCAACAGTGCAATAATAAAATAGAAAACAATGCACACTATATAGTTTAAGAAATATCACAGACCGAAATATATCAGATACCTTATAAAAAAGGTACGAGCGTGGATCAGAAAACCAGTCAGTATCTGGTGTGAGTGCCATTTGCTTATTGCAGCGTGACTCATCTCCTTCGCATAGAGTTGATTGTGGAATGTTGTTCCACTCTTGAATGGCTGTGCGAAGTTGCTAGATATTGGTGGGTACTGGAACACGCTGTCGTACACGTCGATCCAGAGCATCCCAAACATGCATAATTTGTGACATGTCTGGTGAGTAGGCAGGCCATGGAAGAACTGAGACATGTTCAGCTTCCAGGAATTGTGTACAGATCCTTGCGACATGTGACCGTGCATTATCATGCTGAAACATGAGGTGATGGCGGGGGATGAATGGCACGACAATGGGCCTCAGGATCTCGTCACGGTATCTCTGTGCATTCAAATGGCCATTGATAAAATGCAATTGTGTTTGTTGTCCGTAGCTTATGCCTGCCCATACCATATCCCCACCGCCACCATGGGGCACTCTGTTCACAACGTTGACATCAGCAAACCGCTCACCCACACAACGCCATACATGTGGTCTGCGGTTGCGAGGCCAGTTGGACGTACTGCCAAATTCTCTAAAACAACATGGGAGGTGGCTTATGGTAGAGAAATGAACATTCAATTGTCTGGCAACAGCTCTGGTGGAAATTCCTGAAGTCAGCATGCCAATTGCACATTCCCACAACTTGAGACAACTTTGGCATCGTGTTGTGACAACAGCACATTTTAGAATGGCCTTTGGCACAATGTTTACCTGTGTAATTATCATGCTGTTTATTCAACTTCTTGATATGCCATACCTGTCAGGTGGATAGATTGTTTTGGCAAAGGAGAAATGCTCACTAACAGGGATGTAAACAAATTTGTGCACAATATTTTAGAGAAATAAGCTTTTTGTTTGTGTGAAATTTCTGGCATCTTTTATTTCAGGTCATGAAACATGGGACCAACACTTTACATGTTGTTTTATTTTTTGATGTATGTGGACACATTTTACATTTTAGTCATTTAGCAGACGCTCTTATCCAGAGCGACTTACTGTAGTGAATGCATACATTTAAATTCATTTCATACATTTAAAAAAATATATATTCTCATACTGGCCCCCCGTGAGAATCAAACCCACAACCCTGGCGTTGCAAACACCATGCTCTACCAACTGAGCCACAGGGACACCCCTTCAAATGAGTGGATTCAGATATTTCAGCCACAGCCTTTGCTGACTGGTGTATAAAACCAAGTACACCGCCATGCAATCTCCATAGACAAACACTGGCAGTAGAATGACCTTACTGAAGAGCTCAGTGACTTTTAAAGTGGCACCGTCATAGGATGCCACCTTTCCAACAAGCCAGTTCGTCGAACTTCTTCAGGTTGTTAGTGATGTGCACGCCAAGGACCCTCTCCACTGCGGCCCGGTCTGGATGGGGGGCGTGCTCACTCTCCTGCTCTCTCCTGTAGTCCACGATCAGCTCGTTTTTGTTGAGTGAAAGGACTTTCTAGAATGTCTCCTTTTTTGGGGGGGGGGTTGGAAAAGGGAGGTAGCTTAGCTTATTAGTCAAATTAACATTTGAGAGGGGTGAGTGAGTCACGCTTTTCAGAGATTATTCAAAACGGGCTACTCTTGAAATGAAAGAAATCAGCCCTTAGGTAGCCTACTTTAAAAAGGTTTCAGCTTATTACTGGTTCACCTTTTGATTGTTTGATTGTTTGCGGTTTCTATCATGGATTGTGTTAACTTTCATTTTGTTCAATGATAACCGATTTGTTTCCATCATAGCTTTAATTTGTTGGATGGCGAGATCAGTAACCTCTGGCAACGGCATGTTATCTGCCATTGTGCTGTTTGCTTGTATGGGATCCTAATAACTTCTATGCTCTTGCTCTTTTTTTCTCTCTCTTACTTTCTCTCCACCCTCCCCAGGATATGGGCACACTACGCCCCTGTCGGACACGGGAAAAGCCTTCTCCATCTTCTACGCCCTGCTGGGAGTGCCCTTCACCATGCTGGTGCTCACCGCCTGCGTCCAGAGACTCATGCACCCGGTGACCTACGGGCCCATCAGCATGTGCCGCCAGAGGATCGGCCTGGACCCTCTCACCGCCACTGCCTTCCACTTTGCCATCCTGCTGCTGCTGGTGGTGCTGGGCTTCTTTGTGGTACCCGCCGTGGTTTTCAGCCACATCGAGGACACCTGGTCCTTCCTGGACGCCATATACTTCTGCTTCATCACGCTGTGTACCATCGGCCTGGGCGACTACGTGCCCGGCGAGAAGCCCGGACAGAAGTTCAGGTCGCTCTATAAGATCTCTGTGATGGGTGAGTCATGAACTAGTCTGTGTTTGATAACAGGGCGTGGCACACTGACACTGCTCAGACTGATGTCATAGAAATTCTGTGATACTCATTACTCATTCAACTTAAATATTGGTGTTCATGATGTCATGTTAGAATTGTTTGCCCTGAAGTCTCTTTCCTATGAATCGAAAACAAGGAAACAATAGTGTGAACAGTGACGGAATGATTGGGTGGAGTTTGCATCAATGTTTTAAGCACAGGGGTATGAATAGGAATAAGTAGACTTGACAGTTTGGACCATGTGCAGACACTTGAGTGAAGGTTAACCGGGAAAGTCACGCCAAGTCATCATGGCGCCTCCTGAGTGCTCCTCCTCCCCTCAAGTAGTGCATTCCAGTCAAAAGGGTCCATAACGTCCAAGGAAGCGATTTTTAAGAACTAATAAAAAATAAAATAATCTTCTTATTTTTTTTAAAATGAGCTTATTGTAAGATATATTTGAAATACTCCTCATTTGAAGATGAGAGAGGACAGGACACCTCTGCTCTACATTTTACATTACATTTTAGTCATTTAGCAGACGCTCTTATCCAGAGCGACTTACAGTAGTGAATGCATACATTTCATTTCATGCATTTATTTTTTTTAATATTTTTTTTGGACTGGCCCCCGATGGGAATCGAACCCACAACCCTGGCGTTGCACACACCATGCTGGCGTTGCAAACACCATGCTCTACCAACTGAGCCACATGCTCTACATTGTGTTCAATGTATAGACTTCTTGTGGGCCAAATGTCAGGAGATATTAGTTCAGAATGATGACTTGGCGTGACTTTCCCAGTTAACCTGGCTCAGCTGATGAAAGAAAATGTATGCATTCCTTATCCCTGTGTTGACCATAGACATGTAATTCTGATACTGCATATATGCAATACGGTTTATCGTTTTGACTATATTTGTAGAAGTTTGAGGAGGCCCTCTTGTGGTTTTCAGGAGGAAACTAAACGGTGTCGCACCACTGCCCCCTCCATGTATCTCACAATGTCAGTGATTTGGTTGGTATACTGCATGTGTGAATTTCAATTGGGCTTCTTGTTTTGGGAAGAGTGCAATGTGTGGTGTGATTGCTCTCGTCTTAAGGACATGTTGCAGTAGGGAGTTAACGATACCACACCACCATCTACCCCACTTGTACTGGGAGGGATTTCATGTTGTCACATGACATTTTATCAGAGTCATGCTCTTAGTTTAAGGTATAATTGAATTACCCTTTTATTCTCTCTCAAAATAACCTCACTGTTTAGAGCCTAGTGGTGTTTGTTGTACTGCTATTGTGGTGGCTGGCTCTGTGGCGTTGTCTCGGGGTCCGCGCGCATTGTTTCAATACGCAACTTGTTGCCTTGTTTTAGGGCACTGTGTTTTGTTTGATCATGTCACATGACCTGGATTTTAACTTTTGTTTAAAGCTTGTTCATCACACTTTCCCCTTTTTAAATATATATATTTTTTGTCGTATGGTCCAGCACCATCCTCAGACAATTGCTTTAATTTTGGGTGTAATTCTCAAAGGTTAAAATCTGTCATCTGACATGATCAACCAAAACACAGGGCCCTAACTATGTAGGCCAGATCCTCCTGATTGGTTGTTCTCATTTCCTAGGAGGATTAGCAACTACTAGAAAATAGGTGGTTTTGCTCATATCAGAATACACTTTTCCTGTGAATACCCTACAAAGCCTCCTGAGTGGTGCAGCGGTCTAAGGCACTGCATCCCAGTGCTAGAGGTATCACTACAGACCCGGGCTCGATCCCAGGCTGTGTCGCAGCCGGCACGACCGGGAGACCCATGAGGCGGCGCACAATTGGCCCAGCGTCGTCCAGGTTAGGGGAGGGTTTGGCCGACCGGGTTGTCTGTGTCCCATCGCTCTCTAATGACTCCTTGTGGCGGGCCGGCTGCATGCACTCTGACTTTGGTTACCAGTTGTACAGTGTTTTCTCCGACACATTAGTGTGGCTGGCTTCCGGGTTAAACGAGCATTGTGTCAAGAAGCAGTGCGGCTTGGCAGGGTCGTGTTTTAGAGAACGCATTGCTCTCGACCTTCGCCTCTCCCAAGTCCGTATGGGAGTTGCAGCGACGGGACAAGACAGTAACTACCAATTTGGATATCTCAAAATTGGGGAGAGAAAAAGGGGTAAAGTACAAAAAATATATATATACCCCACAACATGGCATGACAGAATTTAAAGTCACAAGGGAGGTGTAAGTCTACTCTGCTTATTGACCTGCACTGAAACAAATGAACCATGATATGGCATAAAAGCAGAACTGTATCGTGAGGAAGCCTGTTGAAAAGTTGGCCACCTTGTCCATCAGGAATGCACCACGAGCACACCAGTGTGGTGAGTTTGTGCTTTGTGAGACAAGTGACTTATGTCCATGTATAACGCTTCTTGAATTAATTTTGTTCTCTCTGTAGTGTACCTGTTTCTAGGGCTGATGATAATGTACCTGGTCCTGCGTGCCTTCCACCGGATGGCCGACCTGCATGGCCTGACTTCTTTCTTCCAGCTCCCCCACTGTGACGAGGATACAGAGGAGGATAAGGAGCCCATTATCGAGGCCGGCCCTGAGGACCAGCATGAGGCAGAGGCCTCGGCCAAGCCCCTGGATCCAGCCTCCCAGACCTCCTATAACACCATCAACCGATAAGGACTCACTCCACTCTGGACTGTTCTCCTTTACACAAGTCAGGTCAAACAGCTAAACAGTCACTGTTTTACAGCAACACAGGGGATGAGTCATACATAGGCACCAAAGACTGTCGTTACTGCTGTGAGGAAACTCACGGCTCAGGTCAGACCTTCCTGCTACGACAGCTCAACTGAACCAAAAAGAAACAGAACTCTACAGATGCCCCAGTGCACCCAGTTAACACTTGGCAAGGGTTGTTCGTCAAGGTGGGAGAAGGTTGTTGTTCCATAACCTCTAGAGAACACTTCTGGTTGGGACTGATGAGGATTATTTGTCACTTTTTGATGTTGTTTCAGACCAAAATATATATAGATAGGTTTATCATATACCGATATTTTCTTGTGAATGTATTTTCATGTACCCTTTTGTGGTTTTAGGTCAGGGTTGATCAAGGAAGGTCGTACAGAAATATCGGATGTTTCAAAATTAAACAACCTCATTATAGTGGCCATCTTTGAATGAGTTTGTTGCCTCTCCCCAGTAATTAAGTGAAAAAGCCATTGCTTGAGACTTTGTCTTGAGTCATATGATGGAGCACATTCCCAGGACCCCCATGGCTTTGTTTTTGCCTGTTGTGTAACATGATTGTGTGTTTCAAATACATTAAGTATTTCATCTGACGGATTACAAATGTAGGGAATAAAAGGTTTGAAAATAAAAAACAAGTATCTGTGTTCTGATGTGTAGTTGTCTAAAGTTAAATATTAGGATTTTCTGTCATTGTGAAAGTATGTATTTTAGCATGTATGAAGTTTGTCCACCTTGAACAATGTAGCAACTAACAATGTAATAACAGACAATGTAATAGCTTTTATATGTATAATTGAATAAATGCTGATAATGTAGATTGCCAATGTTTATAATGCTAAAGTTTGTGCATAATTTAATTATTACATTATGCATTGATTATCAAATTGAAGTGGGTAACTTATGAATGTAATAATTTTAACCAATGTAATAACAAAATTATTAAACTAAATTCACTCTTGTTTTTTCATTAATATCAAGTGTCATGCTTCAGTAATAGTGGACCTCACGCCACACCACATTCCTGAATCCTTATTTGATATTACTAAAGGAATGTAATTGGACAGTTCATTAAACCAGGGGACTAATGTTGGAGGGCCCATACTCCTGTTTCCCTGCAGACATAAATGGGGAGGTTGTGGCATTTTGAATTACAACACACTTAGATATGACAACAGTTTGGGACTGTATTATCTGTAATATCTAGTTGAAGTCGGATGTTTACATACACCTTAGCCAACTACATTTAAACTCAGTTTTTCACAATTCCTGACATTTAATCCTAGTAAAAATTCCCTGTCTTAGGTCAGTTAGGATCACTTTATTTTAAGAATGTGAAATGTAATAGAGTGATTTATTTCAGCTTTTATTTCTTTCATCACATTTCCAGTGGGTCAGAAGTTTACATACACTCAATTAGTATTTGGTGGCATTGCCTTTAAATTGTTTAACTTGGGTCAAACGTTTCGGGTAGCCTTCCACAAGCTTCCCACAATAAGTTGGGTGAATTTTGGCCCATTCCTCCTGACAGAGCTGGTGTAACTGAGTCAAGTTTGTAGGCTTCCTTGCTCTCACAAGCTTTTTCAGTTCTGCCCACAAATGTTCTATGGGACTGAGGTCAGGAATTTGTGATGGCCACTCCAATACCTTGACTTTGTTGTCCTTAAGCCATTTTGTCACAACTTTGGAAGTATGCTTGGGGTCATTGTCCATTTGGAAGACCCCTTTGCGACCAAGCTTTAACTTCCTGACTGATTTCTTGATGTTGCTTGAATATATCCACATCATATTCCCATCTATTTTGTGAAGAGCACCAGTCCCTCCTGCAGCAAAGCACCCCCACAACATGATGCTACCACCTCGGTGCTTCACGGTTGGGATGGTGTTCTTAGGCTTGCAAGCCTCCCCCTTTTTCCTCCAAAAATAACGATGGTCCGTTCTATTTTTGTTTCATCAGACCAGAGGACATTTCTCCAAAAAGTACGATCTTTGTCCCCAAGTGCAGTTGCAAACCGTAGTCTGGCTTTTTATGGCGGTTTTGGAACAGTGGCTTCTTCCTTGCTGAGCGGCCTTTCAGGTTATGTCAGTATAGGACTTGTTTTACTGTGTGTATAGATACTTTTGTACCTGTTTCCTCCTGCATCTTCACAAGGTCCTTTGCTGTTGTTCTGGGATTGATTTGCACTTTTCGCACCAAAGTACGTTTATCTCTAGGAGACAGAATGCATCTCCTTCCTGAGCGGTATGACGGCTGCGTGGTCCCTTGGTGTTTATACTTGCATACTATTGTTTGTACAGATGAACGTGGTACCTTCAGGCATTTGGAAATTGCTCCCAAGAATGAACCAGACTTGTGGTCTACCATTTTTTTCTGAGGTCTAGGCTGATTTCTTTTGATTTTCCTATGATGTCAAGCAAAGAGGCACTTAGTTTGAAGGTAGGCCTTGAAATAGATCCACAGATACACCTCCAATTGACTCAAATTATGTCAATTAGCCTATCAGAAGCTTCTAAAGCCATGACATCGTTTTCTGGAATTGTCCAAGCTGTTTAAAGGCACAGTGAACTTAGTGTATGTAAACTTCTGGCCCACTGGAATTGTGATACAGTGAATTATAAGTGAAATAATCTGTAAACAATTGTTAGAAAAATTACTTGTGTCATGCACAAAGTAGATGTCCTAACCGACTTATAGTTTGTTAACAAGAAATTTGTGGTGGTTGAAAAACGAGTTTTAATGATTCCAACCTACGTGTATGTAAAGTTCCGACTTCAACTGTATGTAAAATGGAGCCATGAAGGCAACTTTGTATTAAAATGTTTCTTGTATTGGTTGACCTGAAAAAGAAAAGGTGTAACACCTCCATATGTGAGGCTCATGAGGATTGTAAAGGCAGATAATTTAAAGTAGGGGGAAAAACATGGATTTTGGCCTTGGACCAATGGGTTAAGGGTGGGGTGAGCGGAGTGAGTGTCTGACATGAGTCTGGTTCCATCTCCATCTTAATGAGTCTGGTTTAATCTCTAAAGCAAAGTAGCCTGGTCTATCCTGGGATAGGAGTAAAAATCATGTTGAATATTTTTGTGATAATTACAATTTGTCTAATCGCATGACTGAAAGGTGTCTTCAAATTGAGCCGTTTTTTTCCCTCTGACGACACTGGATGTTTGCAAGGTCAAAATGGAAGCGCAATAGTAACCCCCCCTGCAAGTCTGTTGTGGCAATGGATGCAAATGCAAAGTGTTTCTTAATAACCATTAATTTAATGCCATTAAATAGTTATTTTAGGTTATTACATTATTGGTTTAAGTTATTACACTATTGATGTCTGGAGCGTGTTGTCACGAACTCTGCTGGTCGGTTACTACGTAGCAACCTAGCGGTGCCGAAAGCCTATTACGATCTCCAAAACGGCCAAACCACTTTTTTTTTTAGACGCCCGTTTTGGCCTCAAATTAGTTTATGATCAAGTTCATTCCCCACGGAGAATTATATGAAAGTTCGCTACAAATTGAGATATTTTATTAAATAGTGATCCATTCTAACTACGACACTGAAAAAAAATGTAAACGTAATGTGTTGGTCCCATATTTCAAAATAAAAGATCCCAGAAATGTTCCAGATGCACAAAAAGCTTATTTCTCTCAAAGTTTGTGCACAAATTTGTTTACATACCTTTTTATTTAACTAGGCAAGTCAGTTAATGAATTCTTATTTACAATGAAGGCCTACCAACAGGCACCTCCTGTGTGGACGGGGGCTGGGATTAAAAATATAGGACAAAACACACATCAGGACAAGAGAGACACCACAACACTACATACAGAGAGACCTAAGACAACACAGCATGGCAGCAACACATGACAGCACAGCATGGTAGCAACACAACATGACTATACAAACATGTTACAAACATTGTTGGGCACAGACAACAGCACAAAGGGCAAAAAAGTAGACAATACATCACACAAAACAGCCACACGTTAGTAAGCATTTCTCCTTTGTGCAGTTCTGTCACACAACATAATGCCAAAGATGTCTCAAGTTTTGAGGGAGCGTGTAATTGGTATGCTGACTGCAGGGATGTCCACCAGAGCTGTTGCCAAAGAATGTAATGTTCATGTATCCACCATAACACGCTTCCAATGTCGTTTTAGATAATTTGGCAGTATGTCCAACCGGCCTTAATACCATAGACCATGTGTATGGCGTCGTGTGGGCGAGAGGTTTCCTGATGTCAATGTGTACAGAGTGACCTATGGTGGCGGTGGGGTTATGGTATGGACAGGCATAATCTACAAAAACGGACACAATTGCATTTTATCGATGGCAAATTGAATGCACAGAGATACCGTGATGAGATCCTGAGGCCCATTGTCATGCCATTCATCCGCTGCCATCACCATGTTTTCAGCATGATAATACACGGCCCCATGTCGCAAGGATCTGTACACAATATCTGGAAGCTGCAAATGTCCCAGTTCATCCATGGCCTGCATACACACCAGACATGTCACTCATTGAGCATGTTTGGGTTGCTCTGGATCGACGTGTACAACAGCGTGTTACAGTTCCCTTCAACATCCAGCATCTTATCAAAGCTCTTGAAGAGGAGTGGGACAACATTCCACAGGCCACAATCAACAGCCTGATCAACTCTATGCAAAGGAGATGTGCCGTGCTACATAAAGCAAATGGTGGTCACACCAGATACTCACTGGTTTACTGATACACGCCCCTACTTTTTTTTAAGGTATCTGTGACCAACAGATGCATGTCTCTATTCCCAGTCATGTGAAATCCATAGATTAAATGAATTGCAATTAATGTATTTCAATTGACTGATTTCCTTATATGAACTGTAATTCAGTACAAATCTTTGAAGTTGTTGCATGCTGCGTTTATATTTTTGTTCAGTATACATTGTCATCGCACAGGACCACGTGCTAACACAGACCAATCACGGCCGGCAGGCTATGAGGAAGCTTGCACCCTCATGCCATAGACGTTAAAAAGAACAATTCACCCAAAACCACTAATTTCTTTAATTTAGTGTTAAATAACTGTCGTCTCGGGAACTTGCTTAATCGTAGAAAGATGATACTTCTTTCTGTGGGAAACTAGAGTATCAGAATCAACCAATCAACCAATCAGCAAATAACCTAAGTTAATTTTATCTCAAATTAAATAACACTAACATGTGAGAACAATATTTTTTGGTGAACAAATGTTTCATTCTGGCATTATAAGGTTGGTAGCAACGTGGAAAATCGTTCTGGAAATCTGTTGCAGCTCAAGTCGACTACAAAATCCACAATGCAATGCTCGCTCTATGGGCTGGCTACACATAATTCCAAAGACAATATCAGGATGTAAAGTAGCTAGTTAGCTGTAAAATCGCCTAAACAAACTGCACTAGCAATTTAGGCGTCTACAATCTCACCATGTTCAACCTGCAGATCGATTTGCAAGGGCAGATATACTTTTGAGGAGATGAGAACCGTTGACCATGCCACGTCAATGGGCCGCGCGGTGAATGCTGGGCTATTATAGGTCAAGGAGTGAATGGGAGTCATTTGGGCGCTAGCTCAAAAAGCCAACATTAGCATGAATTTCGTCAACAATATTACAAATATTTTCCAAGATATGAGATACTTAACTTGCTATGTGTAATATTGTATAGCTTTGGAATCGACATTAAGTACTTTCGAGGAAAATAGGCATGTTTCTCGACTCATACCGTGACTTTGAGAAGGGATTGCGTGACAATTATTTTAGCAACCGCGTGACGCAGCCTGACAACGTGAAAGCGATTGGTCGATTGGTCAACAGTCTGCGTTATACGTTCCTCCATTCATTACCCAATGGAATTCCATATCCTACCTCTGGGCACGTTTGAAATTAAAATGCTTGCTGCTTTATGAGCCTTCAGGAGATTTCCATAGGAATACTTGGATGACGTCAGCGCTATCACTATCTACTAATTTTAATGTTACGCTATGCGTTCAGTATATATATGAATTATTGGCCATGTATTACATTAGCATTTATTACATTATACATGCAACAGTTATTACATTAGCAGCGATTACATTATGGGCAGTTATTACATACGTATGACATTTTCACATGCACCTTAACAATTCAACAGCACAATTCCACCTGCATTTGCATCGTTGCGATGCACTTGCATTGTTCTGACAATGTCCACTTGGGGTCAGAACGGTACTTTGAGTATTTTCTCTGGCTGCTTGCTAGTGTTCTGCAGTAGGGTCCCCACCGAAGGTGTGAATCTACTGTACTGTAGCGCAGTTGAGACAAGTGTCATTGTTTGAAAAGACTGGCACAAACCCATTTAATTTTAGAATGTATAAAAAAATATTAACATTGTGTTTGCATAAATTTGACAGTGCACTTACATGTCTTTCATTGTAAAATGTCAGCATAATTTGCTTTTTCAGGGCATTGAGCCAAAATACATTATATAAACAAGAATATAAAAAATAGAAACTGCCATTTTGTAACATATAGATCACATATTTAGCTGAACATTTAAATAGGAATTTTCTAAAAATAACTCATCCTTTGAACCATTTTGACCCTGGTTAGACATTTTCTAAAAATGCCACACAATAGACCTTAATAAAATCCTTGATGATGAAACTGCCACTTGTGTTTGGGATATTAATACAACCAAGTTACTGCAAGCAAACACTATTTTTCCCCTTAGACATCATTGCACACACGACAGAACCAAACTGAGGAATTCCTCTATTTTAACTCCAGCTGTTATAACCTGATATTGAACTACCAGTAAGCACCATGACATTTCACAGCCAGTAACTCAGGTTAAGGTAATATTTGTAAAGCTAGATGTAAGTTAGTGGCACAGCTCAATATGTAGCCTAATTATGCATACTGGTTAGGCAAGTTAAGACTACTACTACAGAACATACTGACCAATACAATGCAGTATTATTGTAGTTCAGTTGATATTGAAGGATGTGAGAATGGATGACGTCAGCGCTATCACTATCTACTAATTTTAATGTTACGCTATGCGTTCAGTATATATATGAATTATTGGCCATGTATTACATTAGCATTTATTACATTATACATGCAACAGTTATTACATTAGCAGCGATTACATTATGGGCAGTTATTACATACGTATGACATTTTCACATGCACCTTAACAATTCAACAGCACAATTCCACCTGCATTTGCATCGTTGCGATGCACTTGCATTGTTCTGACAATGTCCACTTGGGGTCAGAACGGTACTTTGAGTATTTTCTCTGGCTGCTTGCTAGTGTTCTGCAGTAGGGTCCCCACCGAAGGTGTGAATCTACTGTACTGTAGCGCAGTTGAGACAAGTGTCATTGTTTGAAAAGACTGGCACAAACCCATTTAATTTTAGAATGTATAAAAAAATATTAACATTGTGTTTGCATAAATTTGACAGTGCACTTACATGTCTTTCATTGTAAAATGTCAGCATAATTTGCTTTTTCAGGGCATTGAGCCAAAATACATTATATAAACAAGAATATAAAAAATAGAAACTGCCATTTTGTAACATATAGATCACATATTTAGCTGAACATTTAAATAGGAATTTTCTAAAAATAACTCATCCTTTGAACCATTTTGACCCTGGTTAGACATTTTCTAAAAATGCCACACAATAGACCTTAATAAAATCCTTGATGATGAAACTGCCACTTGTGTTTGGGATATTAATACAACCAAGTTACTGCAAGCAAACACTATTTTTCCCCTTAGACATCATTGCACACACGACAGAACCAAACTGAGGAATTCCTCTATTTTAACTCCAGCTGTTATAACCTGATATTGAACTACCAGTAAGCACCATGACATTTCACAGCCAGTAACTCAGGTTAAGGTAATATTTGTAAAGCTAGATGTAAGTTAGTGGCACAGCTCAATATGTAGCCTAATTATGCATACTGGTTAGGCAAGTTAAGACTACTACTACAGAACATACTGACCAATACAATGCAGTATTATTGTAGTTCAGTTGATATTGAAGGATGTGAGAATGTGTTCAATATTAACCCTCTACTTACTGGAGTAAGACCAGTGAAGGGGATTTCTTCAAAGATGACATTTCCCCTCAGGTTAATGTTTTTACACATAAAAAAATGGTAATCTACCTTCAATTAAATAGATGCCTGAGGCAATCCTACCTATCCACTAATTAATTTCTTAGACATCAGTCTGAACTGCTTTGCTATTAGTAACATTTTACAATATAATCTCTTGATATAGCTAGGCATAAAGAATACTACGTTTAAAACACCACTACTAGAAAAAGTAGGATAGTCTCTCATTCAGCTTTTTCTTCTTTTGTATAAAAATAGCGCATTTCACTCATTAAACCATGTGATCAACTGGACAGAGTAAACACTCAATTTCAATGTCTTGTTCTTTTTTTTTACCCCCTTTTTCTCCCCAATTTCGTGGTATCCAATTGTTAGTAGTTACTGTCTTGTCTCATCGCTACAACTCCCGCACGGACTTGGGAGAGGCGAAGGTCGAGAGCCATGTGTCCTCCGGAACACAACCCAACCAAGCCGCACTGCTTTAATTTCCTCAAAGTTCTGGTGATCAAGACTCTACCAGTATTTCCATGATGTGCTCCAGCTCATTCAGGTCCCTGAAGCTCTGGTTGAGAGAGAAGAGAGAGGGTGAAGCGGACGGAACGGAGGACAGAGAGGGTAAATACTTAAGCAGCTCGTCACTGGCTGCAGCAGAGAGTGCTCTAACCCCCATCTCCTTGTCAAACACCGATGTGTCGATGTCATGGAAAAGTTCATCTAGTTTCCCATCCTGCAGGTAGCTGGAACACATGACCTCCTCCACGCTACCAAAAGCCACCCCCTCTGAGGTTCTACACCCCTCTGAGCTCTGTTTGAGCCCCAGGTCTCCAGGTAGGTTCTCAATGGATCTGAAAGGTGTCCTCTGAGGTGCCTGAGGACCTAGTCCTCCATCGACAGTCAAGTCTAGTTCTTTCAGAATGGAGGAGACAGCACCTGACAGGGAGAAGTCACTCTCTGAGGACATCCAGACATCCTTCTTGTCCTCGACACCTGAGGCACTGTTTACAACACCCAGACCAGACTCCCTGTGGCTGCAGGGTTTAGATGGGACCATGGGTGGCACTGGTCCTGCCAGGTTAACTAACCCATATGGAGGCTTGTTTTCTAGGTGTATATGCCGCAGGGTGTTGGCTATCAACACCGAGCGGCGCAAACTTGGCTCCATCAGCTCCTGCCCGCGGTGGTACTTGAAGAGGGTGATGCCAAGCACTGACTGCCGCTGGCTCTCCCAAGTGCCGCTACGCATGCCCCCCACGACATCATCGACTTTGCGCTTCTGTCCCTTGGATATCATCATCATCCTCCTCGACGTAACGTAGTTAGCTAGATGGAGAAGACAAAACTTGATAAGAATCTTTCGAGATCCCATCAAGACACGTTACATGGTGAGATGACTGCAGTGTGGGAATATAATAACTACTAGCAATATTGCTAGTAGCTAGCTAACGTAAGTTAGCAAGCAAGCTACTACATTTCTAGCGTTTTCTCCACTTCCTACTGTGTCGCAATTTGGCAAAACAACAACAAACCTGTCGTGTGCAACTGTTCATCTGTCTTCAGTTATCTTTTCGATATACAAAAGTAATAAATGATGTTAGGTCCAAATATGTCTTATTTGTTTGCCTAGCTCGCCGGCTCGGTACAAAACCCACCGGCAAACTAAAAAGTAAACTCGTTCCCGCCCGAGATTTAAGTTTCACCAGAGAAGAAGAGGCGAAGCGAGAGGTTTCACTCTTGCCAAAATCTGACCAAACAGAGTCAGAGGGAAGTGAAAAAATATTACTTAGTTCTTAATTTTCTCGAAATCTAAAAACACAACCTAGATTCGAGCCGATGTCTTAAGTAGTTGAACATATTCTTACTCCAACCTCGTGAGTGACAAACTGAAACGTTTTAATTTTCGTCAAAAAACAACATTATATCGAAGGAGTGCCTGTGAATTGACGTTAGACCCGATTACGTTTTGTATTTCAATAAAAAAACATGAGTTTATGATAAGCAAGCAATTTTCTTTGGGTTTACAATAGGCTAGGCTATTTTGACAAAGCCAGCTATGGACTGTCACGAGCTACATTGCCCAAAAAGTTACTGAATGCTTTGCATACCCATGCTACTGTGATATTAGGCTACGCAAGTCATCATATGCCAACCTGTTTGTCTCTATATTCAAACAGAAAGCTTCCAATATGTTTGTCTCATTCGCCAAATTAGAAATTCAAACTCGTCAGAATTGCATTAGATAAAGGAATGTTGTTTACAGTGGGGTAGTCCCAGCAGTCTCTTAGTTTTTGTTTGAAGTGTTCACATCAGTGTTGCCAACTCCTCAGTAAGGAAAGTAGCTATTGGCTGTCCTAAAAGTCGCTAGAAGTCGCTAAATAACGTCATCGCCTAATTTGTATAATTGGCCATGTGCATGTAATTGTGATGGACGCTGCAGGAGAGAGGAATAATGTCATGGGAGAGACAAAAAGTGAGTAAAAAACACCCTAAATATGTTTAGAACTACCAATTAACTTTCTTCTGTCGATCCTTGTTTTTTTAAATGTCACAATTCCAACCCTCCTCCTTTATCCGGGCTTGGGACCGGCAAACTGACCCAAAAGAGACACTGGCTGAGTTACTTCGTTTTTTAGTTTTTAGTTTATTTTTGTTTGGTTTATTGGTTTAGTTTTCTTAATTTGGTTTGGTTTTTAACCTTATGGTCCACTTAGGAGCCTACAACAAGTCACAGTAAAACATGAACATTTTTAACTATAACATTTATAAAAAAAAATTGTATACAATCTACATTAACAATCTAAATGGACCAAAAACAGACAATAGAAAAAACTGTCAATGGCAATGTGAGAAAATTATGGTAACTATTCTGGCTCTAATTCAGGTACATTTTTTTTATTTTTATGTAAGCCAGGGCGGGATCAGCCAGCGGCGGCTTCCCGCATGCGCGATTCAATTGCAGTCTGGATGCGGAGGGGTGAGCATCGCCTGCTCTGACTGCAGCTAGAAGGGACTGCTGCGCAAGGACTTGGTCGACTGTGAGTGCTTTGGGACGGGGGTGGGGCCCACGGCAGAACCCGCTGCTCCTTGAGAAGAGTAAGAACGAGACGTGCTTTCACGTCAGAGTCTCCAAAAGTCTCCAATAACACCAGAAAGTCGCTAGATTTCTCGCTAGTCGCTTTTTTGAAAATGTGTCGCTAGAGCGGTCTGAATACTCGCTAAATATAGCGACAAAGTCGCTAAGTTGGCAACACTGGTTCACATAGGTGTATGTGACACTTCTAGAGATGGGGAATAGTGACCCTGTATGTGAGTGTACTACTGCCTCTGCCAAGAAGCCTTTAAGACTTTCATGGCACAGGTCAGGTGCTAGTTCACCTATAACCACAGACTTTGGTTCAAGCTCAATTTCAGCTGTTCACCCTCAATAGCTACATAGTGCCAGCAAATACCTCTGATAAACATTGTTGACATGATTTTTTTTTAGAGAATGTGACACATAAAGACTGCCACCTCACAACTACCTTGTATTAAAAAACTCTTTATTTCAAAAGCTAGCTATAAAATTCTGAGACAGCACAAGATCAGGCTACAAGTAGGACCTAGGCTACAAATAGCACATAGGCCTAATTGATTACTCACTTTGCACTCATACATACTCAGTCAACATTCAATTGCTGTTGGGTTAAAACATAAACAAAATAAAAGTAAAATAGATATTTGAACGATATTGGCTATGTAGTTAATTAAAAAGTCTGCACAAAGTATGAGACCCACACACAACTATAAAGATTATTAACATATTACATTTTTCATACATTATAATATCCAAGATAAACAAAATAGTTACAAAACATTAGCAAAAGCCAAAGCTGTCATTTCTTTCAAGCAAGAAAGATTGGCCTGTAGAAATAAGATCTAAGTTGCGGTGTCTGATAGGCCAGCTGTGGTAAGTGGTTTATGGAAACGGTAAAAGGAGGGCTCTGTCTTGTTCGGGTTAACTGTATTCCCCGCAAACCCCAACGGTCTTCCTGTCCCAGTCAGAGATGGACAAGCACTTGACGAAGAAGTGTCCCAGGTCATATTTGGAAATGACCCGCCCTTTCAGCATGTTCTCTGTCACTGTGTACTTCTTAGTCAAAGGGAGATTATCTGTTGGGAATAGCATTTATATTTAGCAGCAATATAAGGCACCTTATATTATTACATATTCAGATAATATTTACTCAATATGTTTATAATGTTTAATATCACTTGAATAACACTAATCCATCCAGTACATACCCACTGGGCACACACTTTGAATCAATGTTGTTTCCATGTAATTTCAATGAAATTACATTGAACCGACATTGAATAGACGTTTCATTTACGTCTTTGCTCAGTGGGTAGTGTGTGAGGAGGGATGATAGGCCTATCATGTCATCACTGGAACCACTTACATTATAGTAGTACAGTACTACATTTCTACTGATTGGGGAAGGGCGACAACTAACCGTCGATGTGAGGGGGCATGACAGCCACGAATTCCAGCCCTGACTCCTTCAACACCATGTACATCCTATCATGGTCCTCTGTGACCGACAGCAGCCTGGGTGGCACTTTAGACCGGTCCCATAGGAGGAAGGCTTTGAAGAGAGAGGGGGACAATATAAGGATATGGTTTCTTTATGGTAGTTTATTGGAAGTTGGAAAGATGCTGTGACCCTGACTGTCCAAGATTCCTCTGTACCTGACATGCAGCCAACTACTTTGCGGATCCCCCGAGCTTTCATGGCGTCTAAGATGTTTCTGGTTCCTTCTGACATCATTGTTGTGGGACCTGTGGATTGCAACTGAAACATCAATATACTGGCCATTATCCTGGCCTAAGCATTAATTAAAATGTGTAGGCCTAGTGCAGCAACCCCTAGTGCAGTTAGTTACTGTAACTCACCCTGAACATTATTACAAAACATATTTAACTTATAACAGAAAACATATTTTAATGAGACTCCTGAACATTTCCATTTTGATTTGCACTTCAAGATATATTTCAGCTTGTATAACATATCTGTTATAACTTGGTTTTATTCAGACAACTTAACATATGTTTTAACTAAGTTAAAATTCCTATAGCCTACTAATGAAAGTTTGCCTAAACTGACCGAGGTCACTCCTGGTGCCCAAAATGATGATAACAGCATCCTGACCCTCCATGGTCTTCTTCACATCCTCCTTATTGAGGACATCTCCCACCACCACCCTGCAGGCTTTGTGTTCTGCAGGCAGCCTGGCTGGGTCTCTCACTAGCACTGTCACATTGTAACCTGTGGATAATGATGTACAAAGAAGCATTATGAATTTATTGACTCATCTTATCCTCTACCAATGATCCATAGGTATTTCAGTCTGATGGGAATATGAAGATGAGAGGAATATGTAATGTTGGCAATTAGTTCATTTTTGATGAATGGTTCTCAATTCTAGAGCATGGCTGTGGGTCGAATTGATTAGGCCATCCCAGTGTTCTGGATAAGCACGATAAGCGGACAGCAGACTATCATCGCGTATCTGCCGCGCACTAAAATGCACTCATCCCAATCATCAGTCAGCAGAACACCATAACGACTTGCATGACTCAACACTTTTGTCGCGTGATCTCAGAGCAAGGAAACGAACACCCGTGTTAATCAAATAAGCCAAATTATTTCTGCTTCTTTTAGCACGTTTGCTATTATTTTTAAACGATGTAATTAATAGCACGGAATAGAACAAATCAGATTGGAATAGAATAGAAAATAAAAACACAAATATAATCAAATATAATAACTTTTTTTCCCCCCCAGAGGAAGGCTGTGGCAACTTACACTTCCAATTACGCTAGTATAGCATATGCTAATGACAGATGTCTGCTGTCCTATAGCATTGCATAGGAAATCAGATGAATAACGTTCAGCATAGTTTAGGAACAAGGCAGACCACTCCGATCACTTTTGGACCAGGCTACACAGCAATTGATATATGAGGGATTGTGTAAATAACCTATAATCTCCCACAATAATTAGTAAATTATGTAATTTAGAAACGTTGCCTACCCGCTGCAACAGCCAGTGGTAATGTCACCAGTCCGGTCATTCCGGTTGCCCCAAATATTGCAACATTCTTGATCGATTCTGACATAATAACAGATTGCGAAACTATCACTGGTCACGGAAGAACGTTATAACTTCTTACTTTGTGGATCGCGTGCAACAATGTATCCGAAAACATACACGCAGAATGAACCTCTTAGAAACTTTGAGAAACGCCTCTTTCACTTCCGCAACAGACTCCTCCCAGCCCCATCAATGAAAGGAAAACGCACACAGTCACAACAGGGCCGCAATTGTGCAGGATATATATTCATTTTTAGAGAATTTAAACTAATGTATTCTGTTTTCTCTGTTTGGAGATCCAACGATCTGAAAGGATGGCAGTTCCAAAAATCTGTCAAGAGACCTAATTGCAGGAATGTCCAAGCTGCCTCTTGCCGAATCACCTTCATTACACTTCAACCTCCTCCACCACGCGACAGCCATCCGGTTATGGCACCAAGGTGACTGACTGGGATTCGAACCGTACCCTGTGATCCACATTGTGAGCCCCAAGAATGTAGTAGCCCACTGACCTAAAGCCCGCAGGCATTAGTTCGGGGAGGTGCTATTGTAATGGCTTTAAGACCGTGCCGTAGACTCACTCAACAGCTACTGCAGCTTGGCATTTCGCCGATGGAGCTATCCAATCGCAGAGGATCACTGGCTCGAGCCCAGTATTGGGACAGGGACAGTGGCCGAAGCTAAATTGTTGGCAGCACACTGACATCTGTTTCACTATTACACATCTTCAGGTCTCTGGCAAGGTTATGTGGTGCATGTGGTTCACATAGTCTCGCTCGTCGGACTCATGGCGATACAGTGGCTGGGGGGAAGAGACGGTTCAGAGAACCACCTCCGTTAAATAGCATAGGCCCACTTTTCCTTCATAGACGCATGCCATAAGATGCTCCCTGTATGAAATGCTCTTCATTAGGTGACATTAATGTAATTTATCAGCGAGGAGAGAACAATTACTGTAGGTTGAAGTAGATACATTTTGATGTCACTTCAGGTACACAGCTTTTATTTAGTTATCCATAGACGTTTCAGGGGTGTGCTTTTTAAAAATGAATATTGTTTTTTAATTCAGATTTTTCAGTGGGTGCTGCAGGATCCTCAGCCCTCATACTTCCCGCTGTAATGTAGATATCAACGTTATTATCAGTTTATAAACCAGTAATACAGTGAGTCTATGTGGATGTACTTTTAATAATATGCCTACAAGCCAATAATTCCACTTGTTTTAAGGTACTTCCCAGTATGACATGAACTAACCTCCAATAGTTGCAAACTACATGTTCTCAAATGAAAAATGTCCACGGGGAATAGAAGGGGGGCATCAAACACTTTCATAGAGATAGAAAAATCATTCTAGTGCATCTCAATATCTATCTGTAAACCCTAGACACCATTTATAACGGGTAAAATATTACTGGAATTCATTGATTTTGTGTGTGCGGACCCCCCCCCCCCCCCCCCCTCATTTCTCTCTCTCTTTCTCTCTCTCACTATACGGAGGTGGGTTCCTTCGCCGCACTAATGCCGAATTCTCTCTAGCGGTATCACGACTGGAGGGAGAGGGAGCGCGCAGGCTATCAAGTGGACAGTATATCCGAGCCCACCGGCTTGGATTATTTGATCAAGCATTTTAGCCTGGCTGCAAGACACCTTTCATGGCAGTCGCGTGGTCCCACTAGCCACGGCAGGGAATTGACATGTAATTACCGCATTATCTGCCTTTATTAGCCAGATATCTTCATACTGATCCCACAGTTCGATTGAGGATATAGGCTACTTGACTACTATGCCAGCGAAGAAACACCGCGTCGCGAGGCTCTGTTCATAATTTGCTCACTGGTTCATTGATACTGGCACCACATCGACTGATTTTGCGTATATTTCGGTGAAAAACAAACTCATATCTGAAATTGAGGTTAAGGTAAGGTCGTTGTAGCATAGGCTGCATGTCTATATATATATATATTTTTTTTTAACATTTCAAATATCATTGAGCATGAACAATTCGAGGTGCCCGTGTTCGTGGGAGATGCAGCAACACCGGCCTGCATTGGCTAAGGCTACTGCAGTGATTCAATGGGGCCGTATTATATGCTGTTTTATTTTGCTGGGTATTAGGGATTTGCTTTTGTTTAGATCACTTGTGTTTGCCGAACGTAATATTTCGGCTACAATTTGTACACAGGCTTTGAATAGCAAATATGGACAGGTTAGGATAGGCCTTATACAACGTTTAATTATTTAGTATTGGTCCACGCATGTTCCTGATGATTAAACGCACATAAGTGTATGACAATTTTAGAACATTCATTGCATGTCACAATGGAGCCTTATTCTTGAAAGAAGTAACCTAAGAGGGCATTAAATAACATGCTTGTACATATAGTTGTCTATCGCCATATGGAGCTTAGGCTCCGTTATTTGACCGCAACTACATGAACTAAAAGTAGTCCAAATTGAAATGCTATTTTATCCAACAGCAGATTAGCCATATGATAATTATAGCATAGACTATGTCATTTTAATGCAGCCACTTCCTTGCTTAAAAGTGTTAATCCAAAGAAAAGATCCATGCACTTCATATGGGATGGTGCAGCGGACGGTGATCATAGCCTAAGTGCGGTATGGACCAAGGAGACGGCGGTGGTAGGGATGCAGGTCATACAGTATGTGTCATTTTTAAGGTTAAAAGCGATTGCACAATGGGGAGTTAAGCAGCTTGACAACATGCCAGTATTCCATAACCAAATATCTGCCATTTATATCCTCTTTTGCCCTGGCTTCTTACACACAGGCATGCGCACAACTGCGTCGACACTGTAGTAGCCCACCTCACCATCAACTTGGATAGGCACCACTAGGCACTACTATTAATGATAGCCTAATCATGCAGGTTTGAAATGAGAAATCTTGATCTAATGTGAGGAGCGTTTGTGTGGATCAAGCCTAAATTCTGTTCACTGAACTATAGCTTTTTTGTTGACCGTAGGGCTGGGCGTAACCTGTTCTACGGATGTCAGTGTTGTTAATGTTGGTCACACACAGCTGTTTAAATTGTGAAATGACTGGAGCGTTCGGTTGCAACACAGTCAGAGTCGTGCTGTGACGTCACGCTACAACCGCTGGCGCTGTCCATTGTACTGATCTGTCATGGGACACAAAAATGTCAAATTCAGACTCTTCAGCAAAGTTCGTGGGCAAAGGCAAAAGGGATGTCAATAACCACTTCATTCTGAATGCAAATGAGAATTGATGGTTTAACGTTAGTATATTTTGACATCCAGTCTTATAGGACAATGTTGCATGACTTTTAAAATAATCGTTTGACAAGGCCTGCTGTCGTAGTAGGCCTACGCGAGCCATTCAAACTGACACTACAGGCTACATTTTCCTGTGGTGAGACAGTGATTGATACACGCCATTGATATTTACAGATTATTTTTTAATCTGCATAGACAATAGGTCTACTTCTGGAAATGTGACGCAGTATAACGTCTGATAGACATAAGTGAAGTTGATTCAGATAAGTCTTACACGAACGGGTGTTTTGTGTGTGTGTGTGTGTTATGGGTCTTCTGTCCCTTGAACACAGCAGACTATAGGACCCATTGTCTTTACATTAAAATACAATAAAGGGCCTGGATCTCTACTGATATGACAGAAGTGTGCATTCAGAAAATAACCTAGCCATATAGCCAATACTCACAGTGTTCTCCATTGTATGCAAATTGACAGTAATATTGTGTGGAGAGTAAAAGTCAAGGTAAAAATGTCCACTGATACACCAACCTTTGTAAAAGATGGATGAAAAGTTGAATGAAAAAGGAGGGTGGACCAGTAAGATGAGGGACCAGTCCCCAGCCTGAGGGGGACAGAATTAAAGGTCCTCAATTCTGTGGTGTGTAATGTGGTGTGGCATCTGTCTATGCTCAGGGGAACTTCTTCCTCTCTTCTGTTCTATCCTCTTCTTTCCATAGTGTCTTAGTTTCTTTAGCCCCCTAACTCCTTACACAGTGAAAAGAGTTTGGGGTCAGGCTGTCACTCTCGTATCAGTTGGTAGAGCATGGCGCTTGCAACGACAGGGTTCTGGGTTCGATTCCCACAGGGGACCAGTATGAAAAACTAACAAAATGTATGCACTCACTACTGTAAGTCGCTCTGGATAAGAGCGTCTGCTAAATTACTTAAATGTAAATGTATCTATTCCTGGAACTGAAATGATAAAAAAAAAAACGCTTCACTTTGATGATTGTCAAGACGTGTTCATTTGATCGTGTACTGAAGGTGGATTTTCAAGGAAGGGAAATATGTTGACTTGGAATACTTAGCAACACTACATTTAGGTTTTAAAATGTTCTGTGTCTTTTGCAGTATCAATGCTTTGCAAAGGGGGGACACATGTAATCAAGACTCATGACATATTTCTGCAAAGAGGGGCTACTCAGGATAGAAACAACACATTCAGATTAGCATTTTAAATACAGCAGGAAGAGATCCCTAAAATAATTCTGCATCTCCATACATCTTCAATAAAGGGCAGTTTGTGCCACCGCAGTGGTTTCCATAGCTCCTCAAAGGACCTCTGCTTCTCTCAGACAGGAAGTAGGAAGTGAGAAGGTCACAGGCAGAGTGCTACTGGAGCAGCTGGCTTGTTGCCTGGGAATTATTTTTTTCGTTGAGGAGGTGTTGTGAATTACTGTACCAGAGCCATTCTTTCCGGAAGCATGTTTGGGGCAGTGGGAAAAAGGGATGGGTGGGGGAATACAGCCTGAGTTTTACTCCATGCCGGCAGGCTGGAGATTTATAGTTGTAGCCGGGTGACACAGTGTAGCCAAAGAGCAATAATAATGTTGAGTGCTTTGGAGGAGAATGCTGATCAAGAGCCAGAAACAAACTGGCGAAAAACAAAGATGGCCGATCTAAATTGTGCATATGTCACTATAGAGTATTGCAGTATCTACAACTGATTTGAGCTATAAAGGGCAGAGGCAGTCTGTAAAGGACAGAAGCAGCAGAACACAGCAACACAGAAAATGATCAGGGCCAGACTAACCCATAGAGAGAATCCTGAATGTATGTTCAGACTCTTCTGGTCTGAAATGTGGCCACAGCATGGCTTCTCCTGCCCTGTAGTATGCACAAGGTGTAGCAAGAAACAGTAAGGACTCAGCGTTTACTAAACTTCAATGGTTACACCTCGCCTGCCATGGTGGTTGTGTTGTCAAAGGTGCAGTTGACTGTCTCTGACCTTCTCCCAGCATCAGAGGGATCAAAGGGCTTAGGCATGTTGCCTTGTCGTGTCTCTTCTGGAGTTGTCATGGACATGTATGGGACCCTGTGTCGTCCCTTCTTTGCCTGTCAATCTGTTATTGCTTCATTTTAGTCTGATCGTCATTGGATTCCCTGTTGAGGGCTAGCCTGATCACCACGCTAGCTGTTACCCAGCTAGATGTAGGTTATGTAGGCTGCTGTTGTTAATGGCAGAAACAGTCTGGCCACCCCGGATAGTGAATTGTCCCCGTAGAAGCAGAAGCATATGTGGGCTGGATTATTGCTGGAGAGCAACAGTGTTGTTGTTTCAGTGCAGAGCGTCTTGGATATGTGAGAGGGGCCTCTGGCACGCTGAGACACTGACAGCTGTGTTTGTTTACCAGGAAGAACCACATCACGTCAGTCAGTGGGATCCTTAAGCTAAAAGACTGTCTTATTAGAGGGACACCAGGTGGTAGGTCTAGGAAAGGCCTGCTGGCGCGACCAAAGGCTAGCAACAGCACAGGCCAATTCGTTTGACACATATGACAGTGTGACAGTTCGGATGGAGCCTTAATGCATTGGCGACCATTGTGACTGTGTGGTGGCCTACCATCAGTGTGAATCCTTCACTATACAGTACATGACCATGGCATTTTAATGTGCGTGCAGTCCCTTGAAAAGCATGTGTGTAGTGCATTATTTTGTGCAACACATGTGGGGTCTTTCTGTATAAAGGTGATGTATGTTGTTCAGTAAGTATGTGACCTACCACCCGCTTTCATGGCTCAAGGGGCTAGTAGTATCTGGTAGTATGTGATTGTAGGACACACCAGCTTCTTGAGCGGTCATGGAGATGTACTGCTGACGCCTACGGGTGCAGTCTCTGGAGTTACTGTAGGAGGCGCTCTGGGTATCCAGGGAACATTCTGGTGGGGAATGAGACAACCAACTGGAACGCGTTGAGCTGTGAAACATCAGACTCATGCTTCACTACACCCTCCTCTGCGTCTCCCGCACACCCACACGCACACGCACACGCACACACACACACACACACACGCACACACGCACACACACGCACGCACACACGCACACACACGCACGCGCGCACACACACACACGCACACACACGCACCCACACACACACACACACGCACGCACACACACACACACGCACGCACACACACACCCACACACACACACACACACACACACATACATACATACACACACACACACACACACACACACACACACATACAAATTATCCACATCTGGAGAGGAAGGGGGCTGTGGTGTGATTGTTACAGTACTGTAGCTCTCTCTAAATCTGAATTTCACTGAGCATAGAATTTTGGCCTGACTGAATTTCACTGAGCATTGAATTTAGGACTAACTGAATATCACTGAGCATTGCATCGATCCTTTGACATGATCTGAGACAGATTTGATCATGTAGAAAGATGTGTAAGTATGACGTCAGTATGATGTCAGTATGATATCAGTATGCTCTCAGTATGCTCTCAGTATGATTTCAGTATGATCTCAGTATGCTCTCAGTATGCTCTCAGTATGATTTCAGTATGATCTCAGTATGCTCTCAGTATGCTCTCAGTATGATTTCAGCATGATCTCAGTATGATCTCAGTATGATTTCAGTATGATCTCTGTATGATCTCAGTATGCTCTCAGTATGATTTCAGTATGATCTCAGTATGCTCTCAGTATGCTCTCAGTATGATTTCAGTATGATCTCAGTATGCTCTCAGTATGCTCTCAGTATGATTTCAGCATGATCTCAGTATGATCTCAGTATGATTTCAGTATGATCTCTGTATGATCTCAGTATGCTCTCAGTATGATTTCAGTATGATCTCAGTATGATTTCAGTATGATCTCTGTGTGATCTCAGTATGAAATCAGTATGATCTCAGTATGATTTCAGTATGATCTCAGTATGATTCCAGTATGATCTCAGTATGATCTCAGTATGATTTCAGTATAATCTCAGTATGATCTCAGTATGATATGTATTTACTGTACATTTCCAATTGATTCCTGAAATATAATATGTTTTATTTATTGATGACCTCATTCCTGGAATTGAGAATACTCTCCTGATGGGTGTGCTGCGTTTATATTTTTCAGAATATCTAGGCTCATCATTCTATAGAAGCGGATAGTGGAGGTCCCTCTGAGGCTCTTTTGACATTTTATTTTGTTTGTCTCACTTGGCTGCTTAGTTGTCCAATATTTGTTGCCATTTCTTTCTGACTCAACCTTTATTTCTTGATGTATTAGATGGTTGTGAATGGTTGTGTACAACAACACTTGCAATAGGAAATAGAGAGTGAGAGAGAAGAGAGAGAGAGAGATAAGTACACTCCAGTGTGCGAATGATGGGGGGCCAAGGGGGGCTCAGCCCCCGGAATGAGACATGAGCTCCCCGAAATACAACAAAAGTTGTATTTGAACCCTTATCCTGTTTGTTTAGAATGAAATGTTGTACTGCTACAGTGGTAAATATGAAAATAAAAGCTTAGGTTCTTTCATCACATTCATCTCTCTACTCTGCCTGTCTCCCTCTCTCTGTCTGTCTTGAGTTTTCGCTAACGAACTTGCAACATTATTTTGACTGGGTCAAGCCCACTAGCGAACTTGTAACATTATCAACTAGGTCCAGCTAGTGAACTTGCAACATTGTTTCAACTGTATACTAAGTATTTGTTTCTGTGTTCTCCATCTGAAACTAAGAGGTCTATAGTCTGCCCTGTAGATAATCATGGCATTCTGCAATAAATGGTTGGCCGATAGGGTATTGGCCAGGATGGTTCACCATGCAAAAAGGCAGTTCTGGTCCTGCCTCTTCTGGATCTTCTGGTAACCTATTGAAAACAGTACAACAATGATATAGCAAATTAAGATTCGTCATGTATGCCTTTCATTTTCATGACAAAACAAAGTAGCCTAACACACCTGTGGAAGTGTGTCGTTTTCAGGGTCCAACTCCAGCTCCAACTGACAGGTTGAATACCATGTGCCTTATTTTTTATTTAGAGGTAAGGGGGTGGGCTCTAGACGATTCTATCATCCAATCAGGGCAGTATGTACATACAGTACCAGTCAAAGTCAAAGGTTAGACACACCTACTCATTCAAGTGTTTTTCTTTATTTGTACTATTTTGTACATTGTAGAATAATAGCGAAGACATCCAAAATATGAAATAACACATATGGAATCATGTAGTAACCAAAAAAGTGTTAAGCAAATGAAAATATATTTTATATGTGAAATTCTGCGAAGTAGCCACCCTTTGCCTTGCCTGGAATGCATTTCAATTAACAGGTGTGCTTTGTTAAAAGTAAATTTGTGGAATTTCTTTCCTTCTTAATGCGTTTGAGCCAATCAGTTGTGTTGTGACAAGGTAGGGGTGGTATACAGAAGATAGCCCTATTTGGTAAAAGACCAAGTCCATATTATGGCAAGAACAGCACAAATAAGCAAAGAGAAACAACAGTCCATCATTACTTTAAGAAATTAAGGTCAGTCAATCTGGAACATTTCAAGAACTTTGATAAGTTATGATAAAACTGGCTCTCATGAGGACCGCCACAGGAAAGGAAGACCCAGAGTTACCTCTGCTGCAGAGGATAAGTTCATTAGAGTTAACTGCACCTCAGATTGCAGCCCAAATAAATACTTCACAGAGTTCAAGTAACAGACACATCTCAACATCAACTGTTAAGAGGAGACTGCGTGAATCAGGCCTTCATGGTCGAATTGCTGCAAATAAACCACTACTAAAGGACATCAATAAGAAGAAGAGACTTGCTTGGGCCAAGAAACATGAGCCATGGAAATCTGTACTTTGGTCTGATGAGTCGTGTGTGACGCAGAGTAGTTGAATGGATGATCTCCCCATGTGTGGTTCCCACCGTGAAGGAGGAGGTGTGAGGGTGTGGGGGTAATTTGCTGGTGACACTGTCGTTGATTTATTTAGAATTCAAGACACACTTAACTAGCATGGCTACCACAAATTCTATAGTGATACGCCATCTCACCTGGTTTGGGCTTAGTGGGACTATACATTTACATTTTAGTCATTTAGCAGACGCTCTTATCCAGAGCGACTTACAGTAGTGAATATATACATTTCATTTTTTTTTTTTCCCGTACTGGTCCCCCGTGGGAATCGAACCCACAACCCTGGCGTTGCAAACGCCATGCTCTACCAACTGAGCCACACGGGACCGACTATCATTTGTTTTTCAACATGACTATGACCCAACACACCTCCAGGCTGTGTAAGGGCTATTTGATCAAGAAGGAGAGTGATGGAGTGTTGCATCAGATGACCTGGCCTCCACAATCACCCAACCTCAACCCAATTGAGATGGTTTGGGATGAGTTGGACCGCAGAGGGAAGGAAAAGCAGCCAAACAAGTGCTCAGCATATGTGGGAACTCCTTAAAGACCATTGGAAAAGCATTCCAGGTTCAGCTTTTTGAGAGAATGCCAAGAGTGTGCAAAGCTGTCATCAAGGCAAAGGGTGACTACTTTGAAGAATCTAAAATATCAAATATATTTTGATTTGTTTAACACTTTATTGGTTACTACATGATTCCACATGTGTTATTTCATAGTTTTGATGCTTTCAGTATTATTGTACAATGTAGGAAATAGTAAAAATTAAGAAAAACCCTTGACTGAGTAGGCGTGTCCAAAATTTTGACTGGTATTGTATATTCAAATGTATTTCCCCATGCCCACACATTGGACTGAGCATTTCAGTGGCCCAAGGAGGCTGAGGGAAATAAATTAAGAAAAATATTGTGATCATTGAAAAATAAAATTAAAAGACTGCATGGGGTCCTGAATTCAGGCTAGAAGAGTGTAGGCCTACTAATGACAATCGCCAAATGTCGTTACTGTTTTCGGTGTTTTGTAACAGATGTCTCTTTCCATTCATTAAATGGCGGGTACACAGTATAATGTTTGGATGCTGGAATTATTTTGGAGTGGATGAACATGTGTAGGTAGCTTACTTTTTGAAGTGATTTGTTTGACAATCAGAAGAAAATATGACTGGTTGTGTTCATGCCCCCTTAAAAGCTAATACATGTTTACCGTGAACCATATCAGATCCCAGCAAAAATTGTGTTTTCATTCATCTGAGTTTCATTTATCTGCATGTCCAGCCCTTATATCCAGCCTCACAATAAAGTGTTACCATTTTCTTTTCAGCACAACAAATAGAACACAAAACAATTTGACATAAACAGTTGCATTCATGTGTTTTACTGAATTTTATTAGAGCAATAAGGTCCACCAATGCAAAAACCTGATAAAAATGTATTTATATGAATTCTGTAAGTACAGAAATAGTTTGCTCACTGGGAAATTAATATCCAACTAGTCAGTGACAACTGTGTGGAGTTTGTGACAGCAACTACAGTGCCTTCGAAAGTATTGACCTTTTCCACATTTTGTTATGTTACAGCCTTATTTTAAAATGTATTTTAAAAAACAATTTCCGTCATCAATCTATACACAATACCCCATAATGAGAAAGTGCAAACAGGTTTTTAGAAGTTTTTGAAAATGTATTAAACCTAAAAAACAGAAATACCTTATTTACATATGTATTCAGACCCTTTGCTATGAAACTCAAAATTGAGCTCAGGTGCATCCTGTTTCCATTGATCATCCTTGAGATGTTTCTACAACTTTATTGGAGTCCCTCTGTGGTATATTAAATTGATTTGACATGATTTGGAAAGGCACGCACCTGTCTGTATAAGGTCCCACAGTTGACAATGCATGGAGCAAAAACCAAGCCATGAGGTCATGAGGTCATGAAATGTATACATTCACTACTGTAAGTCGCTCTGGATAAGAGCGTCTGCTAAATGACTAAAATGTAAAATGTAAAATGTAAAGGAATTGTCTGTAGAGCTCCGAGACAGGATTATGTCGAGGCACATTTGCAAAAAATTCTAAAAACCAGTTTTTGCTTTTTCATTATGCTGTATTGTGTGTAGATTGATGCGAAATGTTTTTTTTCTCCATCAATTTTAGAATAAGGCTTTAACGTAACAGTGTGGAAAAAGTCAAGGGATCTGAATACTTTCTGAATGCACTGTATGTGAGCTTATTACAGTATAGACACTATGTCCTGGGATTTCCAATGATCTTCGATGTAGCAGAACCCCTTATCTTCTAACGACTTTTGTGTAGCTAGTGAACGTCATAGAGCAAAACATGTTACATGTCCTTCTTCATGAGAGTCTCAGCTTTTCATGGATATCTTTTCATAGATAGCTCAAACTATTCGAACACTACAGACTTTTTTTTGTTTAAAGGACCGCTTTAGCTCAGCCTCTATTAATCACACAGACCTTTTTTAAACCCGTTTTTAAAAAAGTCCAAAATGTGCCGGCGATACAGGGGGACTCATTGGGTCAAAATACATGTCTTTACTATAGGTCATATTAAGCCCATAAAATAGGAAGTCCTGTGGAAAAAAATAGAGACCCCAAAATGTTACGGTATAATTCACACTCTGCCCTGATCCCAAGCCTTACAGTTTCAGTAACACAGACCCCTCCCAGCTTCACATTGAATGATAATCGTATTTCCATAATCCTCAGAAAATTTGATTTACACAAGTCTAGAATATTTCAACCTTTTTAATTAGTATGTATTTAGGATCATGTATTTAGTGTTTACTCCTGCTTTTCACATCTTGAGTGCTTTTTCAGAGGAGAGGGCAACTGAGCAGGAAATACATGTTTATTTTGTATTTTATTTTGTATTGTCTTATCTGCCAAGATGTCGAAGTGTAATATTTTGTTCTATTTTGGTCCATTTAGTCTTTCACTGATGTTTTGTGTTTTATTTTCACTATGTGTCGTGTTTTGTATTGTATGATCTATCTGGCCCATACTGGTAGTGTTTGTTGAATGCTGAAAGGGAAATGTGGGGGATGGGAGGAGAACAGAGGAGGGGAATCAGGGGTTGAGGATTGGGGGAGGGGGATTTTTTTGAATATTTGTGCTTTGTGGGTTGCCTCAAGGACATTAGCTGGTATTGTAACAGAAAAGAGTTCAACCTCAATCAGTCTCCCACTGTACACTTACACTTGAACATGTCCATATTCATACTGACATGAGTGTAACATGACAAAGAGCCAGAGGGATGGGGGATAAGGGCAGGAGCTCTCTGGTTGATATATTGTACTGTTTACTGACGGCACTGCTCTGATCTCATCCCACTTGATGTGAAAGAGACACAATATGAACCGGTTGTTTCAATAAAGTCATTTTTTATAAGACATGATCAGGGAAGAAGAGTGTGCCAAACTCTCTCTGTTATGTATTTTATGCAAATGAATGAGTCACGAATGAGAAATTATTATTAAGAATCAGAAATGTTTTGGATAAGCATATGGGCGAGTTGTGAATGAGAAATGATCATTAACATTAGCAAATGGGTTTGATTCAAAGCGTAAGTGATCACTTATGCTTCTGTTTTCAGAAATCGTAGATATCTATGGCTGTTCATAGCCCTCCCTGGATTACTTAATATATGGTGTGGACTGGAGCTCTATCAAAACATACATGCGCTTTGCCCTTAAAGACAAATTGTTGTGATTCAGATTTTCTGCACGGTGTTTGAGATTATGTATTTACCTTTGTACAGTATCATTTCTTTCTATGGGGATGCTAAAGGGTGCATGAAGTGTGATCCGCATCCTAAATGTACTCTAACTAACTCTCCTGCTGTGTGTCTGTAGAGTTGTTCAGGGAAATAGGCGCGATGGCCAATGCCTCCACAGACCTGGACAACGCAGAGGCCCAGCGCCAGCTCAACAACAACAACACCCGTCTAGCCAGCAGCTCGGGACACTGGGAAACCGAGGTCACCAGCTCCAAACTGTTTGAGTGTTCCCGCATCAAGGCCTTGGCAGGTGGGTGGATAGAGAGACTATACTGGACTAGAGGAACAAGAGCACCTTCACCTGCCTCAGTCACAGCTCCATCACTTACAAAACACACAAGCTTCGTAGACCTTCCAGTATACCTGATGGATGTTTAACGTTGTGGAAGGACTTGATTGATGATCTATCATACAGGGGGCTACTGACAAGGAGGTATGGTGGATATATCAGAGCCAGTGTTGTAGTTCTTGAGTCCAGGACTCGGACTTGGACTCGGACTGGACCAGTAGTGACTGGGGACACGACTCAGATGTGAGGTTTAGTAACTACATCACTGATCAGAGCTCTATCCTGATGAACTACAGATGTAGGATCTTAATTTGATTACTCTTTTGTTGCAGAGAATTTTCCTGCACCGTAGGGAATGCAAACTTGTAGTGTGTTCAAGGTTTAAAAAGTATTCTAAAGTTAGTAATATCCATTTCCATTTCCACTAAAGTGGCAGACTTGATTTGCCCTAACATAAAATGGATCAACGACCTACAAAAATGTCAATTTAATTCCACATAATAATTCACATTTCCTGTTGCTGCAGGCTTATTTTCCTGCTGTAGCAAACTGGTTTTTATGAATATCCTACATTTGTAAGCCTTGTGTTTATTTCATTTCTCCTGCAGAAGAGAGAGATGCTGTCCAGAAGAAGACCTTCACTAAGTGGGTGAACTCCCACCTGGCCAGAGTGTCCTGTCGGATTGCTGACCTCTACAACGACCTACGGGACGGCTACATGCTCACAAGGCTGCTGGAGGTCCTGTCTGGGGAGATGCTGGTTGGTCAACCCATTCTCTGGTTCACAACCTCGGTCTACCTTTGTCAGTAGATGCTAGGAGAAGAAGCACAAACTATTCAACAAAGAGCTCTGCATTGTAGTTATTTCTGTTCCAAATATTATACAGTCATGTCTAAATGTTTCATGAATGTTGTCAGCACTGCAGCTATATGTCATGTGTGATCGTATGAGAATAGTAGTCAGCATAATGTGGATTTGACAATTGGATGGGAACAGCATTTGCATGCTTTCTTTGCCATTACGTTTTTAAAGAGAAAAATATTGTCTTACTGTAAAGGCATTGAGATCAAAGCAAGTATTTCCCCTGCAGATTGCTTTGACCATTCAAGCATTACTCCGCTCACCATCCCACTCTTATGCTCTCTCTCTCATTCCCTCTACCTCCTTACCTCGCTGTTCTCTCACCCTTCTCTCCCTCCTTCCCTCCCCCATCCCTCCCTCGCCCTAGCCGAGGCCCACGCGGGGTCGCATGCGGATCCACTGCCTGGAGAACGTGGACAAGGCCCTGCAGTTCCTCAAGGAGCAGAGGGTCCACCTGGAGAACGTCGGCTCTCACGACATCGTTGACGGCAACCACCGCCTCACTCTTGGCCTCATCTGGACCATCATCCTTCGCTTCCAGGTAGTGACCTTGCCCACCCGTCCTGGTGCCTGGTGTTCTCTGTCTCTGTCTCTGTCGTTTCTGTTGTGGTTGTATTTACATTTTCTTTATTTTGTCATGCAGCCAACTCCTGTGGGGCCGTACCTGTCCCCTGTTGGGATTGTCCTTAAGACCTGCTGCTAGCTTAACCTCTGCGAGGTATTTTGGGCATCCAGTTCCTGCAGGCCTGTGTGTGTCTCATGTTGGGGACGGTATGTTCTAGTGCTGTGTAGCTCTATTCTGTCTTTGTCCCTGTGGGGTACTTTTGAACTCGGTCAGCATGTGGATGATGAACCTCATATGGGTGTGCACCGTTGTTTCTACAAACTCCTGTTTCTGACTGGTACATGTTC
Source organism: Salmo salar (assembly GCF_965601325.2). Classification (NCBI taxonomy): domain Eukaryota; kingdom Metazoa; phylum Chordata; class Actinopteri; order Salmoniformes; family Salmonidae; genus Salmo; species Salmo salar. The sequence goes on along the minus strand of NC_138310.1, from coordinate 50,945,438 downwards.
GACAGTGTGACGTCATAGACAATCTGCCCCAAGAGTCAGGAATAGTCTGATGAACCAGCGCTTCAAACTTGGCCTTCTTTAGCCAATACAGAATGACCGGCGCATAGGCATTAGCTTCATCTCTCACAAAGTACTTGACTCAGTAGGTCCCTCCCATTGATTTCTATGGGCACTCCCACTAAGGCAGTGGTCCCCAAACTTTATTTGGCCCGTGACCCCATTTTGAAATTTCCAAAAATGTGCGACCCCACAATGTAAAAAAAGGGATGTGATCAATTGCCAATGTTTCCTTTTTTTTAACTGGGGCTATGACAGTCTATTACAAATTAGTCTGACAATAAAGGACAGTTTGAAGTGACTGAAAACCATCAGCAAGGTATTGGGATGTTCAGAAGATCATCAGGCAATAATTTTGTATGATCTTACGTGTAGAAAAGAACATCATCATTGATTTAGTGCCTGGTCTTGTCCACTCTGTTCTAAAGAGTCCTGCGCGGCTATGTTTATTACAACTGCATCTACCAGCTACCAGAGGTTACTGACGTAACCCCAGTTCTATGAGCATTTAAAAACAAATTATTTCAGAGTTGCTCTCGCAACCCCTAGTTAGAGAAACACTGCTCTAATGCCAACTTTGAATCATTGATATCCCAGGCTGTGTGCAATAGCCTGGGGGACGACATTATAATACACCTAATTCAAACACAAGAACAAAGTCTTATCGTACCTTTTGTCACTCTTTTTCATTAGTCCTTGAGCTAAGGTGAACCCATCTAAGGAAGCGACAGATTTAGCACTGTTGGATAAAGGTATCCACTTCTTGTGTCCCAGCGGTAAACCGAAGTAGTCCAAAATTCTGTGTATATTATTGTCATGATTTTGACACTACAGGCATGCTGGTTTCAGCACTGTCTTAATTTAGGAGAGAAAGGGCAGAAATCAGAGTGATTTGTAGACTGGCCAAAAGACTGTATGGAGAAGCCCTGAAACATGCCGCATCGTCACTGTGTGACGTTACTAGCAAAGCTTGAACGTCACTCTGGTCCTGATCGTAATTGGATCTCAAACAGGGACATACTGTCTGACATCCGCCTCAGAGACATACTGTACACATACAATGGGCACAAGGCCTTACAGGACGCGATACCACAGACAAGTGACAGGCATGTACTGTAAGTAGCGCAAAATCATTTGGCTTTTGTTGTCGCTTCAGGACAGTGGTGGTCTCAGCATAAACGCATGTCTTGCATTATTGAAATCAGCGTGTCTCTGCACATATGATTCAGGGACGTAGGCTAGTGGTGCCTATGGAGTCAGGAGGAGAGGCTAGTATGGCATAGCTTATCGCTCTGCCTTCTAACAGTGATTATGGGTTGGCTGGGGCACTTTTGGCCGGCATCCCATTCTACTGCACTGACTGTGGAGCCAGCGAGTCGATGGGCTCTTCAATTTTGCTAGCAGTGAAAGAGGAGAAGCACGTTATTGGAAACTGATTTGTGCTGTAGGGAGCAAGGGGTGGGGCTCCGGGCAGGGCAGGATGCAGTCAGGGCCTATCCTCCTCCCCACCTTCCCTCCTTCTCTCTCTGCCACTCCTAATTCCTCCTCGGTCACCGATTCTGCAACCGTTTGGGGTTGTCTTGTCACTCTCCTCTCACACTCCTCTTTTAGTTTACTACGTCTCTCCTCCCTTTCTGTCTCCCTCTCTCTTTCTTTCTCCCTCTCTTTCACCCCCTCCCCTACCCTTGGACTGTTTCAGTTTACTTTGCCCAGTCAGCAGGTAAGGCCTAGCCACTGCAGCAGGCAGCAGACACAGCGAGAGAAAGGGGGGAAAAGAGGACTCCAGGAGGTAAATGATCTCCAGGAGACGATTTCAAGACTCTAATAAACACTTGACACCTCCATTATATTTCGTAACTTAACTATTCCTTTCTAGTTGCTTTGCTCAGTGCCGTTGTGTTTGTGCTACTTAATTGTGACCTGCGTGGTGTATGCCTCTCTGTCACTGCCAGATGGTTTGTTTTTCTCAGGAATCTTGTTTATTGTTGGAGGATATGCACTGCGATCAAGGGTATTTCAAATCTGCCTGATCGGAAATACGAGCAGGTAATTTTAGAGATGGAATGTCCTCATTGGCTCTTGTAAAAAGTCAGTTTGGTTCTGGGCAGCAGTTAATTTGAACCATGGTTGTTCAGTTAGATAGTGACTAATCCTTCTCCTCATACATACCAGTAGTGTTATCCTATCATCATTTAATCACAAACAACCGTTCGCTGTAGGTGGAGACTAAACCGTGCGCATGCAGTATAGTCCTATAAACCTCCAGTTGCTTTCCGGTGTGAGTGAGCGTGTACAGTATGTGAGCGGATGAAGTGTGATTGGTTGATATGGGTGGTCTAGCAGATTCTAGGGTGTCAACCCTCCCATTAACATGTATCATGTCAGGGTGACATGATTGGGCCAATGGCTGTCATAGATGATGAGGGTGCACGGTGATGTTATGATTCTGTGGCCTTCCTCCCAACATGACAGGCACATGTCTGTGTGCGAGTTAGTGATGAGCCATGCAAAGCAGTTGTGTGACTATTGGGGTGTGTTCATTACGTCTTGCAATGGAAACCGTTTACCATTTAAGAACCAAATGGAAGCAAACAGAGCAAATGGAACGAAATGGGGAGGGAGGGACCTACCTGAATTTGTCCAATAGAAACTAACTCTTGTTTTCATTGCAAAATGTTTTCTGTTTAGAATAAACGGTTTCTTTTGCAAAATATTTTGAAACAGACCAAACTGTTTGCAACGGAATCGACATAATGAATACATTCCTGGTGTGACTGTTGAAAGGCACTGGGTTTTGGGTTCAGTGTGTTTGAAACTTACCAGCAACATGGGTGTGTTTCCTAACTGTTTTCTTCTCAACCTCGTAGTAATCTGGTGATCTTACTGAACTGAGGACAGTTTTGAGGCTGGTTTCCTTGACCGTGGTTGTTTGTCGTCTGCTCTCCTTCCCTGTGTATACAGATCCAGGGGATTAAGATCGAGTGTGACGACAACAGGGAGACGCGGTCGGCAAAGGATGCCCTACTACTCTGGTGCCAGATGAAAACCGCTGGGTGAGTATCTTAATTGAACCAAAAGCCAAAATTGAACGTCAACCTTTGTTGACAGGGTGTTGACAGTTGTTTTACTACTATTGTTACATGCCATGTCTTTAGTTAGATAGGATATATGCATTGGACCAATGGTTGTGAGTGTGTTCTGTGTCAACTGTCCCACAGGTACTCTGAGGTCAACATCCAGAACTTCACCACATCCTGGAGAGATGGTCTCGCCTTCAACGCTCTCATTCACCGACACAGGTCAGCATTGGCTAAACAAGCACGTCTTGCTTTAAAATATGTATTTATGTGACCATGTAGAAAGTGAACTAGGTGACCTACTTTACTACAGGCCTGATTTGATTGAGTTCCATAAGCTGATCCGGTCCAATGCCACACACAACCTCCAGCAAGCCTTCAACATTGCTGAGCAGAACCTGGGGCTCACCAAACTCCTGGACCCTGAAGGTAAGACTGCACAGAGAATTGAAATAGCAGCTCGACAACCTCCTCAGCAATTCATGGACATTGGGTGACACATATCTGAAACGTGCAAACCTTCTCAGACTTTCAGCTACAGTGACCATAGTCTCTGTTTTACACGACCTGAAATGATTTCATGTGAAGGCGTGATTCTGTTATGTATTGTATGTGTGTGCTGTAAGTGTTTGTGTGATGTTGTCCTTCCTGTGTGACTCTGCAGACGTGAATACGGAGAACCCAGATGAGAAGTCGATAATAACCTATGTTGTGTCCTACTACCATTACTTCTCCAAGATGAAAGCCCTTCGAGTAGAGGGCAAGAGAGTGGGAAAGGTAGGAGAATGCCGACACACTATTTAACCTTGGATCCTGCTGTACGTGGCAGAACAATTGTCATTGGAACCTGTGTAAATATCTCCTACAGTATACAGTAATATACAGTGAATATATACAGTGATATGTACTGTATGTTTTGAACACATGAGTGACGTGATCAATATGTACAGTGCCTTCGGGAAAGTATTCAGACCCCTTGACTTTTTCCACATTTTGTTACGTTACAGCCTTATTCTAAAATGGATTAAATAAAACACATTCCTCAGCAAACTACACACAATATCTCATAATGACAAAGCGAAAACAGAAATACCTTATTTACGTAAGTATTCAGACCCTTTGCTATGAGACTCGAAATTGAGCTCAGGCGCATCCTGTTTCCATTGATCATCCTTGAGATGTTTCTACAACTTTATTGGAGTACACCTGTGGTAAATTCAATTGATTTGACATGATTTGGAAAGGCACGCACCTGTCTGTATAAGGTCCCACAGTTGACAATGCATGTCAGAGCAAAAACCAATCCATGAGGACGAAAGAATTGTCCGTAGAGCTCCGAGACAGGATTGTGTCGAGGCACAGATCTGGGGGAAGGGTACCAAAATATGTCTGCAACATTGAAGGACCCCAAAAACACAGTGGCCTCCATCATTCTTAAATGGAAGAAATTTGTAAACTTCCTAAAACTGGCCACCTGGCCAAACTGAGCAATCAGGGGAGAAGGGCCTTGGTCAGAGAAGTGACCAAGAACCCGATGGTCACTCTGACAGAGCTCTAGGGTTCCTTTGTGGAGATGGGAGAAACTTCCAGAAGGACAACCATCTCTGCAGCACTCCACCAATCAGGCCTTTATGGTAGGGTGGCCAGACGGAAGCCAAAAGGCACATAAAGACTCTCAGACCATAAGATTGTCTGGTCTATTGAAACCAAGATTGAACTCTTTGGCCTGAATGCCAAGCGTCACATCTGGAGGATACCTGGCACCATCCCTATGGTGAAGCATGGTGGTGGCAGCATGATGCTGTGGGATGTTTTTCAGAGGCAAGGACTTGGAGAATAATCAGGATCGAGGTAAAGATGAATAGAGCAAAGTACGGAGAGATCCTTGATGAAAACCTGCTCCAGAGCGCTCAGGACATCAGACTGGGGTGAAGATTCACCTTCCAACAGGACAACAACCCTAAGCACACAGCCAAGACAACGCAGGAGTAGCTTCAGGACAAGTCTGCGAATGTCCTTGAGTGGTCCAGCCACAGACTGGCCTTGAACCCGATCGAACATCTCTGGAGAGACTTGAAAATAGCTGTGCAGTGACGCTCCCCATCCAACCTGACAGAGCTTGAGAGGATCTGCAGAGAAGAATGGGAGAAACTCTCCAATTACAGGTGTGCCAATCTTGTAGCATCATACCCAAGAAGACTCAAAGCTGTAATCGCTGCCAAAGGTGCTTCAACAAAGTACTGAGTAAAGGGTCTGAATACTTATGTAAATGAAATATGTCCATTTTTTATTTTTTAATAAATTAGCAAACATCCTATTTTATGGGATATTGTGTGTAGATTGATGAGGGGGAAAAACTATTTAATCAATTTTAGAATAAGGCTGTAACATAACAAAATGTGGAAAAAGTCAAGGGGTCTGAATACTTTCCGAAGGCACTGTATATCATGCTGTATGTTTTGCTCACATCAGTGTAGTTGTGTAGGTCAAAACAAACTGATAACGATTCAATCTATTATCAATCCATTATCCACTATCAAAAGCTATGAATTAAATCAATCCTACGTAATATCTATCCATGCTAAATGTTTATGTGTTATACAGGTCTTGGACAATGCCATTGACGGTCAGAAGATGATCGATCGATATGAGGCTCTGGCCTCGGAGCTCCTGGAGTGGATCGAGAAGACCATAGGCATCATTAGCAACCAGAAGTTTGCCAACTCCTTAACGGGTGTCCAGCAACAGCTTCAAGCCTTCACCACCTACTGCACCATCGAGAAGCCCATCAAGTAAGTCAACACTGTGCAAATGATACATAATAGCATAAATCATGTTTTATATCTACTGTATAGTGGTCCCGTTCATACAGCAGAAGGTTTCAAACTTCAAACTTTTGTTTTATACAAATATCACTAAACAATTTTTGGATGCTTTAGTTTTAGGACAGGATTTAGGTTGAGTCAATAGTTTCACCCTTTTATAGTTTTAAAGTTCTTATAGTTTGATGTTATTTTCTCAGTGAATGCCCCCAGACAAATGCTTTTGATTCATCTGATTCTCATTTGATGTGTGCTATATGACATAACTGTTGCGGTATTCAACAAAAAAGCCTACACATTGATGGGTGTGGGCACAGTAGTACCAGCATGAGGCCCAGCATGAGGCCCTAAGCTGGCATGTCTGGCAAAATTAAGCACCCAGTTAGCCGTGCCATGTGACTCATGCCCTATTTGACCAAAAGGGACTGGATCTAAGTGATGTGACACCCAAATGTGTCTCCAGACCCTTTCTCTCTGTGGCTAGAGGATAGACATCTCCTCTGGTGACTAGTATCTCTGAGGCCTTACCCGGCTTCTCACCCAGCCTAGTTTCCCTGGCAGCCCTCGATGGCCAGAGGTGGTCACCTATCATATGACTCTGAAATCTGCTCAGTGATGACCACTTATTATTTGTGAATTTGGTTACAACTAGACAGTGTGTGGAGCTAAGTCACATGTAATAATGAAGGCCTTTGCTGTGAAGGTCAAGCCTGCAGGAAATGTCACGGATAATCTATTGATGAGAAGCGTAATTCATAGGACTGGCACAATGATTGTGTAAGCGACACCTATGGATGAAAACCGTCATAACCGTTTATTTAACAGCCGTTTATTTAACAGCTGACTGAAGACAGGGTGGCCGGGCATTCGTGCAGTATTCAAACGATTATAACGGTGATCGTGGTCATTTGGCTGACCAATAATCGTCATCCAAAATTCCATGACCGTCACTACCCTAGTAACTTAATAATAGGAAAAAAATACATGTCTGTTATCACTTCTGAGCAGATGGTTATTTTAAGTTAAAGGATCTGGGATATGACACCTGTGATTTTAGGTTTCAAACGGAGCCCACCTTGTGCACAGTACTGTGTCTCAAGATGTTTGTGAAACACACTTTGTCTTGTGCTAGGTTCCAGGAGAAGGGGAACCTGGAGGTGCTCCTCTTTACTATCCAAAGCAAGCTCAGAGCTAACAACCAGAAACCATACGTGCCTCATGAAGGGAAACTCATCTCTGATATCAATAAGGTAATGAATACTGGTATAAGTGGGAATAAGGAGTGTCTCAAATGCCTGAACAGATAATGCAATAACTGGACAGGTCTTGGCAAATATAAAATCCTTCTTTATCAATATCAGGTTCTTTAAAATGTAGCAAATCAGTGCAAATTACTCCTCTTTATGTTTGTTACCATGCTGCATTATGGGTACATTTTCCTCTGTTTTTCATTTGGCTAGGCGTGGGAGAGGCTGGAGAAGGCGGAGCATGAGAGAGGCGTGGCACTACGGCAGGAGCTGATTCGCCAGGAGAAGCTGGAGTTGCTGGCCCAGCGGTTTGACCACAAGACCACCATGAGACAGGCGTGGCTCAATGAGAACCAGCGCCTCGTGTCTCAGGTAGGGACCACAGGGCCGAAGTGACTAATGTCTCTAACATATCACACAGGGGCCATATCATCACAGTTATATAGCAATAGTCTTATAGCTGTGGATTGAGAATGAAATGTCTTTATAATGTCTTTTTAGAACCAATGGCAAAGTATTGTATAACATGAATTACTTTTAAATATACATTGGTATATTTAGATGTATTTTCCTATGACTGCATTGCTCTGACTGGGAATACTGTTACACTATCACCTGCCTGTAGTTAAGTGATCCTCTGACTGAATGTCCCGTCCCACAAGGATAACTTTGGCTACGACCTGCCAGCGGTGGAAGCCGCCATGAAGAAGCACGAGGCCATTGAGGCGGACATCTCGTCGTACGAGGAGCGCATCGGGGTGGTGGTGGAGCTGGCTGGGGAGATGGAGACGGAGGGCTACTACGACATCCGGCGCATCTCGGCCCGCAAGGAGAACATCCTGGGCCAGTGGAGCCTGCTGAAGGAGCTGGTGGTGGGGAGGAAGGCTCGGCTGGAGAAGAACCTGGCCCTGCAGAAGACCTTCCAGGACATGGTCTACATGATCGACTGGATGGAGGATATGCAGGTGAGACCAGTATTGTGTCATGCATTTGACGTTACATGAACGCTATACTGTCTCTAAGTTGTGTCGACTCAACAGCGTAGACTGTGGGTTGACATTTGTGTACACATGAAGTGGTAATGTGGAGATACAGTATATGAAAAAACAGTGAGAAACCCTTGAGAAATTGACTTTGACGTTTCAGTACAGGCAGCATGGTCAGTGGAAGCACTGCTGAGTGTCAGGAAGGTGACCAACATCCCTCTCACCACAGGTCCAGCTCCTTTCCAAAGACTTCGGCAAGCATCTGCTGGAGGTGGATGACCTGCTGCAGAAACACAGCCTCCAGGAAGCTGACATCACAGTGCAGGCAGAAAGGGTGCAGACCCTTAACACAGCCGCTCTCAAATTCACCACCATTGAAGGTAAGACATCAGATGGCTATGTTGCCAGATCATCTTCAGTGAGAAGTGGAATGTGCTTTGATAACAACTTGGTGATTTTGAGGGAGGAAATATTTGGATACGATAGGATTAGAAATACTGACTGTTGCTGTTACGTCTCCTATGGTCCCGGAAAAAAGCACAGTTAACAAAGAAAGGAGTGTTTTGTATTAAGAGTGTGTAGGAGTACAGTTTACTGTACATTGAGTGGTGAAGATGACCATGGCACTTCCTGAGAGACCCACAAGAGGGCAAGCATGACTTTCCACAACTTATTTTCTGAAGATCCATTTACAATACAGAAGTGAATTAATTTAGTTATTTCAATTTTGTGGATATTACATAGTTATTTTGTAAAACTTTACGCCTGTTTTATATCAGTAGTAGTGTTTTGTTTACATGCAAAGTTAACTGAGTCTTTGCATACAGTCCACCATAGACATCACCAATAAAGACATGTATATTGAGTGCTGTCCCCTGTCCCCTGTTCCCTATTCTCTCTCCTTCCCAGGCTACCAGCCCTGTGACCCCCAGGTGATCTGCAACCGGGTCAACCACGTCAGCACCTGCCTGGAGGAGCTCAAGCAGCTGGCGGCCAAGCGGCGTTTGGAGCTGGAGGAGTCTCAGCACCTCTGGGCCTTCTTCCAGGAGGTGGAGGAGTCTGAGGCCTGGATTCGCGAGAAGAGTTCCATCCTGGCCGCCCAGACCTGCGGCAAGGACCTGAGCAGTGTGCTGCGGCTTCTCCAGAAACACAAGACCCTGGCTGGGGAGCTGCTGGCCCACCGCTCCCTCCTCCAGCAGACCATGAAGAAGGGCAAGCAGATCCTGATGGAGAAGAGTTTTGGCACGGGGGGCATCCAGGAGCGCATCATGGAGGTGAAAGGGGAGTGGAAGAGGCTGGAGGACCAGGCAGCGCAGAGACTGGGCCACCTGCAGGAGGCACTCAACTTCTTCCAGTTCAGCACGGAGACGGACGACTTGCTGGCATGGCTGCAGGACGCCTACCGCCTAGTGTCCAGCGAGGACTTTGGCCACGACGAGTACTCCACCCAGTCACTGCTCAAGAAGCACCGGGGTGTGCGCGAGGCTGTGGACAAGCACCGGCTGCATGTAGTAACTCTGCGCAAACACATGGTGGCGCTGCCACTGCACTACCGGGAGCTGGACGAGGTGCAGTCAAGGATGGGCGAGGCGGAGCAGCTGTACGCCGAGGTGGCCGAGGTGGCCGTCCTGAGGCAGCAGTGGCTGCACGACGCGCTGGCTGTCTACCTCATGTTCAGCGAGGTCAACGCCTGCGAGGTGTGGATTGACGAGAAGGAGCAGTGGCTCAACAAAATGGAGGTTCCAGAGAGGCTGGAGGACGTGGAGGTCATAGCCCATAGGTACAGCTCCCGTCTGCGGTGGAGATCATAGGGAGAATGTTAGATTTAAGTCTTGCTTTTAGTTATAAAGCTAGTCATACATTTTTAGGGAATCCGTTCCTTGAACCCTCCCTCATAAGGGCTACATAACACTGTCATTTAAAACACACATTCTCCCTCCTCTCATTTCCCACTCTCTGTAGGTTTGAGAGCCTGGACCAGGAGATGAACAGCCTGATGGGAAGGATCCTGGACGTGAACCAGATAGTGCAGCAGCTCCTGGACAGTGGTCACCCCAGCTCTACAGAGGTCAGAGGCTGTCAGGACCACCTCAACAGCAGGTAACCCACCCCACTGTTCTGACTGACCAACTCTGAGGTGTATTCACTAGGAACCAAACAGAAGCAAAAGGCCAAAACGGGGAAGGACTAAACTGAACTTTACCAATAAGAATGTTTTGCTACAGTTTGCTATGGTGCGCACTAATGAATGCACCCCAGGTCTACTCCACAACAAGACATAACATAGACCTACGGGTCTCTCTGTTTACCCACACAGCACCAATATGTGATGAAAATGTGACTTATCTGCATTGCATAATAACATGGGAGTTATGTTTTGTTGAGTAGAGATTCATCAACACAGGATATTTTTTTTTATCCAACTGAACACTAGATAGCCTACGTTTATACAGGCAGCCCAATTCTAAAAAGATCTGATTAGTCAAAAGATCAGAATTGAGATGCCTGTGTAAACGCAGCCATAGAAACACATCTGTCAATCCATCTACAGCACATGGTGCGTAGTGCATTGATGATATTTTTTTCAAAGTGGCCCAGTTACCTCATTCTTAGCTAATTTCCTGCCATATAAGGGAAGGGAGGAGGGTTGATAAGAAGAATCTGGTCCACTGTTCTTATTTGGCCCAGATCGGGAGCAACAGAAGCCATGATGATCACATGCTCCCTGCTGATAGACCTGGAAGGGGACTGATTGGACCAGAGACCGTAGTGACACCATGGTGACACAGGCAGACAGATCTAAGGCCAGGGCCAGGGTAGTGGATGATGGTTTGGTAAAATGCTACAGTGGCCCAGTTCCTCCTGACTTTGGCATACATAGCCTATCTCAGGGTGACCATCTGTGTCGACTGCCTGCCACACTGGGTGCAAGACCAACCTGCCCAAAATGTGTTCTATTTGGCTTTACTATATTCTCCCTCAGTCTCAAACTGTTTCAGTTGTGACTAAATATAGCATTCATTGATATTGTACATCTCTATGACATAGTTTAGGTAGACTTCGGCTTCTGTTGTTCAGGTTTGCTTAACTCTTACATCTAGATGTTCCGCTAGCGGAACGCCTCACCAATATCCAATGATAGAGCGTGCCGTGAATTACAAACACCTCAAAAATGCAAAAACTTCAATTTTTCAAACATATGACTATTTTACACCATTTTAAAAACAAGACTCTCCTTTATCTAACCACATTGTCCGATTTCAAAAAGGCTTTACAACGAAAGCAAAACATTAGATTATGTCAGGAGAGTACCCAGCCAGAAATAATCACACACCCATTTTTCAAGCTAGCATATAATGTCACATAAACCAAAACCACAGCTAAATGCAGCACTAACCTTTGATGATCTTCATCAGATGACACTCCTAGGACATTATGTTATACAATACATGCATGTTTTGTTCAATCAAGTTCATATTTATATAAAAAAACTGCTTTTTACATTAGCATGTGACGTTCAGAACTAGCATACCCACCGAAAACTTCCGGTGAATTTACTAAATTACTCACGATAAACGTTCACAAAAAACATAACAATTATTTTAAGAATTATAGATACAGAACTCCTTTATGCAATCGCGGTGTCCGATTTTAAAATAGCTTTTCGGTGAAAGCACATTTTGCAATATTCTGAGTAGATAGCCCGGCCATCATGGCTAGCTATTTTGACATCCACCAAGTTTGGCACTCACCAAACTCAGATTTACTATAAGAAAAATTGGATTACCTTTGCTGTTCTTCGTCAGAATGCACTCCCAGGACTTCTACTTCAACACCCAATGTTATTTTGGTTCCAAATAATCCATAGTTATATCCAAATAGCTGCGTTTTGTTCTTGCGTTCAAGACACTATCCGAAGGGTGATGCGCCGGTGCGTATCGTGACAAAAAATGTCAAAATATTCCATTACCGTACTTCGAAGCATGTCAAACGCTGTTTAAAATCAATTTTTATTCAATTTTTCTCGTAAAATAGCGATAATATTCCAACCCGGGAGACGTTGTTTTCGTTCAAACACTGAAAATAGAAAATGGAGTCTTCACATGCACGCGCGCGCCAGTGTCATTGTTCTCAGAACGACCACTTTCCAAAAGCCCTACTGTTTTTCGCCCAGGGACTGCAGAGTTATCATTCCCCGTTCTGGCGCCTTAGAAAATGTCACGTTACAGCAGAGATCCTCTATTTTCGATAAAGAGGCTACAGAAGGCCAAGAAATGGTCAGACAGGGCACTTCCCATATAGAATCTTCTCAGGTTTTGGCCTGCCATATGAGTTCTGTTATACTCACAGACACCATTCAAACAGTTTTAGAAACATTAGGGTGTTTTCTATCCAAATCAAATAATTATATGCATATTCTAGTTTCTGGGCAGGAGTAATAACCAGATTAAATCGGGTACGTTTTTTATCCGGCCGTGAAAATACTGCCCCCTATCCTAAACAGGTTAATGTTTTGACCATATCTGGCCAATGGTGCTTCATGATATTGATACCCTTTGAAGCCTCTGGCTATAGGGTACTGGCATGACGTCATGTCGGATATGCTTCGCTAAATGGCTGTAATTCATGCCTGTTCTTTTGCATGGGGACCATATTAACAGCCTGTGTGAAGAAAAAGACAAAAGCCTTTGAGATGCAAATGACAACTAACAAACAATACCAATGTCCCTCATTAATGCCTTTGATCAATTGCACTATTGATTACATCCTCTTGGGCTAAATTAAAATTGTAACAATATTTAATACTTAGTGTATGTTTTAGTATACTGACTGAATTATATGTGAATTATAAGCTTCAAACGGATGCAGACTAACCCTGACCCCATCCCCACCCCTGTGCCCCTGTCTGTCCCCCCTCTCCCCACCACTGTGCCCCTTCCTGTTACCCCCCCGAATCCCCCGTCCCCACCCCTGGGCCCCTGTCTGACCCACCCTCCCCTCCCCTGTGCCTCTGTCTGAACCCCCATCCACTCCTGTGCCCCTGTCTGTCCCCTCTAGATGGAACCGCATCGTGGAGATGGTGGAGCAGAAAAAGGACCACCTGGACTCTGTCCTCCGTCTCCAGAACTACCTGCTGGAGTGTGCTGAGATCAAGTCCCAGATCCAGGAGAAGCGCAAGGCCATCGACGCCACTCAGTACGTGGGCAGTGACCTGGGCGGGGTGCTGGCCCTGCAGCGCCGACTCTCCACCATGGAGGGGGCCCTGGCCGTGCTGGAGCCCAAGCTGCTTCACCTGCAGCAGGAGGCAGAGGAGCTGGCCATCTCGCACCCGGCCAGGGCCATGGAGGTCCTGGAGCCCTTTGAGGGCATCAGTGTGGAGTGGGAGGAGCTGAAGCGCACGCTGCAGGGCTGCGAGGACTCTCTGATGGTGGCGGGGCGGCTGCAGCAGTTCATCCAGGACCTGGACTCCTTCCTGACGTGGCTGGTGCAGACGCAGACGGCGGCAGCTAGCGACGAGCTGCCCAACGCGCTGGAGGAGGCCGAGAGGCTGATCAACCGCCACGCGGCGCTGAAGGAGGAGATCGGGAGGTACGAGGAGGACTACGAGCGGCTGCAGGCGGTCAACGAGCTGCTGGAGGCTGAGGAGGCGCCGCTGCCATACGCTGCGCTGCAGCAGTGGCTCCAGAAGCTGGATGTGGGCTGGAACAAGCTGCTGGAGATGTGGGAGAGCCGGAGGGAGGTGCTGGTGCAGGCGCACATCTTCCACCTCTTCCTGAGGGACGTCAAGCAGGCCGAGGCCTTCCTCAACAACCAGGTCAGTTAACCTCTTGTTGGACATCCCAACACCAATATATCTATTAGCAATGTCTAGTAGTTAGGCCTACTGAGTCAATTAATCCCAAATCATCATTAGCTAATCTGTGTTATTAGTCAGTAATTCTTATTAAACATGAATAGCTAAAGACGGTACAATATCACTTCTGACTGTACTAGATATGGATGCTGTGGAAGCACAGTGCTATTACAGTGAGGGTCAGTGCTATTACAGTGAGGGTCAGTGCTATTACAGTGAGGGTCAGTGCTATTACAGTGAGGGTCAGTGCTATTACAGTGAGGGTCAGTACTATTACAGTGAGGGTCAGTGCTATTACAGTGAGGGTTAGTACTATTACAGTGAGGGTCAGTGCCAGTACAGTGAGGATCAGTGCTATTACAGTGAGTGGCCAACGTTCTATACCTGCTATGCTGCCAGGGAAAACCCCAGGCCTGCACTCTTAGAAAACAAGGTGCTATTTAGAACCTAAATGGGTTCTTCGCTGTCCCCATAGGAGAACCCTTTGAAGAATAGTTTTTGGTTCTAGGTAGAACCCTTTTGAGTTCCATGGAGAACCCTTTACACAGAGGGTTCTACATGGAACCCAAAAGGGTTCTACCTGGAACCAAAAAGGATGTGTAAAGGGCATTGTGGAAATGATCAGAGGGTTGCTTTTACAGTTACACACAGCACAGCACAGCAGAGGCCTGTGATTCCTAGCCTAGATGGAGAATTCATAGGTGGCTCTATAGCAGGAAATCCCAGCAAGATGTGCTATTTGATATGAGAGCACGACCAACGACCAATCGTACACCTGCAACATTGCAGACCTGCAGCAAAACTAGTAACTATCTGCTTGCACACTATTGTGATGGAGGCAATGCTTTGGCAATTTGGTCTTCACTGTGGGTACTAGGGCTCACAGGCTTGAGTGTCTGTATGTGGGTGTTTACACAGTACAATGCATAAGTGTAACGTAGACGCAGGGAGTCAGTAAGCAGGTGCAGATGGTGAGTTTCATAACAACGAACATGGCGAGTTACAAACCAAGAGACGGGTCTGGACATGAAAACTGAACCAATACTGCCCGAAGAGTGATGCAAGGGACTGCTAGATAAAGGGGAAGTAATCAGGGTAGTGATGAAGTCCAGGTGTGCCTCATGATGAGGTGCAGGTGTGCGTCATGAAGGTTGCCAGGTGTGCGTCATGAGGGTTGCCAGGTGTGCGTCATGAGGGTTGCCAGGTGTGCGTCATGAGGGTTGCCAGGTGTGCGTCATGAGGGTTGCCAGGTGTGAGTCATGAGGGTTGCCAGGTGTGAGTCATGAGGGTTGCCAGGTGTGAGACATGATGGGTTGCCAGGACCGCTGGTTAGTAAACCGGTGATGTCGAGCACTGGAGCGCGAGTAAACATGACAATAAGGTTAAAATGTCAACATATAGTTCATTTAAAAAATGTTTGTTTTGCAGTTATATTCATGCACAGTATATCGTCCTTTATTGTGCCATGTGTGCGAGTATGTACAGTATAATGGTCTATAGGCTATGCCTGCTGGAATATGCACACCACTTCATAGAGTGCACTCCATTGCAGGGTCTTTGCGTGCAGAACAGTGTTCCATCCCAGTTGAAATGTCAGAAGGCATGCGTTTCCCCTGACTGCTCTGTTCGTGTGTCGGAGCATATCTGTTCAGGTTGGCTGACATACCTTTACCAGAGACCCAGTTCTCCCTTAGGCACAGAGGCCAAAGGATTTCCTTTTGAATAATTGTCAAACAGGGTGCAATGACTTGTTTTTGGTCTTTCACCCATGTTTCTCTCAACCCTTGTAGCGTGTATCTGACCGTACATACAGGAATGTCCTTACACTATCGCATCGCTTTACGTGTAGTTGTGATGAACGCAACAATTCAGCAGTCACAATTCAGACATCCATTGATCAGGAAAACATTGTAGTGTTCCTTGCCAATAATGACTGAAACCTGATCTCATTATAGTACTTAGAGATCAGCATATTTATCATTCAGCAGAATAGAATCTGCACCTCTTGCATGTACTAAACATGCTAATGTAGTTATTGATAAAATGCCATGAGATGATACCCATGTCTGTGGGCACATACTACACACGAGCTTATTACAGTAATATTCCCATTTTCTCTCTGTTTTCCTTCTATTCCCTCTAATCTCTTGTACATTTATAAACCCTTCACTGATGTGTGGTTCTGACTCTGTCCATTCTCCCTGTCCCCCTCCAGGAGTCAGCCTTGGCTCACGTTGAGCTCCCCACCACGGTGGAGACGGTGGAGGCTGCCATCAAGAAGCACAAGGACTTTACCACCACCATGGAGCTCAACCTGCATCGCATCAAGGCTGTCATCGAGGCCGGAGAGAGCCTCATAAGCCAGAGCAACATCTACTCGGACCGCATCAAGGAGCGTGTGGACACCCTTGCTAACAGGTTGGTGGCGACGTCGGATTGTCCTGCTCTGACCATGCGAATGTATATCAAAGCCGTTTTACAATCTTTCTTAAACATCTCTGGCTATGTATAGAAGAGCACAGAGGCATGAAAATGAACCGCGAGGCTAGTTCGACCCATAAATGACTGAATATTCACCGGTCCTTATTTATACAGGTGCTGTGGTCAAGTCTGAAATGCATGAGGTATAGGTAGATGTGTCACTTGTCACTTAGCAGAGGCACAACACCATATGAATACACTATGGATATTGAAATATAAAATGTTGTTCATCCTTGAAATACGAGTGAATTACTGTGGTGATAATGACGTGGTCTTGGTAGCAGGTGGGCTTCACAAACACAATGGTACACACAGAGGAGACAAAGCGTAAGCAACTGAAAAGAAACTCCCCTTGTTAACACCTGCCTTGACAGCAGAGCATGACATTCATACTGATGGGTGAGGCAAGGAGGGGCCTAGTTAACCATTATTCAATTCTCCACCCCGACCATAGCATGGGGCGACCACATGTTAGGGAGATATTTAGATGAGACCATTGGCCGACTCTCGTCTTTACAATGGACTCACTGTTGTTCGGTGTGTGCTGCACCAAAGCCATCGACCTCATACATTGAGTTACAGATGCAGATAGCAGTAGAGTGATGTGATGCGCTGTGTGAATGAATGGCTCTGTTTCTCTCCTCCACAGAGGCAACCAGAACCGGGAGCTGGCCCAACAATGGCTGGAGAGGCTCAACGGCCAGTGGGGGCTCCAGAGATTACTACAGGACTGCCACGAGGTAGGACACAACATGAGAAAATGTCACAACCAACGCTGGCATATCAATGGAATAACCGATGGGAGGTTGTAGGGGTTAAAAAAAAAAAGGGCTTGTGTTCGGAGCTGTGCTGTACATGGCTTTACTTGGGACCACAGGGGGTCAGGCTCAAACCTCCAGACAGATATCGTGTTGCTGGACCCTTCAGTGATATACTAAAACTCTGCTTAGCTGAAACTGAATGATACCTGACAGACCTGTGGTGGGGTCTGTCCCTTCCTCAATCTTTATATCAGGGCTGACAACATGTTGTCTTCGTCGATGTAAGTTGAATGATTTGTGTTAGATGCTTAACTTGGGGATGTGAGTGACAGACGAACTTGACTCTTCTGAGGTTTTGATGTGATTCGTTGTTGTTGTTGACCTGCTGGATCTTTCTGACTGGACAGTCAACTTCTGGCAAACCCCCTTCAGAGA
Source organism: Salmo salar (assembly GCF_965601325.2). Classification (NCBI taxonomy): domain Eukaryota; kingdom Metazoa; phylum Chordata; class Actinopteri; order Salmoniformes; family Salmonidae; genus Salmo; species Salmo salar. Next base: position 50,927,718 of record NC_138310.1, on the reverse strand, counting down.
GGCGGACCTAATTGATAGTCAGTGGATATTTGTCATTTGGTTGTAAAGGAAGATGATGCTTTGCTATGATTGACATGACTTTGACTGCCATGTTTAAGCTGTGCTGTGTGCCTATGGGTCAGAAGAGCCATATTCAGTGTCCAGTGCCGAACCTGGACATATCACCTGTTCAAAGGGTTTCATAGGGTGCCCCAGAGCTACCCTATCTAGCGCAGAGCTTTTATTCAGTTTCTGCAACTTTTTCTCTGCGTGCCCTGCGTTGAATAATTCACCACCACCTCCCTATATCATTAATTCAGGGTATAGGGAGTGTGTATCTGTGGTAGAAGGCTTCCCTTCCAGTGTGTGGCCTACTGTATGAGAATGACACACACTGCGACAGTTTGTAAGAACGTGCAGAACCAAGTCAGAAGTGTGTTCTTGACTTTCACGCTTATGATCCAGCCGTACTGGCTTGAGAAATAAAGGGTGATTCACGTCCAGTGGTTGGTTGTTACCATGATCCATTTTTTTTTTTTATATATATTTTTATCCCCAATTTTGTGGTATCCAATTGGTAGTAGTTACAGTCTTGTCCCATCGCTGCAGCTCCCGTACGGACTCGGGAGAGGCGAATGTCGAGAGCTGTGCGTCCTCCGAAACACAACCCAGCCAAGCCGCACTGCTTCTTGACACAATGCTCGCTTAACCCGGACGGCGCTGGGCCAATTGTGCGCCGCCCCATGGGTCTCCCGGTCGCGGCCGGCTGCGACAGAGCCTGGACTCGAACCCAGGATCTCTAGTGGCACATCACATTGATCTGACCTGACTGTGGACTGGAGGCAGAGGCTCATCATCTCTAATAGCAGTGATACACTGGAGTCCATTTGATTAGCGCCATTTTTATATTTCCCATCAGCTGCTGCCTCCCAGTCCCCAGTCCCAGGGGGGGCTAATCTGCCTGTGACCCCACTGACCTCTCTGGTCAGGAGGGCATCATCCAGGGGTGGTCCCCGCCTCCAGAGAGTAGGATGCTAAGAGGTTGAGGAGAATAGCGGGCCGTCGGAGAGGAATATGCCATGGACCCTTTAAATGAAAGCAGAACGGTAAATCTATCACCCCCACACACTCAGTGATGTAATTTCAAGTGCAGAGCATTCTCCCTGGTGACGCCTCACAACAGCGTAGGATCTTTCTCTCTCGCTCTCTCTCTCTCTCTCTCTCTCTCTGCTGCTCGCCCCACCCCTCTCTCTCTCTCTCTCTCTCTCTCTCTCTCGCTGGCTCTCCCTCTATGGCTCGATCCAGTGCAAGCTTTCGATCACCTCGCACTGCTCAGCCACTGCAGTAGCAGCAGGGTCGGAGATACCGGGGCTTGTTACAGCCCGGAATACAGCCGCGTGCAGCTGGAAGAGACAAGGACTGCAGCAGAGGGACAAACCGAGAGAGAGCGAGCCAGGCAAAAGGAAAATGGTTGGGGGTTGGGGGTGGAGAAGAAAGACAATACGAATGTGATATAGGAGTCGTGAGGTGTCTGGATTTTGTGTCTGGATTTCTTTGGAGGAGCCAGAGGAGCAGAATCCCCCCCCCCCCCCCTCGACACTATCAAACCCCGGCCCCCTCCTCCCGCATCTCATCCCTCCTTCCTCCCTCCCTCCCTCACCTCACAGCATCACTAACCACAACCACTGAGCCTCCAGGCTATCACGGATGCCTCCAAATCCCAGCCCAGCTCTCTGTAGGTGGGGGCTGAATGAGGGGGAGAGGATAGGGTTCATGGGGAGGGGCAAACCTGCTCCTGGAGCCTGCCATTTTATTGTTTTGGGGAGATTTTTCATTTCTCCATTTCTCATTCTCTCTCACTTGTCAGTGGTCCGCCTCCTTCTCGTCTATCTCCCTCTCTCTGGATTGAACACACCAGCCACAGCAACGCGCCACGGCAACGCGCCACGGCAACGCAGCAGCAGAGAGGCTAGTGCAGCCTCAACGTCATCTTATCTGGGGGGTTTTGGGGGAGGAGCAGCTTTGCCTTGCTGCTTGTTTGTTTTGATTCCTACAGCATCTCTCTTTGACTGTGGGGATTTGTGCTTATTCCCTACCTGGACGGGCAGATTGAGGATGTGGATACGTACCGCCGCCCATCACAACCCTATGAGTCGTTCCCGTTAAATGCTGCCTGCCGGTAAATGGAACCGATTTCCCGTTAAATCTCAGGGGGCTAGCAGTCGAGGACGAGAGAGACTAATTCAGTGGATGGGGGTGGAAATATGTGGGTGGCAGGCAGGCGATAGAGATATTGCTTGTACTGATGATGTTGAATGGGCCGGGATATTTGCAAGTCATTTTGTATGTTTGGCCCTAAATGTAATGGTCAGCTTGCTTTTATACCTAATGTGCCAATGGATTATGTGCTTGTCTTGACGTGTGCTTGTGTGTGTTCTGTGTACATGTGAATGAATTCCTGTTACCATGTGTATGCTTGTGTGTACAACATGTGTGTCTGCATTCATGTGTCTGCCATATGTGCTTAATATGCATGTGCTTGACCTTGTGTGTGTGTGTGTGTGTGGGTCTCTGTGTTCATGTGTTTTGGATGATTGCTTTTCTATTATTTCCATGGGTGTTCATTTTTGTTTGCATTTATCTTTTAGGTTTTCACATGACTATGGTCATATGTTCAGCCTGAATAGGTCTCTGTGTGTGCTTGTACAGGTATTGTGTGTGTGTGTGTGTGTGTGTGTGTGAGTGTGTGTGTCTCCATGTATGTGGGCATCTATGCTACTCTGCATACATCTGTTAGTAGCCTACATTGTCCACCTAGATGACAGTACAAATGCATTGAGTGGCATGATCATCCTGTACTCACAGCTCTGTCTCTTGTCCCTCAGCTTGGAGACTGGGTGGCAGAGAAGATGCTCATGGCTCGTGACACGTCCCGCGATGAGACGCAGAAGCTGCACAAGAAGTGGCTGAAGCACCAGGCTTTCATGGCCGAGCTGGCCCAGAACAAGGAGTGGCTGGAGAAGATCGAGAGGGTGAGTACAGTACCGCTGGGGCTCTACACAGAGGCTGGGGGTGGGTATCTACCATGGGCTGATGCTCAGGAATGGGGAAGGGTAGACTGAGCTAACTGCTCTGTTGGTGGTGGCAGAGTTTTGGGTGTGTGGTTGGGGATGGGGAGGGCAAGTTGGTGTCAACTCATTCTTTACTATGTCATTTGTTTTGTTTGTAGGTTAAAAATACAAAGTTCCTTGTTACAATGTGATCAGACCAGCATATATACTGTATATAATCAACTGACAATAGTATCTGCAATATTTGTGATTCGTAATGATTTTAGATGTTCTTATGTGATTTATTTAGCTATTCCTGATTTCTAAGCATGTTTGGAGTGCGACACAGAAAGCACGCATAAACTGGACGAGAATTGTCATTTCGTTTACCGTTAGTTGAATACAAGCACAATCACAGGCACTGAGAGCTGATGGTTGAATGTCAGGGAATAGTCTCTAAGAGCTCTGATGAAACCAGAGATGCCCTGATGTGCCTATGAGCTCACCACGAACAGCTTTGCCTGAAATCTCCACTGGTCACATCATCACATCATATCTATGGGCCCTGCCTGCCCTATCAGATTGATACAAACTGTAACATCAGTGGGATAATTGCTTTAGGAAAGTAACACAAATACACCCACTGGCTCGAATGTGGCTCATTATACCCTGTTATATCTAGGTGCACATGAAGTTGAGTGGAAAAGCGAGCGTTTTCACTGAACACTGTCAGTATGTGTACACTGTGCAAATGGATTTGGGAACGCGGAGGCCATTTATGCCTAAGTACATACAGAAGTGTAATGCAGTGGCGTCATCCGGGCTGAGTCTAAGGGGTACGATCCATTATAGATTAAAATTCAGGTCATCTGCGTAGATAGATACTGGAGTGGTATTGGAAAGTGCTTACTGCAGCTACTGTACAAGGGAACGATTGCTTGGAGGCACGCCCATGTGCATGCCGATAAGCTCAGGAGAATAATTGGAAGCCTGTTATCTGCATATAGCTCATCTTACAGTAAAGTATTTATAGGTACAGTAAGATTAGCCACATGTCTCCCAGTGATGCTGTGTACCCAAACAGAAACACAGTTTTCTTCCCCAGAGCCCCTGGCATAACGTTGGTGGGAAAACAAAATAAACATGTTGCGACAGACACCCTAAACGCACCGTAGCACAGCCGTACTGTGTGTGTGTGTGTCTCATCTGAAGCCGTGCCAACTGGTGACCTGCTCTGTGTGTTTGTGTGAGAGAGTATGGGGGTTGCCTGATCTGTAAAATCTGAAAATGATTGAAAATATATTTACAGTACATTCGGAAAGTTTTCAGAGCCCTTGACTTTTTCCACATTTTGTTACATTACAGCCTTATTTTAAAAGGGATTTTTTAAAGTCAATCTACACACATGACAAAGCGAAAACAGTTTTGTTTTTACATTTTTGCAAATTTGAGTATTCAGACCTTTTTCTATAGGACTCGAAATTGAGCTCAGGTGCATCCTGTTTCCATTGATCATCCTTGAGATGGTTCTACAACTTGATTGGAGTCCACATGTGGTAAATTCAATTGATTGGACATGATTTGAAAGGCACATATGTCTACATAAGGTCCCACAGTTGACAGTGCATGTCAGAGCAAAATCCAACCATGAGGTCGAAGGAATTGTCCGTAGAGCTCTGAGACAGGATTTTTTTGAGGTACAGATCTGGGGAAGGGTACCAAATAAATTCCTGCAACATTGAAGGTCCCCAATAACACAATGGCCTCCATCATTCTTAAATGGAAGAATTTTGGAACCACCAAGACTCTTCCTAGAGCTGCCGCCCGGCCAAACTGAGCAATGGGGTGAGAAGGACCTTGGTCAGGGAGGTGACCAAGAAACCGATGGTCACTGACAGAGCTCCAGAGTTCCTCTGTGAAGATGGAGGAACTTTCCAGAAGGACAACCATCTCTGCAGCACTCCACCAATCAGGCCTTTATGGTAGAGTGGCCAGATGGATGCCACTCCTCAGTAAAAGGTACGACAGCCCACTTGGAGTTTGCCAAAAGGCACCTAAAGGACTCTCAGACCATGAGAAACAAGATTCTCTGATCTGATGAAACCAAGATTGAAATCTTTGGCCTGAATGCCAAGCGTCACGTCTGGAGGAAACCTGGCACCATCTCTACAGTGAAGCATGGTGGTGGCAACATCATGCTGTGGGGATGTTTTTCAACGGCAGGGACTGGGAGACTAGTCAGGATTGAGGGAAAGATTAACGGAGCAAAGTACAGAGAGATCCTTGATGAAAACCTGCTCCAGAGTGCTCAGGACCTCAAACTGGGGCGAAGGTTCACCTTCCAAAGGGATAACGACTGTAAGCACACAGCCAAGACAACGCAGGAGTGGCTTCAGGGCAATGTCCATGAGTGGCCCAGCCAGAGCCCGAACTTGAACCTGATCGAACATCTCTGGTGAGACCTGAAAATTGCTATGCAGTGACGCTCCCCATCCAACCTGACAGAGCTTGAGAGGATCTGCAGAGAAGAATGGGAGAATCTCCCCAAATACAGGTGTGCCAAGCTTGTAGCATCATACCCAAGAAGACTCGAGGCTGTAGTCGCTGCCAAAGGTGCTTCAACAAAGTACTGAGTAAAGGGTCTGAATACTTAGGTAAATCTAGCTTGGAATCCAGACATCTTTAGAAACACAGAGGTTCATGAATATATCTTTGCTTGACAAATTCAAACACAGATCAACTTGAGACATAGAGTTTTATCTCTGTTCACGATTCAGGATAATGACCATGGTTTTGTTCTCAGATTGAGACATGAATATCAGATATGCCTTAGAAAGATCTCAGTATTTTAGAAAGAGTAGCCTTTTTTCCTATGTTTTTATTTTTTAAATCTACACTGCATGGCTTATATTAATACTGTATTCTGTACCATAATATTGAATAACAGTGGAGAGGTTTTGCATTTGGCATTCATGATGTTTTTCATGGATGTAAACTTTCTGTTGTACTTGCACAGCAGACATTTTTCTATAAAACCATATCAGAATAGTTTATAATACTGTCTGTTTTCGCTGGTACTCTGTCTCATATATTTTCTCATCTGTGTTAATACACTCTGACCTGCCTATAGATTTCCCTCTGTAACGGCAACACTGAGATCGCTGTAGGCAAACGTAGCCCTCTGTAAAGGGCAAGTTGGTGGTCTTATGTGGGTGCAGACTCTATTTCATATAGCCACTGTTAAGACTACCCAAAGACCTCCTGAGGGGACAGGCCCAGCAAGCTGTAGCTGTGATAAATCTGTTGGGGCGGCGCTAGTGTTACAACCCAATTGGTTTGAGTTAGGGTAGTCCTGGGAAACATTATTTTCCCCCTCCTGGATTTTCAAGAGCTGTGCTCTTTATCGAACATTTTACCCAAAGCAAATCGGTTATATATGAAAGGGTCTAGGACTGTCTCCAAGGTTTTGAGTAAATAAAGTCTCAGACTATATAGCAGCTAGAATCTCTGGTGTTACTGAACCTCCCAGCCTTCTGATGCAGGTGACCCTCTTACCCTGTAAATGTCACTATTCTAAGGTGGTTGACATTTTTACGTGGTGGATTTTCTCCCCGACGTCACATGCAGTGAAGTTATACAGCTATTTGAAGGTGCAACTTTGCCGGATACGGATATGTGGCCGCGCTTGCAGTGGTTGCCAGGCAACTGCCTGTCCCCTCCCGGCGTACCTCATGTGTGAAGGTAATTTGTCCAGCTGGAAGTGACGTATTAAAGGGCTAGTGTGAAGAGTACCAGAAAATGTATGACTTCACTGATAAAGAATGAAAATGTATGCCCTCACTACTGTAATTATAGGGATCTGATGCAGGTGAGATGGCTAGCTGGCTACCCCTTAGTTGCTAGGTCTGTAGATGGCATCTACAGCTAGAGTTCTTGTTTCTAAATGGAATGTCACACCCATAACCACATCCACCTTGATATCCTGAAAATCAATACAACGTAGTTGATAGACATCTTGTTACACAATGTTCAATGTGATAACGACCGGTGTCTTTGGGTGTCTAACTTAATTTTGGAAGTGTAGAATTGAAGATGCTTCTGGCGGGATTGTAATCATTGGATCTAGTGCTTGTCCCTGCAGTGTGTAGAAGTTGTTATAAATTGGGCCTACCACTGTTTCTCTCAACGCTATTGTTACCCAAAGCCCAATGGGCTCTTATTTCCTCTTCCCTTTCCCCTCGTTTTTCAGATAATTAATTGGCCTCATATCTACATTAAGTATGTGAATCTCATCCTTCTATTCTCTGGGCCCCTCACCATTATTATTATAATAGGGACCTCCTGGACAAGTTACAAAGGTGACTCTCTCTCTCTTTTGTTTCAGAGTGTATGTGTGTGGATCGTGCGTGTGTGTGTTCTGGGTTATATATGATGAAAAGCATTCAGCATTATCAGTAGCTACCCTGACACTGCATTAACAGTGATGCCATAACAACAACATCATCACTGCCTTTTATAATTGCAACTCCATCTGTTAGGTCCCTGTCATCCCACGACTAGTATCCTACACACACACTCTCACTCTTTTCTTAACCCCTTTGGGAGTCGAGTTTGACCCCTGTGTTTTTGCAGGCGTTGCAATATATGGGGCGTGTGAGCCGAGAGGGCGAGTGAGCAGAGAGAGAGAACAGTCAGAGCTTCCTAGACTACACCACATGGTAGGGGGGGGGGGGGGGGGGGGGGGGTGTAGAGGGAGGCAGACAATAATGTCATACAGTTCCATGTTCAACAGTGTCGGGACATTGCTATTACCAAGCTATCACAGTGTCCTCATAACGGTAGTGGAACATTGCTGTAACACCGATTCTTCACAATATCTTGGCAACATTTTTGCTTTTCTTAATTAATACAAGATACTGTAACTACAATATTATGGACGGCCAAGTATATCATGTAGGCTTGTAAAGTTGACCCAATGGCATTATTTTAATGGTGAGGAGGCAGTAATGCAGATCAGATTTTCTTGCCAGATTGAGGCTTTTTATTTGCAAGTGAAGATTTAGCCAGCGACTGTACAACATATACACAAATAATTAACTGGACGTTGTAACACAAGGAACATAAATTAAATCAAATTGAGCTCAAATGAAAAACCCAGGTTTCAATCATACCTGAAAACCCAGAAGCATCCCGACTTTACCCTTTCTCTCCCTCTAACAAGGAAATTACAGGGTTAAAATAACACTTCCCATAATGCATTTGGCCGATGAGAACAACCCAATTGACATCACGGTCAATTATCAATTACAAGGCATGAAATACCAATCAACATGTTCAGTTAATAAACGTGTATATATATTTTCCTAGCACACACTTCAATACAGGTGCTATTCCATGCTTTAGAGCATAAACTCAATCTGGGATATGAACATGTAAATCCCTCCGGGATAAGCTACTACTGCATTAACTGTACCATTAAGCATGCACTGGAACACGCCCATTTGCCCATCAATTCTCAGACCAGGAAATGAACAGAACCCTCTTCAATCAATGACAAAAACCAAGGTAATCATTTACATTTCTTTAGATTAACCTTAACGTATCATTTGTCAAACATGCTCACATTGTATTTATACTTTATGATCGAAAAATACATAAAGGGCACTATTTTGACAACCTAAAGTAATGGTAAATCTTAGCGCTGGTGGCAGCATTATAGGTTTGGGGTGTGTCAGAAATATTTCACACATTTTCACAACCAGAATTATGGGCGCATTAGCTGGCGGTGTCGCAAAAGGGTTGGGTTTTGATGAATGATAAAGTTGACAGTTTGTCGAAGCTTGGCCTCTCAATGGCCTATCAGAGCGTTGTCATCAACTCCAATTCGAATGTTAGTCCGTTATAGCCTAGTTCAATAGCCTGCCCAATATTTGCTAAATATTTTTAACATGTTTGCAGTCTACATTATTCTAATTGCATTGCTTTAATATGGAAATACATTGTAAAACATAGTTGTGCGACTATAGTATGCATTGGTTGAAACTCAATGTTCAAATCTCCCAACCAACATGTGTATGCCAATATGACACCAATGTTGATGAAAATTTGCAAATCAACTTCATTGGAGGTACGCAACACTATCTCCACCTCTCGTCATGATCCGAGAACCACTATACCGGATTTTTGAAAGGGTCGTAAGCATTAGGATTGTCAGACAATGTTTTGCCCAAACCTAGCTCAAATTCTAGACATCAAATTAAAACGAGGCTACATAGTCCATAAGGTGACCATTAGACTTAGATCCATTTGGACTGAATACGTTTTAAGGTGCAACAGTTTTGATTCAATTCACAATTTACTGCTCTCACATGCACATTTCTGCCCAATATAATCCAACGATGTGCTACCTTTTTGTAGCATTTCTGACAATGCTAACATCTTTTCAGCTGAATCTGAGTTCTAAAACCGGGTGCAAGTCGTTTGCTGCGCAACAGTAGCAGCTAGCTAGCATAAGGATAACAGCTGTAGCTAGCTAACTAACGCCAGGTTGGATGAGAAGCAAAAGGAAGGTAGCTAGCAAGCTAGGTATATTGTGCTATGGGAGGTTTTTCATATGGCTGAAGTCCAAATCAAATACAATTTTATTAGTCACATATTTTGCAGATGTTATTGCTGGTGTAGTAAAATTAGTAAACTGCTGACCTGGACAGTTGCGTGTAACCAGAGCACAAACAAATAAGCTACTGTGTCATATGCGTCGTAAGGGACAGACCAAGGCGCAGTGGGTATAGTGTTCATCTTCTTGCTTTATTTTGAGAGAACACTCAAACAAAATAAACAAACAACGAAACAGTTCCGTAAGGCACACAGGCTATACAGAAAACAACCACCCACAAACCCAAAGGAAAAAAGGGCTGCCTAAGTATGGCTTCCAATCAGAGACAACGAAAGACACCTGCCTCTGATTGGAAACCATACTCGGCCACACATAGAAAATTAAAACTAGAACAAATCCCCTCTAAACAAACCAACCCCAAAACACACAAAAACAACACCCCCTGCCACGCCCTGACCATATTACAATGACAAATGACCCCTTTACTGGTCAGGACGTGACATACTGATTATCCTTAGATGCTATTATAGCCAGTTAGATACACTGAACTTGGGAAAACCGCCACGCTGCTAATTTCTAATACATGTGCACACCAGAACAGACGTGACTGTTAAAAGATCCAGAGCAAATTATATTCCTTATTTTCTTTTTGTCATTATAATCCACATTTGCAAGTGTCAAGTTCATTTTCACTGTGTACCCGAAAACCTGAAGTCGCCATCCACAACTAAAAAGTAGCACGGGTGTGGGTTGCACATGAAGCATCCAGGTAAAATAACAACATCATAATGATCATTGTTTGCTTGCGAGACCTGTGCGCAGTCAAAATGAAAACACCATGCTTGCTAACTTAGTTAGCTATGTGATAAAGTTAAATTGTTTTAGACTCTTTTGTTTTTAAACAAGCTAGAGAAATAAACATTCACTCGGTACTGAGTGAAAGAACGCAGACATTGCATTATTGTGAGACCACCTCCTCTAAGAGTATGAATTAGGCTGTTTGAGAAGGTTGGAATCCTAAGTAACCTGCCTACACATCATTGGAAGTACAATAGACCAACATACAGTGCCTTCAGAAAGTATTCACACACCTTTACTTTTTCCACATTTTGTTGTGTTACAGCCTGAATTTAAAGTGGATTAAAATGAGATTTTGTGTCACTGGCACTAGACACAATACCCCATAATGTCAAAGTGGAATTATGTTTTTAGACACTTTTACACATTCATTAAAAATTAAAAGCTGAAATGTCTTGAGTCAATTAGTATTTAACCCCTAAATACGCCTAAATAAGTTCAGGAGTAAAAATGTGCTTATCAAGTCACATAATAAGTTGCATGGACGATTGTGCAATAATAATGTTTAACATGATTTTTAAATTACTACCTCATCTCTTTACCCCACACATACTGTACAATTATCTGTATGGTCCCTCAGTCGAGCAATGTATTTCAAACTCAGATTCAACCACAAAGACCAGGGAGGTTTTCCAATGCCTTGCAAAGAAGATCACCTATTTGTAGATGAGTAAAAAGCAGGCACTGAATATTCCTTTGAGCATGGTGAAGTTATGAATTATTCTTTGGATGGTGTATCAATGCACCCAGTCACTACAAAGATACAGGCTTCCTTCCTAACTCAGTTGCCGGAGAGGAAGGAAACTGCTCAGGGATTTCACCATGAGGCCAATGGGGACTTTAAAACAGTCTAACGGATGTGATAGGAAAAAACTGAGGATAGAACAACAACATTGTAGTTACTCCACAATACTATCCCAAATAACAGAGTAAAAAGAAGGAAGCCTGTACAGAATACAAATATTCCAAACATGCATTCTGTTTGCAATAAGGCATTCAAGTAAAACTGCAAAAAATGTGGCAAAGAAATGTACTTTATGTACTGAATACAAACTGTTATGTTTTGGCATGGGTCCCCAGATCCTCAAAGTTCTACAGCTGCACCATCGAGAGCATCCTGACCGGTTGCATCACCGCCTGGTATGGCAACTGCTCGACATCTGACCGTAAGGCGCTACGGAGGGTAGTGTGTACGGCCCAGTACATCACTGTGACCAAGCTTCCTGACATCCAGGACCTACAGTATATACTAGGCAGTGTCAGAGGGAGGCCAAAAACATTGCCAAAGTCTCCAGTCACCCAAGTCATAGACTGTTCTCTCTGCTACCACACGGCAAGCGGTAAAGGAGCGCCAAGTCTAGGACCAAAAGGCTCCTTAACAGCTTCTACCCCCAAGCCTGCTGAACAACAACTAATAAAATGGCCACCCGGGCTATTTACATTGACCCCCGCCTCCCCCCAATCGCTGTTCATTATCTATGCATAGTCACTTTACAAATTACCTCGACTAACCTGTACCGCCACACATTGACTCGGTACCGGTACCCCCTGATCTCGTTATTGTTATGTAATTTTCTTGTGTTACTTTTTGATTAGATTAGATTTTTTTACTTTAGTTTATTTAGTAAATATTTTCTTAACTCTATTTCTTTAACTGCATGATTGGTTAAGGGCTTGTAAGTAAGCATTTCACGGTAAGGTTGTATTCGGCGCATGTGACAAATACAATTTCATTTGATTTATGTTTGTGGCAAATACAACACATCACTGAGTACCACTCTTCATATTTTCAAGCATGGTGGTGGCTGCATCATGTTATGGGTATGCTTGGGAGTGTTTTTAGGATAAAAATAAAATTAATAGAGCTAAGCACAGGTAAAATCCTAGAGGAAAACCTGGTTCAGTCTGCTTTCCAACAGATACTGGAAAACAAATTCATCTTTCAATAGGACAATAACTTAAAACACAAGGCCAAATGTGACCGACAGGCTGGATTCGGTCTTATGTAGCAAAAGTTGAAATTGTGTTTTTTACATTGGATGAAAGTAGAAACTCAGAGCGAGAAAATGGTATATAATACACTACAGTTGAGGAACAATGGAAAAGTAATTCTGCTTTGAAAGTAAACTTGTAACTTCACTTTTGAGAAAATGGCCCTTGAATGTTTTGGTACCTACTGGAGAGCTATTCTTTGTCAACACCCATTCAGCATCGTTCACACTCTCTTAAGCTTTAGCTATGTACCTAACAACCAAAGATTTCAAGACTAAAGGCTGGTTTATACTACGGGTGTGTTCATAAATTTAATCTGGAATGCCAGAGTGTGCTCTGGGCGTTCGTAAACTCAGAGTGTTTTCAGATTGTCCATTCGTAAATTCTGAGTTTCACTCTCTGCGTGTTCAGAGCGCACACTGACGCTCTGGCCGAGGAGTAGTGTTGATCCAAGTGTTCTGTCCTAACAGCAGCAGTCAAGCATCCAATCTAACTGACTAACGCTGGCTAGCTTGCTAGCTACATCCAAACACAAATGAGAGAACAGCTCACCATTTTACTCACTCTAGCATAGCTGGTTAGGCAGTTTTTATGTTATCCAGAGCGTTGGTGACTGCAACTGGCAACAATTTAATTACGTTTTTTCCCAACGTTTACTCACACCGGCCATATTCAACGGGTGTTGAGCGTTCATAAATTCGTCAGTTATTCTGCACTCTAGCACACTCAGATGAGAGTGCTCTGAAATTAGAGAAGATAGCCAGAGCGAATTTACCAGCTACCTCTATCAACAGTTGACGCAGTGACATCATACAAATTCTATTGAAATAGTTACTTGCATAGTGGAATCTTTTGTTTAGACATGTAGCTAGCTAGCTAAACAATGAACCATAATCACAATTCATAATGTTACTACCTGAATCTGCAGGTAGCTAACCAACCAGGTTCAATGTTAGCTAGCTAACATTAGACTGTAACTAGCAATGCAAATGGCTCTGAGATATGAATAATATTACTAAACAGATCATACACGTAACGTTAACTAGCTAGCTATCTAACAGTACACTTTAACTTGAAATGAAAATGACTTTCTGACAAAATTAGAAACATTTAATATAACCGAAAATGTAACTAGCTAGACTATCTTACCTGTATACATGGATGTAATCTGGAGACAGGTGTTTTATAGAACAGCCTTCTGTGTGTTCTCTTTTCGACTCCGTCTGCATGTTTGCAATAAAACGCCATCATTTTCTCCATCTCCTTAGCTATCATACTCTAATTCCACTGATTTTAAAACTTGGTCCTCTGGAAAGTGGAGAGCAACACTTATGCAATTCTACTAAGTGATATCTTAAAAAAAAGTTGCGTTATTAAGGATTCCCTACACATACTGACCAGCTCATGTTATAGACAGAAACGTGCTACATGGCAGACCAATCCAAACTCATCTCTCGGGATGTCCTGCACACTCATTATCTCAGCCAATCATGGCTAGCGGGAAGGTTGCCCTCTTATTCCGTGGCTAAACCAACTAGGCTCATCATTATAACAATTGTATTCATATTTACAGATGGCATACAACTTTGTTATTAAGGCACATTAAAGTTCACATGTTCCAGAAGGCATTTCTGCCCAAAAATGCATTTTGATTAAAAAAGGTTTACATTCAAATGGCACTCCTGTGAAGTAGTGACAGGAGTGCCTAGTTTCCTGAAACAAGTCACAAATATACTCTGGAGTTGTTTACCAAGACGACATTGAATGCTCCTGAGTGGCCTAGTTACAGTTTTGACTTAAATTGGCATAGAAATCTATGGCAAGACTTGCCATCTAGAAATGATCAACAACCAACTTGACTGAGCTTGAAAAATTTAAGAAAGAATAATAATAATATTGAACAATCCAGGTGTGCAAAGATTTACCAAAAAAGACACATCTGTAATTGTTGCCAAAGGTGATTCTAATATGTTTTGACTCAGGGGTGTGAATACTAATGTTAATGAGATATTTCTCCAATTTGTTTTAAACTCTTTTTCACTTTATGGGCTATTGCATGTAGAGGGGTGAGAAAGGGGTGAGAAAATAATATATTTAATCCGTTTTGAATTCAGGCTGTAACACAACAAAATGTGGACTAGGTCAAGGGGTATGAATACTTTCTGAAAGCAATGTAACTACTATTGTAGGTCAAAGTTGTGTGTTGGAAAACCTTGGTAGAGCAGTACACATTGGGAATTTAATTTCTTTTTCGGCTTCAGACCAATGCCTACTTCTCACTGAAAATGTTTTCTTTATTTTATTTTTTTATAGGCTATAGCATTTGCACTGATATAGGGGCTAGGTCTACTGTAAATTGCAGTCTGGCCTGAAAAGATCTAATTCGAATAAAACGAAACAACAACTTTTTTTAAATAGGCTATCTGTAAATACAGTTTCTCCCTGTGGAAGTGTAATACACTCAAGCCAACTTAGACTATGGAGGGTTTTACGCACATCCAAACTGAGCTGGATAAAGATCCATTATAAAGAGAGTGGTTACGTCCACTCAACGTTATACTGCTCGCAAATGTAATGTTTTATGAACATCAGGAAACCATTTTACAGATCATATTTGCACTTCTCCAGAAATAGCAGACAAAATTGCATTCAAGCCGTGAGCTTTCTCACCATTAACCCATGGACGATGATGATATCATAAATCACATCTCGCGTTCCATGAGCACAAGGCAATGTGTGCACACTTAGGCAGAATGCACGAAATTGCCAAAGAGTTATATACTGGCCTGGGCGACGCACAACAACAGGTTTGCGCCCTCAACCAATTGTCGGCGAGCGAACCAGAATCTCTAACGTGTTTCTTTACTTCTCCAGGTGATCACCCATCAAAAGGACATCACTATCCACACATAGAATATTCTATTAATAAATGTGCTTCCCATAAACCGTTTCATATACAATGTCTGGCTTCATTATAAGGCATGGCCTTAGATCAAGTGACGAAGGACATAGGACAATCTTCACAAGGCTTGATATTTCCTTCAAATCACTCATTGACATATGTTGACTCCTCTTGATGCCTGCTGGCACATATGGCCATGGTACCCCCAGCATAATCATGTGACTGTGTCTGGTCCTCCCAGGCAGATGTATGCCTCCAGGCCTTCACACATGGAGTAATATTGACACAATAGCGTCCATGGACACAACCAGCCAAACGCAATGGCCACACTTGATGTAATTATCATTCAATAACAGATGTTTGATATTGCATACATGATCACATAGTGATGATTCTGTTTTTCATTGCCATCTGTTATTTTTGTGGTCATTATGGTAATTCAAATTTTCCTGGTCCTTTTGGTTACTAATGAACTTGTTTTAAACATTGTACTGACAAAGTCTACGAGTTGGGTAGAATACCCTTGCTGCCCCACTCATCTGGTGATCTGAAAAGTAACATATGCATGCTGAGATATTTTGGCCCTGTTGAGAGTGTGTCGCTTCACAGTGCAGCTGGGGTGTGCTTCTCCAAATGAGGACATCCTTTGTGTGGGCAGATCATGAGAAGACAGAGATGGATCAGAGGGAAGAGGTGCAGCCGTTAAGCACAGCAGAAAAGCAAATGTCCTCCCAACTGGAGTATACAATAGAGATATTGAGCCTTAAGCAGAAGCAGTACTGTGTTTCAGAGGAAGGAGACTGTTTTTAACTGATCACAAAGTGAATTAACTAACTAGCATTTCAATCCTTCCACATGAAATGCACACTTAACTCCAATGAGTGAATTACATTACAGGGGCTTGAAATGCAAATAGATTTTTTGGGAATGTGGCCCTATAGGCTCTTTATGGTGCCTTGGGGAAATGGTGAGTTCAGGCAGGCCAGCCTTGTTTCATGTCCTTGAGCGTAATATCTGTGAGCTCTGCTGTGCTGACTCACTCAGATCCAGCCTCTTTCCCCCACACACAACCCACCTCTGACAGAGAGTGAATTACAATGGGGGGGGGAGATGTTAGATCATGGGTAAGTTAAATCTCCTCTCCGGTCGTCACTGGCTGATGTGTCTCCATGGAGGCGAATATTAAGTGAGATGATTGCGTAGTTTACAACCCCCGTTGCTCGGAACACTTGCATGCACTCAGCCGCACAGGAGAGAGAGACACAGAGAGAGAGAGAGAGAGAGAGAGAGCAAGTGTATGTCTGCCTCTCTGAGTCTGTGATGGTGTGTCACGGCAGGCAGCAACTCAGTGTGCTCTCCTCTCATTCGCTGCCTCAGTCTCTGGGGTTGCGGTTGTTATGCGATTAAGCTAGGCTTACTGGAAAGAATCGTGACTATGCAGAGAGCTTTTAATTCGGGATCTATTCTGAAAACACCTGAGTGTGTCATGAGTGAAATCAACAAGAAATGAGTCAAACCTGAAACCTCCAAACCGATGAAGACAGACAAAGGAGAGATCCATACCAGATGATTCAATCAGGAAGTGAAATGATGTTAAGAGAAGTGTGTTTTATCTGTGAGCTCAGACTTCTAAAGGTGAAGTGGGTTTTCTGGGCTGCCAGGGCAAAGCAAGCCCTCCTAACCCAATTTGATGTGCACTGATAGGCCAGCGTCTGGAGCAGCTGGTCTGGAGCCCAGGCTGTAACCTCGTAAAGGTGTACCACTGAATCACAACTCATGCTTACAAGCTAACAATGGAAGGCATTTTCTTTGTCATTTTACGTGGTTGCTTAGAACCCATTTTATTTACCTACCAGATTAAAGATCTAGAGAAACCATAGCCAACTCCGTATCATTCAAATTTACATCAGCAGGTGTAACAAAGTGCTTAAATGTATGTTCCCATATGGTAAACTGCCAACGTGGTAGTCACAAATTGTTTCTGCCTATGATGGAACTATTTACAGAATGATTTCAATGGATAAAATCCTATATTTACGACAGTAGATTGTTTATGACACCAATGTTCCATAAGTGATATAAATATGACTTTATTTTCATGTTATTATAACTTCCACTCATCAATGTCTAATAACTCTAACCTCTTTCCCCCATCTCCTCATGCTCCCTCTCCATTACCCTAACCTTCAACCCCATCCTACATTCCTACATCTCTCTCAACCTCTTCTTCCTATCCTCCACCTGCCCCCCCTCCATCCTCCAGGAGGGCCAGCAGTTGATCCAGGAGAAGCCCGAGCTGGGCCCGGTGGTGCGGAGTAAGCTGGGGGAGATCCGGGAGTGTTGGCAGGACCTGGAGAGCACCACCCAGGCCAAGGCCCGCCAGCTGTTTGAAGCCAACCGGGCTGACCTGCTGGTGCAGAGCTACACCAGCCTGGACCATCGGCTGCACCAGCTGGAGGGACAACTGGGCTACGTGGACCAGGGTCAGGACCTGACTAGCGTCAACAAGCAGCTCAAGAAGCTCCAGGTCTCTTCCTCTTCATTACATGGTCCAACTACTGTTACAGTTTTTGGTTTTGGTGATCAGTTAGGAATAGTTGGGAATATTGTTGGGTGATGCTATTGTCATACATAATGAAAATGTAGGTTAAAGTTGTTGAATATCGCAGTGTATCTCTATATACAAAAACTTAGGGTTGTTCTGTGTGAATTGCTAATCCTTTATCATCCATTTTCTCTGAATGCCGTGCTGCCATAGGCTTTTGTTTAACAAGAGCAATTGGCACTCAACGCATCACCAGTAAGCTTGGCCTGCACTCCAATGGGCTGTCATTGGAGAGTCAGATGGTGTGAGCAGAATCACTGTCTCATCCTGTCCCGCTGTTCACTCTGTGATCTATGGTGTGAGCAGAATCACTGTCTCATCCTGTCCCGCTGTTCACCCTGTGATCTATGGTGTGAGCAGAATCACTGTCTCATCCTGTCCCGC
Organism: Salmo salar; assembly: GCF_965601325.2. Lineage (NCBI taxonomy): Eukaryota > Metazoa > Chordata > Actinopteri > Salmoniformes > Salmonidae > Salmo > Salmo salar. The sequence goes on along the minus strand of NC_138310.1, from coordinate 50,909,332 downwards.
TGTTCACTCTGTGATCTATGGTGTGAGCAGAATCACTGTCTCATCCTGTCCCGCTGTTCACCCTGTGATCTATGGTGTGAGCAGAATCACTGTCTCATCCCGGGAACTCTAACATTTAGCTTCATATGGAAATGTATGAAAATCTCCACTCCACTGTGTGTGTGTGTCTGTGTGTCTGTGTGAGACTAAGAAATGGTCCTGTCTATTAATTCAAGGACCATTTCTGTCAAAGTTAGAAATAATGTTCAATTCCCATGTTATATTTTATTTGTGATTCAATGCATATGCGTTTGGGTAACATTTGTGTATAAGCCAATAGAAAGGGTGCTTATTCTCATGCTAGTCTCTGATATGTGTCTCTGAGAATGTCAGGGGATTCATTTAACCAGATAGAGGGTACTGAAGCAGCCATCCCGAAGGCTCTTTTCCTCCCAATTCCTAAGAATTCCCAAAGTCAAATCATCATGTGAATTCATAAGGGATTGATTGGCCTCATTCTGCATCCTACTCTAATTCACTTTACCATGGCACTCATGCAACAACTCTTTGCATCTGGCCCACTTTTCGAAGTAGTTCGCCTCAGTGACACTACTTCACCTACCTGGTGATCTCAACCTGATGTTTGTGTCCCAAAATGAGTGTCATTGCTTAGTGAGAATCACCACCCCTCTCAGAATTACCTGAAAGCTATATGGCTATTCTGGAGGAGTAATTGCCTTGTAGTCAATTGCATTAGATCTAACTACTATCATCCAAACACTTCTCATGAATTGTTATGACAGACTGACCAGTAGAGCAAATGATCATGTACACGTAGGAAAGCCATCAGTGGCTGACTCCTGAGTTGGATGTTGTCAGGATATTTTGGTGAGAGGGGATTGATACAGGAACCAATGTATCCTCTCAATACTCACCAGGCCTCTCACTGTCCCATGGACTTCCTCCCTCTCTTTATTTCCTAACCTATCCTTTCTCCCTCCTTCCTTCACTCGCCCCTCCTCAAACGCTTCAATTCCATCCCTCTTGGCTTCCATTCCACCTCTTCTCTCACTCCCTCTCACATCCCCCGCTCCCTCTCTCCAGACGATGGAGTGTCAGATGGAGGAGTGGTATGCGGAGGTGGGGGAGCTGCAGGTGGCGGCGGCCTCCATCCCCCAGCAGGGCCAGGTCATGGACACGGTCGGCGAGCGCCAGGCCGCCGTGGAGACGCGCATCGTCCGCCTCATCGAGCCGCTCAAGGAGCGCCGGCGCATCCTTCTGGCCTCCAAGGAGGTTCACCAAGTGGGCCGGGACCTGGAGGACGAGATAGTGAGTGGCCGTCCTGATCCACCTCCGATTATACCCACACACACCACGCACACTTACAGACACTTAGAGACACCCGCACACCTCCCTCAGTCTACTCAGACCACTTCACGCATACATTTGCTTCTGAAAGTTTGACTTACAAGTGTCATCGACAAGGGTTAAAGTGTTGCTTAAGTCGGCGACTAAACCCCTTTTTTTGTTTGTTAAAGATGTTATCTTGAAGAAAGATGTATGTAACTCTAAACTGATGCAATGCCATGCTGGTGATAACCCTAGAACAGTTACCAGAGTTTGCAGGTGCTTCTTTGCTAGTTTAACTTGTGATGTGTTTGCAGCTGTGGGTGCAGGAGCGGCTGCCTTCCGCCACGTCTCAGGAGCACGGCTCCAGCCTACAGGCTGTGCAGCAGCTCATGAAGAAGAACCAGGTGTGTGGCAGCTAGCTGAGGCTAACCACATCTTTACAGTACATGTCTATCTATCTATCTGGACATCGTTTTTCTGTTTCCCCTCTCCCAGACTCTGCAGAGGGAGCTACAGGGCCATCGGGCGAGGGTGGAGGACGTCCTGGAACGAGCTAATGTCATCGCCTCCATCCGCAGCCCCGAGGCTGACTGTGTGCGGGCGGGCCTGGAGCAGCTCAGCGGGCTGTGGGGTCTGCTGTGGGCCGAGACGGAGAGAAGACAGCTGGTGCTGGATGCCATGTACCAGGCCCAGCAGTACTACTTTGACACGGCCGAGGTGGAGGCCTGGCTCAGTGAACAAGAGCTGCACATGATGAACGAGGAAAAGGGCAAGGTAGGAGGCTAGGAGCCAATTACCAGGCGCTGATGTACTTAATCTGCCCAGTTACCTTTTTACAGTAAGATGATTGGCTTTTTGGAAGAGGGAAAGGTTGTATCTGCATAGGTGTAATACAATGTCATTGTGTCCCTCCAGACATCAGCAACTGTACATGAACACCAGTGGAGGCTGCTGAGGGGAGGACGGCTCATAATAACGTCCGGAACGGAGCAAATGGAACGGCATCAAACACCTGGAAACCGTGTGTTTGATACCATTCCACCCATTCCGCTCCAGCCATTACCACGAGCCCGTCCTCCCCAATTAAGGTGCCACCAACCTCCTGTGATGAACACTGCACTTGAATTGTTAGCATTTCAAAGTTTGTGAGAATGGACTGTCAGTGTGTTGTGGCCTCCCCTTCAGGATGAACCCAGCACCCTGCAGCTACTGAAGAAGCACCTGGTACTGGAGCAGACGATAGAGGACTACGCTGAGACGATAGGCCTTCTCTCCCAGCAGTGCAGACAGCTACTGGAGATGGGACATCCAGACAGGTCAGTGTTGGTGCCCCACAAACCTTTCACCACACTACACCACACCGGGACTTTCGTGGGATCGAAAGTTGGTTATAGTAGCTGTAAAGTGAGTGTGCCATGACATACACATTTAAAATACCGCCTTAAAAGCTAAAAGGAAATCCCCTATACGAGAACTTAGGATCTCATTTTGCGACTTGATTGAAGAGGATCCAGAGCCTCTACACTCTGTCTACTGGGTGCTGAGGAGTAACCCGGTAGTAAATGGCAGACTGCTTGAATGACATAACCCCTGTAGAGAAGGTAGTACAGTACAGTAAAGTAGGCCAGTCATGGACTCCTGTTGCTCTGTTATGGCAGCAGAGTGAATCATGGTGACATCAGGGTCAGCACTGGGTCCGTAATACTTCTCTGTCTCAGGTGTCGACGCTAATGGCGCTATCATCTTAGCTGTTAGTCGATGCTAGACCTGCATCTCTGCACTAGTAGGTTATTGGGTTTTTTCTGGGTTGTCCATGTCGTTCTCATGTTGTTCAGTTTGCTTTGTAAGTCTTATCCTCCTCACATTTACTCCTTCTGGAAACTCAACACTGTAAAACCAGCTCATGGTTTTACATGTCCAAGTTAGTTTCACTTCGGGATCTCAGCTCCCACACATTCCCCCTCAATTTCACCGTGTGTTTACTATGCGTCTCAAACCCTGTCTCTGGTGTGTGTGCGTGCGCACGTGTGTCTCAGTGAGCAGATCAGTAAGCGTCAGTGTCAGATGGACCGGCTGTATGTGTCTCTGAAGGACCTGGTGGAGGAGAGGAAGTCTCGTCTGGAGCAGCAGTACTGGCTCTACCAGCTCAACCGCGAGGTAGACGAGCTGGAGCAGTGGATCGCTGAGAGGGAGGTGGTGGCCAGCTCGCCAGAACTGGGACAGGACTTTGAACACGTCACGGTCAGTGGGACCTGAATGGACAAAACATTCAACAATATGATAATCCTGGTAGTCCTCTGTAGCTCATGTTGGTAGAGCATTGGTGCTTACAACGCCAGGATAGTGGGTTTGATTCCTGGGACCACCCATACATAGAAAATGTATTCCTGCATGACTGTAAGTCGCTTTGGATAAAAGCCTCTGCTAAATGGCCTATATTGTTATAGCATGTGTCTAAAAACGGTTGGCAACGGAGTTAATATGGCTCAAAGAATGGTACATTGTGTTATTGCTTAGTAAGGAAGTAGCATGTATTTCAATGGAATTTGTTTTGCTAAGTAGCCCATTACCGTTTTAGCAACAGTGCTTAGCTTGGCCAAACAGATATTGATCATCCCTTCATTCCTCTCCTCCTCTCTCCTCCTCCTCCCTTCAGATCCTGCAGGAGAAATTCACAGAGTTTGCGACGGAGACGGGCAGTCTGGGTCAGGAGCGTGTGACGGCGGTTAACCAGATGGTGGATGAGCTGATCGACTATGGCCACGCGGACGCCGCCACCATCGCCGAGTGGAAGGACGGCGTGAACGAGGCCTGGGCTGACCTCCTGGAGCTCATGGAGACCCGGGCACAGATGCTGGCCGCCTCGCACCAGCTCCATAAGTTCTTCGCCGACTGCCGTGAGGTAGCGGTTCTACCATAAGAAATGCCAAGGGATACAGGTCTGTGTCGTGTTTTGATGTGTCTCTGATTGGCCATTATCGCATTGTGCTGCAGGTTTTGGCCCAAATCGATGATAAGCAGCGGAGGCTGCCCGAGGTGCGGGCGCGCCAGGGTGGCACTGCCAACACCAGCACCCTGCAGAGGCTCATGCAGAGCTTCGAGCACGACATCCAGCTGCTCGTCACTCAGGTGAGGCCCCGCCCACTATCACTTTATTTTACGTGCTAAAAAAAGGGAGACTGAACAAAACAAGCAGTCAATGTGGTAACACTTCACGTTACATTTCTCTTCTCATTACTACAGTAACTTTTACAGTGTTTTTAGTTATTCCTATGTCATTTACCACCCGTCTCTGTCTGTCTGTGTCCAGGTGAGACAGCTCCAGGAGAGTGCGGGTCAGCTCCGGACCATCTACGCCGGGCAGAAGGCTGAGGCCATCGCCGGCCGGGAACAGGAAGTGATGCATTGCTGGAAGGAGCTCTTGACTTCCTGCGAGGAGTGCCGAGTGCAGATTACCACGGCAACAGACAAGCTGCGGTTCTTCGGGGTGGTGCGAGACCAGATCATGTGGATGGACAGCATCATCTCTCAGATCGGCACAGGGGACAATCCAAGGTATATCGGTGGACATGGCCACAATTGTATATTTATGGTTTAGGCCATACACATTCTATTAAAGTGAGGCGAGCAAGAGAAAAAAAGAAAATACTATAGGCCTAGCAACCTTAGTTAAACACCTAGGAGAGGCTGAAAAACGCATAATGTACTTCAGCTAGAATCCAAAAGGAAGTTGTGTATCTCTTTACTGGAGGATTGCTTCTTTTTTTTATGTAAACATTCAATTAAATATCTATATTTACAGTTTGTATGTATGGTGTATCTCATACTGCTCTGTGTCATCCCCCTGTCAGATCTATCAGATGTGATTGAGCTGCAAGTTCAGGGGCCTGTTTTGATTTTAGGACATTATCATAATATAATTCAAAACAGAACTCAATTATGTTACGGAAATGCCAAATATGGAGAGCTTTACTAAGAGATGCAGAGAGAGCACAGAAAACACAGAGAGGAAAAAATGTCAAGCAATGCACTGTAAGCAAGTTTTAGTATAGTGTTATTTCCAAAATGGCTGCCTGGTGGTGTATATGGGGCTGACCTGGCCCTTGTCTTCCATGGTGTGTAACCCTGTGCTCTTCTCCTTCACTGTCAGCATTCCCTCCAGCGATATAACGGGCTCTGGACTCTCTGGTCCTTTCAGGGATGTGTCCTCAGTGGAGGTACTGATGAACTACCACCAGAGCTTGAAGAGCGAGGTGGAGGCGCGCAGTAAGAGTGTGCTGCAGTGCATCGAGATGGGCAAGACGCTGCTGGCCGCGCGCAACCCTGCTGCTGAGGAGGTAACAGCACTGTTGCCAGGGTTCTGCCAGAGAACATAGAGGATGGTCCTGTAGTTTAGATTACATTTACAGTCACTAGTTTAGATTAAATTCAATGGAAATGCTATGTATTTTTAGATCAAGGAGAAGCTGGATACGGTGGTGGCCAAGCAGTATGAGCTGTCTGAGAAATGGGACAAACACTGGGAGGTCCTGCAGCACAGTGAGTCCCTCTGATTTTACCTGAATGTAACTACTCTAGTACCTGGCACCTCGAGTCTCTGATTGATATTATCCCAAGGCATTCCATAATAGAGTTTGAACCACAGTAAGCTACAACTGAGCAACACTGTGTGTGAGATTTGATTCCCATTGTTCTCAGACACTGAGTTCCTCTTTCTCCTCTGCCTCAGTGCTGGAGGTGCACCAGTTTGCCCAGGAAGCGGTGGTGGCTGAGGCCTGGCTCACAGCCCAGGAGCCCTTCATCAACAGCAAGGAGTTGGGCGCTAGCGTGGACGAGGTGGAGCAGCTCATCCGCCGCCATGAGGCCTTCCGCAAGGCCGCCGCCACCTGGGAGGAGCGCTTCAGCTCGCTACGACGCCTCACCACGGTCCGTTACTGTCCCTAGCTAACTAACACTACCCTTAGCTGATGCCGTCTTTCTTCTGGTTGCTTACAAGAGGTTGTAGAGCACAGGTTGTTTGACGTGACTTGTCAAATGGCTTCATGTTTACGTTATGCTTAATTTTGTTGTAGAGGAGATTCTACAATGAAGTGCTGATGTTTAGTTAACCTCGATTTGGTTCCAGGTGGAGAAGATGAAAGCGGAGCAGAGTAAGCTCCCTCCCACCCCCCTGCTGGGTCGTAAGGTGTTCCTGGACCCCCAGGAGACGTCCCCTGCCCGGAGCCAGGGCTCCCCCCTGATGAGACGGATCCTTTACGAGCAGGCCGAGCCCAGAGCCGAGAGGCCCCCCCAGGAACCCTCGCCCTCTTCCGTGGCCCGCCGCCTGGGCTCCACCGTGGCCAACTACACCCCCATCATGAACGGCTCCAGTGGCTACCGCAGCAGTCTGGAGGCCCGGGCCATCCCAATGATGGGGGGAGTGGCTGGGGGTGTAGTTGGGGTGGCAGCCAGCCTGGGAACAGCCGCTGTGGAGGCAACATATTTAGGGACCACCGCCGCCATGGAGGTCCGAGGGGTGGCAGCAGGATCTGGGACTGCCGCCTCTGAAGCCAGAGGGTTGGCAGCAGGATTGATCACCCCCGCGGTCGAGGCCAAAGGGATAGCTGCAAGCTTGGTGACTGGGGCAGCCGCCGCAGTGGAGGTGAAAGCCTCGCAGTACCTCCGGCAGCCTAAGATCAAACACATGGACGACATGGTGACGCCCATGCTGGTGGCCTGTAGGCTGGAGAAGGCGAGAGAGAAGGAGGTGCGAGAGAGGGAGCAGAGAGAGAGGGAGAGAGATATTGTGTTAATGGAGCCAGCGCCGGTGATGCCGGTGATGGCCGAGGTGGTGCTCCAGGAGATGGGGAGGGAGGGGATGGGCAGGGAGAGGCTGAACAGTGAGCCCAGCAGCAGAGATCACCGGGCGGGGAGCAGCCGGTCGGAGCCCCAGCAGAGAGACAGGGACAGAGACAGTAGGGACAGTAGGGACAGTCACAGGGAAGCCAGGCTGGAGCGCCAGCACTCTAGTGAGGCGCTGATGATCCAGGCGCGGCGGGATGAGCTGCCCCAGGAGGTGTGGCGGGAACGGGCCGAGCGCAAAGAGAGAAAGCTGGAAAGGCAGACGTCCAGCGAGCAGGAGGGCCACGGACACGAGGGCCGGAGGAAAGACCGCCACCGGACGGAGAGACAGGAGTCCAGTGAACACGACACAGCCAAGGAGCAGTCAGACAGACGTTCTACGTGAGTACTACATTGCGCCTTGGCGTCATTAAGTGCTGTTTGCAGAAAGGTGTATCACTTTTTGTCTTGGCTGATTACAGGGAGAAAAAGTCAGGCGGCCAGACCTTGTTTGATATAGTGGAGCAGCTAAAAGAGAGAGAGGCAGCAACGGTGAGTCTTCTGTTCACAAGCTATGCCGCCTTTATTACACAGATAGAGTTATCTATACATACATACTCTTAATGAGAGTGTTTAACGGCTATATGTTGTATTTATAGTCTGAGCTCTGCCTTCTCTCTTCTCTCCTCAGGCACGAGGGGAGGTCCTTAAAGTGCCGAACGGCGTGCCAGAGAAGTCTTCCGGACGTCCAGACCGGCCGCGAGCAAGGGATCGCCCCAAGCCCCGGCGGAGACCCCGGCCCAAGGACCCATCTGCAGGAGAGGCCACCACCCGGCGGTCGCGCTCGGCACCGGAGCCAGGGGTGGCTCAGGGCGTGAGCCACTCTGTCCCCCAGCCGCCCAGCCACACAGCCCACCACGAGGGCTTCCTCTTCCGCAAGCTGGACATCGAGACCATGAGGAAGAGCTCTAACAGGTGGGCATCCAGGTTCCTAATGGGGGAGTCCGACAAAACAACCAGGCATGATCCTATGAGCATGCTAAGCTAACAAAACAACTGACTTTACCTACGAAATGTTCAATTGGTGCATGTCACTGGCATTAACATATGTTCCAGCATCTGATTGGTGCCGTAGGTCTCGGTCGACATATACTCCAGCATCCTATTGGTGCTTTAGCGCTGGTCTGACATACTGTATGTTCAGACATTCCTATTGGAGCTTACGACCCGAGTTGACATATGTTCTTGTAACCTATTGAAAATAGAATTCTGGGTTGACATATGTTCTAGCATCCTATTTGAAAATAGCTATTTGCTTTAACATATGCTCTTCTAGCATTTTATTGAAACTTCAGATCTCTGTTTAGCCTCTGATCAGAAGTGTATCAGAATGAGAGTTCAACCAAGAGATAGCCACCAGCCATTCCACTGCTTGCAACATGCATGGTGCCTAACCAACACGGTCCCTGACGGAGAGCGGTCTGGTTGATGGATGTTGTTGCTGGGCCTAAGGTCGAACCTGGTGCTGGTTCTGGCCCATAGCTGGTACGATATGCAGCCATAGCCATGCTACCCGCACAGGTCCCTGCAGAGACCCACACATCACTCCGCTTCCTCCCGAGAGACGTTTCGTTCAGTCGGCCATGCTTGGTGGCCTACCACGGGTCTCTGGCCCCCGGAGACTGAACCGTCCGCCTCTCACTGCTGCACTGCCCCCTGGAGGCCATGGCTGACACGCAACGCAACAGACTCATCCCACAAATGAGACCCACTGCTCACTCACCAATTGGATGAATGTTTCTGATGTACATGTAATGCTATGTACATGCCAAGGTAAAGCCTAGCTTTTTGTTTGTTACACTCAATCATCTTAAGAGGTGAGATGAATGTTCACTAATACCAATACTGTCATTTAACCAAATTCTCTGTTTTTTTCTCTCTCCTGTTGCTCCTTGCTGCTGGCTGTTCTTCCTACCTCTCCACAAAGGTAAGCCACGTGTATGCACCTATGCACGCTACGGTCGGCGGTTCATTGTTTGTTCGGCAGTGTGTTCCCCCTCGGACCACTCCGGCCAGTCATCTTGAACGCCCCCAGGTGAGTGAGGTTAGGTGGCATTAAGCCTGTAGTTGGTTTTTGCTGAACGCGCCCCGTTTCCCCCCCCTACAGCAGATCCTGGGTCAACCTGTACTGTGTGCTGAACAAAGGAGAGATAGGCTTCTATAAGGACGCTAAGAACACCACCACACCTTACAACAACGAGCCCATGCTCAACCTCGGCCACTGCCACTGCGACGTCACCCTTGGATACAAGAAGAAGAAAAACGTCTTTACACTTAAGTTAGTACTCTGCCTTTTAGGCATACTGTCAATCAGGGTCATGTTGTTTGTCTTGTCTACCGTATAGATAGACATTTTGTGTGTTACCCTCAACTTCTCTGCCCTTCTGTTTCAGAACGAAAGACGGAAGTGAATTTCTGTTCCATGCAAAGGATGAGGTAAAAGGCATTCAAAAGTTGACTGGTCTTTCATGGAAATACAGTCATATAATAACAATGTGATTCTGCAATGTTTGTCCGTGTGCCAAATAACTTTCTTTCTGTTTCTCACCCTCTCTCTTTCCCTTTCTTGTTCTTTATCATTCGTCCTGTCCCATGCTCTCTCTCATCTCCCTTTCTCTCTCCGAGTCACAGGATGATCTAAAGGCCTGGACCACCAACATCAACAAGAGCATCGCAGAGCATGAGGAGATTGCCAAATGGGGTCAACCCCAGCCTACTACCTCATCTACGGACGAGGGCACGCGTCGCGACGGCAGCAAGGCCGATAACAAGTCAGAACGGGGAGAAAGGTCTGACCGGGGGGAAAGGCCGCAGAGAGCCGAGCGCTCTGAGAGGTCGGATAAGGGTGAGACCAAATCGGACACCAAGCGTTCAGAAAAGTCCAGCAAGAAGAAATGAGTTTGATGTTGTGCGGTGGGTGGGGAAAAGGGAGAGGGGTATAAAAGACTCCCAATCAAGACCCATCCCTTTCCTCTCATCCATCTGCTTCAGTTCTGTTTAGTGTCGAAAAAGAAAATCACCCTGGTGAACTGACATGAGGGATTTGAAGCACGAATATCAGTGTGCCCCTCCTCGTTGCCCTCTCTCTTTATCTCTGTTGCTCTGAGGGTGTCAGACCTGGTCACTAACACTTATTGCCCGGCTCGTTCCACCTCTGCCCTCTGGTGGTGACATTGGTGCACTGCAGAAAGCAGATGATCCTCCTAGTCAGGGCAGCAGTGTGAGAGAGATGGACACTCATGTAACAAGAGGGTTGTCACTGGTAGTATGAAAAAGTAGCTCATAACGTTTTACGTTTATTTTTTGTAAGAGATGAGCTGTATCTGTATGTAACTCTTGTCTGTCTATTTATGTATTGTATGTCTAGAACATCCAATTGTATACTCCCAAACAAAAGAGAATGAAATATGCCTAAATGTTTTTCACAACTGGCCTCTTTTTGGAGAGAAATTATTTTCTGTTTCCTTTTTTGTATTTCTGCTCGTTCACTCTGCCATCATTATTTTCTGGACTCTCTTTTCTCACTTTGACTTTCTTCAGTACAAAACTGTAATATCATCAAACTCATCCAAATTGAATTTGTACAATTCAACATTGAGCCAGAGGAGAAAGAGAAGAGGCAGGTAACATCAGCCTTCACAAAGGTTGTTCTGGCTTTTTAATGGATGACCTGGAACCTTTACCCGGAGGCTGGGCTGGCCCCCACGGCCATACTCAGCTATGCCTTCATCTGGGGCCCCCGAGAGGCCCCCAGGGACCCAGCAGCCATAGACACCCAGCACCAGAGGGATAGGACTGGAAGCCATCTTGCAAGACCAAACCTTCCCCTTTCTTCTCAAAGACCATCAGATGGTGGTAATCGCACTCCACATACCCAGTCAACATTATTTTTGTCCATTCAGAAAATATCACAATGCTTTTTATAGACAGTCAAAGAGAAATTAAGTTGTGTGTGTCTGAGCATGTGTGTGCGGATGTGTGTGTGTGTCTGTTCAGCTGCTCACCACTCCCAGGGTTTTCATAGCTCAGGTTTTTTTGTTCACATCTGCGTCCTCAGTTCTCCCTCAGTCTTCCAGGCACTGCCGTTCCACAGGCCAGGCTTCTAACAACCCCAATAACCACAGGAGTTGATGCGAACACAGCAACGATCTAAGTTCAGGGGCCACACAGAAGTGATACGGTGCCGATTGGTCACTCCAAGGCCTCAGGAGTGCAAGTCGATGTCAGATGGATGTAAACAAAAGCTTCTGGATGAATGAATCACATGCATGTCTTGCTTGGGATAAATCTCTTGTTGAGAGGCTTTGCATAGCTGTCCGATCCTATGTTCCTCTCACAGTATGTAGCTATGAGCAACGATGTTCACTTTGTTCCCCTCCATGCATCATACAACAAAATGATCTGTTAGTCTTAGCACTGCAAAGCCATATTTGGTAACGGGAAGTCTTCCATTATGGAAGCTAGTGGACAAATCCTTTGCCTGTTCCTTACATCAGAGATTTGTACAGAAGTGAGGAGTGAAGGCGACGAGATAGTACAGTGCAAATATCATGAAATCTTTCCTGAGTTGCTTTTTCTACCTTGTTTTTTAAACACATTTTATGCATCTATATAGGCGTGAATGCCAAATCAATGCAATCCATAACCCGTGTTGGACACAACAAGGCAAGGATCAACAGAACTTATTTTTGAATGAACATAACTATCACATGGAATGTGAAATAGAGTACAATACATGACATAGAACACACTCAGATAGGGCACTGTGGACATCTATGAGATTCTGTGGTGAATTTTGAGACTCGTATGACACACTACTGAGTGGCATACAGTACAATTAGCATAGTGTAGTGGGAGGATACTAGCAGTAAACTGCTAGTCTGCTGAATTCTTGCATTCAGGAGTTTCACTGTGCAGTATTCACTACTATCTATTGTTTAGAGTAGACTTATCTTGCCTGGGCAGCTCATATGGAGGATGTCTCATTCCAAAAACAATATGCTCAATAAAAACGAGTTGGTTTCAAATTGATGTACGTAATTGTCTTAACAATAATTTGGATGTCTCTGAATGGTAACTTTGTTTGGAAATGTTGCTTACCATTGCAATCTCTGTGTACTTCTGTCACAGATATCCTATTTGTATGCCATAGTCTCACTCTAAACAGATGGTATGCAGTCAAAGTATTATGGTGGCTTAGGGAGGTTGCCAGGAACTTATTGTTGATGCGAAAAGAGAATTTATATGCAACGTTTCCTTTGCACTAAAACGCTCCCCCATTGCACAGTGCTATTGCTTGAGGAGCAGTGGTGCTTAAGGGTCCGAGAGGGAAATGTGTTTATTTGATTACAGGAGAATGAGGTTTGAATTATCTTCATGAATGAACATTAAGTACACAAGCCTGAAATGTATGAGAGTATCATGTTCAACCATGATATGACATTTCACATTGCAGTTTTTCATGCTTGTCTTGCTTGTTACACTTTACTAACAGCTGTAATTCCAGCGACAGTGCATGAAGTACGAGTTTCGAAAAGCTATCACATCCTAAAACCAAACATGCCTATACAATTCTTCATGCTATCTGGATAAATTACCAGTAGTCATTTTCCAAATGTGGGCCAGCACGTCTGTTGTCATGGCCAAGGGCCCGATCCATGTTATCCTGTACTTTTCTGTTGCACAGAGCGCAATTTGAGCTTATAGACTTTCAAATGACAAAACAGCTGGATGTTGTTAATGACTAGAAAGCACAATTTTATAACCTACAGTTGATACACACAAGCATTAACATGTCATAGGGAGACTTGTGAGAGGAATCCCATTATTGATACAATGCTTCTGTATTAGCTGTGCAGTCATGTTTCAGTTATGTCAGAACATTGCGTAACTGGGCATCTGTAATGTGTGATGTGCGTTAAGTCCTGGAGTGCTTCCTTCATGAAAGCATTCACACCGCAACCGTTACAAATCAATCGTCTAATGCCATTACAAACACAAATCCGTATTTTCTAGAATACATATTTTTTTTCTTCATTTCAGGGAATAATGATTACGTTGCTCTTTTTATCCAGGATGTTCCATTGTTATTTGTTGACAAAGTCAATGCTCAACACCTACTGTTCATTTCCTGACCTTTGACCCTAGAGCACCACTGTTTTTAGGGAACTACTGAATGGATGTTTTGCAAAGTTCAACAGCTTGATGACCTGTAAGAAATTACATATTGTAAAGTATTTTCTGTAAAGAAAGAATTACATGTTTAGTTTTTTTTTGCTGTGAAAGGGAGAAAATGTTTTTTTGGGGGGGGGTTTCAACAAATTGAAATATCCATGGGGCAAATGGTTCATTTGTACAACATCAATGGAAAACATCACAATATCAGGACACAGAAGTTGCATGAATTACATAGTCGCTATTATGATACTGCTCTGCATGTTTTGAAGTCTCATCCCGTCGCTATACAATCACTGTACAATAATGGGGTGACACACTTACGTACATGGAAAAGGTGAATGAATGAATAATAATGTATAAAACAGATCCAACTTAAAACCATTGACTGTGTACAGTTGTTTCTTTGAATTGATAAATACAAATTGTGATATTGAAAAAAACACTGTGTTGTTAATTTTGTTTGCATGTGCAGTTCAATGCCAACGTCTTGTCAATTGGTTCTACAAATATATGCAGGCCAAAGGGCCATGTTGGACCAATACTAATTCTAGTTACGTTCACTCTTCTTTGCATAATTAGAATAAGGTGTAAAGTATTTACTGTATTTGATAATTGTTTTAGTATTATCACTGCTCATGCATAAAAACATACATTTATGTATCACTGCTACTACAGCTAGGGACAAAATAGCAGCAAGTCCACATAATATTATTGAAGCTAACAACTACAGACTTTCAAACATCTTATCTGTTCATGCAGTTTTACATGTATTGAATGAATAAGGCTTTGATTCATTGTGATAATGGTTTACAGGCATGCTGTACAATGTGCCTAGCAGCTTGGAGCCCAGTTGTGAGGGGAACTTTCTGTTTCTACTTTCTGTCTGTCTGTATGTCACAGTCACCTCCACCCTGAGTAGATACACTATATATACAAAAATATGTGAATACCCCTTCAAATTTGTGGATTTGGCTATTTCAGCCCCACCTGTTCCTGACAGGTGTATAAAATTAAGCATACAGCCATACAATCTCCATAGACAAACATTGGCAGTAGAAGGGCCTTACTGAAGAGCTCAGTGACTTTCAACGTGGCACCGTCATAGGATGCCACCTTTCCAACAAGTCAGTTCGTCAAATTTCTTCCCAGCTAGAGATGCCCCTGTCAACTGTAAGTGCTATTATTGTGAAGTGTAAATATCTAGGAGCAACACTGGAGCCGCGAAGTGGTAGGCCACACAAGCTCCCAGAATGGGAATGCTGACTGCTGAACCGCATAAAAATCATCTGTCCTCGGTTGCAACACTCTCTGCCAAGTTCCAACGTCAGCACAAGACCTGTTCATCGGGAGCTTCATGAAATGGGTTTCCATGGCTGAGTAGTCGCACACAAGCCTAAGATCACCATTCGCAATGCCAAACATCGGCTGGAGTGGTGTAAAGCTCACTGCCATTGAACTCTGGAGAAATGGAAACGCGTTCTCTGGAGTGATGAATTACACTCCACCATCTGGCAGTCCAACGGAAAAATCTGGGTTTGGCGGATGCCAGGAGAATGCTACCTGCCCGAATGCATAGTGCCAACTGTAAAGTTTGGTGGAGGAGGAATAATGGTCTGGGACTCTTTTTCATGGTTTGGGCTAGGCCCCTTAATTCCAGTGAAGGGAACTCTTAGCGCTACAGCATACAATGACATTCTAGGCGATTCTGTGCTTCCAGCTTTGTGGCAACAGTTTGGGGAAGGCCCTTTGCTGTTTCAGCATAATAATGCCCCCATGCACAAAGCGAGGTGCATACAGAAATGGTTTGTCGAGATCGGTGTGGAAGAAATTGACTGGCCTGCACAGAGCCCTGACCTCAACCCCATCGAACACCTTTGGGATCAATTGCCCAGATCAGTGCCCTACATCCACTAGTGCTTTTGTGGCTGAATGGGAGCAAGTCCCCACAGATATGTTCCGACATTTAGTGGAAAGCCTTACCAGAAGAGTGGAGGCTGTTATAGCAGCTGTCGGTAACTTAGCTAGCTAGTCAAACTCCATATTATTGCCTTTGATTTTGGAATGAGATTTACATTTACGTCATTAGCAGATGTTCTTATCCAGAGCGACTTACAGTAGTGAATGCATACATTTCATACATATCATACATTTTATTTCATGCATTTTTTTTTTGGGTACTGGCCCCCCCATGGGAATCGAACCCACAACCCTGGCGTTGCACACACCATGCTGGCATTGCAAACACCATGCTCTACCAACTGAGCCACAGGGAAGACTGTGGCTCAGGTGATGTTCGACAAGCAGGTGTCCACATACTTTTGGTCATGTAGTGTATATACTGACCAGATCATATGCATTATGTCAAACATTGATTGTAGCCTACTGGGTGGCAGGTAGCTTAGTGGTTTGAGCTTTGGGTCAGCAACCAAAAGGTTACTAGATCAAATCCCTGAGCTGACAAGGTACAAATCTGTTGTTCTGCCCCTGAACAAGGCAGTTAACCCACTGTTCCTAGGCTGTCATTGTAAATACGAATTTGTTCTTAACTGACTTGCCTAGTTAAGTAAAAAATAAATACATGTAAATATATTGCAAAAACAGTGATTGGGTAAACTGCGCCTGTACTTTGCACTCCAGAACACCTGATGGCGCCGTGGCGATGACAATTTGGTTGTAGACTGTCAGACACCACAGAAAGAGGTTCTGCTTTCAGGAAGTTGCAGCAGAAACAATTATGTGGCTAACGTTGTCGTTGTCTAAATACGTATTGTGATGGATTAACTCAATTATTTACTTCGTGGGCAAGGCATGAACATTCACACATTTTAAAATATGGCTAATATGGCAAGGACCGGAGACATTATCAATTTAAACGTTGGAGGAAAAAGGTGAGGACTGGAATTACTTTGACTAGCTAGCTAAGTTACCGACAGCAAGCTATTGTTGGTGGGTGGATGCTAACTAACGTTAGCTATCTAAAAGTTGCTGACTGGCTGGCTAGCTAACTAGATAGCGAGCTAGTAACATTGTCCTAAGTTAGCAAACTAACTACTGATAGTTAAATATTTTTCAGCTTAACGATCTCTCTGACAGTAACGTTAGCTACTGACTTCACAGTGCAGCTGGAACGTGCAACGCTAGCTAGCTAAGGTAATGTTCGCTTGCTAACGTCTTAATATTTTTGAACATTATCAAACTATGCTCATTTGAGTGATCATGTTGTTTCAGGTTCAGCACCTCCAAACAGACATTGACATGGGTCCCAGACTCCTTTTTCTCAAGGTATGTAGCTATCTATTTATTTTGAGACAGACCAATGCCTTTATTAAAGTCACAAGTGTCTTCATAATGACTCACTCCAACTCATTCATTACCCGGACATAGTGATGGCATATGGTCATTTGCTGTAGACCTTACTTAGTGACGCTAACGAGTGAGTTATGTTGTCTCTGCCAGTCTTCTAAGTGGGAGGATCTCAACCTTGAAGGATGAAACTGGAGCGGTACGTTGTCTAAAATAGATGGGGAAAAACCTAGGTTGTGTGTGTATATATAAACCTATTTGAATTTGGCAACCACTTAGGCCTACATATAACACATTTGTAATGTACTGCTGACCTTTATCTCCCACAGATCTTCATAGATCGGGACCCATCTCTCTTTACTCCCATACTGAACTTCCTGCGCACCAAAGAGTTGTTTCCCAGGTGCTGATTCCTTTGGTTACATTTGTTTACATTTAATAAGTAAAATATATATTCAGCCTTGATGGTAAGTTGTTTTCCAAATGAGATTTCTTAACCTTTCTTTTTAGGTCCATAAATGTGCACCTGCTCATGCATGAAGCTGAGTTCTATGGAATCACTCCGTTGGGTAAGAAAGTGGCCAGTAGCTAGTCAAATACAGCTGTGAATGAGAGGCTGTCTTTGTTTGTGTGTGTTAGTGTCTCCACCTTGGTTACTTTTTTTCTCTTCCTCAGTGCGTAAGCTGCAGCTTTGTGACGAGCTGGACCGATCCTCCTGTGGAAACGTGCTCTTCAATGGCTATCTCCCACCTCCAGGTAGGCAGATCTACTCTAGATTTGACTTCACTTCAAGGGCAGGCAAGGTGTGTGTTAAGTTTGATTTCCTGATCATCTCTTCTTCTGGACCAGTGTACCCGGCGAAGCGGCGGAACCGTCATAGTGTGGCGGGGCCTCAGTATATGGGTGGGCGTGCCCTGCCCATGGAGAGAGCTCCAGTGAGACGCAGCAACACTATGCCACCCAACCTAGGCAACGCGGGCATACTGGGTAAAGCAACGATGGAGGAGAGGATAAGTGGTGGTAAGGCCTTGGAATCACATACACATTTAACATGCCCATTTAACATACACATTTTACAAGCATTTCGCTACACGCCGCAATAACATCTGTTAACCTCTTGGGGCTAGGTGGGACGCTAGCGTGCCACCCGTGGTGCACTCCATCAACAGCAGGTGCATTTCAAGAGCGGCAAATTTGAATCCAAATAAATGTCAAAATTCAAATTTTTCTAAAATACAACTATTTTACACCATTTGAAAGATAAACATCTCCTTAATCTAACCACGTTTTACGATTTCAAAAAGGTTTTACGGCGAAAGCATAAATTTAGAGTATGTTAGGACAGTACATTTACAAGAGTTGTGTGTAATGTTTTGTCAAGTCAAAGACAGGGTCACCAAAACCATAAAACCAGCTAAAATGATGCACTAACCTTTTACAATCTCCATCAGATGACACTCCTAGGACATTATGTTAGACAATGCATGCATTTTTAGTTCTATCAAGTTCATATTTATATCCAAAAACAGCGTTTTACTATGGCATTGATGTTGAGGAAATCGTTTCCCTCCAATAACCGGCAGTCAAGTCAGCGTAACAAATTAAATAATTAAAATTAGAAAACATTGGTAAAATATTATATTGTCATTTAAAGAATTATAGATTTACATCTCTTGAACGCAATCAACTTGCCAGATTTAAAAATAACCTTACTGGGAAATCACACTTTGCAATAATCTGAGCACTGCGCCCAGAAAAATACGCGTTGCGATACAGACTAGACGTCATGTTGGGGAGATCTAAAATCGAAAATACTATGTAAATAATCCATTACCTTTGATTCTCTTCATCAGATGTCACTTCCAGGTATCACAGGTCCATAACGAATGTAGTTTTGTTCAAAAAAGCTCATCATTTATGTCCAAAAATCTCCGTCTCGTTAGCACATGATGTAAGCCAGCCGGACTTCTCGTCATGAACGAGGGGAAAAAATATATTTCCGTTCGTTCAAACATGTCAAACGTTGTATAGCATAAATCATTAGGGCCTTTTTTAACCAGAACATGAATAATATTCAAGGTGGACGAATGCATACTCTTTTATAACGTATTGGAACGAGGGTACCCAACATGAACTCGCGCGCCAGGTGTCTAATGGGACATCATCGTTCCATGGCTCTTGTTCGGTCAGATCTCCCTCCAGAAGACTCAAAACACTTTGTAAAGGCTGGTGACATCTAGTGGAAGCAATAGGAAGTGCCAAAATATTCCTAAACCCCTGTGTTTTTCAATGGGATAGGTTTAAAGTCAATACAACACATCAGGTATCCACTTCCTGTCAGAAAATGTCTCAGGGTTTTGCCTGCCAAATGAGTTCTGTTATACTCACAGACACCATTCAAACAGTTTTGGAAACTTTAGAGTGTTTTCTATCCATATATAATAAGTATATGCATATTCTAGTTACTGGGTAGGATTAGTAACCAGATTAAATCGGGTACATTTTTTTTATCCAGACGTGCAAATGCTGCCCCCTAGACCCAACAGGTTAAATATGTGTGTGACTCGTAAAATTTGATGTTGAAAATGTGCAGCAAAATGCTTATGTGGTAGTTCCCTCAACAGTGCAGTACAACCAATATCAATAATAACAATGAAAGTCAAGTAAAAAATAACAAGCAATTGAAGAGGTAGAATGCATGTGACAAATGGAATCTATCGCTTAACGTTTCTTACCGTTAAAACGATAAGAAAAAGTCATAAAATTCCACGTCAATTCACAATGCAGAATAATGGTCCTATTACGTATTTATGACCGCAAGAGCTGGGCAATGTAGTTTTATCTACCGCAGTCATATACCCTTGAAAGCGCCTGGGCTACGGCATGTTTGCAGTGATACCAATTTAGCAATTTTGTTGCTAGATTTAGCAACTTTTCAGACTACCCTACTTGTTTTTCAATCAGCACCTAGCAACAAATTTAGCTACTTTTAAAAATGTATTTGGAACTTTTAGCAACTTTTGAAAAGTGACTCAAACACTAAAATGCACGCATTTTCCCTCTAAATGACACAAAAACGATTTTCTCTGTCACACACTCAGTCACAACACACGTGCCTGGCTGCAAAAGGGCATTGTGAGTGACGTCAGCAGCAGGCGCTCAGCTCGTGCACAGGCAGCAGCAGGCCAGCAGCACTTTCAGCAAATTGCAAGTCATTGTTGGCTGACTGCAGCAGCAGTAGTATGCGTTCGACGAGACAAACCCAATGAATATAGTTGGTCACAAATGTTTGATCTTGAACAGAACTTACAACATCAATCAACATGTCTCAATCAAAATTGTACAGCCAGAAGTACAGAAAAGAGTGGGAGTCTGTACCTGAATTTAAAGGGTGGCTGAAGCCAGTAATTGGGGATGATTGTCGGGCATACTGTGCGTACTGCAAATCTGATATGCTTGCAAAAATGTATGACATCAAAAAACATTGTGCTACAGCAAAGCATATTAATAAATCAAAACCGTACAACCCCACAACGCAGTCTACATTACCACAGTTGGTTAAGAAAGTGGATAACTGCAAAAGCGCAGAAGCTACTATGGCAATGGCCATTGCGGAGCATTGTTCGCTGCTAGCATGCGACCATTTAGGTATGGCTTGCAAAGCTGCCTTTTCAGATTCTGTGGCAGCAACAAACTTCCAAATGCACCGCACCAAGGGTAACATCAGATGTGGGGGATGAGAAGTTCAGTCTCCTTTTGGATGAGTCCACTGATGTCAGTGTCTCGAAATACCTGGGTGTGGTGATTCGGTATTTCAGTGCTAAAAAAAGAACCGTTGTGTCCACATTTCTTGGGCTGGTTGAATTGGAGGGGGGTGATGCCAGATCAATAGCAAAGGCGGTAGTTGAGTTTCTTGAAGTGTAACCTTAAAAAAGAGAATCTTCAGGGTATTGGCACTGATAATGCGTCCGTGATGACTGGGGTGCCCAATGGGGTGCACATGATTTTAAAGGAAGAATGTGCATTGCCCAATTTGGTACTCATCCGCTGTGTGTGCCATTCTTTACAATTGGCTGACAGTGCAGCATCTAAAGAAACCATCCCTAGGAGTGTTGAGTACTTAATCAGGGAAACCTACAACTGGTTTTCGATTTCCCCAAAACGGCACGAGGCGTACAAAGCAGTGTATGCCACCATTAATTGTGGCCAGAAACCCCTGCAGATCACCAAAGTGTGTGCCACACGTTGGCTATCGATTTGAGCCTCCGGTCATATATATCGAGCCAGTGGGAAGAACTGAAACTCCACTTTGAGGTGACCAAGGCCAGTGAGCGTTGCTACATGGCGGATGTGCTCCACGCCATGTACATGGACAAGACCAACTATGTCTACCTGACATTCTTGAAATCAATCCTGTCCGACGTACAAGTTGCAGTGAAGTCATTTGAGGGAGAGCAAACAGATCCTGTCAAGCTTTTGGACAATCTGGTACACCTCTTAACATCAATTTGCAGCAGAGTAGTCAACTCTATGGCAAAAATTGATGTCCTGAAGGATGCCATTGATGGACATCTCAGTCCATCACCATACCTTGGGTACCTTTTTCGAGAGCACGGTGTACCAACTCAGTCTTGCGCCAGAGGACAAGAAGGTCATTCGGAGACAAGGCTCTGAAGGCAAGCAAGGCTCCCAGACAACCTTGAAGCCTTGCGAAACATGGCCTTGTTCAGTGTTAAGGAAACGCTAAAGCATAATAAAGGCACCACTGAAATTATTAAAGTAGCTGAGCTACTGGAATACCAGCCCCAAACAATTGATAAAATTGTTTCCAAATGGAGAAACATCCATCTGTTTAGGTGAGACTCAACTGAAAATACAGTCGAGTTTTGGAGTGAAGTCAATAACTACACAGACTATTCCGGGTCAAATCCATTTGAAGAACTGTGCAAAGCTGCACTCGCTGCCCTCTCCTTGCTACACTCAAATGCGGAGGTTGAACGGCTGTTCAGCCAAATGCGTGTGGTCAAGTCAAAGTTAAGAAATAGAATGTCACTGCACACTCTCAACTGAAGCTGGCTGGTGATACCTGTTACCAGCATAAACTACCAAGTGAAGTTCTGCAGCAGTTTGGCACCACAGCAGCATACAGCTTTAAGGCCACTCCATCCTCTACTGCTGGTTCCAGCACCGTGATAATGCAGTTGGACTGTGAAGATGAAGAGGATTTCCTTGCCAATCTATGATTCATCATATTTACAGTACGTGTGCAAGGAGTGGACTTTCTGGAACTGGCGGAGACACACAGCTGATGGTGGCAGTGTGTACCGCAGTGTGTGCGAGAACAGTGGCAATATCTGGAGGAAACCATTGAGCAGCTAGCCAGCCAAGCAGCACAACAACCTGGAGAGAGATGCCTAGCGCACACATCATTATTTGAGTTAAGTTGCTTGTTCAATAAGATAGCATATATACCTTGTTATTTGCTTGTACCTATAATTGTTGATCAGTTAGGTAGCGTGTTAACTACCAATACACTGCTTAAAACTATAATTGTTTAGAATGTGTAGGTTTACTAGTTGAGAAGAAAATAAATAAAATGTAATTGTTCAATAATGTGTAATTGTTTAATAATTCAATGTGTTGTTTAAAATATCTAATATCATAAAATGTGTTGTTTATTACTTTTACAAATAAAAATATGATAAACAAATCTAAACTAACAAATGTCAAATCATATTTTTCGCCGAGATGGCTATTGTGTATTCTACATAATAATGCAGTTTTACGTAATGACGTTAGCAACTTTTAGCAACAAATCGACCTGCCTCTAGCAACTTCCCCTGAAAATTAGTTGGCAACACTGAGCAGCAGGCCAACAGCAACTTCAGCAAATAGCAAATCATTGTTGGCTGACTGCAGCAGCAGTACCGGTTCGACAAGCCAAACCCAATGAATATAGTTGGTCACAAATGTTTGATCTTGAACAGAACTTACAACATCAATCAACATGTCTCAATCAAAATTGTACAGAAAAGAGTGGGAGTCTGTACCTGAACAAATGTCAAATCATAATTTTTGCCGAGATGGCCAGTCAATTTGATTAACGTTATTGTGTATTCTACGTAATGACGCTGTTTTACGTTATCACGCAATGACATCACAACGTCATTTAGCAACTTTTAGCAACAAATCAACCTGCCTCTAGCAAGTTACCCTGAAGATTAGTTGGCAACTCTGCATGTTTGTTTGTCTGGGTACGCTACGACTTTTTAAATGCCGACACGAAACGTTCTCTGGAGATAGTTTTCGAAGCACCGCTGAACGGGTATTTTACTTGTCTGTGAAGGAATGACGCAAATGAAGCGGGACTAAAGTCCATCACTCGACAGCTGTTAATCAAATAATCTCGAGCTGCCTGCGCGCACACCACTCTCAAAAAATAACTTTAAAGTTGGTTAAATACCATGACTTACCAAGCCATTTAGTAAAAAGAAAACCCATCTTCCTCTAGTAATCTACTCCTAAGATTCAGTATTTTTGGAACGGAGGAGTTAATTATTAGGCTACATTAATTCAGGCTATCGTTCATTTAGACCATATGCAGGCCATATAAAGTTTAAAACCTATGCAGCTGGTAAATGTTTGAGTAGCCAATGGCCTACTAAATGAATACAAGCAATTTTTGCAGCCTGTAGCCTATTCAATTCTGGGAATTGTTTATCTAAACCATATTGAATGTCAGGGAATTTTGTTATGTTGGCTATAGGCTTTCATTTGGGAATTAGAAGGCTCTTTTTCAAAGTAATTTGAGTTGTCAGTGTTGCTTTGAAAATAAGAAGATAGACTATCATTCTTAATTCATGGCATGGTTTCCTTTTATCCAAATGTTGAGTAGAGATGCAGACAAACTCATTCATGCAGGGAAGGGGAATGGCCTAATAGCCGATTACTCTGGAGTTATAAAAACAATCAAATAAATTGATGTCGTTTCAATGATCAGTTCTCTTAATCGGAGATAAATCTGTCCTGATGTCAGATATTGGGTGGGGCTGGCGTGGAGCGAGTGTGGCTCCAAAAAACTGACTGGTGCAGGACTGTGTTTGTAAGTTTGTGTAAGGGGCTGGATGTGTGGGGAGTCAGTGCAAACAGTCTCTAAGGTGCAGGTCTGTGCAGGGAGACAGCTAGGGTTTAGAGTGAACCGTCCGTGGTCCTTGACGATCTTTCAGGCCAGTGTTTTTACATTGTATTTAGCGTCAGTATTGTCTTGTCTGGTTGCGCGGTATTGAAAGTAAAAGCTCTAACCTGGAGCCATTCTTTGTTAAGGGAATATTATCAAAAGGAGGGTTCACATTCCCCCACACCTGTTACTTTTTACCTTCTGACACAGCTCAGCTTGCAGACCCAGGCATGGTCCGCATCATCTGTGGCCACCACAACTGGATCGCTGTGGCTTATGCCCAGTTTGTTGTTTGCTACCGGTAAGAACACAAGACTTCCATGTACGATATCGGAGTGTCATATGAATCAGTATTTTTGGTAAGGACCGTTGAGGGTGTTAACTGTGCTGTCCATCAGAGTGAAGGAGTCTACGGGCTGGCAGCAGGTGTTCACCAGTCCCCGTCTGGACTGGGTGATTGACAGGGTGGCGCTCAACGCCAAGGTGATGGGCGGCTCTCTGGGAGACAACGACAAGATGGTGGCCGTGGCCTCGGGCACAGAGATCATCCTCTGGACTATCTGTCCCGACGGCAATGGCAACGAGATAGGTCAGTCTGCACACGAATGTACTCACAACTCTAAAAATAAAGCGGAGGTGTTAAAACAAATATTATAGCTATGATATAGTTTTTAATCACTCAAGATGTTTGTTGACTTTTAGTATTTTAAGAGACCACTTTTCTAGGTTGTTCTGGGTGCTTATGTAAGGGCCGTGCTAATAGGTCTTCATTGTACCTGCTTCCCTCCAGGTGTGTTCAGTCTGAATGTCCCCGTAGAGGCTCTCTTCTTCGTGGCGAACCAGCTGATTGCCACCAGCCACACAGGGAAAGTGGGAGTATGGAATGCTGTGACCAAACATTGGCAGGTAAAGTTGTGTCCAAACATTCTGTAAGAATGTCACGTTAACAGAACACATCACATTATGTGTAGTAATAATATATGTGGTCCTGTATGGTCCTTGCAACGCCAGGATTGTTGGTTCGATTCCCGGGGCCACCCATATCTAAAATGTTGCGTTGGCTAAATGGGATATATTGTATGTGTATTGTACATCAGTTGTTCATGTTTTCCTTTTGTCTTTCCGTTCTCAGAATCAAGATGTGGTTCCCATTAATAGCTATGATACTGCCGGTTCCTTCCTGATTCTAGGTTGTAACAATGGGTCCATATATTATATAGGTAAGGGAAGTCATCTTTTCTACCTATGACGCAATAATGGAAAACTATTCAAATAGTTTTTCCGTATAGAAGAATGCAGTCACAAGGTGTGTAAAGTATAGACCTCTCATTGACGTGATCTTGTCAACAGATGTTCAGAAGTTTCCATTGAGGATGAAGGACAATGACCTCCTAGTGACAGAGTTGTACCGTGACCCCACGGAGGACGCCATCACTGCTCTCAGTGTCTACCTCACGCCCAAAACAAGTATGTCTGCCTGTTTCGATTTTGTACTTCACTGAAATGAATAGCTTTTTCTGCATTTTTTTTTTTTAAGGATTAACAAGTATCAATTAGTCAGTCGTGGTTATGGGAAATTCAATCTTAATAGATGCATGGTGCTAAACAATCTTTTTCTGAAAAACTTGTATGCCATTTATGGTCAGCAATGGTCATTTTATAGGCAGTATAATTGTATAGGCAGCTGGCAGATTTTGAATGATTCCTGGTGGCATTTTGCTAACTCTTTGCCTGACCTTTAAACTAATCTTGACCTTTAACCTAACCTCGTTTCCCTAACATGAACCCTAACTTAAATACATTTTGATCCTAATGCCTCACCTTAACCTTTTGGGTCTGCCGGCTGACTATCCACTTCCATTTCTTGATATGCGCGGTACATAACACAGCATGCGTTGAGGCTAAAATGGTGTATGGGATAAAAGTCCCCAATGTGTCGTCAGGCGACAGCGGCAACTGGATCGAGATCGCCTACGGGACCAGCTCGGGCACGGTGCGGGTCATAGTGCAGCACCCAGAGACCGTGGGCTCTGGGCCCCAGCTCTTCCAGACCTTCTCAGTCCACCGCAGCCCCGTCACCAAGATCATGCTCTCTGAGAAACACCTCATATCAGGTGAGAATGGTTGGCCGGGAGCCTCCACGTTCTAGGGATGATCGTTCATTTTTCGGTATATTCTACCATCTCCACTTATGATGCACATTCATTAATTTAGCCACATTTCTCATTAGGATTGATCGATTGATTTTTGGATATCGGCTGACACAGCAATTTTTTTAATTGATTTTATTTCACCTTCATTTAACCAGGTAAGCTAGTTGAGAACAAGTTCTCATTTACAACTGCGACCTGGCCAAGATAAAGCAAAGCAGTGCGACAGAAACAATAACACAAAGTTACACATGGAATAAACAAGCGTACAGTCACAATAACACAATAGAAAAAAAAGAAAGTCTATATACAGTGTGTGCAAATGGCATGAGGTAAGGCAATGAATAGGCCATAGTAGCAAAGTAATTACAATTTAGCAGATTAACCCTGGAGTGATAGATGAGCAGATGATGATGAGCATATGATGGTGTGTATGTAGTGATACTGGTGTGCAAAAGAGCAGCAAAGTAAATAAACAATATGGGGATGAGGTAGGTAGATTGGGTGGGCTATTTACAGATGGACTATGTACAGCTGCAGCGATCAGTTAGCTGCTCAGATAGCTGATGTTTAAAGTTAATGAGGGAAATGTAAGTCTCCAGCTTCAGCGATTTTTGCAGTTCGTTCCAGTCACTGGCAGCAGGGAACTGGAAGGAAGGCGGCCAAAGGATGTGTTGGCTTTGGGGATGACCAGTGAGATATACCTGCTGGAGTGCGTGCTACGGGTGGGTGTTGTTATCGTGACCAGTGAGCTGAGATAAGGCAGAGCTTTACCTAGCATAGACTTATAGATGACCTGGAGCCAGTGGGGCTGGCGACGAATATGTACTGAGGGCCAGCCGACTAGAGCATACAGGTCGCAGTGGTGGGTGGTATAAGGCGCTTTGGTAACATAACGGATGGCACTGTGATAGACTACATCCAATTTGCTGAGTAGAGTATTGGAAGCTATTTTGTAGATGACTTCGCCGAAGTCGAGGATCGGTCGGATAATCAGTTTTACTAGGGTAAGTTTGGCGGCGTGATTGAAGGAGGCTTTGTTGCGAAATAGAAAGCCGATTGGAGTTGTTTGATATGAGTCTGGAAGGAGAGTTTACAGTCTAGCCAGACACCTAGGTATTTGTAGTTGTCCACGTATTCTAGGTCAGAACCGTCCAGAGTAGTGATGCTAGTCGTGCGGGCAGCGAACGGTTGAAAAGCATGCATTTGGTTTTACTAGCGTTTAAGAGCAGTTGGAGGCCACGGAAGGCGTGTTGTATGGCATTGAAGCTCGTTTGGAGGTTAGTTAACACAGTGTTCAAAGAAGGGCCAGATGTATATAGAATGGTGTTGTCTGCGTGGAGGTGGATCAGGGAATCACCCGCAGCAAGAGCGACATCGTTGATATATATACAGAGAATAGAGTCGGAATTGAACCCTGTGGTACTCCCAATTATGTTAAACATTGACGTTGCTGACAAAGCAGCAAGCGTTGGTCATCCAAGTTTGGTGCAGAAGATGGGCCCGTCATGCAGATATTTTTTGGGCTAACCCTGTTGTCGTGTTGTCAGTGTGTGCAGACAACAACCACGTGCGGACCTGGACGGTGACTCGCTTCAGGGGCATGATCTCCACCCAGCCAGGCTCCACCCCCCTCACCTCCTTCAAGATCCTCTCCCTGGAGGACATCGACGGCCACGGGGGCTGTGCTGCCGGCACTGAGATAGGTGAGCAGACCGATGTCAAGGGTCAAAAGTGGACACTGGTTTTAAATGTTAATTAGAAGTGAACATTTTAGAGATGCAATGGGAAAGGACTGTAATGGTCCGTACTGAGCGTTGCTCCTCTCTAACAGGTCCGTATGGCGAGAGAGACGACCAGCAGGTATTTATCCAGAGGGTCGTCCCTGACACAGACAAACTCTACGTGCGCCTCTCGTCCAATGGGAAGAGGGTGTGTGAGGTGCGCTCTGTGGACGGCACCTCCATCACCTCCTTCATGGTGCACGAGTGCGAGGGGTCCAGCCGCATCGGCTCACGTCCCCGCCGCTACCTCTTCAGTGGCCACGCCAACGGTAGCATCCAGATGTGGGACCTGACCACCGCCATGGAGATCGCAGGGAAAGTGGACATCAGGGGTAAGACAACCCGTGTGGCTTTTTGTGTTGACTTTTGCTTTTTGTTAAGTGATGTGTCATAGACATTGGGTTCTCTGTCTGGTTGTCCCTCAGCGCTGGGCGGCCCTACAGAGGAGGAGCTCCTGGAGCTGTTAGACCAGTGTGACCTGGCTCTGACCCGTACGCCGGACATGAGTCCCGCTGCCTCCTTCACCCACTCCTCCTCCACCCCCCGAGCCTCCACCTCCAGGTACACCAGCCACCATTGGCACCTGCTACATGTCCCCATACAGCTTCATATGTTAACCCACTGATGATCTCCTTTTTTGCAAGATTACATCATATTCAGGGCATAAAATGAACACCCGCCACCCACCAAATGCACTGTGAGTGAAGCGCTGATAGATTCATTTTTGGAGGCGCTGGCACAAGCATAAAAGTTGGTCTAATTTACTCAAGTTAGCAAAGTGAGACTCTGTCCTTGTATTTACATTGTTTTCTTCACAAGCACAGTTGTTTTTCAGTGTTAGTTAAAATCTGCTACTTCAACTGATAGTGAAGAGACGCTGTACTAGTCACATCCCAAAACTTACAGACACACGTGGCATGACTCCAGTAGCCCCGTTACCACGGTAACCATCCACCCTTAAAGGGGCAGCTGAACATTTTGTCTCATCTGATATTTTGGTTAAAATAAAAAAGGAAATGAAATTGAGCAATATACTACATTAGTTGTTACTAATACATTACAAAGCATGTTTTTTGTTGTTGTAATTATGGCCGAAAATAATTTTGGCTGGTAAAAAAAATCTGTGGCGGGTAGATTTTTTCCATCTGCATGCCACTGATCATATTCTCTCTGTTTATCTTCTCTCTGCAGTTTGCAGTCCCAGCTGAGTGAGAGCTCCAGGGAGCGCGGGGCCAGAGGAGGTGTGAGCAGCTTGGGTCCCTTCTCTGGTAGCCTGCCCCGTCAGGCCCCTCCGGTGCCCCTCACCAAACCCCGGGATATGAATCTCTCCATGGTGGGGTTGGGCCTCCAGCCCCACCACCTGGGTCTGAGCCAGGCTTCCCTCAGCAGCAGCGGCAGCCCCCGGCCCGGCCGCACCGCCCTCCAGGACAGAGACCGGGACGGTGGCATGGGGTCTCTGCGCAGAGGCAGCTTCGTGGAACGTTGTCAGGAGCTTGCCAAGGTCTCGGACTCTGCAGGAGGGGCTGAGGGGGGCACGCGGCGCAGCCTGGCCGTATGCTCAGAGTTGGAGGCTAGACTGGGCCTACGGACCCCCGCCTCTTTCTCCATCACCCCTGCAGCCTCTCCCGCCTCATCTTTATCTTCATCACTGCGCCGGCCACATCCCACCTCACCCAGCCCTGCCCCTGCTACAATTGTCAGTCCAACCCGCTCCCAGACCATGGTGTCGCCTCATCGAGCTGACACCTCCCCTACTACAGAAGCCCCGCCCCCTGAGGCTGCAGCAGCCACTCCAGAGAGCTCCTCCCCTGTGCCCCCCACCAGTCCTAAACCCCCTATGAATGAGACCAGCTTCTGACTGGCTCTGTGATGTATGAGTGAGTGGACTAACAGGATGCTTTTTTGTGTTCCTGAGCACGTGTGGTTTAGTGACGGCACATATTGTCATATTTATGGACTTTTCCTTGTTTAGCATCAAGGATACATATCAAATGTCATTCCTCTGTTTTCAAAAGGGCCAGCTGTGATGTAGGCAAGATTCATATACAATATATCCATATGGTCAATGTATTGGTGATACAAATTATAACTCCAGCCATGTATGAATGTGTTCTGTTGCATTTGGTAGAGCAGTGCATTTTATTCAATTACGCTGAACAAAAATATAAATTAGGCCCTAATCTATAGATTTTACATGACTGGGAATACAGATATGCATCGGTTGGTTACAGATACCTTAAAAGAAAGGTAGGGTTGTGGATCAGAAAACCAGTCAGTATCAGGTGTGATCAACATTTTCCTTGTGCAGCACAACACATCTTCTTCGCATAGTTGATCAGGCTGTTGATTGTGGCCTGTGGAATGTTGTCCCACTCGTCTTCAATGGCTGAACGAAGTTGCTGCATATTGGTAGGAACTGGAACACGCTGTCGTACACATCGATCCAGAGCATCCCAAACATGCTCAATGAGTGACATGTCTGGTGAGTATGCAGACCATGAAAGAACTGGGACATTTTCAGCTTCCAGGAATTGTGTACAGATCCTTGCGACATGTGGTCGTGTATTATCATGCTGAAACATGAGATGATGGCAGAATAGCACGACAATGGGCCTCAGGATCTCGTCACTGTATCTTTGTGCATCAGTGTAGGCTGGTGGGAGGAAGATGGGCTCATTGTAATGGCTGGAATGGAATAAATGGAATGGTATCAAACATCAAATATATGGAAACCATATGTTTGACTCATTTCTATTCATTCCATTTGAGCCATTACAATGAGTCTGTCCTCCTATAGCTCTTCCCACTGTGCATTCAAATTGCCATCGATAAAATGCAGTTGTGTTTGTTGTCTGTAGCTTATGCCTGCCCATACCATAACCCCACCCCCACCATGGGGCACTCTGTTCACAACGTGGACATCGGCAAACCACTCGCCCACACGACACCATATATGCTGTCTGCCATCTGCCCAATACAGTTGAGACCGTGATTAATCTGTGAAGAGCACACTTCTCCATAGTGCCAGTGGTCATCAAAGGTGAGCATTTTCTCACTGAAGTCGGTTACGATGCCAAACTGCAATCGGGTCAAGACCTTGGTGAGGATGATGAGCACGCAGATGAGCTTCCATGAGACGGTTTCTGATAGTTTATGCGGAAATGTAATTATTTGGTTGGGAAAACCATAAGCCGCCTCCAACGTCGTTTCAGAGAATTTGGCAGTACGTCCAACTGGCCTCACAACGTGTAACCATGCCAGCCCATGCCTCCACATCTGGCTCCTTCAACTGCGGGATTGTCTGGGACCAGCCACCCGGACTGCTGATGAACCTCTGCGTTTGCACAACCAAATAATAAAATTTCCGCACAAACTGTCAACCGTCTCAGGGAAGCTCATCTGCGTGCTCGTCGTCCTCAACAGGATCTTGACCTGACTGGAGTTCGGCATTGTAACCGACTTCATTGGGAAAATGCTCACCTATGGTAGAGAAATGAGCATTCAATTCTCTGGTGGACATTCCTGCTGTCAGCATGCCAATTGCACGCTCCATTAAAATTTGAGACATCTGTGGCATTGTGTTGTGTGACACATCTGCACATTTTAAAGTGGCCTTTTATTGACCCCAGCACAAGGTGCACCTGTGTAATGATCATGCTGTTTAATCAGACAGATACACCTGTCAGATGGAAGGATTGTCATGGTTATTTGAATTAAAAGGGAATTTTTCAACCTCATTCTTCATCTTCAGCACCAAACCAGTGTCTACGTATGTGAAAACGTGTCATTTCTATTATCTGTGGTTAAAAATATTTAAAAAATGTTTCTCTGACATCAGTGTAGGATTAATGGAAAAAAAGTGATTTTCAAAACCTGCAATGAGTCTTTAGGCCAAGGGAGAGTATATTCTTGCTCCCCACTGTGAACCTCATAGTGTTCGAAAATCACTGTTTTTAAAATGTTTAAACTTTTACTGATTTGGTTGAAAAGTGGTGAAGTTGCCCTTTAAGAGAAATGTAAAGACATGTAATAGTCTTTACCCAACACTGGGTTCCACCATCATGGGCTTGCAGGCTGTAGTGATGTATAGGCCTACACCTCCTAAACTTTTCTGATATCCTCTACAGATTTCTCTTTGTCTTCCTGTTTTGCATACTGTTGGCTTTCTGTACCTTAAAATGAATCGTCAAGCCTACTGTACACGCAGTATCAATGTGGTGATGATTGTTGAAGAGGAAACCGATGGAGAACTCTATAGATCAATGAAAGACCTTTTATCGTTCATGTTTAGTTACATCTGACTAACTTACTGCCATTTTGGATCATTCTTTTTCAAGTCGTCTTCCAGATCACGAACCAGTGCCTCACGTACCTGTGTTTTATATCTTCTCCAATGGGTTATGAATTGTACGAAACCAAAGGTAGTCATTTAACCCAATATCCTATGTTTTTGTACATTTTATTTAGATCCTATTTTCTGACTATATTAAAAAAAAACATATTGAATGGAAATGTAACATTGAATGTTTTATGTCTCTGTACAAAGTACATCTGTCTGTCCATTAACTAACAATAATTTTGGCAACAGTGGGATTGCTTTATCAGTAGCAAAATGTTACCCGAGGATGCTGAGTGCATTTCATATACAGTACCCTCCAGTTAAGTCACATTTCTATCTTTTATGACTACTTTTCTAATCTGGTCTTCATTAATTGAATAAAACGAATTACAGTGAGCCTACTTTTTGGTTCAACATGAAACGCAATGTTCACACTCCAATGTCTGTCACACTCTAAACACATTTAATTCCAAAAGCATTTTATTCAAAAGCATACATACTAGTATGAAAGCAGTTCATGTCTTTGTACAGCGATCATGTAATAAATACATAAATAAAATACAAAATGGTGTCGCACCTTAGTACATTATAAGGCAGGGAAGTCAGAAGAATGTGCTGTTTGTAATGATAGCAGTACTAATAGTTTGGTTCAGCCTGGCTAACTGCTTGGAGGCATTTGGCTATGTGATCTCTAGCTACCAGAATGCAGCGTCAATAACCACAGTGCTATTATGTTTTCACATGAGTAACATTCTTTCATATTGACTGAATATCATGGCTCGAAAATCGCCATGAGAGATAGATGTGTGTATATATATAAAAAAAACATTTGTACATACTCTCCTCTGAAAAAGTACCTAAAAAATATACTAGACTTGGGACTCTATTCAGTCTTTATCGCTGAAGCGTTATAGATTGCACGATAGCATTGTAAAGGTAATTTCCGATTGAGCGGACATAGACAAGTGATTACAGTGAACGCAGTCTCCGCTAACGTGGGAACATTGCCTTTAAATTTCAATCACACTTTAACGTTGAACTTCCGTGATACGGATTGAATAGAGCCCTTGACTTTTACCCTAATAAGAAATGAGATCTATCACTTGTATAAGTTGTTCTATTGTACGCAATTCTTATGTCAGTCTTGTTCAATGACACCATGACTTGTCATAAAACTGCGAACCACCAAGCCCTGAACTTCTGACCCCTCAACAATGGGGCACCTGGTTAAGGTTTGTAGGGGCCAATGGGAGGTTAGGTGTAGAACAGTCATATTTTGGCGTCCAGCATCTCCAGGAAGAGTTTGTGCATGGGCACGCGGCCCTCCAGGTGGAGTCTGCAGAAGTTGTCCACGGCGCGGTTGGCAGTCTGCCGGAGCAGGGGAAGGGTCATGAGAAGCTTGCCTGCCCGGTGGAGCTCCGCTGGGTGCTGGGAGCTCTCATACTCCTGCAGGGCCTCATGGAGCCCGTCCTGGAAACGCTGCACTGCCTCCGCATTCTCCAGGTTCTCTGCATCTGAGCGGGGAGAGACAAGGTCAAGCGAGGCCTGTGGGTGTTTGGGTGTGGGTGGAATCGGGGGTTAAACCTCCCCTTGTTTCGGCATGACAGCATGTCAGATCCCATTGTCCACCTCATTTGTTTCTCCATTGAGGGCTAATGGACAGGCCAAAGTTAAGTTGCATGCGGCCAACACTCATTTTTCCTGAAAGGACTGTAAATGTAAAAACAGAAGCTCCCTTCTCTGATCCTTCTAGCCACCTCAGGCGGTGTGACTGCCCCGGAGTGTCAGGCTAACACAGCCAGACTCGCCGAATGGATTTCTGAATTCCTGTGATAATTTGCGGGGCAGATGGATTTATTGATTAGGGCTGAGGGCAGAAGCAGACGTCTCACTGTCGGATATTGATCAGTTTTCACTTGCTGGGGTCTGGGGAACAACAGCGGGGAGGGGAGGGGTGAGAGAAGTGGGTGTTGGAGAACAGATTTAGCAGAGACCTAGACCTCCCCTCTCTCTGTCATGGTGGTCTGAAGAGTGGCAGTTTATACAGAGGTGATTGAATAACTATTATTCAACTAAAATGCATAGATTTTTTTGTTGTCGCACAAAAGTATGTAGTATAACATGGGTTCACAGAATGACCCCTAACAAACAAAATATAACATTAGTCATATCAAATTATTAATAGTAGTTAAAAATTGTAATTAAGTGGAGGGCTGATACTGACTTGGGTAATGCTGTGAGAATGTCATTGCTAAAATATGAGACCTGTGAGGGACGTTTGCCAATATTGGGGGCGGCTAGCCACTCATTCATTCCCTGACAGCTAGCAGCTTTTCAAGTAATTGACCATCATTTAACAGGCTTGCCCTGCTAGGGGACCTGACCCTGGAGCAAAAGTGTGTTCAAGGACACACCCCAAGGGAAAGGCACTGTGGATCACACTTAGGGGCTTTATTCAGTCAATATCGCCGAAGCGTTAAAGATTGTGTGATAGAAATGTAAAGGTAATTGAGCCGACATATGCAGCGCTTATCGTGAATACAGTCTCAGCTAATGCGGGAACATTACCTTTAAATTTCAATCATGCTGCAACACTGAACTTCCACTATGCGGATTGAATAGAGCCCTAACTCTCCCCACAGTCCTGAAGGAGTGGCTGTATGTAGGGCTGCCTGGGGACGGTGTAGTAGATTTAAAGCTGAATTTTACACAATGAATTATTGTAAGCAGTGGCCAGGCAGGTTAGATAGTAGCATATCTTTTTGGTAGTTCTGCCACTCTTATAATGCTTTCTAAGAGGGATTGTACAGTGGCTGCGAAAGTATTCACCCCCTTGGCATTTTTCTTATTTTGTTGCCTTACAACCTGGAATTAAAAAAGATTTTGGGGGAGTTTGTGTCATTTGATTTACACAACATACCTACCACTTTGAAGAAACTAAATATTTTTTATTGTGAAACAAACAAGAAATAAGACAAAAAAACGGAAAACTTGAGCACGCAAACTATTTACCCCCAAAGTCAGTACTTTGTAGAACCACCTTTTGCAGCAATTACAGCTGCAAGTCTCTTGGGGTATGTCTCTATAAGCTTGGCACATCTCGCCACTGGGATTTTTGCCCATTCTTCAAGTCAAAACTGCTCCAGCTCCTTCAAGTTGGATGGTTTCTGCTGGTGTACAGCAATATTTAAGTCATACCACAGATTCTCAATTGGATTGAGGTCTGGGCTTTGACTAGGCCATTCCAAGACATGTAAATGTTTCTCCTTAAACCACTCGTAGTATGCTTAGGGTCATTGTCCTGCTGGAACGTGAACCTCCATCCCAGTCTCAAATCTCTGGAAGACTGAAACAGGTTTCCCTCAAGAATTTCCCTGTATTTAGCACCATCCATCCTTCCTTCAATTCTGACCAGTTTCCCAGTCCATGCCGATGAAAAACATCCCCACAGCATGATGCTGACACCACCATGCTTCACTGTGTGGATGGTGTTCTCGGGGTGATGAGAGGTTTTGGGTTTGCGACAGACATAGCGTTTTCCTTGATGGCCAAAAAGCTCAATTTAGTCTCATCTGACCAGAGTACCTTCTTCCATATGTTTGGGGAATCTCCCACATGCCTTTTGGCAAACACCAAACATGTTTGTTTATTTTTTTCTTTAAGCAATGGCTTTTTTCTGGCCACTCCTCCGTAAAGCCCAGCTCTGTGGAGTGTACGGCTTAGTGGTCCTATGGACAGATACGCCAATCTCCGCTGTGGAGCTTTGCAGCTCCTTCAGGGTTATCTTTGGTCTCTTTGTTGCCTCTGATACCCACCTTGCCTGGTCCATGAGTTTTGGTGGGCGGCCCTCTCTTGGCTGGTTTGTTGTGGAGCCATATTCTTCACATTTTTTATACCGGATTTAATGGTGCTCCGTGGGATGTTCAAAGTTTCAGATTTTTTTTTATAACCCAACCCTGATCTGTACTTCTCCACAACTTTGTCCCTGACCTGTTTGGAGAGCTCCTTGGTCTTCATGGTGCCGCTTGCTTGGTGGTGCCCCTTGCTTAGTGGTGTTGCAGACTCTGGGACCTTTCAGAACAGGTGTATATATACTGAGATCATGTGACACTTACATTGCACACACGTGGACTTTATTTAACTAATTATGTGACTTCTGAAGGTAATTGGTTGCACCAGATCTTATTTAGGGGCTTCATAGCAAAGGACTGAATACATAATTTCACTTCACCAATTTGGACTATTTTGTGTATGTCCATTAAATTAAATCCAAATAAAAATCCATTTAAATTACAGGTTGTAATGCAACAAAAAAGGAAAATCTTGAATTATTTTGCATGGCACTGTACAAGGTTACAGCTACACCACCAGTCAAAAGCTTTAGAACACCTACTCATTCAAGGGTTTTTCTTTATTTTTACTATTTTCTACATTGTAGAATAATAGTGAAGACATCAAAACTATGAAATAATACATATGGAATAAAAAGTGTTTGAGATTTGATATTCTTCAAATAGCCACCCGTTGCCTTGATGACAGCTTTGCACACTCTTGGCATTCTCTCAACCCGCTTCACCTGGAATGCTTTTCCAACAGTCTTGAAGGAGTTCCCACATATGCTGAGCACTTGTTGGCTGCTTTTCCTTCCCTCTGCGTTCCAACTCATCCCAAACCATCTCAATTAGGTTGAGTTTGTGGGATTGTGGAGGCCAGGTCATCTGATGCAGCACTCCATCACTCTCCTTCTTGGTCAAATAGCCCTTACACAGCCTGGAGGTGTGTTGGCTCATTGTCCTGTTGAAAAACAAATGATAGTTCCGCTAAGACCACACCAGATGGGATGGCGTATTGCTGCAGATTGTTGTGGTAGCCTTGAATTCTATTCAAATCACAGACATTGTCACAAGCAAAGCATCCCTACACCATAACACCTCCTCTTCCATGCTTTATGGTGGGAAATACACATGCAGAGATCATCCATTCAGCCACACCGTGTCTCACAAAGACATGGTGGTTGGAGCCAAAAATCTCAAATTTGGACTCCAGACCAAATGACAAATTTCCACTGGTTTAATGTCCATTGCTCGTGACTTTTGGCCCAAGCAAGTTTCTTATTATTATTGGTGTCCTTTAGTAATGTTTTCTTTGCAGCAATTCGACCATGAAGGCCTCCTCTGAACAGTTGATGTTGAGATGTGTCTGTTACTTGAACTCTGTGAAGCATTTATTTGGGCTGCAATTTCTGAGGCTGGTAACTCTAATGAACTCATCCTCTGCAGCAGAGGCAACTCGGGGTCTTCCTTTCCTCTGGCGGTCTTCATGAGAGCCAGTTTCATCATAGCGCTTGATGTTTTTTGCGACTGCACTTGAAGAAACTTTCAAAGTTCTTGAAATTTTCCGTATTGACTGTTCTTCAAGTCTTAACGTAACGATGGATTATCGTTTGTCTTTGCTTATTTGAGCTGTTCTTGCCATAATATGGACTTGGTCTTTTACCAAATAGGGCTATCTTCTGTATACCACCCCCCCACCTTGTCACAATACAACTGATCATGAGCTCAAACGCATTAAGAAGGAAAGAAATTCCATAAATTAACTTTTAACAAGACAAACCTGTTAATTGGAATGCATTCCAGGTGACTACTTCATGAAGCTGGTTGAGAGAATGCTAAAAGTGTGCAAATCTGTCATCAAGACAAAGGGTAGCTATTTATTAAACACTTTTGGTTACTACATGATTCTATATGTGTTATTTCATAGTTTTGATGTCATCACTATTATTCTACAATGTAGAAATAGTAAAAATAATGAAAAAACCCTTGAATGAGTAGGTGTTCTAAAACTTTTGGCCGGTACTGTACGTCTCTTGAGTCTGCTCTGTCACAGCTGACAACACCAAACTACTGATAACAGATATCCAGTGCATGCCATGTAGTTAGTACCTGAGTTGGCGAGGGCCATAGCCTTGAGAGTGACCACCTCCTCTTGGCTCAGGTTCATCTGCTGGTACTTGGTGGTCAGCTGTCTCAGGGCGGTGTAGAGGTCAGAGAGTCCGGCCGCTCTGCACTGGGCCTGGTCCAGACGCAGGTTCCCAGCAAACACCAGCTCCTCCCC
Source organism: Salmo salar (assembly GCF_965601325.2). NCBI lineage: Eukaryota > Metazoa > Chordata > Actinopteri > Salmoniformes > Salmonidae > Salmo > Salmo salar. The sequence continues at coordinate 50,871,079 of NC_138310.1, read as the reverse complement.
ATAGCCCAGAGACTGAGACACCACTGACAAGACCAGTGTCTCCATCCAACCACTCTGCAGCAGGGCCATCTGGTCCACCAATGAAAGGGCAGAGAAGCCTGGAAGGGCAAATATGGAAACATGATACTCCATAAGTTCTCAGTATAAAAAGTTTACTTTGTCCATTTGTACCAGTGTAAAATGGCATGGCATAGCATTTTTTTGTTAACCTTTATTTAAGGGACTCATGCTTATTTAACATGACATACAAGAGCAACAGAAGTGGGTACCTGGGATATGCTTTGCCCAGCCAATCATGACCAGGAGTTCCCTGTTTAGTAGGTCACACAGCGTCAGCAGGGCTTTAAGGTTGTCGTCATTGGTTGAGTTGTCAGGTGTGGCACACAGGGGGGCTGGCTCTGTCAAGAGGAGCTGGGAGATCACTTTGTTTCCTGAAAGAGGTCAAACAGATATATTAGTAATGTACTCTATTGCACTCCCCGTTTGTGACTGACACGGCTCTTATTGGAGTGTGTGAGTGTTGCACGACAGAGGGTACACACCGTTGGACTTGACGGGGTGTGTGTCTGGGGCCTTCATATAAAGAGAGAGGCCAGAGTCCCCCCTTCTCTTGTACTTCTGACGTCCTCCTCTTACTCGGTCCATGCGAACGCCTGTAGTGACACAAACACGATTATCAGTGATCATCATGTTTCCTCATTGATTGATCCTCAATCCCCAAGTCAAGAACAGACAATGGAAGGTGCACAGTGGTAATAGATAGAGCCATGGCTACATGGAACTCTATTCCATATCAGGTAACTGATGCAAGCAGTAGAATCAGTTTAAAAAAAACAGATACAAATACACCTTATGGAACAGCGGGCACTGTGAAGAGACACACACACAGGCACAGACACATGCTTACACATACACATGATAAGAAACGCACTCTACACACACGTCGTACACATGGGTTTTGTATTCTAGATATGTGGTAGTTGAGTAGTGGACTGAGGGAAATGTAACGTCCAGGGGCGGAAATCCCAGGGGGGGACGGGGGGGACACGACCCCCCCCCATCCTGGGAAAAATATGATTTGTCCCCCCCAATATATCACTGTAAACATAACTATGTAATTTAAATAATATTAATAATACGCAATGAAAGCAATTGTGCTGATTATAGACACTTAATAGCGCGTTTTTAAGTTTCAAAAGATTGCGACCTCCCCACCCTTTGCCTCACAATGGTTTGATCCACTGCCAGTTCCTTAGTTGGCAAGGTAACAGAGGGGTCACGTCTACTGTCTGAAAGGCACTCAATGCACGTAACTGACGTGAGGTTCATCCAGTCAATCGTGCCAATGCAATGTTTTGTTTTATGTTGGCAGGGTTCACACACACACTAGCTGAATATGCAGAGCTAGCGCGCAAATATTAACTATTAAGCTAGCTAGTACCTATTCCATTTATGTGGCGTCGTCAAAGATGGAATCTTTGCTATCATCAATTTATTCCAAGATCAGCAGGCAGATGATGTAAGTTAGTGCTTCAAAGTCCCTGTGATAAGGTTAGCGATAAACTGAAGTCCAAACTGAACAGAATAACACTCTCTTCTACCATTGTCTTAAATATATTTAATGGTCTCGTTGCAAAAGCTAAATTGTCGCAAGGGAACTTTTATTTATTTATTTTATTTCACCTTTATTTAACCCGGGTAGCAAAGATTATAGCAAACACCACTGAAACGGAATTGGTGCTCGCTAGCTTTGCAAATTCAGCTATTGTTGGAAGCCAGCCAATATGAAACAAACTATTAAAATTACAAAAGGTTGCAGCATATGTTGTGTAAATGGTGAACTCATACAGCTGTCAACTCTTGTCACTGCAATCCGTTTCACATTTGCTAGCTACCTTTTAGATCGAAGCCCAAATAGAATGATAGAAGATAAGATGATAGAAGCCCATCTCCTACTGTAAATAACCTACACACTGTGTGTGTGTAGCCAGCCAGCCAGCCAGCCAGCCAGGTAGAAAAATAAAAAAGACGGACATCAGAGTATTTTTCAGTACACCAAAACGCAAAGTAAGAACCCTAGTAGCCTAATATCTCAAAGACTAGTTGATAAAATGTTCATAAGAAAGAAATGAAATTCTAATGGTCATGTTTCACAATGATGTCATTAGGCAGATCAGGCAACAGATGGCACACAGACAGCAGAGTTGGGGACAGATATGCAGGGACAGACTGGCAGAGACAGGGAGTCTCAGGTAAGTTTGTTGAGTCTTTGTTTGGCAACATTATGAAAGGTTCTCCATTTTTTGGACTTGTAAAATAGGAACATAATTGGAAAATGCCATGGATACCCCCACTCTCAACTTAAACTGGTGACTGAACTAAGATTTGTTAAAGGCAATAGTATTGCTGTTGTGATTAGTTGTGTAGTTTTGGGTACCGGTAGTTAGGAGTATGGCAAACACCTTATTTCTTTGGTTCCTCAATATACATTTACCATGTTACAATGTAGGCTATGTGTTACAGCACTACTTTTGGTGTCCCCCTCAGGAATTGCTCTTGAGAAAATGTAATGTAATTGTCCCCTCCAAAGTTGATATCAGATTTTCGCCCCTGGTAATGTCATGCAATATTTTAAATTGTATATTACTCCCTTAATGTTGTTGGGATCCTTAATAAATACAAATACAAAAAGAGGTTGAGTAATTAGAAACTCTACTTCAGGGTGTATGTGTTCTGTGGGCCTGTATGCTTAAGCATGTCCATTTATTGAGCCCAGTGATTCCATTGAGATGAGTTGGTCATCAAGTCTCACCTTCCTTCATCATGCCGGCACGCAGGCACTTCTGGAAGCGGCACGCTTGGCACGACTTCCTACGACGCTTGGTGATCTCACAATCGTTCATCACAGGGCAGCTGTAGTCAATGTTACCTGGAAACACAGAAAGCACAGCTCTGTTTACACCCCACCCTCGATACTTGAGGTTACCAGTCAGCAAGGCCAATGTCGCAATAATGTAATCCAAAAGGTGATACTGCATTTTACAGTATCTTTCTTAGAGTGCATTCTTGATGCTTAACTTTTCAGTCAGCCTAAAGGTCAAATTGTCATGCTGTAAAACAAAGTGTGTGTTTAGGGGGTGTGCCACCATGGCTTACCCTTGCCATCTGGTGGTTTACTGAGTTTCACTGTCTGTGGCACCATGAAAAAAGTAAATTGCCTCTGTGTTCGCTGGCACCCTGAGCTTTCACACAGCAATCAATAGAAGCCCAGACAAAATACAGATATTGATTGGTTATTTCACACTGAGCCCAACTCCCACCACAAGTGTTATAACGTTTGGCCTCACACAAGACAAAAAGGGATTTAATAGAGTATTGGCTAATTTCTCCCACCCATCTATACCCAGACAAGCGGGTCTGGATCTAGGGGTGATCTAGGGGCCAAGGGCCCTCAATCAATGAACATCCCCCTAAGCCCTCCCCTGTCCCCTGGACAAGAGATTAGGGCATCCAAATCACAACTCTGAATTTTTAACAGGAGATTGGCACCTCTTCAGATTGCTATTTACAAGAAATTAAAATCTGTTGTGTGGTGTTATAGGCACATTTATCTGCATTTTCATACTTTGAGATGGCCACTGTTGCTAAAAGAACACATTATGAAAATCCACTTTTGATATATGAGAATAAAATAATTAGATAAAGTAATTTTTATTCAACTTTAAGCATACTTGAAATTAGGCAGATAGTAAAATATTGTTGAAAATCAGTCATTAATGCGTTAGGCGTCACTAGATCAATATCATGCGGCAGTTATTTTGGAACATTTGAGCAGAGAATAATCCTGTCTAGTTTCAGAGAGCAAAAATCCAATATTTCGGATTCTATTAAGAAATCAGATATCTATGGCAAGACGCATCATTCACCCACGTTTCGTCCAAATCGGCCCAGTGCTGTCTGAGATAGGCGTGTGACGAACGTACGCAGACAGATCCACAGATTTCATCGTGCGGGACAATAAATCATTTCCGGGGGCATCAACCAATATGGAACACATTGAGTCTTCACACAAAAATCAATCCCATAGCTGAGTCTGCGGCTGACATAACTATTGGAAATCTGTGTATGCTGCAATCAGCCTCATTCGCTCTTCCCCCTCTAATAGATTATTGATTATTTTATTAATTAAAATCTAGCCAAGAACTTCGTCATGTCCTCAATGTATCACACAGTGCACGCTCGCACACAGTGCACGCAACACACACCATCACAGACGGCTTTATTTGATGTTCTATCAGCTTTTTTGCAAAAACGTATACACTTTTGTTTACCTTGAATTGTCCTCTTGAAGAAAGCCTTGCATGCCTCACACGACGCTACTCCGTAGTGATATCCTGACGCAAAGTCGCTACAAACTAGGCACAGCCTTTTAGGTCCAGAGCGCAGCGACGATAGGTAGTCACATTTGAGGATGGAGTCAACGTGCGCCGAGCGCGCCAAACTGCGCTCTGACCAAAACTTAGCTGCGCCGCTAGTGTCCGGTGCTGCGCTGACAACGCTGCAGCTGCTGCTCGAACTCGGGGATTCCGGGTCCATCGAGTGACCCTGTGAGAATAAGCTGTATCCACTGCTATCCGAGCTGGGACTGAATGGCGTGGTGCTGTCCAGGGCGAAGTTAGGGCTGGGGGGATCCGTCTTGATACATGTATCATCTGGTGAAGGAGCGTCGTCGGTGTTTGAGGAGGACAACAGGCTGATGGCACAATTGAAATGATCATGACAAAAATATAATACCCTATTATTGTTTCTGTGAGCTGCTACAATAACAGTGTGGCATGCAGACCACAATATTGTCTGCCACCTCAAGGACCACCACCTCTATTCATGTTCCCAATGGAGGAAATCAACTTTTGCACTTATTCTACAGAAAATTAATAATAACTTTTAAAAAAACTACTAAATTAAGCCTAAAATCTAATGCTTTAATTAAAATAAACACAAACGAACAGCACACAATTGATGGCAATCAGATGAATGACTAATAAAACGTATATATGATATGAATGGCAAAAAAAATAACATAAATCTCAATAATTCTTACTGGTTGTGCTGGCTGAGAAAATTGACGTTTTCACTCAGGCAAAAATCCTTTAGATCCATATCAAGGAGAAAAGTCTCAAGGAGATTTGTCACGGCAGTAGTAGTATTCTAGTATCCTGGTTTGGGAGTAAATGGTAGAGAGATAGTGACCGAGGGAGGACTCTGAGACAAGAGACAAAGTTATAGTTGCAGGTTTATTTAGCTGAAGCCCTGTGTCATTAGACAGGGGCGGGGCCTGGAGGACTTATCCTGACAAGCGCTAAACGTTTGTTGATGGTTTCATTCTCTTCTCACTTCTATTGTGTTGAGCGTACATGTTTACATATTACACACAAGCTAACATTTATACACGATACACTAGTCAACGTGTGAACCAGATTTGTTAAAATAGGATTTTCACTGTTCCCTCTTTGTGACAAAGTGTTGTCAAAGTGAGGTGATAAGATGAAACGTTATTGCTTATGATGGAACGCCATGCACTATGTCTGTTGGTTTTGCTCAGTTGTCATGAAATGCATTTTACTAGTCTTTTTTTCCATTACTGGTCTGCTTTCCAGACTCCTCCCTCCCTCATCTCTGTCATTGTGGGACCAGGATTTCCCTCTTAAACTGTTTGTTGTAAACAGAGAAAGCACTCAGACCAGACCCACGGACACGGCATCCTCTTTGCTTCCAGGTATTTGTTGTTCCTCACAGTAAAGTCTCACTTTTGAAAGCTAGAAATTGCATATTGGTGACAGTAGTATTCTAGTTCCTGAACCAAAATGCATCACTAGTATGTTAATTAAGATTTTTCCAGTCTCACATAGCCTCACATAGGCCTTTTCTCTTTGAAGTGTGTTTGCATGGTTAACCTGTAAAAGTCAGGTAAAGTGAGCTAGAGCGAAAGTGAGAGGCAGGCTGGGGGAATTAGAACAGACCGGAAAACCCAGGGATAGAATTAGACTAGAAAAAGGGAGGGGAGGGAGGGAGTGGAAAGAGAGAGGGGACTCTTACTTGGAACTGGTCAGTAGGTCAGGTACGTGTACAGGACAGGGCTTACAGCTGGTGAGAGGGGATGGGTTGATGAGGTAGGAGGGTTAGGGTGGCTGGAGGGTGAGGATTAGGAGCCCGCCGATGCCAGTGCGTTGGCAGGGGTGCTGAAGCAGCACTTTTGGACAACCCTGATGTGTGAAAACCCTGTGAGGAGCTAGAACATCCAAATCCAGTCATCAGACACCTAAGCCCCATTTATACCTGGTGTAAACATGGGTCCTTTGTCCTGATCTTGTCTGCATTCTGATTGTGCGCACATTTCCAGAAATGTGTCTGCACATGGTATTCAAATGTTTCTGTTATCCTTCTACTGTGTCTGCATTGTGACCACAATGCCTGGTCCCTTTTATGCAAACTATTTCACAGCTATTCTTTCAAAATAATATGTATTTATTTATTGTAAGAAACATATTGATGTAATCATTCATTCAATGGGAAAAATAATTCTGATTTAAATAGTTTCTATGTCCAGATCTGTCTACACTTGTAAGATATCCAGACACACCGTGTGTCTGACGACCTCTGGAGGTGGGCAGGATGATCTGATCACAATCAGATCACAGTGAGTCTTTTGATGGTCTACACCTGTCCAAAAATGTGGGCACAATCAGAATGTGGAAAAGATCAGGACAAACAACGCAAGTTAGAGCCAGGCTTTGCTCTAGATACCTTTTTCACCTGAATTACTGTTATTATCTGGATCCCAATAAGTGAGCCACTTTGAATTGTGTACAGTGTTCCAAAATAGATTATCAAAAAAGAAAAATAATGGAACTTATAGAAAAAGATGAAGCAATATATTTGACATATTATTTAACCAATACAATATGAAATCATATTTTTGTGGATATTCCAAACAAATATGATTTTGGCCAGTTCCCTGATATATTTACACATGGTATTCCACCATCTCCAAATTATTTGGGATGAAAGGTTCCCACAGTGGATCACTGATGCATTTTCTCTTTTGGCACACATTCCCTGCCCTTGTCATCCCCCAGCTGTGAAATGTATTACAGCACAGCAGCATTCTGACCCGGTTCTGACCACGGTAGGACCCCAGTACAGGGAGGTAGGATTACTGTCTAGTCTGACACTTCTCTTATTCCTCCTCAGCACTAATCCAACAACGGCTGCATCAGCAAGATGCCCCCACCCCTCTCCTCACACGGACACACACAGAGAGAGAGAGAGAGACTCAGTTGACCCTGTTAACACAAACAGCACCATCAGTGCTAGTGGGTGAAATCAAGTGATACTGTAGCTCCCTGGGAGTGTACTGAGGCCTGGGACCAGTTTTCATGCTCTGTTACAGTGCAGGTCAATGGTACAGACAGGACTGAACTCTCTCTCTCTCTCTTTGTGTGATGGAGCCAGTGGAACAGAAGCCTACTATTAGCCCATCTGGTCCCTGATTCTATATCATTACATTGTAACAGGCTGAAAGTCCGCTTACAAAACTGTAATAATACTAATGCCTGTTTATAAGGTACTCTTACTGCTTTAATGGTCATTTAATAGAGGCTCCATAGTGACTACATGTTTTAAGGCTGAGTGAGATATACTGAGTGTACAAAACATTACGAACACCTGCTCTTTCCATGACATAGACTGACCAGGTGAATCCAGTTGAAAGCCATGATCCCTTATTGATGTCACTTGTTAAATCCACTTCAGTAAGAGTAGATGAAGGGGAGGAGACAGGTTAAATAAGGACTTTTAAGCCTCGAGACAATTGAGACATGGATTGAGACAGCCTTCCCCGTAGCTCAGTTGGTAGAGCATGGTGTTTGCAATGCCAGGGTTGTGGGTTCGATTCCCACGGGGGGCTAAGTACGAAAAAAATGTATGAAATGAAAAAAATGAAATGTATGCATTCACTACTGTAAGTCGCTCTGGATAAGAGCGTCTGCTAAATGACTAAAATGTAAAAATGTAAATGTAATCGTGTATGTGTGCCATTCAGAGGGTGAATGGGCAAGACAACACATTTAAGTGCCTTGAACAGGGTATGGTATTAGTTGCCAGGCGCACCAGTTTGTGTCAAGAACTGCAACGCTGCTGGGTTTTTCCCCGCTCAACAGTTTCCCGTGTGTATCAAGAATGGTCCACCACCCAAAGGACATCCAGCCAACTTCACACAACTGTGGGCATTGGAGTCAACATGGGTCAACATCCCTGTGGAACGCTTTCAACAGCTTGTAGAGTCCATGCCCCGATGAATTGAGGCTGAAGGGGGGTTCCTAATGTTTGGTATACTCAGTGTAATTGTAGACCCACTCAGGTGGGCTATATTTGTAATAAACAACGGATAAACAACAACAAAGGAACAGCAAATTTGGTTGTGGCTGGTTATTGGTAAACACAATAATAATGAGGCGTTACAATTACTCTGAAGCTGCCACTTACAGTGTCTGCCAGCAAGTGGTAAAGTGTTAACACCGGTCTTCCAGTCATTTGGGCCAGATTGAGGATAGGTGATAAGGAGAACAGACAGAAAAAGCAGATATTCCGCTAGCACTTGCAATCCGCAAGAGATAATTAAGTACGAAGTGAATCTCTTTAATCAGCTTTGTAGTGTGTGGTGGAGAAGGATTGGCCTATAAAATAGATTAGACATGGGATCCTTATAAACACTACTGGGAATTAGGGTTAGAGTAGCAGGTAAATGGATTAGAGGCCTAGCCACAGACCATGAGTGAGAGAGGTGGAAACTGCTGTTATGACAGTGCAAGATAGGGACAGTGATAATGATGCTAATCAAAATTTGCCTGTCTACCCACACTCCGGTTAAACGCTACTTCTCCACAATGAGTCTGGATCTGAGTACCTCTGCGACCCTTCACCAAATGGGAACACATTCAGGGCCGTCTGATTGGTCCAGAAACCAATAGGTTGAGCCAAAGCTATAACACATGCGGCAGTTTGAAAATTCGTCATTGGCATTTGATACTCTGATTGGTTAGAGACGATCCAATCGCTGATGGCTTTATCGCTGATGGCCCCTTGTGACCCTCGTCACCACAAAGTATGTAGCGAACAACAGAACAGCGGAATAATTTAGTTTGAGTCGTCAGGCTAAATCAAAAAACTGTGTTATACCTACACCACTGGTTTACTCCCAATACTGAACCAGCTTCCAATATGTTACTACTTTATAACAACTACCTTGTAAAGTAAAAGTGTATACGATGAATGGGATTCTGTCACAATGAATGAGATCCAAAAGCCACTTGGAATGGAAAGTGTGCAAATATATTTTCAAATAGTTTTCATAGCAATAATGATACAAAAATCACTGACAAAACAATTAACAAATACCAGAAACAAATAAAAAAATGTACAAAGTTGTGAGTAAAAAGTACACAACAGCTACGTCATCCACAAATACAGTGCATAGTGTTATACATCTTTAGGTGCTGAAAGGTGGAAATGCTTTCGGGTTTGTTTCAGCTTGTAAACTACATCAAGAAGTAGGAACATTTACAGAGAAGGTTCTACTCACTGAAACAGATACCATTTGGTAAAAAAGTTCTCAATTGTACATATGTACATGGTATTTTATCACTGATTGTGTTTTGATCACACAAACATTTCAAATTGTGAATACAAAGTCAACTATCTTATATCAGTTTTCAGGTACATTCGATTCTCATGTAAAAAAAAAAAAAATCCAAATTGTCTACAAAAGTTTAAAGAAGTAAATGTACAGACACGTCAGTGATGTGTAGCTTCCTCATCCGCATATACATTCCTATAAAATAATAAAAGTTATCATTACATAAAGAGCAACTTCACTTTAAACAGCATAAATTAATACAAGAAGCAATCATAAAACAAACATCAGTGGAGTTGTAAAATCAACAAGTGGAGAGAATACAAGTCACTGACATTTTAGAGGAAGAGACATTTGGTTCAGCGATGTCGTGATGTTGCTGTGTTTTCTGTACATTCCAGCTAAAGAGAGCGTTCGTTAAACAAAACATCCACAGACAGAGATTCTGTCTTAGACAAAGGCTCTGCTCGTCTGTAGCAGTAGCTTGTCATCTTTGTCTTAGAGACTACACTGGCCCAATTCAATGGTTCCTGTCTGCCTCAGGTCTAGGCACAGAACACAGTGTGTTGATCATGATTGAGCTCAAAGTGAGCAATCTCAATGGGCCGGATCCTACCTTTAGATACGTGTTCTTATCGTTAGGGTTCTGCACAATGTACGTTAACCTCTTTTTCACAACTATGCATTTCAACATCAAAGGAAAGGACATATTTATTTACCTGCTTTAAAATAGCAGTCTCGAGTGTATGTGCTTAGTTGAGCTTATGTGTATGTATAATGAGTTGTGTGTGCTGTATAGAACTCAAACCGTATTAATATCAGAGTTCTATGGACTCAAATCTATCTCAGACACTGTACGTCAGTACGTTGACGTTTTCTTCAGAGAACAACCCTCTCAGCTTTTCTCTCAGGTCAGAAAATGGACAGGTACTTTCGTGAGCCCCTGACAGAGACAGTAGAGGCCAGAGGGAACACTTCCCCAGTAGCAGATAGGACTGATGAGTGGGGGAAGACAATGTTCAAAGTAGTAGCTGTGTCATGCCGCCACACAGCGGTTGGGCCGACGGGACATGACGTAGCCTCGGTGACACACACAGCGATAGGAGCCGTCTGTGTCGATGCATTGGCCGTTCACACACGCGTTGTCAGGATCCTCACATTCATTGATGTCTGGGCATAGAAGCAGAACAAAGACACAATTGAAAACACAAGCATGTGAATCAGTGAACGTCCAAATGTGTATACAGTGCATTCGGAAATTATTCAGACCCCTTCACTTTTCCAAATTCTGTTACGTTACAGCCTTATTCTAAAATTGATTATATTGGTTTTTTTTCTCCCCCTTGTCAATCTACACAAAATACCCCATAATGACAAAGCAAACACATTATTTTTAGACATTTTTGCTCCAAAAATAGATAAATAAGGAAATATCACATTTACATAAGTATTCAGACCCTTTACTCAGTACTTGGTTGAAGCATCTTTGGCAGTGATTACAGCCTCGAGTCTACTTGGGTATGACGCTACAAGCTTGGCACACCTGTATTTGCAGAGTTTCTCCCATTCTTCTCTGCAGATCCTCTCAAGCTCTGTTAGGTTGGATGTTCGATTGGGTTCAAGTCCAGGCTCTGGCTGGGCCACTCAAGGACATTCAAAGACTTGTCCCGTTGTCTTGGCTGTGTGCTTAGGGTCGTTGTCCTGTTGGAAGGGTCGTTGTCCTGTTGGAAGGTGAACCTTCGCCCCAGTCTGAGGTCCTGAGCGCTCTGGAACAGGTTTTCATCAAGGATCTCTCTGTACTTTGCTCTGTTCATCTTTCCCTCGATCCTGACTAGTCGCACAGTCGCTGCCACTGAAAAACATCCCCACAGCATGATGCTGCATCCACCATGCTTCACTGTAGGGATGGTATTGGCCAGGTGATGAGCGGTGCCTAGTTTCCTCCAGAAGTGATGCTTGGCATTCAGGCCAAAGAGTTCAATCTTGGTTTCATCTGACCAGAGAATCTTGTTTCTCATGGTCAGAGTCCTTTAGGTGCCTTTTGGCAAACTCCAAGCAGGCTGTCATGTGCCTTTTACTGAGGAGTGTCTTCCGTCTGGCCAGGCTACCATAAAGGCCTGATTGGTGGAGTGCTGCAGAGACGGTTGTCCTTCTGGAAAGTTCTCCCATCTCCACAGAGGAACTCTGGAGCTCTGTCAGTGACCATCGGGTTCTTGGTCACCTCTCTTCCCAAGGCCCTTCTCACCTGATTGCTCAGTTTGGACGGGCGGCCAGCTCTAGGAAGAGTCTTAGTGGTTCCAAACTTCTTCCATTTAAGAATGATGGAGGCCACTGTGTTCTTGGGGACCTTCAATGCTGCAGACATTTTTTGGTACCCTTCCCCAGATCTGTTCTTCACTCAACCCTGTCTTCGGAGCTCTACAGACAATTCGTTCGACCTCACGGCTTGGTTTTTTGGAAAAATGGTCAATTTTACAATAAGGCTGTAATGTAACAAAACGTGGGAAAAGTGAAGGGGTCTGAATACTTTCCGAATACACTGCATGTTCTGGTAGATGTGTAAAACGGTAAATCTATACAAAATCTATGACATTTCTAGGTTTTCCATTGCACTGGTAAATCTAAAGATTTTACTGTAACATAAATGTCAATCTGAGAATAAGAGAATAGATTTAAAGGCATAAGGTTCGAAGGACAAGTGAAAGGCAGGGAGTTTTGCATATAGACAATTGCAAATAGTTGAAGGGTTTGTCTTGTGGATTGTGTGAGGGATACCTACCAATGCAGGCCATGGAGGTCATGTCCAGCTCGTAGCCCTCGTAGCAGTCACACGTGTATCCCTCCGCCACCCGGATACACCTGCCGTTCTCACAGCCGTGCAGTATCCCACAGTCCTCTGTGCTCAGGCCTGCATACGGCTCATATCGTCCTGGAGCAGGGAGAGGAGGAGATGGTCAGAACTATGAACAGATAGCTAATCAAACACGCATTCTTCACAGGGCCTAGTTTAAGTTCACATCTTAAAATGAATGTGAAATATTTTGGGTAATGCAGCAGCATTTGCAAAATGATAGTAGTGCCTTCCAGCAAGACTACTAATTTGACCTATTGAAAGCCCTAGGGGCTACAGTTACAACAGTAAATCCAGTAATGCACACTAAGAGAGGGCTTACTCTCATAGACTCTCCGTGGACCACCACCACCTGACCCCCGTCTGTCAGGGAACGGAGGGAAAGGGGGTCCCACACGCCAGGGTTCTGGCCTCTCCTCCTCACTGTAGGGGTCACTGTCCGGGAGGGGGGCCAGACTCAGAGGGAGGCCCTCTCGGATGGGGGGAGGGGGTCGGGCCCCAAAGGCAAGCTCAGAACGAGGGTCTGGGAGGGTCCGGAAATGGGGTCTCGGAGGAGCGTCAGGCGGGCCGTAGTCGTCCTCGTCATAGTACTGCTCAGGACTGGGACGGAGAAATCCAACATGTTTGACGAGAAAATATGTTGCGTCTTACATGATATATGTGAATGAGTGACTGTGGTGAAAAGGGCAGTGTTTTACATGTATCCTGAGGGCCGTCTGTATGGGCTATCTGGGACGCTGAAGGTGCTGGGCGTTCTGCTTCTGAAGCCAGACCTGCTGCCCCCTGGTGGTGTGTAGTCGTCATAGTCAGGCTGGGGGTACTCAGGCCTGCGGGGGATGGGGTCTGGGAAGGAGTCCGGTCCATAGGGCACGCGATACCCCACTCCTCCACCCTCTCCTCCTCTGCCGGGTCCTGGCCCTGGGTCCGGCCCGTAGCGGTCAGGGAAGGGGGGAGGAAACCCTGGGGGCCTCAGGAAGACGTTACAGCGAGCCTCATAGTCCTCTGACAGAGGGAGAGAAGGAAAAGAGGCGTAGACCAAAAATGACACTTCCCCAAACTTTAAACATGCCCATAAACACAACACTGTTTCGCAACACAGGGCGCCATTTTGCTTCCATCTTATGACAAAAATGGTAACACAGTGGATTGTTCAATGTAAATACTCATCCACATTCAGCGTGGCCGTAGTAGCGCATCAGTGAGTGTGCGGTCAGTCCAGTAGTACCTGAGTCTCTGGCAGGACACAGAGCACACTGCAGTCCCCAGCCCTCTCCATACAGACAGCAGCACTCAGTGAAGGTGACCTGTCCGCCCAACAGGGGGCTCTGACACACCAGGTCTGCTGTGACATACTGCCAGCAGAACGATAGGTTCTCATCTGGAGACAGTAGGGAGAAGACAGGAATTAGGAGGGGAAGGGTGAGATGAAAAAGAGAGACAGATAGATGAATAAAAAGGAAGATGGATAAAGAGAGGCAAAGGAAGATGGAAAAAACAAGGGAACGATAGATGGGGAAAAGGAGGAGAGAGAGATGAAAAACAGAGACGGTAAGAGAGATCTCACAGCTTGAGCTAATAAGTGACATTTGAGTAGTGTGGACTCATAAGGTGAGAGTGATTGGGGAATCCCATCTCCCAATGTGTGTAGTCTTACCCACGGCGAGGCCAGTGGAATTGACACAGCTGCGCTGAGTGTCGTCCAACACAAGAGGAAGCTCGCAGGTACAGAAGTGTGAGCCTAAAGTGTTGACGCAGATTCCCCCTGGACAGCTGTCCTCCTCTGCCTCACACTCATCAACATCTACCAGGAGAGAGAGAGAGAGATGAGATTTTAGGAACCTACCCATTATGTACATCCATTAAGTTCAATCACAAATTCTAAAGTCTGGGTCAAAACAGCCCAATATCACTGATAAAGAAAGGCCGCTAACCGATGCACTCCAGAAACACGTTATCGTAGTAGTAGCCACTGGTGCAGTAGCAGGAGTAGCCAGGGATGTTGTTGACACATACACCGCTCTTACACACCTCAGGGTGGAACAGCTTACACTCATCCACATCTGTGAGAGGAGAGAAAGGCCTGGATTATAGGTACAGGTCAAGCATGATTACAAATCATGTGTGTCAAAATCAGCCATTATTGACAGCAACTCTGGAGAAATTAGAGTTTAAGTGCTTCGCATCAAGGCCAGATCGACAGATTTTTCAATTAGTCGGCTCAGGGACTTGAACTAGTAACCTTTCGGGTTACCGGCCCAATGCTCTAACCGCTAGGCTACCTGCCGTGTGTGTATGTGAGACCGTCGTTACCTTTGTAGCTAAACGCTCCTGGCCCAGTCACATATCCTCGTCCGCTGGGGCACAACGCCTGGTGCTCGGCTGAACAGCACCCACAGGAAACAACAACAAGACATATCAAAGAGGAACACTTCACGACATCAGGGATAGCTTTTTCTGAGTGGGTTGACAGGTGGATGTGACTACAGGAGTCTACCATAGACATACATAGACATACATAATGGCCGACATGGAGCAAACGGAATGGCATAAAACACATGGAAACCATGTGTTTGATGTATTTGATACCATTCCACTTATTCCGCTCCAGACATTACCACGAGACTGTTCTCCCCAATTAAGGTGCCACCAACCTCCTGTGTGAGACACAGTCATAAAATAGACATAATATTGACATCAGCGTTGATCACTGGTCCCTACCTGTGCCTAGCTGAGGGCAGGGGTCATACTGGCAGCCCATGCCCCAGCCCTGGCCCACGGTGCAGCAGCACTCCTGCTGGGTGGTGTTGCGGGCCAGCACGCTGCACGAGCTCTGCTCCTCGGTGTTGTAGTAACACTCCCTCAACTCGCCAGGCCGGGCAGGGGGCAGCTGGGACGCATCGGGCCAACGCTGGGGGCCGAGACCGGTGGTGGAGGAAGACGAAGAAGAGGAGGAGCCACCAGGGAACGCTGGACGACCTGGGAGACACGTGGATGATTGATGTCTGAGGGTTGAGGTGTGTGTGGTTATGGCTGCGTTGCTGACCACCAAGACAATATAGCGTTCCCTCATGAACAGCAGGGGGCAGCAACGCCAAGGTGTTTGAATGGGCACTTGTTGCACAAACTGATGTTAAATGCCAATAAAACTGTGATGGCATTTGAAGCAGGGAAAGTGTTATTCCCATCAGGGAGTAGAAATGTATATTTTCGTACGGTAAAAAACAAGCTTATCTAGATAATTCTCGAAAAAAGCACAATAGCGTTGGACCATGTATAGTACCTGGTCGGGGCGTGCTGAGGCACTGTCCAGAGCGCGTATCAAACTCCTCCCCCTCTCCTGGACACTCACACATGAAGGAGCCATCCACATTCTCACAGCGCGCCGCGCCACACACGCCCTGCATAGTCTCACACTCGTCTTCATCTAGATAGAGAGAGAGAGAGAGAGAGATAGAGAGAGAAAGAGTGTGTGAGAGAGAGTTAGAGAGAAAGGAGAGCGAGAGAGAGAGAGAGAGAGAGAAAGAACAATATTGGCCGAAAAGGTATAACCATGTAGGCTAAATCAAGCAAAGATAATGACAGATGATAGGACAGCAGAATGGTAACGTCTGTGTTGAGACGTACCCACACATCCCTTCCCATCGCTGGTGGCTGTGTAGCCCTGGTCACACATGCACTGGTATGTTCCAATTAGGTTCTGGCAGAACGCATGCTCCCCGCATACGGTCTCATTGGCACACTCATTGATATCTGTGAGAGAGAAGAAGAAACAGAAGTGGAGAGAGAGATGACATCACTAATATATGAATCTGAAATATGGTCTCTAGCATGGTCACTGTCTTCATTATAGTTTGAAGGATAAACTTGATTCAATTATTTAAAGGTATAAAGCAACAGTTCGGTGAAAACAATGCAATGAGATACATCCCTAGATCTTTTTCACAATGTGTGTGTGTGTGTCTGTCTGTCTGTGTTACAGATGCATATCTTGGCAAGGAAAGGCGAACGGCAGTCTTGTGACTGAGCATCTGCGCGGTGAAAGCCTCCAACCCGAACACATCAATCAAACACAGCTGCCATGACGACCAATCCCTTACGGCCCGCCCTCAGCCTGGATCCCACATCTGTGGGATCACAAACTATCATGGCTAAACTGTATGACAGTATAGTGAGGACGGCATTCAATCTCTATTGATTGAGTTCCTGTGGACCTCTCACTAGCATAATAAATTAAGTGGATTAATAAATAAGAGAATAATAAAAAAAATACATTCTTATATGTGGACTAGACTTAGTAAAGGATGAAGTCGATGAGGATGATGAAGAGATGGAACTGACCGACGCACTCTCCGGTGCGGGTGACCCGGTAGCCCGGCTCACAGGAGGTGATACAGCGGTAGGAGCCAATGGTGTTCTCACAACGTTGTGACCGACACACTGCTTCCTCTGAGCACTCATCTACATCTGGGGGAGATCACACACACACACACACACACACACACACACACACACACACACGGGGACACACACACACACACACACACACACACACACACACACACACACACACACACACACACACACACACACACACACACACACACACACACACACACACACACACACACACTTCAGCATCCCCATAGGCTCAAAAGCTGTGCGTGTTACATAAAGGGACACGTGGTTTCGTAAGGAACACACGTTTTCAATGGTCTGTCTATGGTGGATGATGAACAGTGCAGAGTAGTTGAGGTGTTGAGTTACCCAGACAGGCTGTCTTCTCTGGGTTGGTGGTGAATCCCACTTGGCACTGGCACTGGTAGGAGCCCTCTGTGTTGACACAGCGGCCATCCTGGCACGCCCCCGGGCCTGACCTGGCACACTCATCCACATCTGGACCCGCAATGACAACACGCCATTACATCACCACAGACAACCCCGCTGTGCCTACCGCCAAGCTAAGCAATCCTTTATCATGACGTTGTGCCCATGTCGTTTCATTTGATGTCATTCACTGTGTGAGAGGCTATGAGCAATATAATCTGTGTAAAGTAACCGATAAGTGATTATTTGTAGAAGTGATTATAATTATAAGTGATTACTAGTATAGCCCTGCTAAGAGTTGTCAACGTTAATGGGCAGTTTAAATTGCAGAGTAAACAACCCATACGTGTTGTGTCTATGTCATGAGTAGAGACTTCTCCATTCTGCAGGTTTAAGAGTAGCCTACAGCAATGCCAGTGGGACTTAGGTGTGTGTGTACGAGGTGTGTGTGTGTACGAGATGGCGTAGAGGCCTCACCCTGGCAGGAGCTTCCGTTGCTGCTGGTGGTGTATCCCTGGGAGCACACACAGCGGTAGGAGCCCTCTGTGTTCACACACTCTCCCTTGGGGAAGCAGTACTCCCCCTCTAGACACTCATTGATGTCTGTGAAGAGGCAAGACAAACCCGCGCTACAATATGACACAGAAAAGAAACAGCGATGCGCAGCATTATCAAAGCACGTCACCGTCATTGTGGCGCTCATCACCGTCGTCGGTACTGACCTCTACACTGGCGTCCAGGGCCAGCGGTTCTGTAGCCTGGCTGACAGTCACAGCGGTAGGAGCCGTCCGTGTTCACGCACAGCCTCGTTGCACCACAGGTGTCAGGGCTCTGGCAGTCATCCACATCTGAGGAAGGGAGAGGGGGGGGATGCTCATTGGTACTGGCACGCACACACACACACACCTCTGCTTCATGTATAGGTCTTTCTGTCCCCCCTAAAAGGGGTTAAACAGCATTCAAGTGGTTTCTCTTAAATCAACACAGCACCAATTGATTCTGTCCCTTATGGATATAACCTTTTGACAGTGAAACCTCGCCAAGGAGACATCCATCCATTTCCAAGTGTTACATCCATTCCTAAGGTGTTTCTGATTTACACGCTATCCCCTTTGAAGTCTAGACATCTGTTGCAGACTCTATTGGTTCACATCGGCCCAGTCCAAGAGCCAGACTTCTCATATCACAGCTGAAACAGTACATTCATATGCATTTTTAATGTGGTCTCGTTTTGTTGTTGTTGTTGGTAGAAGCAATGCACCCTGATGGGATGGAATACGGTGTCCTGAAACGATACTATGGCTGATGATTTGTGTGTCCCACGGGACAAAAAACTGCGTGGAAGTGAGTAAGAGAAGTAACAGAAGCCAGCAAGGGTGAAGTGAGGAGAGAAGAGGAGAGGAATGCAGAGAGTGCTGTCTGCAGTGTGGAACTGGGACTAGAGGGCCAATGGGTGACCAACCCCCTTTGCTCACTCATCACCTACTGTAGGATGATGAAAAATTTCCCGGTCACATTGCTCTGTGCAGTTTATATAAACAGCTGTTGAAACAGCTCGATTCTGCAGCAAACTTTACTATGGTGACTGTCTTAGTCAAGCTGCATCACCAATAACACCAATAGTGTTAGTGACGTTATTGTCCGATTCCATAAAGCAGTATGAATGGAACGCAATCTCAAGTGGAAGGCGTGTGTGAAAAAGAGTTTGGCGCTAATTTTGGTCTGGTGAGAAGCATCTCCTGTCACATTCTGCAGAGTTCAACATTGACTCATTTAATCTCTTTAAAAACGTGTTTCCTTATTAGACAGAAATCTGCCGCCGTTTACAAATCACCTTCTCCCCTTGGCTGTAAAAGAGCCATGGCCTTCCTTCCCAGAAACAAATGCAGCAGGCAAGTGTGAGAGCAGCAAAACACCTTGAAAAAACATGTTGACTACATGGACAGAATTCCTTGATTTTACTTGATATACTGCCTAACAGACAGCTAGTCTTACCTGTGCATAACCCATCTTGCATAACGTGGCCAGCTTTGCAGGCGATACACTTGTAGGAGCCTTCAGAATTCACACACCGTTGCCCGGGACACTGAGAGTGGTCTTCACATTCATCAATGTCTAAAATGAAGCAAGTGGAGGTCACACATCTAACAGAGTGATATGGAGCATGAGTCATCATGTAAAAGTCAGACACATGCAGCCTTACCAATACAGATGCTGTCCTGTAGTTTGAACCCGGTGCGACAAACACACTGGTAGCTACCCGGGGTGTTTTCACAGCGACCATTGGCACATAGGTTGGAGGTCTGGCGACACTCATCGACATCTGTGTGAAAGTATTAACATCAGTATTGATACAATTATCAATATGGAATAGAAATGGGTGTGTGTGGTTGAGAATGTTGTTCACCTGTACACTGTCCGTTTCCAGCCTCAAAGCCTGGGCTACAGGCCACACATATGAAGGAGCCCTCAGAGTTGATACACTCCTGACCAGGACACTGCAGAGCGTTCTCACACTCATCGACATCTGGAGAAGCCAACAGATGTTATGCTTTACAATCCCTTAATGAAGTCGACAGAACAAAGGCCATATCTAGTAGCGTTTCACTCGATGATGTGCTAAAGAAAGTCACACATTTGACTGCTCTTTATCGGCTGAAGTGATGTGTCTGTTCAACGTGCGGTCTCACCTCCGCAGGTGTTGCCCTGTAGCCTGAAGCCAGATCGGCACGCACACTTGTAGCTTCCAGCCGTATTCTCGCAACGGCCGTTAGCACAGGGAGTGGGGCTGTAGAGGCACTCGTCAACATCTGCAAAAAAAAAGAAAAAAAAAGAACGAAAGATAAAAAAAATAAAAATAAGACTTACGCTTACAAACGGCTTATTGTGTAAGTGATCGGATCTACATGTATCAGTGTTGACAAAGGCCATGTTGTGTCCTACCTGTGCAGTGTCTGTCGACCAGCCCAAAGCCTGGCTTGCAGGACACACACTTGTATGAGCCCAGGGAGTTCACACACTCCTGGCCAGGGCACTGGGATAGGTCTGCACATTCATCCACATCTGTACAGGTATCACCGTGTAGTCTGTAGCCAGTGAGACACGCACAGCTGTAGCTTCCCTGGGTGTTCTCACAGTGACCGGTGGTGCACGGGCTGGGGGTCTGACGACACTCATCTATATCTGTAGGAAAGGAGAGGAGATTGCTGAAAAGGTAGTTGCCAATTTCAAATGCACTATAAATGGATGTACTAATGGATGGATGGATGGACGGATGAAAGAAAAGAATCACAGGCACACAGGTATACCCCAGAACACACAGAGGCAATGGGATTTTACCTGAGCATTGTCCATTGATCATGCTGAAGCCTGGCTTGCAGGACACACAGTTGTAAGAACCCTGAGCGTTGACACAGGCCTGACCAGGACACCTCAAAGGGTCCTCACACTCATCCACATCTGAAACAGATAAGAGCCAGAACATTAATAGATGGGCAGAATTTTATGATCCATAGATCGAAAGTTCCTTTCGCTGACAGGTTCAAAAAGACGGAATGTAGGTAAATACATTGGGTGGAGTCATCGCTGGTACCTGTGCAGGTCTCGCCTTGTAGTTTGTATCCTGTGTGGCAAACACACCTGTAGCTCCCAGGAGTGTTCTCACAACGACCATTGGTGCAAAGGCTGGGGGTCTGACGGCACTCGTCAACATCTACAACAGGGGGCGACACAGACCGTTAGTGAAAGCTTATTATTTGGTTTTGTGTATGACTGCTTCAGGACAAGGAGTGTTACCTGAGCATTGTTCGTTGAGCAGGCCAAAGCCTGGCTGGCAAGACACACACTTGTATGATCCTGGAGAGTTGACACAGGCCTGAACAGGACACCTCAAGGGGTCCTCACACTCATCCACATCTGGGGAAAGAGAGAATGATAGACAGGAAGTTTAATATGTCCAACTGACAAATAGTATCATTTCACAAACATCACACAATCGATGGTGAGTGAAGATGGCAACATATACAGGACAGTACCTTCAGTAGTGAAATAATGTTGAATAGATGCAGAGATAGCTTCCTTACCTTTACATGTGTTGCCCTCTAGCTTGTACCCAGTGCGGCAGACACATTTGAAGCTACCAGGGCTATTCTCACAGCGGCCGTTGTTACAGGGGTTCGAAACCTGACGACACTCGTCAATATCTGTGCCACCAAAAAAGTTTGTCCTTTACTCAAAGACTTGACAGTTAACAGTTGTGTCTATTTTCTTCTAGAATGATCACAAGGACTACTGTACAGCTATCACAATCGACATAACATTCCTTATAACAATCACGATCATGAAAATAATACTTATTGACTGCTGATGTTGGAATACTATGTTGAGTACGCGTCCCCTCTTACCTTGACACTGCGTCTGTTGGAAGTTGGCTCTGAAGCCAGCAGGACACACACACCTGTAGCCGCCTGGTGTATTGTCACACTCCCCAACAGAACAGGGACTGGGGGTCTGGAGGCACTCATTGACATCTAGAGATCCAGATGAGAAGAAAACAATAACACGAGGGACTCTCAGAGAACACTGACCAGAGTACCAGACCCCATTTCCTAACCCTTGACCTCCAAGTAGATCACAAGGCATTCCAGGGGGATGCCAGAAGGTCTCTCTCTATACCCAACAATACAGAGTAGCTGTTGTCTGAATAAACATCCAGTGCACAGCTGCCGTGGCCAGCGACCGTGTGTGTGTGTGAGTGGTGTGTACAGTGGGGCTGTACCTATACAGCTGGTGCCCTGGGGTCCTGGCAGGTATCCAGAGGGGCAGCTGCACCTGTAGCCCCCTTCTATGTTCTGGCAGCGGCCGCTGCCGCAGGGCGGGGGAGACGCCCTACACTCGTCTATGTCTGAAAGGAAAGGGGGAATGAGTGGGGTTAAAGAGGTCAAGAGGAGCCTGACCAACCCTACAGGTTGTAATCAAGCGGCCCCTCAGGGGAGGGGATTGCAGTGAGATGCTTGTGGTACTGTAACCAGCCTGAAACTGACTCATCCATAATGACTAGCACATGTTCAATGACCGCACACTATAAATACAGCTGAGGCCCAGTACAGCATCAGGAATAGCCAACATTGAGGTGTGTATGTGTGTTTGATGCTTCCCAATAGTAGCTAAATAGTGCAACTAGCAACAGTGCCCTAACAAAACGACATTCACCTTGACACCGAGTCTGCTGAGCGTTGAGTTGGTATCCCTCGTTACAGATGCAGGTATGTCTCCCTCCGGGCTGGTCCACACAACGGCCCTGTCCACACACCTGGGGCATGGTCTCACACACAACCCGCACTGGATGCCCAATCAGATACGCACGCACACACAAACACACACATTTAGTTAGCTTGTCTGTCACCGTTTCAAAAACGATTCCAAAGTGTGATCTTAGTAGTCATCTCATCCATATCAGCCGCCTGAGGTTGTGAGAGGGAAGAGGGGATGCCACAGCGAATGGTGTGAGGAGGTTCTGACCTCATCTGGCTGCCTGATCTCTGTTTACATTGGAGAGCTGAACAACGAAGCTCTGACATACACTCATCCCATTCCACACTCTTTGAAAAAAAGGGTTCCAAAAGGGTTCTTCGGCTGTCCCCATAGAACCCTTTTTAGTTCAAGGTAGAACTATTTTGGGTTCCATGTAGAACCCTCTATGGAAAGGGTTTTACCCAGAACCAAAAAAGGTCCTTTAAAGGGTTCTCTTATGGGGACAACCCTTTAAGGTTCGAAATGGCACTTTTTTTTTTTCTAAGAGTGCAGCTCATATATTTCTTAGGGACCATTAATGAGGATTTATAGTCTCAGAACTCATTTGTTATGGGGCAGATTCAAGGCTGTGGGCATAACAATGTTAAATTCCAGGTTACAGCACAAAACTGTCACCTCCCTCACGAGAAAAATAGTTAGCAGCTCTTTGACGGCCCCTCCTTGAGATTCAAACCTGCCAACATGTGATAAACTAACAGTCCGGTGGTGAGCAGTTGGCTAACATTAGGCAAACGTTTTGCGACAAAACAGAGCATTGTACCCATCTGTTTACGGCTTATATCTGAGCCAGAGTTCCTGCGTGAGGGTACTCCCTCTTTGAATCCCTCTTTGTATTGCAAAGAAGTGCATTAAAGAATGTAAAACGCTTTTTAATCGACTGAAGTTTTGAAGTTGAGCTGTGTGTGTGTGTGTGTGTGTGTGTGTGTGTGTGTGTGTGTGAAATCAAAATCCAATTTTTATTGGTCACATACAATTGGTTAGCAGATGATATTGCGAGTGTAGCGAAATGCTTGTGCTTCTAGTTCCGACAGTGCAGCAATATCTAACATATAATCTAATAATTACACAACAACTACCTAATACACACAAATCTAAGTAAAGGAATAAGAATATTTACATATAAATATATGGATGAGCAATGACAGAGCGGCATAGGCAAGATGCAATAGATTATATAAAATACAGTATATACATATGAGATGAGTAATGTTAGATATATAAACATTATTAAAGTGGCATTATTAAAGTGACTAGTGATCCATGTATTAAAGTGGCAGCAGCTTCTCTGTGTTAGTGATGGCTGTTTAACAGTCTGATGGCCTTGAGATAGAAGCTGTTTTTCAGTCTCTCGGTCCCAGCTTTGATGCACCTGTACTGACCTCGCCTTCTGTATGGTAGTGGGGTGAACAGGCTGTGGCTCGGGTGGTTGTTGTCCTTGATGATCTTTTTGGCCTTCCTGTGACATTGGGTGCTGTAGGTGTCCTGGAGGGCAGGTAGTTTGCCCCCGGTGATACGTTGTGTAGACCGTACCACCCTCTGGAGAGCCTTGCGGTTGTGGGCGGTGCAGTTTCCGTGATGCAACTCAACAGGATGCTCTCAATTGTGCATCTGTAAAAGTGTGTGAGGGTTTTAGGTGACAAGCCAAATTTCTTCAGCCTCCTGAGGTTGAAGAGGTGCTGTTGCGCCTTCTTCACCACACTGT
Organism: Salmo salar; assembly: GCF_965601325.2. Lineage (NCBI taxonomy): Eukaryota > Metazoa > Chordata > Actinopteri > Salmoniformes > Salmonidae > Salmo > Salmo salar. The sequence goes on along the minus strand of NC_138310.1, from coordinate 50,846,698 downwards.
CTGTGTGGGTAGACCATTTCAGATTGTCCGTGATGTGTACGCCGAGGAACTTAAAACTTTCCACCTTCTCCACTGCTGTCCCGTCGATGTGGATAGGGGGGTGCTCCCTCTGCTGTTTCCTGAAATCCACGATCATCTCCTTTGCTTTGTTGACGTTGAAGTGGAGGTGTGTGTGTGCATGCGTGTGTGGGACAGAGTCAGCTAAGTACTCTAGTGGAGCCAGAAAAGGCCAGAGCCAGAAACACATCTGATGTCTTTGAAGGTGGATAAAACCGCCAGTAAAAATCGACGCTATCAGAGAATTCAACTCCATCTACCCGTGATTCTTAAGCACTCATTAATCTGTTCCATTCTAAATGTGAACTCATGCTTTCAAGTGCTGTCACATAAAATGTGAGCAGAACGGACACAGGAAGACCAGTTGTCATACTTCAATGGAGAACTTTGAGCTTTTCTCACTCCACAGTACAGACTCCAAACTATATGCTTCTTTGTTCTTGAGTCAGGTGTGGAGTACCATAGTTAAGAGTTCTAACAGGGAATGACATGGAGTTGGCAGTGTGAGAGGCCAGAAAGTTGAACCAGCGTTTATCTGCAGTTTACCTAATCTTGGAGCCATTACTGTATCAAGATGAAACACTTTGTGGCTGTGGTGTTGTGGTGTACGATTTACGGTACCTGGCCTGGGGATGGGTGGGCGGGGGGTGACCAGAGATGGGAGGGGCTGGGCGGGTCTCACTGGAGATACTGGCCGTCGGTCAACTGGAGGCCATTGGGTCTGAGTGGGGGGCCGAGCTGGAGAAACCAAAACCGCACCTAAACATTTACTGAGAATGTCTAGACACATTAGAGCTTCCGCTTGTTGAGAAGAGGCAGCTTGATATGAATTGTCTTTCTCACAGCCTTCTGGACACAAACATCAAACTTTAAACTTTCTAATTCTGTCTCAATAGTTGATGTTGCTCTGTGGAAATGACAAGAGTATATGAAGGGTTTGATTCCAAAACGCGATAAATGCAAATGTTTCATATTTGCATTTTTTCTATGTGTATGAATTATGGCAGTTCTCATACTTTAAAAACATTTACTTTATATGTGCTTTAGAATGTGTTTTTTTGGTTGCAAAATGCGATATCTGTATCGTTTCATACCAAAATGTGCTATATCCAGAGACATGTGTTTAGAGAGTTAGATCCAGCAACGGGAAACAATAATAGACTACAGGCTGCAAACATACGGAGGCCGCTAACAGCGTGCTGTGTCACTCCAACAATAAGAATCAATCCAGCCTTGCAAAGAATTGCGACAGAGTTTCATTGTCATTATTATTCCTTAAATCTTTCCCTAAAGTGTATATAATCACACTCTAAAATCTTTCCTTGATTTATCCTAATGAAAAAACCTGTAAAACCACAATACAATTGCTCCAAAAGTTGCTTAAATGTCCAAAAAGAAAACTCACATAGTATACACTACACTGTTCACCCTCTGAATACAAATTGACTATGATATTTGCACAATTTAGTTTAAACAAATAGATAATTTGTATATTTATTTATTTACGTATCCATACTTTATTACATGTAACTGTTTAAAACCCAATCTGGACACTTTTTCTATTGGCGTTCTGTTGGTTGGGGCGGATATATAGCGTTTTGCCACAAAGCATGATAATTTGTCTCTCTAAAATAAAATTACCTTACAATATATAAACCTTACAATATATATATCATGTCTTCCTTTTCACTAGCCCATGTCATGATAAAATAAAAAAATCCTAGATCTCTTTCATAAGATGTGGTTTTAATTAATGTCAATTTACAAACATTTCTGAAAATGTATATATTGCGTTTTGGAATGAAGCTCTTTATATACACTGTACATTGAGGAATCTCCTTGAGGTTGCTAGGGGCTACTGTCTACTCACCTGTCACCACCCGGGTGGGTCCTGCTGTAACAGAGCTGGCTGGGATGTGTGGTCTGCCCTGGGAGGACAGGGAGCCTCCACTGGCTGCTGGCTGATGGGGTCTGGTCTGAGTGGTGAGCAGAGTAGTGATACCTGGTTGTTGAGGCCTGGTTTGGGGAGTGAGAGAGCCTGAAGATTGTTGGTGACTAGTTTGGGGAGTCTGTGCACCACTACTGGCTGGTTGTTGTGGCCTGTTCTGTCCCGTGCTCTGGGATATGACAGGGGGACCTCCAGTCCCGTGCTGCTCCAGCAACCTCTGGTTGAACTGGATGACAGAGGCAGAGTAGTGGTAGCCAGGCCCTGCTGGGCAGATCTCCTTGAAAGCAACTTTCAGGAGCAAACAGAGAACGCCACAAGCAGGATTGAATTAGTTAGTATGTTTCATACACACACACACACACACACACACACACACACACACACACACACACACACACACACACACACACACACACACACACACACACACACACACACACACACACACACACACACACACACACACACACAACAAACAATTAATGAACATGCACCTGTGGAATGGTCATTAAGACACTAACAGCTTACAGACGGTAGGCAATTAAGTTCACAATTATGAAAACTTAGGACACTAAAAGAGGCCTTTCTACTGACTATGAAAAACACCAAGGGTCCCTGCTCATCTGCGTGAACGTGCCTTAGGCATGCTGCAAGGAGGCATGAGGACTGCAGATGTGTCCAGGGCAATAAATTGCAACGTCCGTACTGTGAGACACCTAAGACAGCGCTACAGGGAGACAGGACGGACAGCTGATCATCCTCGTAGTGGCAGACCATGTGTAACAACACCTGCACAGGATCAGTACATCCAAACATCACACCTGCGAGACAGGTACAGGATGGCAACAACAACGGCCCGAGTTACACAAGAAACGCACAATCCCTCCATCAGTGCTCAGACTGTCCGCAATAGGCTGGGAGAGGCTGGACTGAGGGCTTGTAGGCCTGTTGTAAGGCAGGTCCTCACCAGACATCACCGGCAACAACATTGCCTATGGGCACAAACCTACCGTCTCTGGACCAGACAGGACTGGCAAAAAGTGCTCTTCACTGATGAGTCGCGCTTCTTTAGACTAGTGGAGTATCTGGAGCATCAGCATTTGTGGGATCGATTACAGGCTGAAAATGGCCAGAAACAAAGAACTTTCTTCTGAAACTCGTCAGTCTTGTCTTGTTCTGAGAAATGAAGGCTATTCCATGAGAGGAATTGCCAAGAAACTGAAGATCACGTACAACGCTGTGTGCTACTCCCTTCACAGAACAGCGCTAACTGGCTCTAACCAGAATAGAAAGAGGAGTGGGAGGCCCCAGTGCACAACTGAGCAAGAGGAGAAGTACATTAGTGTCTAGTTTGAGAAACAGACACCTCACAAGTCCTCAACTGGCAGCTTAATGAAATAGTACCCGCAAAACACCAGTCTCAATGTCTACAGTGAAGAGGCGACTCCGGGATGCTGGCCTTCAAGGCAGAGTTGCAAAGAAAAAGCCACATCTCAGACTGGCCAATAAAAAGAAATGATTAAGATGGGCAAAATAACACATACACTGGACAGAGAAAACCAGTCAGTATCTGGTGTGACCACCATTTGCCTCATACAGCGCGACACATCTCCTTCGCATAGAACTGTGGCCTGTGGAATGTTGTCCCACTCCTCTTCAATGGCTGTGTGAAATTGCTGTATATTGGCAGGAATTGGAACACTCTGTCGTACACAATGATCCAGAGCATCCCAAACATGCTCAATGGGTGACATGTCTGGTGAGTATGCAGGCCATGGAAGAACGGACATTTTCAGCTTCCAGCAACATGAGGCCGTGTATTATCATGCTGAAACATGAGGTGATGAGAGCAGATGAATGGCACGACAATGGGCATCAGGATCTCGTCACGGTATCTCTGTGTATTTAAATTGCCATCGATAAAATGCAATTGTGTTCGTCGTCCATAGCTTATGCCTGCCCATACCATAACCCCACCGCCACCATGGGGCACGTTGACATCAGCAAACCGCTCGCCCACATGACACCATACACGTGGTCTGCAGTTGTGAGGCCTGTTGGACGTACTGCCAAATTTTCTAGATCAACGTTGGAGGCGGCTTATGGTAAAGAAATTAACATTCAATTATCTGGCAACAGCTCTGGTGCACATTCCTGCAGTCAGCATGCCAATTACACACTCCCTCAAAACATGAGACATCTGTGGCATTGTGTTGTGTGACAAAACGGCACATTTTAGAGTGGCCTTTTATAGCCCCCAAACACAAGGCACCTGTGTAATGATCATGCTATTTAATCAGCTTCTTGATATATCACACCTGTCAGGTAGATGGATTATCTTGGCAAAGGAGAAATGCTCACTAACAGGTATGTAAACACATTTGTGCACAACATTTGAGAGAAATAAGCTTTTTGTGAGTATGGACAATTTCTGGGATCTTTTATTTCAGCTCATGAAACATGGCACCAACACTTTACATGTTGTGTTTGTATTTTTGATCAATGTACATACTGTGACATAGGCAAATGTTAACACTGGTCATTAGCTGCATTATGATTATCCAATGCCGGTCCAGTATGATGTGGAGGTTTGAATCAGAATAGGGATGCTCACCTGATCCAAAGTAGGGACACCTCTCACAGTTCTTGCCCCAGGCCTTGCCCACGCGGCTGCAGCAGCAGATCTGCTTGGTGATGTTCCTAAGGATAGGCACGGAGCAGCTACCAGGGCCAGAGCCAGAGTTCAGGATACGATAGCACTGGTTTTTATCCTCCGAGATCACCTTATGGGCTGCAAGGAGGAGGACAGGGTGAGGACATGCCAATGGGTGAATGGTAGAGAGAAGATAGCGTTTATTATAGCCATACAGAAACAGCTTCATTTCCAAAAAGGCCTCAAGCAAAATAATACACCAAACCCAACATGCAGGCCCAACACATGCTGATTGTTGATTGGCAAGCTATCTTGAAATATAATGATGGTGTACTCTTCGTCTTTGCTTTTTGTGTCACAATTCTCTGGTACTTCTGGTACTTGATCTTAGCTTAGAAAACAGTAGGCATTCTGTTGCTTTAGTCGGGTTAAGAAACACAGAAATATTCAACTGAAGACAGACAATGAGTTGCAGAACTACCTGACGTCAGAAAAAAAGAAGAAACGTCAGAAATAAATCACTGTTAAAACATCGATTCAGAGAGCAAGAAAACAGAAAAGCTCAAAGCATTCCCATGAACATTTTGGCAACACATTATTTAAAGATGTCCGCTCAGAGTCAACGACGCACACAAAACAGACAGCTTCCAGCAGTTAGAGCAAAGTGCTGGGGCGGACTGGATAGAGAGGGAGCCCACAGACAAGCAGACACAAACTGCGTCAGATCCAAAGGCAACACACAGGGGTCACAGGCCAACCAGCATTTCAGAAGCACTGACCATCGTAAAATGCCGGTTAGAATAAGCAGGCCAAGTGTCACAGAACTTCAGGCACTGTAATGTCATGTTTATGATGTGCGTTTAGATGTGTAATGTATGATATAATACAGCACAGTTAATGTAAAGAATTACTGAATATTGTTCAATCTAAAAGCGTGTGAAATTTGAACTCATTTTTGGGATCAGAGCATGAATAAAGATAATGGAAGTATTTATTGCATGAGGTAGTCTACTGTCCTACAGAGTGTTTCCCCTATATTCATTTAGCTGCTAAATCGTTGCCGCCACTCCAAAAGATAGAAAATGATTTTCGGTAACTACAACATTTTCAGTGTAAACTCAAATGACTAAAACCATATATAAAGTATGTAGAAATGATAATGAAGCTATATATAGTACCAGTCAATTTTTTTTTGTTATTTTTACTATTTTCTACATCGTAGAATAATAGTGAAGACATCAAAACTATGAAATAACAAATATGGAATCATGTAGTAACCAAAAAAAGTGTTAAAAAAATCGAAATATATTTTCTATTTTTGAGATTCCTGCAAGTAGCAACCCTTTGCCTTGATGACAGCTTTGAACACTCTTGGCATTCTCTCAACCAGCTTCATGAGGTAGTCACCTGGAATGCATTTCAATAAACAGGTGTGCCTTGTTAAAAGATCCTTCTTAATACGTTTGAGCCAATCAGTTGTGTTGTGACATGGTAGGGTTGGTATACAGAAGATAGTCCTATCTGGTAAAAGACCAAGTCCATAATATGGCAAGAACAGCTCAAATAAGCAAAGAGAAATGACAGTCCATCAGTACTTTAAGACAGGAAGGTCAGTCAATCCAGAAAACTGCAAGAACTTTTAAAGTTTCTTCAAGAACAGTTGCAAAATCCATGAAGCGCTATGGTGAAACTGGCTCTCATGAGGACCGCCAGAGGAAAGGAAGACCCACAGTTACCTCTGCTGCAGAAGATAAGTTCATTAGTTACCAGCCTCAGAAATTGCAGCCCAAATAAATGCTTCACAGAGTTAAAGTAACAGACACATCTCAACATCAACTATTCAGAGGAGACTGCGTGAATCAGGCCGTCATGGTCAAATTGCTGCAAAGAAACCACTACTAAAGGACACCAATTAGAAGAAGAAGAGACCTGCTTGGGCCAAGAAACACGAGCAATGGACATTAGACCGGTGGAAATCTGTCTTTTGATCTGATGAGTCCAAATTTGAGATTTTTGGTTCCAACTGTCTTGTCTTTGTGAGACGCAGAGTAAGTGAAAGGATACTCTTTGCATGTGTGGTTCCCACCGTGAAGCATGAAGGAGGTGGTGTGATGGTGCTTTGCTGGTGACACCGTCTGTGATTTATTTAGAATTCAGGGCACACTTAACCAGCATGGCTACCATAGCATTCTACAGCGATACGCCATCCCATCTGGTTTGCACTTAGTGGGACTATCATTTGTTTTCAACAGGACAATGACCCAACACGCCTCTAGGCTATTTGACCAAGGAGAGTGATGAGTGCTGCATCAGATGACCTGGCCTCCACAATCACCCAACCTCAACCCAATTGAGTTGGTTTGGGATGAAATGGACCGCAGAGTAAAGGAAAAGCAGCCAACAAGTGCTCAGCATATGTGGGAACTCCTTCAAGACTGTTGGAAAAGCATTCCTCATGAAGCTGGTTGAGAGAATGCCAAGAGTGTGCAAAGCTGTCAAGGCAAAGGAAGGCTACTTTGAATAATTGAAAATATATTTGTTTAACACTTTTCTGGTTACTATATGATTCCATATGTGTTATTTCATAGTTTTGATGTCTTCACTATCATTCTACAATGTAGAAAATAGTACAAATAAAGAATAACCCCTGAATGAGTAGGTATGTGCAAACTTCTGACTGGTACTGTATATCTTTTTTATAATATCATCTTTGAGAGCTAACAATCACCAAAATAAAAACTAGACAGTCGGGGAGAATCTAAAATTCCCCAAAAATGTCATGACATGGGGGCCCCATTGATTTTGTTATAATGCTTGAGACACTAGGATAGCATAAAACACGGCATAAGCCATGGCAAAATGTGTAGAATTGCAGGAAATGATATTAAATTATTATTATTATTTTTTTTTTAAACCTGGTCTCTTTACTCAACATGTTTTTGTATGTGAGGTTGTGTGTATAGTGATTTGTACAGTTCAGCTCCATAGAACCTTAGCCATGCGTTATTCCTGCTCATTCCAGACCCCGCGGCACAGCGAGCACAGTATTCCCTTCCTCTCCTTCGAGCGGAGCGCCCTGTAGGCTACTTACAGATACAGATCCCGTGAGAGGCGTCCAGTATGTATCCTTGCCTGCAGACACAACTGTAGCTCCCCCGAGTGTTCAAACAGTTCCCGTTCTCACAGAAGCCTGGCTGCAAACACTCATTAACATCTAGGAAGGGAAACACCAGGGTCACATCCCTATTCACTAACCCCATCCATCCATCCATCCATCCACAGGATCCACAGACAGGAAACTGTCATGTACCCTCTTCCTGAAGAGGGTACATCTTCCGGGGAGATAATAGGGCTCCCCACTGATAGTGAGAGCTGAACCTTGACTGACTGAGTGACAGACTGTATACTGTACTTGCAGGGGAGGCCCTGGTCACAGAGGACATTCATATTCTGGGGATATTAACAGTGACTGACTTGAAAGCCAATGAGGATGGCTAGACATGACAAACATTTGTGCTTAGAGTTCATTCCCTGTGAAACAAATACACTTTGTAAACTGTAGGGTTTAACTGAGAACTTGGAAGAACTATCCCCAACCTGAAATCATAATCTTGGAAACACTAAAAAGTCTGGCTACATCCAACGTGAGTGTAAAAGAAAACCATAACATAAACATATCGCTGTTTATCCAACCTGTCCTCATCAATATCGTAGCAGCTTATAACACAAGGTGTGACTCTCAGGGAGTTAGGGAGATTGAGTGAGCGATGCATCAGGGCCCTGGTGTTGTCATTACATCTCATACAATCTGGCTCCATGCTTTTCCTGGAGAAATGGTTTTCCAGCAGTCAGGTTATACAACCGTCTGGCCTAACTTACACTGCATCTGTTGGGTAATAGCAGTGAACTGAACTGTTTGGTAATAGGAGTGAACTGAACTCATTCCCAATTCACTGTAGACCTTCTTGCTACAAATAGACATTCAAAGGCAACATTGCATATATGGTTTGCATCATCACCTGTCAGCACCTAATCCATTTGAATTACGTTAAATGTTTCCATATAGATGCAGGAATGAAAAAGTTCCTCCTGCCAAATAACAGTAATACGTATATCCATTGAGGCATGTTAGTGAGGTGAATATGCTCCTTTATGTTATAGAATTTAACTTACAGATCAATGTAGTTTTTTTCTCCCCATTTATTTCAGCTGCTAACTAATGTGCATGTATAATCCCAGTATCCCCAATCCTATTCTAAAGAATCACAGGTGATGTTTTTACAATATGCAATTCATGAACAGGTGGGTCAACTAAAACTACAGTACGTGCATTTGATCATACGGATAAGTGGCATGGTGTCACTGTGACCTGCCTTTGGGTATGTGCCCCTCTCAGATAAATAGCAGATTCACCACGAATGAGCGCAACCACATTGGTATTTCCCATCTGAGTGCCATCCCATGTTTTTGAACGGGCCTGAATGAGTCATAGCCAGCATGATAGCATTTGCTTGTTACCATCAGGGGAGATGGGTGCTCTGTTTTCTCCTATCCCTCTCATATCTTATCAGGCTCTACAGAGACGGATGAAGCGGCCCTTCCATAGCGGCAGATAATCAAGGCATGGCTCGTGGTTTCAGAGTTTATCGTCTCAGACTATTCAGCGCTAGATCTCTGGGCCAAGTGACAAGACTGGGTTGAATAATGAGCTGCTTCAAAGTGCTTTTCTATGTGTGTGTAGGTGAGCTGAGTCTATATGGAATATGACAAGCTAAGAAGACAGCTGCTGACTTGATGAAGTGATATTGTACATTAATCCACTCAAAACATCAAATGAGAGAGGCCATATTGTGAAGATGGACCATTGCAATGCTCCTCTTTTTGACACCTATTTGACCTGGTATTTGTTTTAAAATAAATACTGTCAAACAAAATGTTGTAACATTTCAACAAACATCTCTTCCGGTTAGTTCTGTTCCAGACACAAAGAGATCAAACGTACTGAGATAGTACACTTACAATAAAAAGTGCTATTTAGAACCTAAAAGGGTGAAGGCTGTCCCCATAGTAGAACCCTTTGAAGAACCCTATTTGGTTCCAGGTAGAACCCTTTTGAGTTCCAGGTAGAACCCTTTCCACAGAGGGTTCAACATGGAACCCAAAAGATTTCTACATGGAACCAAAAAGGTATGGGAACACCCAAAGAACCCTTTTGGAACCCGTTTTTCTAAGATTGTAGACGACCACCATCATTCTACAGATGGAACTCACCAACACACTGGGTGCCGTTGATCCTCTCAAATCCAGCCGGACAGCTCCCATCGACTCCATTTCCTGAAAAGGCAATTCACATAATGATGATTAAATAGCAATACTCGAGAGACCGTATGTGAGCCCTACTGATGTAAAGGGAAAGGGGATACCTAGTCATGTAGTGCCAATAGCTGTATCTACAACCAGAGTGATGGGCCAATCTTTTCTTGCCTATGTTTCTCCTGCAGAGCCTGGACGAGATTTCAGATTATTTTAGTGCTCAATCTGTGTGTACTGTATATACAGTCCCTGATCCCACCATGGAAGACGAGCAGCATGTAGCACCACAGAGAGAGAGCCAAGCATACAGGAGCCATGGGATACACCGGAGCGTTCTGGGCCAATTAAACCAAGCGAAGCAAATAAAGGGTTTTTACCATACGAGCATGACGACTCACCGTCAGTTTAGAGTGGAAAACCCCCTCATCTAACATTGGCTAACAATCCCATCTCCGGCGAGTTAGCTAGCTATGTTACTCCCAATTGTTTGCTGGACTGTTGGCAGCCTAAATCACACACTGTTGGTCACCTGTCTGCTAACAATCTCCCTCCCAGCTGTCTCTCCTCTCACCTCCAACAAAGCTCTATTCGGAGGACCTTTACAGGCTTGGGAGACAAATTGGAAGTTGTGAAGTGACTTGAGGTTGCTGAGTAAGGATTCAAAGGACATTCCTCAAAGGAAATGGAAAGTTGAAAGTACTTAGTGCTTCAAACGACCGTGATCCCAGGCCAGAGTTTTGGACAAGGCCTCTATTGTTTGGTATGAACCATTTATTTATGGGAATGTTTGGGGAAGTTGTTTGCAAGGAGGGAGACATTGCGAATTGATGAGGTTTTCATCGTAGTCTAAATCAATATGAGGAAAACCATGATATTTACAAGACTGTTGAACAGAGAGAAAAACAGCCCAGTGATGTATTTCTGTATTTATCAATGACCCAACATAATGCTATATATTTCTTACTGGCTCCGGCTAAGCGTGGAGTTAATCTATTACATAATATGTCCATTACTGATAGCAACAATAATACTGTGGAATAGTATGAATTCCCTGTTAGTCTAACAGGAACAGATACAAACAAGACCATGTTGATTTCTGGGCTTTGCTATCTAAAACAAGTAAGTACATTCTTTCACTGGCATGGCTGAGGAGAGTTACCTAAAAAAGAATAATGGCTGTCTGGGTTCCTGTTAAAATGATTAGCGGTGATGAAAGAAGTTAAAAACAGAACATTAGCTCACTACTTTTTGACATGATGTTGATATGGTCTAGAAGGCGAGAGGGTAAAGCCAACTTTTGGACAAATATGGCTAAGAAAAAAGTACATTCCAGTCAGGTTAGTCAGGTCTGGAGTAAAACATAACAACTTTATGTGCTGTGTATAACTGGTTAATAATGTGATATTACGGAAGTTCTTATTTCATTTCAGACAACAAGAACCGTCGTGACATCTGGTTTAAGGTTTCTAAAAGGAATTCCACTCCAATCTACAGCATTCCCGTCTTTTGAAAAACCAGAGTCAATGTGAATAAGGTAGTGAAGGTGAGATTAACAAGAACAAGATGGTAAGGTAGCCACTATACTGTAGCATCGGACATACATTTTTGAAAAATGTATTTAAGTGTCACTCCGCAAACATACAAAATACAAACATGGTACAGGTGTCATCTACAATACATTCCATCAGCTATACATATGTATACATAAACAAAAAACAAAGTACATATGATCAGTGTAATACAGATAACTAATTTGTTATTGTTGCACCTGGGATTACTAATCAGCAGTGACCTCCCCATTTGTTTCTGGTATACAATGATAGGCTTTGAGATGAGGGGTAGGTACACAAAGGGGACAGATGGTGGTGGTGGTGGTGGGGATCTACGCAAGAAATGGGAGAAAAAGGATGAACCCCCTTTGTGATAGAAAGACTGAAAGGAGAGTACAAGTGTAGCGGAAGAGAAGAGGGACACGGACAAAAGAGAAAAGTTCAGTTTAAAGGAGAACTGGGAAAGGACAGGTGACTACTAGAGCGGGGTGGGGGGGGGGGGGGGGTCTTTTACCTGTGTTAGGGGGACATAGGACACACTCGTTGATGCCCCAGGCCAGTCCAATCCCTCGGCAGCAGGTGTCCTGACTCCTGAGTCCTGGGAGAGGTGAGCTGCACTGAGGGGGTAGAGGAGAAACAAAAGAGCATTGGATTTAAACTGGCACAACCACAATGAGAGATGCCACCCATTTCTATTGGATTGCTTAAGACTTCGCTACATCATTTGATGCATATGACATGTATACCGGTAACTGCCAAAATAAAGGAAACACCAACATAAACTGTCTTAATAGGATGTTGGGCCACCATGAGGCACCACAACAGCTTTAATGCACCTTCTAGCCATTTTATACATGACCCTAAGCATGATGGGATGTTAATTCCACACCTGTGTGAAAGCACCTGCTTGCAATATACTTTGTTTCCCTCATTTACTCAAGTGTTTCCTTTATTTTGGCAGTTATCTGTAGGTATCAATAGTAGAAGAAATTCATCTGGCCGTCTCACCTGGCCGTTGCGGACCTCCCTGAAGCAGTACTTGAACACAGAAGATTCTGTGTAGGTGGAGTTATCGTGGAGGGTCTGGACTCTGGGTTTAGGTGCTGTGGCTGCGGCCCTCTCCCCTGGCAGAACACTGGTGCTGGCCCCCGAGAGGCCTGCTGACCAGGTGACCGTCTCCGACTGCTCCCTAACCGTGCCTGGCCCATACCCCACCTTCAGCACCTGGTGGATCTTCACGCTGGCCTCTGGTGGGTGCTGCACCCGCACCTTCACCATGGATGAGCCAGATGCTGGGGGGAGGGAGAGAGAAGAGTGGGGGTTTAATTTATTTTTTATTTAAGCTTTATTTAACTAGGCAAGTCAGTTAAGAACAAATTCTTATTTACAATGACGGTCTACCCCGGTCAAACCCAGATGACGCTGTGCCAATTGTGCGCCGCCCTATGGGACTCCCAATCACGGTGGTTGTGATACAGCCTGGAATCGAACCAGGGTCTGTAGTGATGCCTCTAGCACTGAGATGCAGTGCCTTAGACTGCTGCGCCACTTGGGAGGGGGTTAGGGGTTAGCTAGTGGGGGTTAGCATTAGCAAACATTGCTGACTCCACAAAGTCTCTGCACAGAGTATGACCTGACCCACTGTGCCTCCAGGGGTCAGAGGTCATTCTATGATGGACCTCTCACTTGAACGCTGTCCTGGTCGTTCACATTTACCACCCGCTGAATGATTGACTTTGCATTTTTGTGCTGACGGCTAACTAAGAAAGTGGATATGAATGGGAGCTGCCATGTATGTGAGGTGCCTTTGGTGCATGACACGGTCTTTGATGTGGTTGAAATTCAAAGGTAAATATTGAATTGCGGTCTTTAGTGTTTTATCTTGGCCAGGTCGCAGTTGTAAATGAGAACTTGTTCTCAACTGGCCTACCTGTTTAAATAAAGATGAAATCAAAAGTATATATTTTTAATTTGTTAGGAAGCTAGTGTGAAGCCCTGTTACTATAGCAGATCATAAGATCTGCTATAGTAAAGGAAGGTGTGTGTGGGGTATCCACGCCCCTGTATGTCTGAAAATGGAGTGGTTGTTCTTCTAAAACATGCTATTACTGTGAGTCATGATGGCAGCCTCATATCATTTAGAGACTGGAGTGAAAGGTTGTCACAACGTTTCCCCCACGGTGTCGCTACTACACTGCCAAGAGGTCCAGGCTGAGCGGAAGGCCCGACCCTTACTCATACCGCAACCTTTCCTTGGGCTTTATTTACAGACTAAAAAGGCAAGGAGATAATCAGTTAACTCTGGGTGACTGAATGTCCCAGATCTGTTTATGCTAAAGGAACTGTTGTGCACGATTTGTTCTAGGCTGAAAAAAACGAGAACGCGGAGAACAAGGCTAATTAAAATCAAGACCCAGGACCTTGGGAGTCTTCACTTCCTACCCATCCGTAATATCAGAGCCATAGCACCTGGTTTACTATTCAGGGATATACGCAACCGTTTACACTGGGCCCTGGAGATATGCAGCCAACACAATGTTTCGTTTACAGATGCAGTTTGGACTGTGTTTTCATTTGCCCCAAAACAATGAGAGTGCAAATGGGTCTTTTGTTCTATGATCGTGCTGAGGATTTTAGAAGCTCAATTGGACCCAAACATGTCTCAGGCGTCCGTTCTCCGTGGTTAACAAGCAATCCCATTGTCTCACCCCTGCAGGGTATCCCCATAGCCGTTCATAGACTAACTCTGAGGTCATTTGGAATTTACTCGCTGCTTGTCTACACCCCACTAGAGTTGTGACAAAATGTACTACGTAGGTTCTCATTCCCGTTTTTAATTGCCTGTTCACTACTTCACACTGTGGTTCTCATTCCCGTTTTTAATTGCCTGTTCACTACTTCACACTGTCTGGCCGTGTCATACGGGCCAGTGTTGCAGCAATGGCCGACCTCGTCCTCACAGCTGGTCCTGACAGCACAACAGAGGTGTCCTTTGTATGTTTTTCACGCAAAAAAATAAAGGTGACCTCACAAGGTTCACGCATGAAAAGTTAGCCGGTTAGCTGCAAGGAGATGAACAGAACATTCAAACACTCCTCCTAAAGCGAAGAGAGGAAATGACTGAATGACATTCACCACAGGCTGCATAGCCCTAAATGGTGGTACAATTGATGGTTGTCAAACTGTGGTTGTGATGCTAAATTGCATCACAAGTTGCCAAGGAAGTAGAATGTAAGCGTCCTGGCTGCACTAGAACAAATATCAGTGTAGCAAAATTGCCATCAGAAAGAGGTACAGTATATTGCTGATATAAGTGGATTTGCGAGATGTGCATGGACAAAGATGTTTTATGATGAACACTACAGAATAGAGCCCCACAGTGTAGGTATCAAAATACCCATAATACCTAGCAATCAAACAGGGAAATGATTCCAATCATTTTTCCACTATTCATTTGTTTTGTGAAGGTTTACCCTGGCATGATGTTTGATAACCCTGTAAAGCTCTCTCGGACAAGGTGACATCAATATATTCAGATTTGAAAATGCTAATTAGCATTAAAGTAGACATCATGCAAGACTACAAAAACCCTGCAAGCTCCTGCACATCTTCTCTGGCTGACACCTTTGCTAACAGGTATTGTGTCAATTTAAAACTTGCACAAGAGAGTTCACATAATTGTCAATTTAAAGAAATGTAGCCAATTTATTAATCACTAAATTTAGCTAACATTAGATAGTTAATCCAGAGATCCTTACCTTTGCCTCGATTCATCAGTCTCGTCCAGATCATTATGGCATTTGTTGTTCTTTATGATAGCCACATTAGCAGCTAATTAGCATTTCATTTTTGGGGGGTAAAATACAGGTGAATATATTGATAAAAGTCACCTTGTCCTGGAGAGATTTACACAGTTATCAAAACCTCACGCCACAGTAAGCCTACACTAAACACAGCCCTTATTTTAAGTGTTTCTAAAATCCCTTATGGGAAAAATTAATGGTGAAAAAAATGATTGGAACCATTTCCTTGTTTGACCGCTAGGCTTTATGGGTATTATGACTCATACTGTGGTACTATATTGGCAGGTCAGCTAAGTCTAAGACCCCACTTCAACGTAGGCCTCCTCAGTGAGTTTGTGTAAGCCCTCAGATCTCCACTCCCAAAACGCTCTCCCAGTCCTGGAATAGAGCATGGACTTGTAGAAGCAGCTCGTCAACATAACTGACCCTGACATTTCATTTGTTAGTATGAGCTCAGCATACTGCTTAGATTTCAATGTCATTAACTTTTGGTTGCGTTTCACCAGCCCTCCCACCCCCCCTTGGAGCGAAAACAAGCCACACTGATGTCATTGAGCTTTATAGAGCATGGATAAATACACATGCGCTCAGGGTCACATTCTTATGATAAAATCTTCAAAGGCAGCAGAAGATTACCAACCATACTGTATCCTGAAACAAGTGCCATCTGTAACTGCTGTGTAACTGTTAAAGCTTCAGATTTCACCAACTGCGTAGTTAGTTGAGATTGGCAAATATGATGACGTGCATTTTCCAGGGTTTCAATACCGCCATGCATGGAAACGTCAGTGTTTGGCTTTTCTTCATGTTGTACAAATATACTTCACCATCTAAGAGCGTACTGTATGTCAACTGATTCAATTTGGTCAGAAACATCTGGCTGTCATAACATCCAAAATTCACATTTGGAAAGTCAGTGAGAGCAAGTATTCGTAAGTAGCCGAATCAGAGTGTTTTCATATGCATTGAAATGATGTTAAAACAATGGGAAATGAGTGATTGTGAACGTCTCAGAGACCTAGAGGAATTGCTGTCCGTGTTTCAAGGCTTATTACCTATTGGCACCGAGAGGTACAATTCAAGTGTTGAGCACTGGCCAAGGGAAAACAGTCATGTATAACTGTCATCTTTAGCGCAGCACACACGGTGCAGTTTGAACGTAATTAATCTACAGGAAAGACACTTTATGTAACTGTGTGACGCGTGAACCTTAGTTGACCATTTTTGCACACTCAAAGCTAAACCACAGATGACTAAATGTCAGACGTAAGCATAATTTGTCATGCATTATTAGGCAATTAATTATGGTTAATTTGATCATTTAAAAAAAAAGCTGTTTTCTTTCATTTCAGTATCAGTCCATCAATATGCAGAGAATTAGCTGTCATTGTGCTCATTCTAGAGTTCTATTTTACGTTTTTATCCTAGTCTTACTGTCAAGAAGAGGCTCTTTCACTAGAGACATTGGACTCTGCTTTAAAGATTTGTGTCTAATGTATACATTTTTCAATTCATCACCATTCAGATCCCACCGCTGCCACCAATGAGGCTGGCCTTGTCACACTTACCACCGCTGGGCTGACTGTGGCTCTGCTGCTGGCTCTGCAGGGGGAGAATGTACTCCGACTGGGTCAGCAGCTGCTGACTGGCCAGCACCGAGGGGCTGCGCGGAAGCTTCTCAATGTCATTGGTGGAGGGAGTGGCCACAGGGATGTGGCAGAACTTGCCAGTGAAGGTTGGTGGGCAGAGGCAGCGGTCCTTCTGGATGCAGACCCCTCCGTTCTGACACAACATGGGGCACAGGACTGGAGGAGAAACAGAGGGAGGGAGGGAAACAGAACGGCTCTGTAAACTATGACCGCAGTGAGGGAGAAACATGGAGTCCAAGACATCAACAACTGAAATAGAACTCTGGCACTGAGAGAAACAATAACCATATTGTTTGATGTCCTGTAGTGATTTCCATGGTTCAGTAACCATTAGGGCCAAGAGTTCCTCCCTGTTGCCGTTCAAATGTAACAACACAAACTCACGATTCAGCTAAGATCCCATTACAAAACAAAGGGCAGGGTCGAACACTTTTACGCCCACCTGGCCAACCAAGAAAACAAGGGAAAATATCCAACACATGTCCTTGTGACAGATACAATCGATAGACAGTTTGGACACACTGTAAACAATGCCATTCAAAAACAACAGAGCACACAATGTTTTGCCTGTTTTTATCACAATTAATGGAAAACAAGTGAAGACAAGCAGCACTCTGATGAAGACAAACAGCACTCTGATGAAAACCATGCCTCTGCTTATTCTGTCCACTAGCACATGCTTTCCATATCACATGACTGTGCTGTATTAATGCTCATAATAATAATAATAATAATAATAATAACAACAACATTGGAAAACTTGGCCCTGGCCCATGCCCAAGTCCATGGAAATTAATTTACAATGGCACTGCAGCTAGACAGAGAGACAGAGAGAGATGCCTGGCAGTTAGCTGAACAGAATTAACTTTCCAGCATCTATAATCAGTCCATTATGCATCTCCTTGGCCAACTGTCTGTCCATCATACACTGGGCCAGAAGGATCAACTCAGCCTAGTGAGTAAACAATATCTGATGCAGTATGAGGGAGGGAGGGAGGGGTGAGAGAGTGAGGGGGAGAGAGAGAAAGAGAGCGAGCGAGAGAGAAAGAGACACAAATATGAATGTGCTGATGAACCTACTTGTGTGACTTTCTATCCATATTGTCATTGGTTAGAATATAAACCTGCGCTCTCTTAAACCTCTACAGGATCGGTGTCCCCCCCACGGGACGGTTGAGCTAACGTGCGCTAATGTGATTAGCATGACGCTGTAAGTAACAAGAACATTTCCCAGGACATAGATATGTTTAATATAGGCAGAAAGCTTAAATTCTTGTTAATCTAACGGCACTGTCCAATTTACAGTAACTATTACATTGAAATAATGCCATGCTATTGTTTGAGGAGAGTGCACAGTTTTGTACCTGAAAATGTATCAAAAAAACAATTAGGCACATTTGGGCAGACTTGATGCATTTTGAACAGTAATGCAAAGGTTCATTGGATCAGTCTAAAACTTTGCACATACACTGCTGCCATCTAGTGGCCAAAATCTAAATTGAGCCTAGACTCCTAAGTCTTGCATTTCAAAGATGGAGAAAATATATTGAAAATGCATGTTTTTTTCCCTTTGTATTATCTTTTACCTGATCTAATGTGTTATATTCTCCTACATTAATTTAACATTTCCACAAACTTCAAAGTGTTTTCTTTCAAATGGTATCAAGAACATGCATATCCTTGACTCAGGTCCTGAGCTATTTTATTTTTTTAAATATATTTTACCTTTATTTAACTAGGCAAGTGAGTTAAGAACAAATTCTTATTTTCAATGACAGCCTAGGAACAGTGGGTTAACTGCCTTGTTCAGGGGCAGAATGACAGATTTTTACCTTGTCAGCTCGGGGATTCAATCTTGCAACCTTTTGGTTACTAGTCCAACGCTCTAACCACTAGGCTACCTGCCGCCCTGTGCTACAAGCAGTTAGATTTGGGTGTCATTTTAGGCCAAAATTGGAAGAAAAGGGTTGGATCCTTAAGAGGACACTCTTTGCGTTTGTGTTCGGTGGTGATTTACCACTCAAATGTGCCAGCAATCAAGACAGAGGGTTCAGCTAAAGCTGTTTCCTCTGAGGTAAACATCTCATCAGAGTGGTTTGGAGAGGATACTGTAAAACAACTATTGGACTGTATGAGGTCCCGACAGTCACACTGATTATAGGCCTTCACCTTTCCCCGAGCCTTTCGGAACCTGGAAAGACGACAGCAGCTGAAGGCTGTCCAAAGTACACACTGATCCATCATTTTGAGTGCTCTTCCTTTCCCTAGGGGGGGCACAGAATTGATTTTCCGTCTGAATACGAAGTCCTTTGGGCTCCAGTGAGTGTGTCAGCGTCGGGGTAACTACCGTACATGTCGCTTTTCTCAGTTTCTGTCATGCTCTTGCCCATTGTTCCAGAGGCCATGGCGAGGAACAGGAAAAAGGTTGGTGTTTTTGTCAGGAAAAGGCTTTTTACAAGAGAAATTTACAGTACAGTGGCTTAGGAGTTCTCTAGGTTCCTTTCGCAGAGAGCCTGTGTCCGGCTTCCGGGGCTAGAGCAGCAGCGTTATGCTGTGTGGAGTAGGTTTCCGGTGGAGAAATCATGTTTTGAGCATATGCAGTGTATCAGTGTGTGTATTCCCCGCTGTGGCGTAGCCGTGGTGATGAGGTCATGTGCAGTATGCAAACTGAAAAGGTGACCTAATTGTTTGCTCCGAGTTGGACGTGTGCGTCCCTCCAGATGTAACGGATCCACCAGAGTTTACACAGGGAGAGGAGAAATTAGATATAGAGAGATCAAGAAAGACAGAGAGAGAGAGACACAACAAGAGAGGAAGAACAAACAAAACAAGACAGGCAGAGCGAGGGACAGAATGGGTAACGAGAGAGGCAGAAAGACAAGAGTGAAAGAAAGACAGAAAGAGAGAGGGGAGGGTGCATTTAATTTAATTCCGCTGCTCTATCAATCGCTCCACACATGAGTCTGAACCTACCATCCTAGAAGTAGTTTGTGCTGATGTCAAAATGACGTGATTCCTGATTCATGTAGACCAGCTCTGGTCCAACCCATCAGTTTCTGGGACCAATCAGAACGGTTTGAATGTGTTCGCATTCGAGAAGTCGTTGGGGAGGAAGCAAACCTGATTCATTGTGGAGAAGAAATGTTAGTGGGCGTGGCGTTTGGCCAGAGCAATGTGGATGTGGATACGATGTGGATACAAAGGTGCAGGTGCCTCCCATGAAAAACAGTGATGTGAGCAGCTACCCAGCTCTCCTCAGGCCCTCCATGAGACCCACGACGTCAGCCCTCTCTTCTCAAAGAAGATCCCCATGTCTTTCACTGCACTCATATCCATGTAATGCAGTACATCTCTCAGGCCAGTGTGGAACAACAGGTTATCACACCATGTAGAGCTTTAGTTTTCACCAGAGGCTGTTTCATTGGTGTTTAGAAGCACATTACCTGTCTAAATGATGGTGGGACACCAGAGGAACCCCGTGAAATCACTTCCTGTCTCCCCAGGCTTTACAGCTAGGCCTTGGAGGATGTTGTATGTACTTCAAGGCTGACCGCATTAGCCCTCCCTGGAAAGAATAATAAAGGTGTGTGTGTGTGTGTGTACGTACAGGGAGATGTTTTGAGGCAACTCAAAGAAACATGCCATTTGGGCTCCCTATTTGCATGCAGGAGAAGGAAGGTTCAGCTGGCCATAGCTTGAACAGAGATGCTTAACCCATGATGTCCTCATGCACACCCTGCCTGTACCTTTAGCAAGACAACCCTGAATACTCCTCAATGTGGGTGAGGAAGATACATTACAGCAGAAAGCTGAAGAGTAATTATCAGGTGAAACGCAGAATTAATACCAGCAATGCAACTTGACTCAAACAAAGCAGCTGGCATTTGGAATCAAATCAAAGTTTATTCATCATACGCAGCGAAGTGTACACGGTACAATGAAATGCTTACTTGCAAATAGACTCACTGTCGTGTTTCATCTAGTTTGCCTCAGTGCAGCTAGCAATCAGCATGAGATCATGAGGTCCAACTACAACAATAAATCTAATCATAATGGCAGTTATCCAAACCACCCCAGATCAACTTTGCCAAAGCACCTCACTTTGAATAGCTGGACAGTTTGGTCTCTCATTGAACGGTTAAATATGCACTGAGATATTCACAGAGATATTCACAGAGATATTTTGGGCTCTGTTGGCCACTTCTGCCTGACCAGACATTTTTCACATGTCTGTGATAGAAGGCATCGACTGCGTCATAGCCAATAGGACCAGAGAGACTATACTGTAAGTATGGCAAGACAAAACAATAGTGTAATTGACACTAGTGCACAGTTGAGCACTGTCTACTGTCTGTCTAATTTGCATGGTGCTAGGGGAGAATGAGTCATTGTTCCTGGTTTGTCTGTTTCATGCTACCCCACCTGACATGTTACTGGCCACTAACATGGTATGTGTGCATTGGGTGGGGGGGGGTGGGGGGGGGGGTCTTGTTCGTACATAAGTGTGACTTCGCGCTGACATCATTCAGTCTAGGAACAAGCCTATAAACCAGACGTGTGGTAAGCGGACAAAAGGGGAGGTGACTTTCCCTGAGCCCGTTTATACAAGATATGGGGTATTACTCATTAGTCAGGTCATGGGAAAACAAACAACTGGGTTGGCAGCTATTTAAAGCTTACCAAGTCTGGGTTATTATGAATGAATGCAATGTTCAAAGTTGACTGTAGACATAGGTCTACATTGAGAAACATGGCTACAGGACGCACGACTCCGAGACCATCGTTAAGTTTGCCGACGACACAACAATAGTAGGCCTGATTGATCACTGACGACGATGAGATTGACCTCGCTATAGGCTGAGGCCTGGCTATTGTGGTGCTAGGACAACAACCTCTCCCTCAACATCAGCAAGTTAAAAGGAGCTTATCGTGGACTACAGGAAATGGAGGGGCCGAACACGCCCCCATTCACATCGACGGGGCTGTAGTAGAGTGGGTCGAGAGCTTCAAGTTCTTCGGTGTCCACATCACAAAGGACCTATCATGGTCCAAACACACCAACACAGTAGTGAAGAGGGCACGACAACGACTCTTCCACCTCAGGAGGCTGAAAAGATTTGGCATCGGCCCTCAGATCCTGAAAAAGTTCTACAGCTGCACCATTGAGAGCATCTTGACTGGCTGCATCACCGCTTGGTATGGTAACTGCTCGGCATTCGACCGCAAGGCGCTACAGGGGGTAGTGCGTACGGCCCAGTACACCACTGGGGCCAAACTTCCTGCCATCCAGGACCTCTATACCAGGTGGTGTCAGAGGAAGGCCCTAGAAATTGTCAAAGACTCCAGCCAAACAAGTCATAGACAGTTCTCTCTGCTACCACACGGCAAGCGGTACTGGCGCGCCAAGTCTGGGAACAAAAGGCTCCTGAACAGTTTCTACCCCCATGTCATAAGACTGCTGAACAGTTAATCAAATGCCTACCCGGACTATTTACATTAGCTAGGTTTCCATCCAATAGGCGACATATTTTAATGATAATATTCTAAAATCCGCATGAAAACAATATGCACATTTTCCCACCAGAGATGGGTTCCATCAAATGTACTTTTTGCAGATTAAAGGCTGTATGTGATGACGTAGTGCACGCAAAAATAAATTTTGCGGTTAAATTCCCACGTACCGAAAAAAAATATACAAGTTACATGAGTTTCTGTGCATTTTCAACTCTACTGATGGTTTTCTCACAAAGAATGCTGCGCGCTATCTGCACGCTGTTGGCTAGAGCGCACGTATAGCCTACATGATGAGATTATTACAGACAAAAGAACGAGATCATTTGTATTTGTCAAACGACAGCCAAGCGTCATTATCATGTCACCAGAATAAGACCCTCGATATTTATTGGAAAGGAGCATCAAGCTCATCACCTTGCACTTTCACCACCCTGTGAAGTTCATCATCATTTATTTCATCTGTTGCCTAATAAATTGCATGCTTTCCCGACGAAGTGGGAGGACCACACAATATATGTCATCCTGTGACTCCAAGTTTACTTCGATATTATATAATCTAGGTAATTCAAGAGCCATCTTCAAGGCAGTCATCTTAAGCATTGCATCACATGGTCATCTTGTGCATTCATTCCCACCCCCGCTAAACCAGAGAGGTTGTTATATAAATGGTGTGATGATGGTAACAAGCCAGCACTGATGGACATGATGCTAGTACAGGAAACACGTGGCTGTGATTAGCTTCATATGCCATGCTATGTTGTCGTTTTAGGTCTCTCTTTGTGTTGCGGTGTCTCTCGTCGTGATGTGTGTTTTGTCCTATGTCCTTTTTTAAATGTATTTTAAATTATTTATTTTTTTATCCCGAGTGGCACAGTGGTCTAAGACACTGCATCTCAGTGCAAGAGGCGTCACTGCAGTACCTGGTTCGAATCCAGGCTTCATCACATCTGGCCATGATTGGGAGTCCCATAGGGCGGCGCACAATTGGCTCAGCGTCGTCCGGGTTTGGCCGGGATTGGCCGTCATTGTAAATAAGAATTTGTTCTTAACCGATTTGCCTAGTTAAATAAAAAGTTAAATAAAATACAAATAATAAAATAAAAAATCCCAGCCCCTGTCCCCGCAGGAGGCCTTTTGCCTTTTTGTAGGCCGTCATTGTAAATAAGAATTTGTTCTTAATTAACTGACTTACCTAGTTAAATAAAAAGTTAAATAAATCAATAAAAATTAAATATGCAACGGCCCTAGTCGTGTCCGTCCATAATTTTCAAACATTATGCAACTAACTCCTCTCATCTCAACTATCAAACATCTAGAAGGCCCCCGTGTAGGGTTAAGGCACTCTGGCTCAGAACATAAAACTAAGGCTTGTTCAGAAACTATGAGGAAGTACAATCATTCTGGCCCAGCGTATCAAAACAGACAAATACACACAATCTCTCGGATTAGCCAGACACAAGGCAGCTGTGGTCTGGTCACTGAAATGTAGTTTTATTACTGAACAAATGCAGCTAATCTCAACTTAATCCCAGGATGGATTTGGAGTCTTGTGTCGGTCTGTCTTAACGTCTCAGTCTAGGAGGCAGTGAGTGTGTAAAGAAGTTGCACTCCGAATTATTGCATTACAGAAGTGATTAACGCAGGATTACAACAAACTGGGCAACAAGATCAAGAGGAAGGGTGAATGCATAAAGAGCCTAAGGGAGAGAGAGAGAGAGATGGTGGTGAAAGAACAAGAGAGAGATGGTGAGAGAGAGAGATGATGAGAGAGAGAGAGATGGTGAGAGAGAGAGATAAAGAGAGATAGTGAGAGAGAAGGGGAGGGGCGGTAAAAATACCACTTTATTTCCTCCCCTGTATTTTCTTTCTGCCACGGAGCGTGAATATAACCCTGCATGTGGTTTAAGACCTCATGATATATCTCCTCTGTGCACCTGCATGTTGAAGGCAGTGATATACAGTAGAAGACTGGGCTTGGGGTTAAGTGTGAGAGCGGTGATATACAGTAGGAGACTGGGCTTGGGGTTAAATGTGAGAGCAGTGATATACAGTAGGAGACTGGGCTTGGGGTTAAGTGTGAGAGCAGTGATATACAGTAGGAGACTGGGCTTGGGGTTAAGTGTGAGAGCAGTGATATACAGTAGGAGACTGGGCTTGGGGTTAAGTGTGAGAGCAGTGATATACAGTAGGAGACTGGGCTTGGGGTTAAGTGTGAGAACAGTGATATACAGTAGGAGACTGGGCTTGGGGTTAAGTGTGAGAGCAGTGATATACAGTAGGAGACTGGGCTTGTGCGTCTTCTTGACACTCAGCAACAGCAAACAACAGAAATTTGGCTGAATCCAGCTGGCCTACAAAACTCTTCTTCTAATGTCTTCTCTGGCATGCCCAGAGTCTCAATGTGGGTCGCTAGAGGCACACTTGAATAACTTCCGTCAAAATGACTTGAAGGGAAAGTCAGATATGGAATGTATACTGAACTAAAATATAAACACAACATGTAAAGTGGTGGTCCCATTAAATAAAATATCTCAGAAATGTTCCATACGCACAAAAAGGTGATTTCTCTCAAATTTGGTGAACACATTTGTTTACATCCTTGTTAGTGAGCATTTCTCCTTTGCCAAGATAATCCATCCACCTGACACATGTGGCATATCAAGAAGCTGATTAAAACAGCATGAACATTATACAGGTGCACCTTGTGCTGGGGAGAATAAAAGGCCACTCTAAAATGAGCAGTTGTGTCACACAACAATACCACATAAAATTTTGATGGAGCATGCAATTGGCATGCTGACTGCAGGAATGTCCACCAGAACTGTTGTCAGAGAATTTAATGTTAATTTCTCTACCATGAGCAGCTTCGAACATCATTTTAGAGAATTTGGCAGTACGTCCAACCGGCCTCACAACCTCAGACCAAGTGTAGCCACGCCAGCCCAGGACCTCCACATCCGGCTTCTTCACCTGCAGGATCGTCTGAGACCAGCCACTTGGATAGCTATGGGCAGGCATGGTATGGGCAGGCATAAGCTACAGACAACGAACATAATTGCATTTTATCGATGGCAATTTGAATGCACAGAGATACCGTGACAAGATCCTGAGGCCCATTATTGTACCATTCATCATGACAATGCACAGTCCCATGTTGCAAGGACCTGTACACAATTCCTGGAAGCTGAGAATGTCCCAGTTCTTCCATGGCCTGCATACTCACCAGACGTCACCCATTGAGCACGTTTGGGATGCTCTGGATTGACATGTACGACAGACAACGTGTTCCAGTTTCCACCAATATCCAGCAACTTCGCACAGCTATTGAAGAGGAGTGGGACAACATTCCACAGGCCACAATCAACTGCCTGATCAACTCTATGCAAAAGAGATGTGTCGCGCTGCATTAGGCAAATGGTGGTCACACCAAATACTGACTGGTTTTCTGGTCCACGCCCCTACCTTTTTTTAAGTTATCTGTGTCCAACAGTTGCATATCTGTATTCCCAGTCATGTAAAATCTATAGATTAGGGCCTAATGAATTTATTTAAAATTGACTGATTTCCATATATGAACTGTAACGCAGTAAAATCTTTCAATTGCTGCATGTTGCGTTTATATATTTGTTCAGTGTAATTTCTATGGAAATATGGATCATTATCTTTAAAGATAACAAGTCATAATGTTTCATGGATGGTCTGAGACCAGATAGCGGATAGCTCTCTGTCTGTCTCGCCCATACAGATGGAAATACTATTAATATGGCAACAGACAGAATACATGCAAAGAACATCCAAAAAACAAATGATTCACTGTCAAAAGACCACATATTCACACACACAAACACACAGAGTCTGAGAGGAGACAGAGACTCCCTGGCATGTAGAATGGATCCACCAAAGAGTACATTAACCCTGATGTTTGGTCATACATTCTTCAAGGTGCTGGAAGGGAGACAATCTTTCTGTTTTTGCCTATCCCCCCCACCCACCCACACACACACGTCACTATTTGAGGTGGATCTCATGTAAGGATGGGCTCTGAGCCTTGGTAAATATACACTGTATACACATGTCTGGATGGTCGCCTCTCAAGACGGTGTGAATACCTGTAAACGAGGCCAGCAGAGCCAAGGGGCTACTCTCTCATCCCTCCAACCTGTCCACATTTAAGGTCTAACCGATACCATTCTCCCAAACCTGTCTCCACCACTGGCCTAAAAATCACAGTGATGCTACAACCACACCTCCAGCTCATCAGTCCCAGTGGCTTACCCCTAATGTCACTCTGTCTGGACCCTAGAGTGGGAGGTCTCAGTGACTCCTCTGGCTACTTATGGCTAGGAGAGACTAAAGTATACTGCATGCTTACAGAGAGAGATGGTAAACAGAGGTAAGAAATGAGATAAGGTAAGAAACTTACAGACTCTGAAGCCCGGTCCCACGGCAGCCCGGTCCCCCTGTTCACTGATGTAGAGGGCAGTTACATTGCCCTGCTCACAAAAGTTGGTGCAGCGTCCCTGGGTGCAGCGCACCTTGCAGACGGTCGGGGTGAAGAGCACCTTGATGCGCTCAGCTCCTCTCCTTCCTGCTGCCGTTCCTCCTCGGTGGCCGGAGGTCTGGTTTCTGGCTGGAAGGGGGAAGAAGACGAAGCAGAGGTAGAGCAGTGGTAGGAGCCTGAACCTGGGTCTGAGCTGGAGCATGGTGCCGTCCGATTACTGCCGATGCATCCCACGGAGAAGAGACACCACAGAGATCCAGGAGAAGAGCTGCCGCGTACTCTTACGCTTTGTTCAATCACACTCTCTCTCGCAACTGGCGCAGGACGAGGAGGGAAAGGAAGAAAGAGAGAAAAAAAAAAGAACAGACCCAACGCTTCCTTTCCTTTTTTCCTAAACACACCAACCAAAGAAATTAGGAACTTTGAGGGGGAAGCACCCACACAAGTGTGTGAGTGCTTTTTAAATTTTATTTTTTTACGCTTTCTTAGTGCCTGTCGACTTAATTGGAAGCAGTATAGTGAGAATGCTCTCGTCGAGCCTCCAAACACAATGTTTATAAGGGATCCAATCCATCACCCTGTACTGTTAACTCTTCACTGCAGTCCCTGACCATGTCTCTGTGCCCTGCCGTTATGCTGTAACCGTAATCTGTTTTGTTTCCCCCCTTTTCCTTATACTCCCCACTCCCCCCTCTAGTTTCATAACATGGACCGTCCTGTCATCTGAGGAAGAGACCACAAGGAGGGCGGAGTGGGGGGGGTGAGGCAAGGTTTGAGTTTCAGGTCCTCGCTGGCATTGTAAACTGTGGTGGTGAGTCATCTCTCTCTCTCTTTCTGCTCATAAGGCAGGGGGGAAGAGGAGGGAAATTATTTTCCTTTCGCTACGCATTTTCAGAGATGTCATTTCACAAGCCCCACAGGCTCTTCTGTGACATACACAATGTGCATTAAACCTGTTGCCTTACCGAGCCAGCTCATGCCTGAGCAACAGGGGAAAGAAACGTGCACGTGCCATCCACGTTGCACTGGCTCACATCACTCTTACCGCTGTAAGCACTTGGACCTGTAGGCCATCTAGGGTAAAAATCACATCACTTTCACTACCTGAGAAAACTATAGGAGACAAATGTTAAATAATCCTTTTATGGTCATTCATGAATATAAACCCCGGAAACATCCCAACCCCATTCGAAAAAAGGAGGTTGATGGAAACACCTCATTATTTAGCTAGGAAAGGAATGGTAAAGAATGGAAAATATAAAACCAATTGACAAAGAAATTCAATGTAATGTCAAAAAGTTATTAGCGAAAACTGTATGGTCGTTAGATTTACAAACATGACGTGTTCTTTATATTCACTTATAATTAACCCCGAAACAAAGCTAAGCAGAAATTCCTTGTCGAGTTTGGAAGACAAACAGCTGCGTTGGACTGGGCTCAAACACAGGTGCCCCATTACAGACCATATTTCCAGTTTCACCAGTATTACTACACCAGTATAAAACCTGGAAGACCTGGGAGGACAGCGAGCGAGGCACGCGCCAGTCAACTTCACCAAGGCCCTAGACCACATCAAAGGCTTGGTGAGGTTAAGTACTGAAATAATTATGTTTTACTTGAAGCTTATATGGGTCATCAACAAATCTGGGAGAATGACGTAATATAGCTCATGGGAATGGACCAAACTAGAACCCAGAGAGAACTGGTAGCCTAGTGGTTAGAGCGTTGGGCCAGTAACTGAAAGGTTGCTGATTTGAATCGTCCAGGTTCTGTCGACGTGCCTTTGAGCAAGGCACTTAACCCTAATTGCTCCTGTAAGTCGCTCAGGATAAGAGTGTCTGCTAAAAACAAAAAAATATGAAAGAAACTACAGGTACACTGGTACTGTGGTCAGTGGTCATCCCTTATATGAAGTGTCTGAACCACCTGCGGAGGCACTGCACCACTGGTCTGATCCGCACCTGTAGCTCAACGTGGTGCGTCATTCTGGGCCAGGACTTGGAGGCTGGAAGGTGGAATACACTGCCAGAAAGAGAGAGAGAGGGGAGGTCCTTGGCGTAGGCTAGGACAAACAGTAAATTACCATGCTACCGCTGGGACGAGCCGTCTGGGTCTGGACTGTGGGTTCCTGTCTTGCTGGGGGAGGAGGAGGAGGTATTGGTGTCTGCTCAGGACAGGTGTTCACAATGTTTTCTAGTACGGGTCAATGAGGTAAATTGTTTTGCCTCCTTTGAGTGTTTTATTATGGATGTTAGCCAGTGGAAAAACTGTAGTCCAATTAGCATTCACTTATAACCTTTCAAATACTGCCATAAAAATGCTCCAAGGTTGGGACTTATTAGCTATACAGTACCAGTCAAAAGTTTGGACACACCTACTCATTCAAGGGTTTTTCTTTATTTTACTATTTTCTACATTGTAGAATAATAGTGAAGACATCCAAACTATGAAATAACACATATGGAATCAAGTAGTAAACAAAAAAAGTGTTCAACAATTCCAAATATATTTTAGATTTTAGATTCTTCAAAGTAGCCACCTTTTGCCTTGATGACAGCTTTGCGCACTCTTGGAATTCTCTCAACCAGCTTCACCTGGAATGCTTTTCCAACAGTCTTAAATGAGTTTCAACATATGCTGAGCACTTATTGGCTGCTTTTCCTTCACTCCGCGGTCCAACTCATCCCAAACAAATCTCAATTGGGTTGAGGTCGGGTGATTGTGGAGGCCAGGTCATCTGATGCAGCACTCAACCACTCTCCTTCTTGATCAAATAGCCATTACACAGCCTGGAGGTGTGTTTTGGGTCATTGTCTAAACCAGATAAGATGGCGTATCACAGCAGAATGCTATGGTAGCCATGCTGGTTAAGTGTGCCTTGAATTCTAAATAGAACACTGACAGTGTTACCAGCAAAGCACCCCCACACCATCACACCTCCTCCTCCATGATTCACGATGGAAACCACACATGCAGAGATCATCCGTTCACCTACTCTGCGTCTCACAAAGACACGGCGGTTGGAACCAAAAATCTCACATTTGGACTCATCAGACCAAAGGACACATTTCCACCGGTCTAATGTTAATTGCTCATGTTTCTTGGCACAAGCAAGTCTCTTCTTCTTATTGGTTTCCTTTAGTAGTGTTTTTTTTGCAGCAATTCGACCACGAAGGCGTGATTCACGCAGTCTCCTCTGAACAGTTGATGTTGAGATGTGTCTGTTACTTGAACTCTGTGAAGCATTTATTTGGGCTGCAATTTCTGAGGCTGGTAACTCTAATGAACTCATCCTCTGCAGCAGAGGTAACTCTGGATCTTCCTTTCCTGTGGCGGTCCTCATGAGAGCCAGTTTCATCATAGCGATTGATGGTTTTTGCCACTTTCTTAGTTCTTGAAATTTTCCGGATTGACTGACCTTCATGTCTTAAAAGTAATAATGGACTGTTGTTTCTCTTTGCTTATCTGTGCTGTTCTTGCCATAATATGGACTTGGTCTTTTACCAAATAGGGCTATCTTTTGTATACCAACCCTTCCTTGCCACAACACAACTGATTGGCTCAAATGCATTAACCTGTTGGGGCTAGGGGGCAGTATTTTCACGGCTGGATAAAAAAACGTACCCGATTTAATCTGGTTACTAATCCTACCCAGTAACTAGAATATGCATATACTTATTATATATGGATAGAAAACACCCTAAAGTTTCTAAAACTGTTTGAATGGTGTCTGTGAGTATAACAGAACTCATTTGGCAGGCAAAACCCTGAGACATTTTCTGACAGGAAGTGGATACCTGATGTGTTGAATTACCTTTAAGCCTATGCCATTGAAACACACAGGGGTTGATTAATGTTTTGGCACTTCCTATTGCTTCCACTAGATGTCACCAGCCTTTACAAAGTGTTTTGAGTCTTTTACTGTGAGATATGACCGAACAAGAGCCATGGAACGGTGATGGCCGATTAGACTCTGGCGCGCGAGTTCATGTTGGGTACCCTCGTTCCAATACGTTATAAAAGAGAATGCATTCGTCCACCTTGAATATTATTCATGTTCTGGTTAAAAAAGGCACTAATGATTTATGCTATACAACGTTTGACATGTTTGAACGAACGTAAATATATTTTTTCCCCTCGTTCATGACGAGAAGTCCGGCTGGCTTAGATCATGTGCTAACAACACGGAGCTTTTTGGATATAAATGATGAGCTTTTTTGAACAAAACTACATTCGTTATGGACCTGGGATTCCTGGAAGTGACATCTGATGAAGAGAATCAAAGGTAATGGATTATTTACATAGTATTTTCGATTTTAGATCTCTCCAACATGGCCGTTTGTCTGTATAGCAAAGCATATTTTTCTGGGCGCAGTGCTCAGATTATTGCAAAGTGTGATTTCCCAGTAAGGTTATTTTTAAATCTGGCAAGTTGATTGCGTTCAAGAGATGTAAATCTATAATTCTTTAAATGACAATATAATATTTTACCAATGTTTTCTAATTTTAATTATTTAATTTGTGGTGCTGACTTGACTGCCGGTTATTGGAGGGAAACGATTTCCTCAACATCAATGCCATAGTAAAACGCTGTTTTTGGATATAAATATGAACTTGATAGAACTAAAAATGCATGCATTGTCTAACATAATGTCCTAGGAGTGTCATCTGATGGAGATTGTAAAAGGTTAGTGCATCATTTTAGCTGGTTTTATGGTTTTGGTGACGCCTGGCTTTGAATTGACAAAACATTACACACAGCTATTGTCAATGTACTCTCCTAACATAATCTAACTTTATGCTTTCGCCGTAAAACCTTTTTGAAATCGGATAACGTGGTTAGATTAAGGAGATGTTTATCTTTCAAAGGGTGTAAGATAGTTGTATGTTTGAAAAATTTGAATTTGGACATTTATTTGGTTTCAAATTTGCCGCTCTTGAAATGCACCTGCTGTTGATAGGGTGCACCACGGGTGGCACGCTAGCGTCCCACATAGCCCCAAGAAGTTAAGAAGGTTAAGAAATTACACAAATTATCTTTTAACAAGACACACCTGTTAATTGAAATGAATTCCAGGTGACCATCTCATGAAGCTGGTTGAGAGAATGCAAACTGTGTGCAAAGCTGTCATCAGGGCAAAGGGTGGCTACTTTGAAGAATCTCAAATCTAAAATATATTTTGATTCGTTTAACACTTTTTTGGTTACTACATGATTCCATATGTGTTATTTCATAGTTTTGATGTCTACACTATTATTTTACAATGTATAAAATAGTAAAAATAAAGAAAACCCCTTGAATGAATAGGTGTGTCCAAACTTTTGTCTGGTACTGTAGTAAAAAGCTGTTAAATAGCCAGTAAATTGTACGAATCCGAACGCAACGTTTCACCGTGCAGGACGTTTAGTGCAGCCTGAGTCTCTGTCTCAGTGCACTCAATCCCTCTGCCAGTTGTCCAGACCAGTCTAGTCCTACTCTCTCACACACACACACACACACACACACACACGTTTTCTACAGATAGGAGTATTATTCCAATTACAAAACAGGAAGCTCTGCTCCATGTACAACAGATTGCCCCTCCACGCATGGCAGCAACAGCTACCAAAATACTAGCAATCAGTCTAGTGGCTCTGTAAAGGATCAAGAATGGAACTGAAGTGTTATACTCTGTGTGTGTGTGTGTGTGTGTGTGTGTGTGTGTGTGTGTGTGTGTATCTTCATGGAGGTTTGATTTTATTAGGATTTATTTTTGTCCTCTTTTGGACTAATCTTCCAAGAGTCCTTAAACATTAAAATACGATCACATTTTCACATATAATACACTGTTACAAACAAATAATACACTGACATATTGTCCAGATAAATACTCTAACAGTCTAAAAATAAAAATGTATTCTTCATCTACCATAGTTCAGCACAACTTTCCTATGTATTATATTTAAATGCTTTTAAAGTATTGTTTGCTCAGATAAATTATAACATTTCTTTATTTTTAGGTCGAGTGTGTATACGTCTGCGTGAGCGATGGTGGCCTTTGGCAATGGCCTTTAAAATTGGTCCTGGAGGGCCTTTATGTTTGCAGGGTTTTTCTCCAGACGTGTTTTAATCAGGTTCAAGGCGAAACAGCAGATCAACATTATGAAGAGATTGAACGATTGGAAATAACTGCCCACATTACATAGCAGACTTTGGCCTATGACCCTTAAATGGGGTGTGCTAATTCTTTGTTCGTTTTAAAATTACGTTTCTGTAGTGAGATTACCAAGTGTGATTGACAGGTGCGAAAACTGAAATGACAGGGAGGACAAAACAGGTCATTGTAAATAAGAATTTGTTCTTAACTGACTTGCCTAGTTAAATAAAGGTAAAAATACATTTAAAAAAAAGATCACTTCATTGGTCAATGGCCCGGTCAAATCTTAGCCTATAGGGGATTGCAAAGGGAGGGGGAATGAAATCTTTCTCTTGTGCTTACAATGGCTTTATTCATACACAGCAACTGTTCATCCACAATGCTCCTGCTTGCCACTCAAGAGAAGAGAAGCTCTCTCTGACTCCCAGGATGAGGGGGGGAAAGTACTAAAGCTATTAAACCGATGGAGGAATTTAGAGAAGGACTTCTTACACAAACATTTGCATGAAAAAAAAACTCCAAGTGCCTGGGTACTTAAAGAGGTCAGGGGATACAAAAAAACCAGGACCCTCAGCTCTTGTGGAATGACAGATTACTCAAAATGTTCAAGGCACTGTCTCACTTCTGGAAAAGAATATGAAAAAATGCAAAACCTGACCCTTACTTCTCTGACTTGGAAACTTGGATTAAAGCTTTATAGCAGACATTTAAATTGGGTTTTGAGGGGAAAATCAAGCATTATAGAGTCATACTCTCTCTTTCCATGTGAGACAACATGCTCTGTTCGAGTGACGTTCACCTATTGGATATTAAAAGAGAGTAGGGCACAGTAGTGGTATATAGACACAACTGTACAATACTTAGAATGGGCCTTACATTGTTTAAAGCAAACCAGGTTGCTGAGAGAAATATAGTGCTCTTGCTTGTGGTGTTGGGTAAGTGCAACTAATGTGCTATTTTGCTATGAGATCATGTCTTGAATAGCACTGAGTGACCATTACACTAATCTACAAATCAGTAGTGTAAAGTTGTCAAAGCTTAGTGTCGCATCAAAAAATGAATACCAAACCAGACAACTTGAAGTACATTCAGTACATAAACTAAAGCATGGTTCTCCATAATATGGCAGGCGAACTAACGCCAGTTGCAAACAGGTCATTTTCTCCTGTTAGATTCCAGTACTATGGAGTTAAAATCTGAGCTAAAGGGACTGGAACATCTCATAGGTCACTGGTGCCACAGACGTTGTGGGAGATTGTGTCCGCCCTCGTGAATAATATGCCAGTTTCACCCCTTAGATTAGGTTGGTTCCCATCCACCACCACAGAAAGCCATTTCAACATGCCATGAGGTCATAGGGGCAGGAGATTTGGGGGATCCCATTAGTTAAACATCGTCTATCATCTGGGCCATTACTGTACCTATGCCAGTGGGCCAAGGGAAACAATGGCAGGAATTGGTCACAATGGGTTACCAGGGTCCGTACTGGTCTGAAAATCGCATCTACTCACCGATAACCTTATCCCATTCCCTAAGTGTAAACAACTAGGAAATGGGCTAAATCATTCAAATAACATCAGGGTGTTTTGTTTATGATGTGGTAAGTATTCATGGAAAATTCCATGCTATGTTCATAGGTGTACCAACACGATATCCATTATAAAACGCATTACTTTGTCACCACCGGACTGGTGGTGACAAAGTAATGCGTTTTATAATGGATATCGTGTTGGTACACCTATGAACATAGCATGGAATTTTCCATGAATACTTACCACATCATACAACACTGGGAGCAAAGCATTCCATATCAACACCCTGTTAATCACAACAAGCAGGAACCTAACACAATATGATATCTGATCATTTGCTGCCTTGACCATTATCATATTACTTATCACAACAACATATGTTATCAGCACATAGTGTGGTCAAAGTAAGAGAGGCTGGGGGTCTAAGTGAAGGGCCTGTCTGTACTCACCTGCAGGTGGGCTCATGTGGACGGTGTACTGGCCCTTCTGGGTGTGGAAGCTCTTGACACTGGTGGTCCGGGTGTCCTGTAGGTCTGACGGTGAGGCTGATTGGAGCTTCTTCCGCTCTGTCTCGATGTGTTTCATTAGGATGGAGGTCATCTTGTCGCCTCGGCCCCCACGGGCCAATGCCTGTTTTAGCAGCACTGACTGAGCCTCCTGCAGACTGGACAGGAGACAGAACAGACAGTCAACAGACTGGGCCTCTGGCAGACTGGACAGGAGACAGAACAGACAGTCAACAGACTGGGCCTCTGGCAGACTGGACAGGAGACAGAACAGACAGTCAGCAGACTGGGCCTACTTCAGACTGGACAGGGGAGACTACAGAAAACGTCAACAAGTACGGTAACTAAGAGTGTGTGCTGTGCGTCTGTTACTACTGACAGTAATTTATTACAGTAGATTGGCAGCCAGCTAAAATCCCTGGCCTAAAGATTTACTCACTGTATTATTACATGGGGGTACATCAGATACACTATTGTAGTGTATTAAGCAAGCAACAATAGCCTGTTCATTCAATTAGATACTTAATTAAATCAGCATCAACTCTCCAACAGCATCTGCCTAGAAATGAAAGAAACCCCATGACATGTTCATCCATGTTATTTTTTATTTTTTATACACAATTATCAGTTTATCAGCTTGATGGGGCAGACATACTGACTAGGCTGAGGACTTACATCCCGGGATTTACGGTATTACTGGTTAGTGAAGACATCACAACTATGAAATAACACATAAGGAATCATGTAAACTCAGCAAAAAAGGAAACGTCCTCTCACTGTCAACTGCGTTTATTTTCAGCGAACTTAACATGTGTAAATATTTCTATGAACACAACAAGATTCAACAACGAGACATAAACTGAACAAGTTCCACAGACATGTGACTAACAGAAATGGAAGATCTGTGAAGCTATTTGGATTTTTACGAATTATCTTTGAAAGACAAAGTCCTGAAAAAGGGATGTTTCTTTTTTTGCTGAGTTTAGTAACCCAAAAAGTGGTAAACCAATCAAAATATATTTTATACATGAGATTCTTCAAAGCAGCCACCCTTTGCCTTGATGACAGCTTTGCACACTCTTGGCATTCTCTCAACCAGCTTCACCTGGAATGCTTTTCCAACAGTCTTGAAAGAGTTCCAAAATATGCTGAGCATTTGTTGGCTGCTTTTCCCTTACTCTGCGGTCCAACTCATCCCAAACCATCTCAATTGGGTTGAGGTCAGGTGATTGTGGAGGACAGGTCATCTGAAGCAGCACTCCATCACTCTCCGTCAAATAGCCCTTACACAGCCTGGAGGTGTGCTGGGTTATTGTCCTGTTAAAAAAAACAAATGATCGGCATATCGCTGCAGAACGCTGTGGTAGCCATGCTGGTTAAGTGTGTCTTGAATTCTAAATAAATCACAGACAGTGTCACCAGCAAATCACCCCCCCACCATCACACCTCTGCTTCCATGCTTCACGGTGGGAACCACACATGCGGAGATCATCCGTTCACCTACTCTGTGTCTCACAGAGGACTCAGCAGACCAAAGGACATATTTCCACCGACCTAATGTCCATTGCTCGTGTTTTTTAGCCCAAGCAAGTCTGAGTCACACAGTCTCCTCTGAACAGTTGATGTTGAGATGTGTTACTTGAACTCTGAAGCATTTATTTGGGCTGCAATTTCAGAGGCTGGTAGTAACTCTAATGAACTTATCCTCTGCAGCAGAGGTAACTCTGGGTCTTCCTTTCCTGTGGCGGTCCTCATGAGATCCAGTTTCATCATAGCGCTTGATGGTTTTTGCGACTGCACTTGAAGTTTCAAAGTTCTTGAAATGTTCCAGATTGACTGACCTTCATGTAATGGAGTGTCATTTCTCTTTGCTTATTTGAGCTGTTCTTACAATAATATGGACTTGGTCTTTTACCAAATAGGGCTATCTTCTGTATACCACTCCTACCTTGTCACAACACAACTGATTGGCTCAAACGCATTAAGAAGGAAAGAAATTACACAAATTAACTTTTAATAAGGCACACCTGTTAATTGAAATGCATTCCATGTGACTACCTCATGAAGCTGGTTGAGAGAATGCCAAGAGTGTACAAAGCTGTCAAGGCAAAAGGGTGGCTACTTTGAAGAATCTCAAATATAAAATATATTTTGATTTGTTTAACACTTTTTTGGTTACTACATGATTCCATGTCTTATTTCATAGTTTTGATGTCGTCACTATTAATACACATTGTAGAAAAAAGTAAAAATAAAGAAAAACCCTGGAATGAGTAGGTGTGTCCAAACCTTCGACTGGTACTGAATATAGATCGTAGCTACCAGATGTCATTTTTGGTGAGTTTGGTAATTTATAAGCAAATGTGAACGAGAGACATTGTGCTAATGAACAAAGTTTTGATGCATGCTTGTCTGAAGGAACAACACTGGAGCAGCATGTGTACAAACTGTCTGTGTGCAGTATGGAATCGGTAGGTGTCATGGATTCCCCCAGGACTGCTGCTCATTCCGTTCACCAGATTCGGAGGTCTACGTCACCAGGCTTCTAGGCGTCACTGAACCGGATTCATTACCACCAACCCCGGACTGTCTTGTCTAATTACACACACCTGGTTCCCATTTCCCCTGATTAGTATGTGTATATAGAGTTGAAGTCAGAAGTTTACATACACTTAAGTTGGAGTCATTAAAACTAGTTTTTCAACCACTCCACAAATTTCTTGTTAACAAACTATAGTTTTGGCAAGTCGGTTAGGACATCTACTTTGTACATGACACAAGTAATTTTTCCAACAATTGTTTACAGACAGATTATTTCACTTATAATTCACTGTATCACAATTCCAGTGGGTCAGAAGTTTACATACACTAGGTTGACTGTGCCTTTAAACAGCTTGAAAAATTCCAGAAAATTATGTCATGGCTTTAGAAGCTTCTGATAGGCTAATTGAAATCATTTTAGTCAGTTGGAGGTGTACCTGTGGATGTATTTCAAGGTCTACCTTCAAACTCAGTGCCTCTTGGCTTGACATCATGGGAAAATCAAAAGAAATCAGCCAAGACCTCAGAAATAAAATTGTAGACCTCCACAAGTCTGGTTCATCCTTGGGAGCAATTTCCAAATGCCTGAAGGTACCATGTTCATCTGTACAAACAATAGTATGCAAGTATAAACACCATGGGATCACGCAGCCGTCATACCGCTCAGGAAGGAGACCTAGAGATGTACGTACTTTGGTGAGAAAAGTGCAAATCAATCCCAGTAGAACAGCAAAGGACCTTGTGAAGATGCTGGAGGAAACAGGTACAAAAGTATCTATATCCACAGTACAACGAGTCCTATATCGACATAACCTGAAAGGCCACTCAGTAAGGAAGAAGCCACTGCTCCAAAACCGCCAATAAAAAAGCCAGACTACGGTTTGCAACTGCACATGGGGACAAAGACCGTACCTTTTGGAAAAATGTCCTCTGGTCTGATGAAACAAAAATAGAACTGTTTGGCCATAATGACCATCGTTATGTTTGGAGGAAAAAGGGGGATGCTTGTAAGCCGAAGAACACCATCCCAACTGTGAAGAACGGGGGTGCTTTGCTGCAGGAGGGACAGGTGCACTTCACAAAATGGATGGCATCATGAGGTAGGAAAATGATGTGGATATATTGAAGCAACATCTCAAGACATCAGTCAGAAAGTTAAAAAAAGTGGTCACAAATGGGTCTTCCAAATGGACAATGACCCCAAGCATACTTCCAAAGTTGTGGCAAATTGGCTTAAGGACAACAAAGTCAAGGTATTTGAGTGGCCATCACAAAGCCCTGACCTCAATCCTATAGAACATTTGTGGGCAGAACTTAAGAAGCGTGTGCGAGCAAGGTGGCCTACAAACCTGACTCAGTTACACCAGCTCTGTCAGGAGGAATGGGCCAAAATTCACCCAACTTATTGTGGGAAGCTTGTGAAAGGCTACTGGAAAAGTTTGGCCCAAGTTAAACAATTTAAAGGCAATGCTACCAAATACTAATTGAGTGTATGTAAACTTCTGACTCACTGGGAATGTAATGAAAGAAATAAAAGCTGAAATAAATCATTCTCTACTATTATTCTGACATTTCACATTCTTAAAAGAAAGTGGTGATCCTAACTGACCTAAAACAGAGAATTTTTACTGGGATTAAATGTCAGGAATTGTAAAAAAAAAATTGTTTAAATGTATTTGGCTAAGGTGAAGGTAAACTTCTGGGATTCGGGATTCGTCCCCGTCATTTTTATGATCTTTGCTATTTTGGGTAGAGAAATAAAAGCCCCTATTTTTGTATTCCTGCGCCTGTCTTCTATCATTACACAACGTGACAGTAGGGCAACGACCTGCCTGCTCTGCTCAGAGA
Source organism: Salmo salar (assembly GCF_965601325.2). NCBI lineage: Eukaryota > Metazoa > Chordata > Actinopteri > Salmoniformes > Salmonidae > Salmo > Salmo salar. The sequence continues at coordinate 50,807,146 of NC_138310.1, read as the reverse complement.
AGATGGGGGAGGAGCAGATTGAGGGGACGAGAAGGAGAGGAAAAAAAAAAACTATAGGAAATCAAGATAGCCATGGCAGCTGTACAAATAACTCATCCAAAGAGCTTTGACTGCTCAAACACGGCAGAAAGCTAACACTATATGATGCCCCGTCTCCTTATTAATTCAGCCACTTACTTAGCTAACTAGCAAGTTAAACCAAATACACAGCTGGCTCAACTGTTCTGGGGAACTACAGTCAGCCTCAATGTAAAATAATGTGACAGGTGAAATGAAGAACGTGATCTGCTTTACCGCCTAACGTATTGCACAAGTTGACTGCAGGTATTTACTTAAAAAGTAGATACAAATATGACCATTTATTTTAAAACTTAAAAGAAAAAGTCACAGGATGGAAAAACCATTCCGTGGCTATTTCCAAATACCCCGGTAAACAATATATATGGTATACGGTCCAAGACTACTCTCTACTATCCTAAGTGCTGACCCTTGAAAAACATTTGGTTTTGTAAAATGAATAACAGCACTGAAGCCTTGATTTAATCCTAGTACCCAAATTAGTTTGACAAACTCTAGTGAACCAATAGATTATACATGTCCCTTGTGGAAATACAAATAAAAAAAACTAAGTGAATCACTAACATGCTGAACAAACCACTTGCGTTGCATGTGCGAGTGTTGCAAAATCAATTTACACATACATGTTATTCAATAATTTCCTCCAAACTGCTTGCGGGCGTCTGCGTTGCCATGCGCTAAAATAGAACTTGAATGTTTCATGTGTGTTTTGACCTGTCACCAAATTAATATAGTTGGTTCACAGTTGGTTTTGGTATTTTAACCTGAGTGTCATGAACCTCACTGGTGAAGATAGACAAAATCAACAGCTTACAAAAGGAGCCAGTTTGGTCAGCCATGTAAGAATCTCTTGTAGTAGAGACACTTGAACGTTGAAGTTGGAAATGTTTTGGTGATAGCATCATTTCGATAATCCCCAGCTGAACATGTAGCCCTGACCTGCACTTGACCGACCATAACTTGTGTGGGGGGGAAAACAGAACTTGAAACAAACATCCAACATCAAACAGCTGCAGTGGAGGTGCATAGTGGGAGTAGGGATAAAACCAGTTCATTCAAGCCTGGGAAATCATAATTGGGGTGACAGATCTCAGTATGTTACAGGCTCCACCATACCAAGTTAATACATTCTCCTCCCATGTTTACTTAATAAGGATATCCACCAAATCCCTATGTTTTGATGCGATCACTGTTTACTTAACACACCACTCCATGTCTTGCGCAATACCGTCCCCAGGTTACAGCACCTTTTTTTTTTTTTTGACGGCTCGCGGTTTGGCATCATTTCAGATGCCTATATCATTCTGTGGAATTCTGAGAGAGTGCACTGTGCCTGCAGACAGGGTGATCTTACACAGAGTCCATCTGTGTCCGAGCCACTAGTACAGAACTGCATGGGCCTGTTAGGAGTATTCACCTACACTACATTATGCATTTACCTTCTTATGGATACCTGTTGAGTACCATGGACCTGGTGAATCAGTGACCCAAGATATTTACTTAGTTACAGTTTAGCATTAGCATCGTTGAGTGAAAAACAATGAGAATAGTTGGAGTAGGACCCCTTTAAGAGTGTTTCAAAAAGCTTGCCTAAATCAACTCAGAGTAACTTGAAACTAAGTTGGAGCAACGTGCCACCATAAGAGGTTTAAAAGCTTTGGACAGGGAATTTGTTTACCTAAAAACATTATTAAACTATTTAGACACGTCTCTAAAATTCTATTTAATAACCTGATCCAAGGGTGTTGTCTCTTAATGATTCTGCCCAGCAACAAGGGAACAGAGATAAGGAGAAGTCAAACTATGCAGAGGCACTGGGGTCATACTCTAAGAAGAAATAGGGCTTATGTCTAACTGTCTCGGGACCAGACTAAACCTAGACGAGTGTGTGCGTGTCCGTGTGTGATGACAGGGAGCCGGCCTGGTGGTCTGAGGCATTTAACTTCACTTAGACTGGACAGCAAACAGAGCAGAGATAGATGCTCATGGACAGTGGTTGTACCTATTCCATCAATCTGACCTACAGCAGCACAGTCTAGCAGATTGCACGTAATCCTATAGAATGGCCATAGTAATGCATACATACTGTACATCAGACTGCTATGGCTTTGGTTCACAGTAAACACAGTCAAAGCAGTGTACTAATGCCCCCACATGGCCTGCGTCCCAAATGGCTCCCTATGTAGTGCACTACTTTTGACCAGGGACCATAGGGCTGTTGTCAAAGGTAGCACACTACACAGGGAATAAGGTGCCATTTGGGACACATCCATAGAGACGTGATTAGTTTAAATCCAACATACTGCGGTGTTGAAGCCTGCAGAGATCAATCTGTTTACATGGATGAGGAAGCAGGGTTAGTGAAATGTGAACTCAGGAATGAGAAGAGGAGCAGAGCCAAAAGACGAGAGAAAACGCTCCGTCCTTTCCAAGACGCATTAAATCACTGCTGGGTTTAACTTCTCCACTGTGTTTTTTTTCCTCTCCAGAAGACATGGTTTTATTGTACACAGACACAAGGTTCAAATCAAACAACGCTCCCTTAAATCTTTTAAAAGATTGCTTTGTTTGTAGTGATGCATGTGACACAGGACGGTGATGCTCTAGCTTTGGTTTGCCACAACAATACAAGATACAAAATCAAGTAGTAGTCACAAAGACATTTATTAAAAATAAAGACATTAAAAAATAAACCTATGTTGAGGTCGCTGGTCGCCATTGTAACAACATACAATTTCACTATCAACATCATCAGAAACGATTATGGTGATTCGGTCCAAATTCCCACAGAGCTGGACGCCTCAGGCCTCCAGTGGATATCTCTTTTGCAGACAATGTTTTTGCTGCTTTTGTGAATGAGTAGCAGTGGCTGCTGGGGGTTGTAAAGGGAAACTCTGTTTTCTTCATTAGTCCGCATTGGAGACGTAGCCTGTACGCAGTTAGGGGAAATGTTCCTCAACTATATGAAACAGCTAGACTGTAAGTGACCGGCTTCAGTACAGTAAGTGCTAATGCTATAAAGTTCTCCCTAGCACTACATGTCTTGCAGGATATGCTGAATCACTACACGAGGCATGGTGTATACATTAAATAACTAACATTGCAGTATGGTATACATTAAATAACATGAACATTTTTGTATTTTTAACCAATTTCAACAACGCTACAAGACGACTTGAAGAGAATAACATTAACTATTGCAGCCTTTCTTAAAACTACGGGTTGCGACCCAAAGGGGGCATGTTTTTATGAGCATGGTCCCAGGAAAACAGAATGTCTTATTTGGGTCCCAGGCTGAAAAAGGTGAAGAACCCCTGAACTATTATATGAATGATGAACATTAAAGTTTCCAACAGCTGTCACCCACCAACAAAGTTCACATTTTGGCAAAAGACTTACGGAGACTAAAAGCTTTCTTTTTTATTTCAGAGCATAAATATGTATTATTTTCACAGGCAATCCTCTTGCATGACTTCAAGGGCTGTTTGGTCTCTTTACATGACACACTCTGACCATTGTCTGCATAATTAACAGTTTTGAAAATAAAATCCTAGGACCCCTTGTAAAAACCACATCTCTTTACTATGAACAAAAACCCACGCAAATACACACACACTGGCTCCGTTTGCAGTATTAGTTCCACTATTAATTACAGTAGATTTTATTTGGAGAACAGTTCCACCTGCTGACTATCCTGGGTAACTTCACTCCACAGTCAATTTTAATAGAAGCTTTCTTTCACATTCCACAAACTTAAGGGTTACCTCTATCAGTTGAGGCCGCAAAATATTGTCATCACTGGATGATTTAAAAAAAATTGTTTACTAAAGGTTCAGTTAGCTGTCAAATTAAATATTGATGTTAAATAAAATATGATCTGGTCTAGAGCACAAAACAATGTCTTCATCTTTTTGTCAACTTATATTTTATATAAGTCTTTACCCCTAGGCTGGCACTGAGCCAACCCTATCTACCATTTGGCAAGGTGCCCTGATCCCAACACCTGCACTGCATCAGCTGGACCAAACTAAGCGCTACAGACACTCTGACTCTGCACCTGTGGCCCACATGCTGGGCTAACCCAGGCCTCTGACTGGAGACTGGCACATCAAAGCCAGCAAACTGAGAGGAGGAGGAAATGGAGGAGTAGAGAAGGGACTAAATGGCACAAGCTGGTGATGCAGTAAATCAAGGCAGTGCACAGTAAACAGAAGTCAAAAACTCACGTAAGAGGTTTCCAGCGCACAGTGCTGACTGGTGTCCCCTCTGTCCTCCATGCAGCTGTGGTCTCAATGGGCACTGGGGTGGTGGTGGGAATGACGGTGGTTGTTGAGAGGGTGGTGGTGGTGCTGACCATGGGGCTGGTGGGGCGCAGGAAGGCCCAGGTTAGGCCAACGAGGCCGTAGGTCACGCTTGCAAACTCACAGCGGGCCCCGTAGAAGCCCGTTCGGCATTCACAGATGTTGGGCTGCCTGCACACGGCTCCGTTGTGGCAACGTGGAAGGCATCTCGCTTCAAGTAGGGGGAGAGAGAGGAGGAGAAGGTTCATAAAACCAGAACAGTGGACTGTGGTTGAGAGGGCTAAGATGCTAGAGCAGAAACTCAACCGTAAGAGGATAACTGCTTCGACCACTTGTGCGGCACATTTTACAATTTCAATAAAACCTCAGTAGGACAAACAGCTTAATGTGCATTGTAACTTAACAAGAAAAACAGCCAATGGTGGAACGGTCAAGGTTTCACTCCACTGAAATGAACTAAGGAATGAAAAGAGGAGAGGAGGGAGAGAGCCATGTTCCTGGATACAGGGAGCGGGTATTCATGCATACATGACACAGGCCTCCACCCCCGGTCCCAGGCTCTTGGTTTCTCCCATCATCCCTGGCTGGGCGTCATTGTGCCCAGGCCGAACCCCCTGGAGGGCTCCAGTAATGGCCCATTGGCCACAGACAACAACAGCATAACCCAAACCCAGCAGCTTACCACAAATCTCCTGGCTGCCTCCATGAATATCAACAGCGATGGGCACCGCTTACTGACAATGTTTCACGGGTTGTGCACGGAAACCCTTTTTATCCATGGCTTTTTCGCACGAAGGCTAGCACAATGTGACCAAACAGAAGTTAGACTCAAACTGCACAGTGGACTGAATCTAACGAAGGGCTCTATTCAATCAGATTGGCTTTAGCCGACATCCGCATAGCGGCTGTTTTGGTGGTGCTGGACGTGGAACTGCGTAAGGGCTGCCAAATGCACGAGCGGCCTTATACATAATGCGGACATTGTCATTGGCTGCACTGAGTCGCATTACAGTTTTTTTTCAATTGCTGACAAGCATCGGTCAATACTGAAGACACTTTTTCAAAACCCTTCACACAGTCTGCATTAACAACATGCATCTTGGCCAAACAGTTAATCTCACCTCCAAAACTCACTCAGACCACCAAAACACTTCATACATGTCTCAGAATAAGCTCGTTCGACCATAACACTGGCAACAATTCTCACTCAGAAAGCGTACATTGTCACTCATCACACACTGACCTAAAAAACACTAACAACAGGGGGAGCATTACATAAATGATAAACTTTTCTCTGAATGATTTTTCACATAAATCAGTATTTCATTATAGAATAAGAATAACACCTTTTCACTTTATTGACTGTACTAAAATATGTAACAAGAATGAATTAAAAAATGCAGCAATTTGCTTCAATAGCCTTTATTTTTTTCTATATCGTTGCATGTAGTAATTTACTAATGGAAAATAAAAAGTTGAAACAAAAAACAAATTCCTGAAATTCCAGGGCTGCAATAATAACTACAACAACAAAAACCATCAACAACATGTATAGTATAATCACTCATACTGTAGAGTACTGTGAGGGTTCTAGTTCTCATCAACATGTATAGTATAATCACTCATACTGTAGAGTACTGTGAGGGTTCTAGTTCTCATCAACATGTATAGTATAATCACTCATACTGTAGAGTATTGTGAGGGTTCTAGTTCTCATCAACATGTATAGTATAATCACTCATACTGTACAGTACTGTGAGGGTTCTAGTTCTCATCAACATGTATAGTATAATCACTCATACTGTAGAGTACTGTGAGGGTTCTAGTTCTCATCAACATGTATAGTATAATCACTCATACTGTAGAGTACTGTGAGGGTTCTAGTTCTCATCAACATGTATAGTATAATCACTCATACTGTAGAGTACTGTGAGGGTTCTAGTTCTCATCAACATGTATAGTATAATCACTCATACTGTAGAGTACTGTGAGGGTTCTAGTTCTCATCAACATGTATAGTATAATCACTCATACTGTAGAGTACTGTGAGGGTTCTAGTTCTCATCAACATGTATAGTATAATCACTCATACTGTAGAGTACTGTGAGGGTTCTAGTTCTCATCAACATGTATAGTATAATCACTCATACTGTAGAGTACTGTGAGGGTTCTAGTTCTCATCAACATGTATAGTATAATCACTCATACTGTAGAGTACTGTGAGGGTTCTAGTTCTCATCAACATGTATAGTATAATCACTCATACTGTAGAGTACTGTGAGGGTTCTAGTTCTCATCAACATGTATAGTATAATCACTCATACTGTACAGTACTGTGAGGGTTCTAGTTCTCATCAACATGTATAGTATAATCACTCATACTGTAGAGTACTGTGAGGGTTCTAGTTCTCATCAACATGTATAGTATAATCACTCATACTGTACAGTACTGTGAGGGTTCTAGTTCTCATCAACATGTATAGTATAATCACTCATACTGTAGAGTACTGTGAGGGTTCTAGTTCTCATCAACATGTATAGTATAATCACTCATACTGTAGAGTACTGTGAGGGTTCTAGTTCTCATCAACATGTATAGTATAATCACTCATACTGTAGAGTACTGTGAGGGTTCTAGTTCTCATCAACATGTATAGTATAATCACTCATACTGTAGAGTACTGTGAGGGTTCTAGTTCTCATCAACATGTATAGTATAATCACTCATACTGTAGAGTACTGTGAGGGTTCTAGTTCTCATCAACATGTATAGTATAATCACTCATACTGTACAGTACTGTGAGGGTTCTAGTTCTCATCAACATGTATAGTATAATCACTCATACTGTACAGTACTGTGAGGGTTCTAGTTCTCATCAACATGTATAGTATAATCACTCATACTGTAGAGTACTGTGAGGGTTCTAGTTCTCATCAACATGTATAGTATAATCACTCATACTGTACAGTACTGTGAGGGTTCTAGTTCTCCCTTTCTCCTCCATTTAGCCACAAGTTCTCATCAACATCACATCTTATGTCTTCTCTGGCGATGCATCTTGGAAAGTATCTTCTGGAATGTCTAATCCAACCCTGCCACTCTTCTTTCCCCACCAACCGGTCTTCCTTGATCCATGTTTCCAAACTAAATCATTCCGAAGCCGTCCTCTTTTGTCTGTTTGGTAACTGGACTAAAAATTTTAATTTCAAATTGCAATCAGCTGTGTTTGGAATGATTACATATTCTGATGAAACGTTCTATATGTTTCAATCTGGTTACTGCAGAAATGCACGACATTTGCCATCATTCTGTTTTGAATGTGTTTCTAACAGTTTTGGAAACAATCAGCATTTGAAAGCATGTGCTGCAAATATATAGTTTTGCAGGTGGTGGAGTATGAATGAGAACAGAGTTCATGGATTTCGGAGAATGTGGTCATTGAATGCATTTTGTGTGAAAGCAATGATTCACAGTTTGGTTCACATACACTTTTGTTTCGCTGACTATGTGAAGAGTTTTGACAATGTGACTTCAGTTTTGACCAATACATGTTAGCAATTGAAAAAAACTAAGAGAAATCCCATGCAGCACTGCTTACAAATGTGAACACTGGGATGTGAGATGTAATCTACATCTCGATAAGGATTAAAGAAATCCTAATTATTTTATTTAATGATTTTCATATTTCGATATAGCCTACACTTTCTCATTCTGAACTTCTAACACGAGTGGGACAGGTGTGGTTTAATGACAAAGATCAGAAGAGCAGCTGCTCACCGATTCGACAGCTCCAATGCAGTTCCACCGCCGACAACACCAAAACATCAGCTATGTGGGTGTTGGCTATCGCCGGTTAACGCTTGATCTGATTGAATCTAGGTCTAAATCTGCTTCCACTTCAGAGTTTCCTTCTCAGTGTGGCTTTTATATTTGATCAATAAACCTTAGAGGGGGGAAGGAAGTATGGGTGTATATTTGTGTGTGTGCATGCCTGCGTGTGCGTGTGCGCCTCTGTGCGTGCATGCATGAATGTGTGTGACAGTGTGAGATTCGCAGTGAGTTTGTGCTTCCTGACAATGTGCAGGGCCGTGCTAGGAATGCTGAGCCAGGTTGTTTTGACATGACACTGGCCCTTTAAATCCTCTAGGTCAAGGGGTTGAATCATGTAAAGGTGTTCAATCCCTGAAAACAAGGTTTATGGAGGTGTGGATTATAATGATTACACCACAGAGATGTGTTGGAGACAGACATGAATAGGAGCTCTTCCTTTCTTCAAAGCTCCTGACCTCTTCTCCGTGTACAGCACAGTGTGTAGACAAAGTAGGGCCCGTATTCATAAAGTGCCTCAGAGTTACACTGCTGATCTAGAATCACTTTTTCCCACTAATTGGTCTTTTCACATCATGTCTTTTTCAGAGCTTATCTGATTGGTCAAAAGACCAATTAGTGAAAAAAAGTCAGAATTGGGCTGCCTGTGTAAACGCAGCCTACGACAGACTCTTCAAGACCAGAGGTACTCAACACTATCAACACATGACATTCACTTTCATAACATATCGAAACAAATCGATACCGGACGCTTTTTGCTACACACTGCAAGTCTGAAGGTGTCCTATCGTAATTAATCAATATGTTGTTGCAGAGAATTTTCCTGTGCAGCAGGAAAGGCACATTGTAGTGTAGTCGAGGTTTAAAAAGGTCAAATTAAGATAGTATATCTGTACACTGTGTAGGTCTTGACCGGAATTCACATTTGCCATCCACACCGCCATCATAATCAGAAAATGATGATACAATGAAATCATACATGCTCCAGATGTCTGACTGAGTGAAATGGGAGGAAACACAGGTTGGACTGGGTTCTGCTGATGTTGGATGTGACATTACAACTTCCAGCTGGGTGGAGAGAACATTCCATTGTCCTATAGAGCCTGATTGATGCTCGCTCGCTCCTTATTAAACCAACTATTGACAGCTTGCCATCTATATACAGTATAGTACTAGGAACAGATCAATCACAAGTACCATGATAGAGACTTTTGTCATCAGGGGTGTCATGTACTCCAAAAATCTGAAGGGGCATAAAGTACGTGAAGATGGCTGGGGGGTGGTCCGGAGGGGGGCTAGGCCTGAAACAGCTTTTTCCTGCAATCGAGAGCCATAATCATTACGTTTAATTCTATGTAAAAACAAATATGTATTTTTCTGCATATCTAAGCATACCTCTTGAGCTGTCTGTATCCTCCTGACTGGTGGTTATTTTTTAAAGAAACTAGTATACTTCTCTGCTAAAGTCTGGGTAAAATAACAAAAGGAATGGCAGTCCTATTCAGAACATTTAGTTATTGCTCGCTTTTCTAAAGTCTACCAACCTTGCCAGCAGGCATGCCAGCTAAGATAGTTATAGACAAGCTAGCTATTCTAACTTGATTGATAGCCTGAAATGGCTTCTTGGTAGCTAGTTATGAGGTTGGGAACCTATCTGGGCTAGCTTAACCCAACTTCATAAAATTGTTGGTGGTTAGTAGTATTACAGAGTTATTATATATATTTTGTTAACAGGACAAATCTGAAGGGGCACGTGCCCCTGTGTCCCCTATGGGCAAGACAACTTTGGTTGTCGTGGTGATATAAAGACAGCCATCCATAAGGCGGCTCCTTGCAACAACAACAAAAAGATTTATCCATGATATTCCACGATACGGTATGATGAGATCTTTATATAATATTTCCCCAACAATGTGGAACAACATTACACATTATGGAAGGGCTGACAGTCCTGCTATGCTTGGAGAAATGTCAGTGGACATGAGAAACTTACGTTTGGTGCATTTCTGAGTCTTGGGTGAAACGGTCCATCCGTGGCAGCACCTGTTTCCACATACGTTAGTCCTGCAGAGAGCAAGGGAGACAGACAGACAGACAACATATTAAAGATATCAGAGTTTGTAGGATCAGATCACTGCAGCAGTCAACGGCCCTGGAATTTCTAACACACCGGACCATTTTTTCCCTTAAGGCCCCCACACCGGACCATTTTTTCCCTCGAGGCCGGCACAACAGCCCATTTGTTCCTTGAGGCCAACATTATTAGCCAGATAACGATCATTTTGCGCAAAAAAATAATCCAAGTTAGACAGGCCCACAAAGCTAAAAATAGACCAGCCCATGCGGCATTTGCTCGAAATGCCAATGACAAGTCCGCCCCTGGCAGCAGTTATCACAGTAGATAGTTTAGGCTGTCATAAATTAAGGTTAAGCTTAAAGACAGGAACCCCACACACAAAAATCCCAGACACTACTGCTTTATAACACAGTTCAAGGTCATGAATACAAAATAAATCACTTAATTTGATCACAAAAGGATCTAAACACAGTGCTATTTTCACAACTTCCTGGATATCCATAAAAAACTACTTGGGGCACCCAGAAATGTACTGTTGCTTCAGTGTGAAACAGTTAATACCTCCTTGTCTTTACACTTGCCTTTGGACGTAATAGATTCAGTTTGTTTAAAAGGGAGCTATGAATATGAATGAGGGGCCATGGTGTGGTTGCCCTGGGTGAGAAGGGCCTCTGTCCGTCCTGTGCACAATGCATGACAGATAGTGTTCCCACACTGGTCTGGCCGTATCTGTCTGTCTCTGGGCCAGCCGCTTGCCCCCTCTGCTCCACAGATTGGGTAAACAAAACCGGATTAAGGGTCCTCTGCAGAGTCTCTTTTCTGGGGCACCCGCCTGTTTATCCAGGGGGCTTCTGGGAGGAGGCAATTAGCACGCCAACACAAGCCACGGTGACGACGCCCTCTTCAAAGTGACAGCTCAGCGTGACCCGCGCCACCAAGCTCCCCTTATACCTCCTTTGTGGGATTTGCTAATTAGTTACAGTTTTCTGGCTTTATTGTGTGTTTGCAAATAGTGGGCCAGGAGCCTCTTCCAAAAGGGTCTGACTGGGGGTCTGCAAAGTAGCAGAGGCAGGGCCCCTATTCAAACCCAGCAGTGAACTCACCCAGAGGAAGGTGAGCCTGTCTGGAGACTGGGAATGACCTTTGACCCCAGGCCAAGTTGGAGGCTAATTCAGAAGATGTCACTGCCAAAACAGACTGTCAGACCATTGATGCGCTGGAATTACAACTATATCAACGCTAAATTGCGGATCTTTCAGTTTGGACACAATCATGAAGATATTTTGTAAAGGATTTTTAAATTGACCAGCAACATCCAATCGATCTCAACAAAAGATGTGCAAACTTCCTAACCAAACCCAAACCTAAACAGGACTGTGACAGGCATAGCATTGTTCTCTCTGACTGACAGTTCCCTTCAGTGCAGGTCTTGAGAAATGAAAACCACCCGAGTTCTTCCAACTATGAAGACGGGTTTTAGATACAAGCTAGTTGATGTGTCAACATTTGCACATGGTCTCATTCAACAGAGAGGGCATGGGTCACATGACGGAGGTCCTATATGACTAGGCACAGGGGAAGGAGTCAGCTGGCGATGGGATGAGTGCCGTTCATTCGGTGCGGTCAGCGCCTCCTCCTCCCTCCCTCCCTCCCGATCTGACAGCTGAATGCAGAAACCACTGAGACAAGGTGGAGGGGTTGCTTTCACCCCAAATAGGGAGTTGTCAGCAGCGGTGGTTGTGGAATGGAAAATTACTGGACGTTTCTTTGTCTCTAGTCGAGTCTTAACGCGGTTCTGACACTGCTCTAATACAGTAGAATAATCCCCAGCCCCTGTTTTTACAAAACTAAGTGAGACCTGTTGTCTGGGTGGAGGAGCCACCCCATTAAGAGCCTGCATACTCACACTGCTCCCATCCACTGCCATAGGCTATCCATCTTTCTGTCTTCAACCTTTTCTTCTGGTGACTGAGCACCGATTCTGAAGTGCCTGACTCTTAGACTTGGGCTTTCTATCCTCTCATCTTCTAGGTCTTATTCTAAAAGGCTCAGACTGAATGCTGATTATTTAGTTCTAGGGTCTCTCTGCTCTGGAACAGGACTAATGTTCTGGAACATGAGAGACTCCAAGAGCTTCTGCATTGCGGCATGTGTTGCGTTAGCGCCTATAGCCTGCCGTACAGTACAAGCACATAATACTGCAATGTTTCAGAGGAGCTCTGTGGCTGTGTATAAAAAGGCTCACACAAAGAGAGCCTTAGTTACACAGTCACACTCTATAGGCTCACTGCAGCTCCGCCAAGTCAATTCATGCTCTTGTTCTAGCAGAGTTCAGGGATTCATTTCCCTCCACTTCGCCCCCATGAGAAGATCAATAATATATTTACCCTCTTAAATGACATGGGGTGCTAAAGATCCTCATCAAAGAGGCTTTGAAGCGATGCCAGTTTCCGGGAAAGGTCAGTCGCTCACCTAAGCCCGGGTTGAACTGCTGAACCGCCACCCCAGAGGCCCCCCACCACCCGAGTAGAACCACGACAGTGTTTATTTTGGAGATTTAGCCAGGATCCTTCTGTGCATTGGGGCTAAATAGAGCAGATTGGGACTGTCATGGCCCCCAAAGAGAAATGGCCTGTTGGTGATAAATTAGTTGTGTGTACTAGTTTATCTCAATTAGTGAAATATTTTTTCACTGAATGAAAACATATGAGTTGAGGCATTCAAATATTCCAAATAAGGCAGTCTGGAAAAGGGGAAGTAATGATTAATCCTATTAATTGCTTAGAGAGCTTGTATACGGTTTTACGCTCATGGTATGACTAGAAGTACTGTTATGTACCAATGCAATGGGATAATCAAAATTCCTACCCTAGCTTTAAGGATCAACATTTCCTCTGCAGGTCAGGGGAATACTTCACCGGATGATGTGTTGGGTCTCTAATCTGGCCATAGTTCAGAAAGTGGCAAACTCCATGAACTTTGCTGTGCATGAAGTGCCATTTCCCAGTCCTGTGTGATTTGACTTTGGGTCCATGTATCACTTGTTGTCATGCACTTTAATCAAAGGTGCAGTAAAGTCACATATAACTTACATGATAACTCTTATGTCAAATAGAAGAATTTCTCACATTCCAAGAGGGACTTGTGCAAACATACAGACCTGTGTACATTTTTAGGATGGAATGACATTGGATTGTGGTCTACCATTTTGATGGATAATTGAAACAGATAACTTGAAGTAGGTTACCCATCAGAAAGAAATGTACGTCAAAGCACAAGTCATTATTTTCTAGTAGCCTGACTTTCCAGAGGACAATAATTGACAAAATAATAAAACACCCAAATGTGTACTTAATCAAAATGTTAATGAAACTATCAAATGACAAAGGACACTGAACCATGGGCTGATTCTCTATACTATAGGCTACGTAATGTCGGCTATTGTAAAACACCTGCTTTTTGACTGTCGGACTCCGGAGTTGTAAACTACATTTATCACTGGCTACTCACCCATTTAACTGAAGTGTCACATTAGTTGCGTATTTCCAGTACTTCTTTCCATTAAAATGGTACTGTTTCTGTTTTAATTTGGGTTTTGAAGTCGTCGTCATTCTCCACTGAGTGTGATAAACTTGATCATTCACGGTCGCGTGGTGGTACCTGCCCGCCGTTCGCCTCTGCATCTCGTGCCCTTTGTGGGCTGAACGCCTCACTAGTGTCCCAGAAGATTTCGAAAATGTAAGAAATACAAGAAATGTCACCCCAAGAACGAAAAAGTTAGCATATCTCCTGCTTGACATCTTTAGAGGTCTCTTCTGCGTTACAAATCGACCCTATGAATAATCCAAGAGCAACGGAATTACCAGGAAATTGTTAAAAGAAAAATACAATTTAGAAACTAAGAAATATAAAACATTTTATGCAATAGGTGAGCCAAAACAAAACAATCATATACAATTTGAGCACATGTCTTAGTTTTGCCTATTTTTGCAAATGCAATTAATAGGCTAGATCATTTCCTTTTCAAATAGAAAATAAACTCGACTCTTCAGACTCCACTATTAGTTCTTGCATTACTCGTAGTCTACCCCATTAGAAAATGGTAAAGTCGGTTTAAAGTTCGCCTTAAAAATGTTGAGCCAATGGGATAGGAGTTCTAAAATATAAGAACAGCACAGCCAATCAGATATGTGTAGGACCAGCGCATAGACATGGAAATAGAGGGGTGACCACCCCATCATATGTTTTCTTTCTCAGTGGACCTTTATGATTTGCAACATGTAGGCTATCATGCCTTGCAGTGATTACACATTAGAATGCATAACCTCTGCCCAGTATGAGGGGTGATACATGTCAGTGATAAGCTATTGAAGTGAGCTATCCTCTCCCTGTGCGTGTACTTTGCGTGCGGATAAATAATCAATCTATGCAATTAAGGGTAGCAGTAGCGGTTTTCTGTCATGATGCATGGTGCACTGGAATGTAAACATACACAAATACCACCACCAAAAGCGCTGTCCCACTGATTCCAATGATGCCATATAGCTCCTGGAAAAGGAAGAGTTAATGAGAAGTTAAGGAAACCAAGTGTTGTTTTAGGTAAGATTTGACAGATCTACATATAGTTTGACAGATCTACATATAAACTATGAATGTTCATGATTATAACAGCTCAATCTTTGCTCAGACTGAGACAGATAGGTTGTATCAAAAATGTATTGAAAAACCCTCCGATGCAGAAGCATGTCTTCCCCCATTGACTTGGTGCTATAGAACTTTAAATTGGACAACAATTTGCAAATGTGCAGAGGTGAAGGGTTTTCAAAAAGCCACTAGATGGCAGCAATGGTACAGATATGCAAAGTAATTGTGGCAAAGGACAGTTTCTGATTGTATAATTTTTCATGCTTGATAAAGGTTCTGTTTCACCAGTAATGACAAGTGAGACAGTAATCTGAGATACTTGAGTAATAAGATGAGTGACATGTAAAGTGAATGAATCAACTGTCTTTGTTTTAGCCTAATGTATGTTTTTGGCGGAGTCGATATATTGCATTTTGCATGATGATGCAAAATGCATCATATGATGCAAAACTTGCGTCATGATGAAGTGGCAAGTGACACTTTGCTTCTTGAAAAATCTACATCTTGAAAACTTTATTGCTGACATGCAAACATTTTGGGACCGTATGAACAGTGGACTAATTCATTTTTGAGTAAATTCTTTCTTTAACGTGAAACTGGGATGTAAATTAACGCCTAGGTACCAGAGAAATGACAATGATAAATACATCTTGCAGGGGGATAATTGAATATAGGATAAATGCCCATGAAACTATTCAGCATGGGGACATTCGCGTTGCGGAGCAGTCAGAGACCGTCTCAACCCAGCCCTCAATCACAGGGCCTCTCATAGTTTCCCTCTAGGTCTTGTTCAGATGCTTCGACACTGGCTTAAAGTGTGAGCAAACATTTTAGGTATTGTAGAAAAGTCCAAATACACTGAGTGTATAAAACATTAGGAACACCTGCTCTTTCCATGACAGAATGACCAGGTGAATCCAGCTGAAAGCTATGATCCCTTCTTGATGTCACTTGTTAAATCCTATTCAATCAGTGTAGAGGAAGGGGAGGAGACAGATTAAAGAATGATTTTTAAGCCTTGAGACAATTGAGACATGGCTTGTGTATGTGTGCCATTCGGAGGTTGAATGGGCAAGACAAAAGATTTAAGTGCCATTGAACGGGGTATGGTAATAGATGCCAGGCGCACCGGTTTGAGTGTGTCAAGAACTGCAATGCGGCTGGGTTTTTCACATTCAACAGTTTCCCATGTGTATTAAGAACGGTCCACCACCCAAAGGACATCCAGCCAACTTATTTTTTTATTTTTGTATTTTTTTAAACCTTTATTTAATAACTAGGAAAGTCAGTTAAGAACAAATTCTTATTTACAATGACGGCCTACCCCGGCCAAATCCTAACCCAGACGACATTGGGCCAATTTTTTCCCCAGGTTAGGCGCCAACAGAGAAGGCCGCCTCGCTTCGCGTTCCTAGGAAACTATGCAGTATTTTGTTTTTTTATGTGTTATTTCTTACATTGTTACCCCAGATAATCTTAGGTTTTATTACATACAGTCGGGAGGAACTATTGGATATAAGAGATGTACATATTCTTATTCATTCCTTTACACTTGTGTGTATAAGGTAATTGTTGTTAGGAGTGTGTATCGGAGGTAAAGTCAGGTGCAGGAGAGCAGAGTGTAGTGAACAGGCGCACTTTTTATTCCGGTCAAAATGACAGCACAAAATAACAATAAATATGCCCAAAACATGGAACATAGACAAAAAGTAATGCGCATAACAATATCAAAATACACGTAACACAAACAATCCTACACAAAGACATGATGGGGAACAGAGGAATAAATACATATGAATTGATTGGGGAATGAAAACCAGGTGTGCAGGGAACAAGATAAAACAAATGGATACATGAAAAATGGAGCGGCGATGGCTAGAAAGCCGGTGACGTCAACCACTGAACGCCGCCCGAACAAGGAGAGGAGCCGACTTCGGCGGAAGTCGTGAGAGTTCCAGGATGGAACGGACGGAGTACGCCGGGGCAGCCCTCGATGTCCAGAGGGGCGGAAGAACCTCCCTCAGACTCCTGGAGCGGACCAGCCACCACCGGCCTGAGGAGAGACACATGGAACAAGGGGTTAATATGGTAATCGGGGGGAAGCTGTAACCTGTAACATACCTCGTTCACTCTCCTCAGGACTTTGAATGGCCCCACAAACCGCGGGCCCAGCTTCTGGCAGGGCAGGCCGAGGGGCAGGTTTCGGGTCGAGAGCCAGACCCTGTCCCCTGGTGCAAACACCGGGGCCTCACTGCGGTGACGGTCCGTGCTGGTCTTTTGGCGCAGCGCGGCCTGCTGGAAGTGACCATGGGCGACTTCCCAGGTCTCCTCCGCACATCTGAACCACTCGTCCACTGCAGGAGCCTCGGTCTGACTCTGATGCTACGGTGCCAGAACCGGCTGGTACCCCAATACACACTGAAAGGGGGAGAGGTTAGTGGAGGAGTGGCGGAGCCAGTTCTGCGCCATCTCTGCCCAGGGCACGAACGCCGCCCACTCTCCCGGCCGGTCCTGGCAATCGGACCGCAGAAACCTGCCCACATCCTGGTTCACTTTCTCCACCTGCCCATTACTCTCTGGGTGGAAACTCGAGGTAAGGCTGATCGAGACCCCCAAACGTTCCATGAATGCCCTCCAGACTCTTGAAGTGAACTGGGGACCCCGATCAGACACTATATCCTCAGGCACCCCGTAGTGCCAGAAGACGTGTGTAAACAAGGCCTCCGCAGTTTGTAGGGCCGTAGGGAGGAGACGACAGGTCTTAGAGAAACGATTCACAACTACCAAGTTCGTGGTGTTCCCCTGTGAGGGAGGAAGATCCAGTAGAAAATCAACCGACAGGTGTGACCAAGGCCATTGTGGAACGGGTAAGGGATGTAGCTTACCTCTGGGCAGGTGTCTAGGAGCCTTACACTGGGTGCACACTGAGCAGGAGGAAACATAAACCCACACGTCCCGAGCCAAGGTGGGCCACCAGTACTTCCCAGACAGACAGCACACCATCCGACCGATCCCCGGATGACCAGAGCGGGGTGATGTGTGGGCCCAATAGATCAACTGGTCACGCACAGCAGACGGAATGTACTGAAGTCCGACGGGACACTGGAATGGAGCGGGTTCACTACACAACGCCCGCTCAATGTCCGCGTCCAGCTCCCACACGACCGGCGCTACCAGGCAGGAGGCCGGGAGAATGGGAGTCTGATCCATGGGCCGCTCCTCTGTGTCATACAGCCGACAGAGTGCGTCTGCCTTAACATTCTGGGAACCACGGTCTGTAGGACAGGGTAAACACAAAACGGGTAAAGAACATGGCCCACCTTGCCTGACGAGGATTCAGTCTCCTAGCTGCCCAGATGTACTCCAGGTTGCGGTGGTCAATCCAGATGAAGAAAGGGTGTTTAGCCCCCTCAAGCCAATGTCTCCACGCCTTCAAAGCCTTAACCACAGCCAACAACTCCCGGTCCCCCTCATAGTTCCACTCCGCCGGGCTGAGCTTCTTCGAGAAGAAAGCACAGGGGCGGAAGCTTCGGTGGCGTGCCCGAGCGCTGAGAGAGCATGGCTCCGATCCCAGCCTCTGACGCGTCCACCTCCACTATGAATGCCAAAGAGGGATCCAGATGGGACAGCACGGGAGCCGAGGTAAACAGAGCTCTCAGCTGCCCAAAAGCCCTGTCCACCTCAACTGACCACTGCAGACGTACAGGACCCCCCCTTCAGCAGTGAGGTAACGGGAGCAGCCATCTGGCCAAAACCCCAGATAAATCTCCAGTAGTAATTGGCAAACCCTAAAAATCGCTGCACCTCCTTTACCGTGGTGGGAGTCGGCCAGTTACGCATGGCTGCTATGCGGTCACTCTCCATCTCCACCCCTGATGTGGAAATGCGGTACCCTAGGAAGGAGACGGACTGTTGAAAGAACAGGCATTTCTCAGCCTTGACGTACAGGTCATGCTCCAACAGTCGTCCAAGTACCTTGCACACCAAGGACACATGCTCGGCGCGTGTAGCGGAATATATCAGAATGTCATCGATATACACCACTACACCCTGCCCGTGCAGGTCCCTGAAAATGTCATCTACAAAGGATTGGAAGACTGATGGAGCATTCATCAACCTGTACGGCATGACGAGGTACTCAGAATGCCCTGAGTTGGTACTAAACGCCGTCTTCCACTCGTCTCCCTCTTGGATACGCAACAGATTATACGCACTCCTGAGATCCAGTTTAGTGAAGAAGCGCGCCCCGTGCATTGACTCAATCACTGTGGCGATAAGAGGTAGTGGTTAACTGTACCTCACCGTGATTTGATTGAGACCTCTATAATCAATGCACGGGCGCAGACCTCCCTCCTTCTTCATAAAAAAGAAACTCGAGGAGGTCATTATCAAACCTCTAATGTAACTCTGATTATCTTAGACTCCAACTATAATCATCATCACCCAAACACCCCTTCCCCCATCTCTCGATATTAACCTGAGCAATCAAATCTAGCTTCATTATCTTTGTCAGGGCTGTTTTATGCCTGGGAGATTCCCCGGCCTGCCAAGTGCTCTGCCTGTATGGCTCCACATTCTCTTGGGCCGTGGAAATGTACTACTGAAGACAGTGGTGGAAATAGTAAATTACCCTGGGATATCCTACTGAATGAAACGTATATATTGCTGCAGGCTCCATCTTTCAATGGCTAACAATCAGTGGAGCAAAGCAGGCCTTTGATCTGATTGATAAGATGGCCAATGGGCTGTATGATAGGATAGGCATCAGTACTAGCATTTCAGTGGCACGTTGACATTTCTTTGTGTAATCATACCATTAAGTCAATTACATTCACATTACGTTTCACTTTTCCCATGACTGAAGAATGCCCCTGCAACAACGATATATTTTATTGGCCATCTTGGACCAATGCGATCGCTATGACTCTAGATCCAGCTAGCTGTATGAACTATGGTAAAGAGGGAGGGAGTGAGTTGAACCGCAAGCAAATGTACGTAGCATGGAGTTCTGTGAGTCTCTACAGTGTACACACACCCACTCCACTATTCGTATGCACAGAGGCATCTTTATTCTCTGTGTTCTGTTCCACGTGAGTGCCTTACATTGTTTAGCCTTTCTTTCCTTTCTCTTCCCGTTGAAACAGGAATGTTTGTAGTCGCAAGCTGGGAGAACTGAGCAGCATTTTGCTCGAGGAGAGTTTCAATGTGCAACAGGCTTGGTAGGGGTAATGATGCAGATGGTAATTGTGAATGAGTGAGTTTGAGATTGTGTATGCGGCGTGTAGTGTCTGATCGCATACATCATATGGTTGTGTACATACAGGTCATGGTGCGTGTGTGTGTTGGGTTGTGGGTGGTAGCCTCGAGCCAAACTAACCCAAGGAAGTTTTTTTCTACTCTGGCTTTTCATATAACATTATCTTATTGATGTAATTTATGCTGGAACTTGAGCTACGCCCACAGCTTGGAATAGAAGTGATCAAAATTGAACAAAAGTGCCTCTTGGGAATTTGCACTACTGTACTGTCGAATTCTGTGGAAGGTGTGCTACTTTGAGGTCTTGCTACCTCTAACATTAATATGATACATTGCATTCGGAAAGTATTCAGACCCCTTGACTTGTTCCACATTTTGTTACGTTACAGCCTTATTCTAAAATTGATTAAATTGCCTTTCTCCCTCATCAATCTACACAAAATACCCCATGATAACAAAGTAAAAACATAAGTATTCAGACCCTTTACTCAGTACTTTGTTGAAGCACTTTTGGCAGCGATTACAACCTTGAGTCTTCTTGGGTATGACGCTACAAGCTTGGTACATCTGTATTTGGGGAGTTTGTCCCATTCTTCTCTGCAGATCGTCTCAAACACTGTCAGGTTGGATGGGGAGCGTTGCTGCACAGCTATTTTCAGGTCTCTCCAGATATGTTTGATCAGGTTCAAGTCGGTGCTCTGGCGGGGCCACTCAAGAACATTCAGAGACTTGTCCCGAAGCCACTCTTGCGTTGTCTTGGCTGTGTGCTTAGGGTCGTTGTCCTGTTGGAAAGTGTACCTTCGCCCCTGTCTGAGGTCCTGAGCACTCTGGAGCAGGTTTTCTTCAAGGATCTCTCTGTACTTTGCTCTCTGTACAATGCTGCCACCACCATGCTTCACTGTAGGGATGGTGCCAGGTTTCATCCAGACGTGAAGCTTGGCATTCAGGCCAAATAGTTAAATCTTGGTTTCATCAGACCATAGAATCTTGTTTCACATGGCCTTTTGGAAAACTCCAAGTGGGCTGTCATGTGCCTTTTACTGAGGAGTGGCTTCCGTCTGGCCACTCTACAATAAAGGCCTGATTGGTGGAGTGCTGCAGAGATGTTTGTCTTTCTGGAAGGTTCTCCCATCTCCACAGAGGAACTCTGGAGCTCTGTTAGAGTGACCATCAGGTTCTTGGTCACCTCCCTAACCAAGGCCCTTCTCCCCCGATTGCTCACTCTAGGAAGATGTCACGTCCTGACCAGTAAAAGGGGTTATTTGTTAGTGTAGTTTGGTCAGGGCGTGGCAGGGGGGTGTTTGTTTTGTGTGTTTGGGGTTTTGATGTATGTTCTTTATTTTTTATATTTCTATGTTCATTCTATGTTCCCTATCTAGTTTTTGTATTTCTGTGTTTTGGCCTGGTATGGCTCTCAATCAGGGACAGCTGTACTTCGTTGTCGCTGATCGGGAGCCATACTTAGGTAGCCCTTTTTCCACCTGTCTTTTGTGGGAAGTTGATTTTGCATAGCTGTGAGTAGCCTGCAATACTGTTCGTTCGTTGTGTTTTGTTTATTGTTTTGCTGGTTGACGTTAATAAAAATATGATGAACCCAACCCACGCTGCGCCTTGCTCTACTCCTTCAGACGGACGTTACAGAACTTCCCACCACCAACGGACCAAGCAGCGTGGAAGGGAGCAGAACCAGGAGAGGAGCTATCTAGAGTCATGGACTTGGGAGGAGATTCTGGACGGACAGGGACCCTGGAGACAAGTGAGAGAATACCGTCGCCCGCTGGAGGAGATTGAGGCAGCGAAGGGCAGAACGGCGTTTCTGGGAGGATCGGCTGGCACGGCAAGTGGAGGCTGAGAGGCAGCCCCCAAAAACTTTTTTTGGGGGGCACACGGGGAGATTGGCGGAGTCAGGCGTTAGACCTGAGCCAACTCCCCGTGCTTACCGGAAGCGGCGTGGTACTGGTCAGGCACCGTGTTATGCGGTAGAACGCACGGTGTCTCCAGTGCACGCTCATAGCCCGGTGTGCTACATCCCAGCCCCCCGCAAGTGCCGTGCTAGAGTGGGCATCCAGCCAGGTAGGAGTATGCCTGCGCAGCACATCTGGCCACCAGTGCGTCTCCTAGGCCCAGGCTACTCAGCGCCTGCTCTACGCGCGGCAGCCATCAGTCCTCTGCACAGCCCAGTTCGCCCTGTGCCAGCACTCCGCCCATGCAGGGCTACTGTTACAACCCAGCCAGGACGGGTTGTGCAGGCTGTGCGCTCCAGACCTCCAGTACGTCTTCGAGACCCGGTCTATCCTGTGCCTGCTCCCAGAGCCAGGCCTCCTGCATGTCTCTCCAGCCTGGTGAATCCTGTGCCTGCTCCCAGAGCCAGGCCTACTGCAAGTCCCGCCAGTCCGGAGCCGCCAGAGCCGCCCGCCAGTCCGGAGCCGCCAGAGCCGCCCGCCAGTCCAGCGCAGCCAGAGCCGCCCGCCTGTCCGGCGCAGCCAGAGCCGCCCGCCTGTCCGGCGCAGCCAGAGTCGCCCGCCAGTCCGGCGTCGGTGGCGAGGGACCCCGCTCTAGAGGCACCACCAAAGTAGGGTGAGCCAGTGGTGGAGCGGGGTCTGCGTCCCGCTCCTGAGCCACCTCCGTAGGGGGGAGGATTGGGAAGGGGGGGGGGGGGGTGTAGCACAAGAACCGTCGTTGACGGTGGCCACCCTCCCTTCCCTCCCTTTAGTTTGGGGTTATTATTTTTGAGTTTTTGTTTCAGGTTCCCTATCTAGTTTTTGTATTTCTGTGTGTTGGCCTGGTATGGCTCTCAATCAGGGACAGCTGTACTTCGTTGTCGCTGATTGGGAGCCATGCTTAGGTAGCCCTTTTTCCACCTGTCATTTGTGGGAAGTTGATTTTGCATAGCTGTGAGTAGCCTGCAATACTGTTCGTTGTGTTTTGTTTATTGTTTTGCTGGTTCACGTTAATAAAAATATGATGAACCCAACCCACGCTGCGCCTTGGTCTACTCCTTCAGACGGACATTACAGAAGAGTCTTGGTGGTTCCAAACTTCTTCCATTTAAGAATAATGGAGGCCACTGTGTCCTTGGGGACCTTCAATGCTGCAGAAGTTATTTGGTACCCTTCCCCAGATCTGTACCTTGACACAATCCTGTCTCGGCGCTCTACGGACAATTCCTTCGACCTCCTGGCTTGGTTTTGGCTCCGACATGCACTGTCAACTATGGGACCTTATATAGACAGGTGTGTGCCTTTCCAAATCATGTCCAATCAATTGAATTTACCACATGTGGACTCCAATCAAGCTGTAGAAACATCTCAAGGATGATCAATGGAAACAGGATGCACCTGAGCTCAATTTCGAGTCTCAAAGCAAAGGATCTGAATACTTATGTAAATAAGGTATTTCTGTTGTTTGGGGTATCTATCTCCCAATTTCCACTCGCTGCAGGTTCTCGGGCCTCTCTGTCGCTTTCCAGATCAGAAGCTTCAGGGGCTTCTACCAAGGATGACTGTAGGGGGGACACTTCAAGGAGCAGAGCCATACAATCATAGGTCCGTCTGATAGCCATTTCAATTACACAAACCTAAAGCCCCATGCAGTCTTTGTAATTTTATTGTAATTTTTTTCCTTGAGCCTCCTTTGGCCCTTCAAATGCTCAGTCTGACCGTGTGGGTGTTATGAAACACATTTGAAGATATTTACATGCACACCCCTGATTGGCTGGTCTAGAGACCACCCGCTTATCCAGATGAACAGTCATTGGCCTATTATAATCAGATCCCATTGTGACATCATTGTGTGGGCCAAAAGTTCCATCCCACCTGAACAGGCTTTCACGTTTTATTTTTTTAACAGCTCTTATACAAAAAGGGCATTATCATCATTTTCACAATGTCATACCGTTAGTTCGACTTTACAGTGTGAAAATATCACAACCATTAAAAACCCCTTTAAATGGGTGTGATATTTTTCCTTTGCCTTTCCAGAAATTGGTACAGACTCTTATTTTTTTTGCTAGCTAGGTTATCAGTAATTACATAATTCAGAACATAATCAGTCCTGCTGTCACATTTAGATCCCTATATCTGCATCATCTCTTCATCCCTCTGTCTTCAATCAGCCTGCCTGACCAGGCTGCGAATTAAGGACTTTGAGCTGCTTCGCTAAGCCTCCTGTAGAACACTGGTGAAGAGAGGTCCCTGTAGTACTGACTGAGTCAATATTTTATCATCTGCACTTCCTTTTCAGTCACATCCCCACAGAGTCTCTCATGGGGGGGGGGGGGGGGGACGACATGTGAGCGCCTCTCTGTCTCTCTGCCTTCAGAGGCACCACAGAGTGCATGATTCAGACCGTGTTGCTTAAGGAGAATGATACATGCTCTCACGTTGTTTGAGGGATAAGAGAACCTGGGACAAAACGACGATCTCATTTGAATGTTCCATTATGATAGCATACGTAGGGTATAGCATACGTAGGGTCCGCGTCAATATGACACAACTTGACATTACTGTCATGACAGCCTACATACAGTATATTATGTAACTTCTCCAGAGTCCGCTCCTAAATATCTTCTAAAGTATAACACGCTGAATGCTTTATAACAGCCCATCCCTACCCAGTCCTCCCTTTCTTTTTGCTTATCTGACTTGTTATCAGCAGGCTGGCTGTGATGCAGCAGGTGTCTCAACAGAGGCAGTTCCTTAGCAACCAAATTCTGTTTGATTATGGTATGTCAGACCCAAGGATATCCGGCAACGGGAGGAAGAGGTGAGTAGAGAGTCTGTCTGTCTGTCTGTCTGTCTGTCTGTCTGTCTGTCTGTCTGTCTGTCTGTCTGTCTGTCTGTCTGTCTGTCTGTCTGTCTGTCTGTCTGTCTGTCTGTCTGTCTGTCTGTCTGTCTGTGTGTGTTGTGTGTGTGTGTGTGTGTGTGTGTGTGTGTGTGTGTGTGTGTGTGTGTGTGTGTTCTTATCAGTATTTTCTTGGGGTAAAAAGAGATGGAGTTTAATCCTTCCTGAAAATAAAGGAGTAATAAATTAGAAAGGGACTGACTGCCTTCCTTCTGACTGCCCCCCCCCCCCCACCTCCCACTCCCTTACTTTCTTTCCAGTGCACACACACTTTCTAATTACTGTAGCCCTTCTATTTCACAGTGTGTCTTCTATCCCCTGTTCTGCTAATCGAGAGCCAATGTAACCATTCGGCCATTACCATGGTTCCAGTTAATTATTTGATGGCTTTGCTCCAGTTGGCGGAGAACATTTAAAAAATAAAATAAAGGAAGTTTCACAACCTACGGTGTTGATTGAAAAGTTTTTTGGCAATAAAGCTTAAGCTACAGGAAATGATTTTCATTCATCACACTTTGCGACAAAGAATTCATTCATGTAATTTAAATCCCTGATAATGCGATAATGTATGTTTGCACTTTTCTTGCGTGTGTGTGTGTGTGCATGGTTTGTGTGTGCATGGGTGTGCATGTGTGTGTGCATGTGTGTGTGTGCATGGGTGTGTGTGTGTGTGTGTGTGCATGGGTGTGTGCGTGGGTGTGCATGGGTGTGTGCATGGGTGTGCATGTGTGTGTACCTGTTTGTGTCTGTATGTGTACTAGCTGTACCTCTACAGAACATGTAGCAAAGAACGTGAGAACCTTGCAGTGTAAGGTCTGTTCCATTCATTGTATTTCAACAACCTAATGGCACCAACACCACAAACCCGGCCAAACATAAACAGAGACAGAGGCAGGACTGTAAATGCCTCTTCCTTTTTTCCAGCGAGTGTGCTTCCCTCTCTGTCAGGGTGTGTGCTGGCTGTCAGTGCCCAGATGGTGGCGTTGGGTAGTGGGTATGGAGCTGGAGGCCAGTGGGCCACAGTCCCAGGCACATTGGCACCGGTGCTACTGGAGGACTGTAGAGAATACAGCAGCTCATGCTGGTGCTATGCCAGGTGCTATGCCTGGTGCTATTCCATGTGCTATGCCAGACTAGCCGTAGACTCGTTCTGTGGTAACAGACTTGTGAGAAGTGCTCAAATTGTTGTTTTGGGTCATATATATTTAGTGAAATTTGTTGTCTTCTATATATAACCATACTACTACTGTAACCTAGCACTCCATTATTTATGTCTCCCCAGAGTGTGTTCTGGTATCTTTCTGTGTGTTAGTGTGTGCATAACCAGGAACATGGGTAATTTATAAAGCAGGATCATGAATGGATTTTGGATGCTGTCAGTTAGTAGCTGTTCTAGGAGCTTCGAAGTGGAGGGGAAGAGAGAGAAAGAGGGAAAAAGGAGGGGGGATAGAGCTGCTCAGCGATACACAGAGACGCATGTGGAGTAAGCGAAACAGAGAGAAAGAGAGAGAGACAGTGGAATTGTGAAAAGGTGCAAACCTGTAAACCCGAGAGTGATGGATCCTCCTTCAGACTTGAGGACGATCATGAAAATGTGGACAAGCAACAAAAAGGGATTCCACTACAGGTTAACCACCAGGTTTTAAATCATCATTCGTCCCTGTGAGAGGAGAAGCTGGGTATCTGACAGCCAACCAGGTGACACAAAGAGAAGTCAAGAGGAGGACCGAAGAAGAGAGGGAGTGTAAGAGAGAATGATGGATGGACG
Source organism: Salmo salar (assembly GCF_965601325.2). Classification (NCBI taxonomy): domain Eukaryota; kingdom Metazoa; phylum Chordata; class Actinopteri; order Salmoniformes; family Salmonidae; genus Salmo; species Salmo salar. The sequence continues at coordinate 50,780,351 of NC_138310.1, read as the reverse complement.
AGCATATGGAGTAAGTTTGACAGCCTCAGAGAGAGAGCGAGCGATATAAGACCTATCTGGGATTCTGTGGCTGTTACTCACGACTTTATTTGTCTTCAGTGGAAATCCATAGGTGTGACAGAGGACCGCTAGACACGCAACTTGACCCACCTGTCCCCCTCCCCTCCATCCCACCCCCACATACGTTTCTCTGCAACCTCCTCCCTCTCCTATCTCCTCTGCTGTCAGTTCAGCAGCTTCTTTGGGGATCTCTTTTTTTTTATCTCACAATCCTCTCATCCAGTCCCATTGGCTTGATTTCTGTTATGGCTACATTCCCAGCCCTTTTTGCCGCTATGGAAGACGCCTCCTACTTGAACACAGCTCCAACCAGCAGCAGATCTTATTTGGAGAAATAGAAAGATAAAATTGAATAATACGTCATTTTGGGGTCGGGAAGACTGTCTACAGGTCCACAACAAGTGCAAAGGATCAGATTATGTTATGTTAAGACTTTGATGCAGAACTGACACTGAGCAGACAGACCTCTGGGACAGAAGATGAGACTTCGACTATATGAAGCGGAGGAAAAGCATTGTCCACAGCCTCATGACAAGGACATTGGGAATCAAGCTCAAACAGCAAGAGTTCTTATTAAATATTGATAACGACAGGCATGTTGGAAAAGCATACATCAATGTTCCATTACCTGCAAAGTGGAAACAAAACAAACGAAAGAGGCTCTTGACACCTGAGGAAAAGATCAGGTGGGATTCTTCCTTCTGGAGGACTGAAAACAGTTGAACCATATACAAAGTCAAGTTAAGGATTTATTCTACTTGAGAAGCCAAAGCCATACTTAAAAGTGTCAGAGTTTCAAAGGGACTGCTTCAGGGAAACAGAGACTAACTGCAAAGAATCTGTGCTGCAGCAGGACATTTGAACTATTTTCCAACAACGAGAGACCTGGACCAGGAAGAAAGAAGTGTGCCGGGGGAAAGGGAGGGGGTGGAGAAGGAGCTTGGCAAGACGGTGGAGACATGGAGAGGATACTGGAATAGCAAAAAAGAAGGAGCATATTGGTTACCCCCCTGGTGCAATGTGTGGTGAGTATGCAAGTCATTAGTTGACGCACTGCACATTACAGTCATAGAGATAGGGAGAGGTTGTGTGTGCGTGTGCATTCGTGTGCTGTCTGCCTGTCTGTCTGTGCATGATGAGTGTCATTGTGTCACGGTACTGTATGAGAGGAAAAAGAGGGAAAGATGTTATCCGATACAGCTTCTTAATGTTTATCGAATAGACAAAAAGCCAAACAGAGAAAGTGTCACTGAACATGTTGTTGAAGGGTACTATGTTGCTCCCCACAGGGGTTTGTTTAGAAGGTGAGCTGGGTCAGAGGTCAGGCTGTTGTTGACTCTAAAGCAGGGATGGGCAACTCCAGTCTACGGGGGTGGAGGGGTGTCAAACTTTTTCCACATCCCTAGCAAACACAGCTGATTTAAAAAAAAAATGGCATTCTTAACAGAAGATCATGATTAGTTGATTATTGGAGTCAGGTATATTAGCTGGGGGTAAAAGTGTGACATCAATCAGGCCCCTGAGGTCCTGGGCCCCCCCCCCCCCCTGGGTGCACATTTTGGTTTTTGGCGGATCACTACACAGCTGATTAAAATAACCAACTCATCATCAAGCTTTGATAATTTGAATCAGCTGTGTAGTGCTAGGGAAAAAAACTAAATGACCACTATGTGATTTCCAGCATCTGCAACAATGAGTCCTGTCAGTGTTTCCAATAGGTCATATAGGACAGCTTCCTGCTTCCTGCTGAAAAGCCCTCCGCTTAAGGCAGAGAATTGACTATAGTTTTGAAAGCGCGCTCATCCTGTAGGATAATGTTCATATGCTTACACTTGTGCTGCACCTTTGGACTCCTTTTGACTTCATTTTTTGATGGTTCTGATAAACCATATGCTTACTTTTGACACGTTTGAAAAATATAAAATTAAGAATTATGATCATAATGTGACGTAGCAGATTTGTTTGACATATTCGTGTAGAAAATAGGGGGCGTGCAACTTTCCCTCTTTGAAAATTCCCTTGTAACCGTTTGGTGTCAGTACTGCGTTCCCTCATCGATTTGAACGTTTTTGCATGGCTGACAAGTGTGAATTGGCCCCCTGGGTGTATGCCCCTATGTCTGAGAGTGTTCTTCAGAAGCACGTCCATCTATCACTATCAACACAGGGGCTTTCATCCCAGACATGTGTGGCTACACAGGGCATTCCCACAAGTCAGATTCATTCACAGAGCAGCCAGGGGATGAGGGATTGATCAATCAGAATGTAGCTGAAAGCCACAGGGAAGCAGTCTCTGGTCTGTTTTCTCCTTCAAGAGCCTCTACATATCCCCCTTGCTTCTTACATTTTATCCTTCAAACTCTCTCGGAAACACCACTCAATCGCTAACAATCAACTTGTATTTGATTAGATTGAGCCAGTTAAGCCACCGTCTCTCAGTTTCATTGGTTGGAGGAGAGGTGGAGATAGAGGAGCTGCAGATCTAAATAGAATGACTGCTGCCCCCCCCCCCCCACCACCACCACCACCACCACCACCACCACCATGACAACCACATACAAATGGTGTTGCCAGTAAATGTTAATTTCATTTGTAGAGAAAGGGAGTGGAATTGGAAAGGGCACAAGTAACCTGCCACCTCTTGAACATCAAGGAGAGATCCCAAAAAGAGGTCACTGGTGAAGCTAATGGGAATAACACCGGAAAAGGGGGAAGCGAGGAATTTAATCCAGTGTCAGCCCGGATGCTTTGGTTGGAAGGACAGTCACTAATCCGAGCGGGAAAAAGCGAAAGATGAACGAAAGAATGGGAAGCGATCTGACAGTCATCCGTTGGCCCTGGGCACCACTCTTCCCTCCCACGCTGCCTGTCCATCAGAGCTTATAATGAGGCCTGTGGATGTCTGGGCCGTCATAAGGCTCTGGTTCCTCTGCCATCACTCTCTGTGACTCATCTCGCTGTGTGTGCGCGCGTGTGTACCGTTTGTGCATGTGTGGATGTGAGTGTGTGTGTGTGTGTGTGTGTCTGTGCTGTTTTAGTAAGGGTTCTAATATAGCGTGTTATAGTGTGATCGTTTTTGGGAAATCTCAACACCATATCTTTAAAATGAGACAGCCAGACACTTCCCACTTCAGGCAGTGACCCAGAATAATTACATTATGGCCACATTATGCAATAACCTCTGCATCAGAGGAACCCGTGTAGTGGGTGGATTGAGGGAGAGAGAGGGGCAACGGATATGACGGCAGCATGGTGTCTATTTGGACGTGTTATGTTAGTGCTTTCACATCATAGGCAAGACAGTCCATGATCATTTAGGTATCGATCAACAACCATTGATCACAATGACAGAGGCCTACAAGGCATTCACAAGGCATCCAGTGTCTCTGTGTGATGAAGAGATGATGCAGATAATCTGTCGTCCACATGGGGTGGAATAACAGTATTATCTAAATTGAGAATCCAATACTCTTGCGTTCAGTAAGGCAATATATTGACTCGCAGCTTTTTCAATCCATCGTATTGTATTTGCATTTTATAAATAATATTTTGCTTCCTGTTTTCCACCCCACTGGAATTGTCCTAACTGTTTCCCCTGAGCATTAGAGATATACAGTACGTCAGTGGAGGCTGGTGACTTAAAATGGAGGAGGATGGGAGACCCACGGTATAGGCGGAACGCACGGAGACGAACAAGTGTGTTTCAAAAATCGTCAAAGACTAATTATTTTAACCTAAAGCATTTAAAAATACATTTATAGTACAATATTATGGTGAATGGGAGGGCTACTTACACTGTGTTGGAAAGGGATCAGTGATTAAATGAGGGTATGAGGCATGAGTTGAGGTGTTCAGAGGCTTGACCAGTGCAGGACAGGATTTGACAAAAAGGGAAGACAAAAAACAATAACACAACACAGTACACAGTTAGATAAAATAGCTAAGAATGAGTTAGTCCAGGCAATGAGTAAAATCATTGATCTGTAATAATGTGATTGTATATGTGATTGACTCTACATACAGTCGTGGCCAAAAGTTTTGAGAATGACACAAATATTAATTTCCACAAAGTTTGCTGCTTCAGAGTCTTTAGATATTTTTGGCAGAAGTTACTATGGAATACTGATGTATAATTACAAGCATTTCGTAAGTGTCAAAGGCTTTTATTGACAATTACATGAAGTTGATGCAAAGAGTCAATATTTTCAGTGTTGACCCTTCTTTTTCAAGACCTCTGCAATCTGCCCTGGCATGCTGTCAATTTAACTTCTGGGCCACATCCTGACTGATGGCAGCCCATTCTTGCATAATCAATGCTTGGAGTTTGACAGAATTTGTGGGGTTTTGTTTGTCCACCCGCCTCTTGAGGATTGACCACAAGTTCTCAACGGGATTAAGGTCTGAGGAGTTTCCTGGCCATGGACAACAAAATATCGATGTTTTGTTCCCCGAGCCACTTAGTTATCACTTTTGCCTTATGGCAAGGTGCTCCATCATGCTGGAAAAGGCATTGTTTGTCACCAAACTGTTCCTGGATGGTTGGGAGAAGTTGCTCTCAGAGGATGTGTTGGTACCATTCTTTATTCATGGCTGTGTTCTTAGGCAAAATTGTGAGTGAGCCCACTCCCTTGGCTGAGAAGAAACCCCACACATGAATGGTCTCAGGATGCTTTACTGTTGGCATGACACAGGACTGACGGTAGCGCTCACCTTGTCTTCTCCGAACAAGCTTTTTTCCGGATGCCCCAAACAATCGGAAAGGGGATTCATCAGAGAAAATGACTTTACCCCAGTCCTCAGCAGTCTAATCCCTGTACCTTTTGCAGAATATCAGTCTGTCCCTCATGTTTTTCCTGGAGAGAAGTGGCTTCTTTGCTGCCCTTCTTGACACCAGGCCATCCTCCAAAAGTCTTCGCCTCACTGTGCGTGCAGATGCACTCACACCTGCATGCTGCCATTCCTGAGCAAGCTCTGTACTGGTGATGCCCAGATCCCACAGCTGAATCAAGTTTAGGAGACGGTCCTGGCGCTTGCTGGACTTTCTTTGGTGCCCTGCAGCCTTCTTCACAACAATTGAACCGCTCTCCTTGAAGTTCTTGATGATCCGATAAATGGATGATTTAGGTGCAATCTTACTGGCAGCAATATCCTTGCCTGGGAAGCCCTTTTTGTGCAAAGCAATGATGACGGCACGTGTTTCCTTGCAGGTAACCATGATTGACAGAGGAAGAACAATGATTCCAAGCACCACCCTCCTTTTGAAGCTTCCAGTCTGTTATCCGAACTCAATCAGCATGACAGAGTGATCTCCAGCCTTGTCCTCGTCAACACTCACACCTGTGTTAAGGAGAGAATCACTGACATGATGTCAGCTGGTCCTTTTGTGGCAGGGCTGAAATGCAGTGGAAATGTTTTTGGGGGATTCAGTTCATTTGCATGGCGAAGAGGGGACTTTGCAATTAATTGCAATTCATCTGATCACTCTTCATAACGTTCTGGAATATATGCAAATTGTCATCATACAAACTGAGGCAGCAGACTTTGTGAAAATTAATATCTGTGTCATTCTCAAAACTTTTGGCCATGACTGTACAGTAATGACAGAAAATTGATAGGGGTACTCTGTACTTGGAGGGGAAACATTCATTGTGCCAGTGGATGAGCGGGCACATGAGACATGGCTTCAGTTCATGCCAGGAGAAAGTTGACAATGGTAGTGGAGTAGTCATCACCTCTTAAATCAGGGAACAGGAGGGGACTTAGCTGTAAATACAAATAGCAGATACATTCCATTAGAGCGGCGCCATCGAAAGGTTTGGACAACGAGTTTCTTTAAGAACTTAAACTGAAACATCTCAGAATTCATAAAGTTAAACACAGACCGCGCATCTCGCTCACTTGACACATCAAAGTAGCTCAAGAAACGTTCCTGAATAAAGCCCTGGTCATCCACGTAACTGATGATAACTGACAACTGCAAGCAGATTAGTGCCACAATAGGTTCCAGAGCGGGGGGACAATTTTTACCCCCTGGGGCCTGGAGTTTTTCCTTATATGTTAACCTAATTAGGAAAACTCTGGACCCTATAAGGTATGACAGTGCTTAATCAGTTGTAAAATGGTTTCATATGGGCTATGATGGGACGAGTTTTTCTTAATCAGATCTCATGGTTTTAAAAAAACTCCTGGCCCTGGGGGGGATGAAAGCCCTTTCAAACTGCAGCTACCTTACATTTCCTCTACCCAGACACATAGACAACAACTGATAGACAATGGACCTCACAGGGCTGAGCTTGCTTTATGCATGTTTGCATCATGCAGGCCTATGCAACTGTAGGCCTTATAAAAAAAATGACTCACATCTGCCATCACTATTATGTTGATTCATTATTTCCAGTTAATCATTTTGGATCAAAAACATATAGGCAGCCTAGCCACCCCATGTCACGTCCTGACCCTTGTTAGAGGTCATTTTCCATAGTAGAGTGGTCAGGGCATGACAGGTGGGTGTTTTGGGTGGTTTTGGTTTTCTGTTTCTATGTGGGGTTTTCTAGATTTCTATTTCTATGTTTTGGCCAGGTATGGTTTCCAATCAGAGGCAGCTGTCTATCGTTTTTCATGTGTGGGTGTGGGTAGTTGTTTTCCGTTTTGTCAAAGTGTACCTTACGGAACTGTTGTCGGTCGTTTTGTTGTTTTGTTCAAGTGTCTTCATTAAAAGTTAAATTATGAGCACTCTACATGCTGCGCCTTGGTCTCCTTTAGACGACCCACGTAACACCCCAATTTTGAATATAAATTACATTTGATTATTCACATTTTCTCCTGACGCACAAATGTACTATAAATACATAACGTTACTAATTAGTTTACCCTGACCAGATGGACAGGGCACATAGGCTGTATGCAGCTGCTCTTAATAGTAGCCTACAGTTGATCAGACTGAGTAATAGTCTAGTTTTCATCCCATACAGCATGTCAGATTTCTAATGTTTAGGTGTAGCCTAGGCTGCTGCAACATTTATGTCATGAGTTTTTGCTTGTGTCTGGCCGGAGTGATGTATTATCATCTTTGCTAAATAAAGACTGGAGGATTTTGAAAATATGCGCTGCATCAACCTCTCTTTAATATTTGAATGGATGATGCGATGGAAGCTATCAAATCATTCAGAATTGACAGTCGAAAGTTCAATATGTTCAGCAAGTAAAGCATTGTAACGTGCAATTAAGTCTGCAAGCTCCTTGTAGTTGCCCTTGTAGGCAGAACTTTCCCTCTCGTCGGGTCCTCTTAAAGCAAATTCTTGCTTGCCCAAAAACGCAGTGGTTTTGATAAGCTGCTTGAGAACATCCCTGTTTCTTCTTACTTTCTCGTTGTGTTTCGCAGTTTGAGTACGCAGACCTTCGTCCTTATCGATGCAGATTTTTCCCAGAAGCTTGATTCTGATGTGGGCACTTATATGATCCCTGCTTTTGTTTTGCCGTTTAGCTGAACGATCAATGTTCTTCGGGTCACTGTACCCACCTTTCGACCAAGGCTCAGACTTTATAAACAGCAGACAATGCCAGCAAAACAGGCGGCTTGATGAAAGGCTCCCTGTTAACCAGCTATACTTTTGATACCAGTTGGTATTGAACACCCTCACCTTTTCATCCTTCCTCATGAAACTGATCTCAGGCAGAGGTCGACCCTCGCTTTTAATTCACACCTTTTTCGTTTGCCCCAGAGAATGAAAGGGGTTTTTCAACGAAAAGTCCACAACATTTTCGGCAGCGTCGGCCAGTCTACCATTCTGGTGGAGAAAACTGCACACTCATGCTGGTAGCTACAGTGCCTTGCAAAAGTATTCATCCCTCTTGGCATTTTTTTGTATTTTGTTGCATTACAACCTGTAATTTACATGGATTTTTATTTGGATTTCTTGTAATGAACATACCATTTTTCCCCAAAAATGAAGTGAAATGAAAAAAAAACTTTATTTAAAAAAGTATAAAAGAATAAACTGAAAAGTGGTGCGTGCATATATATATTCATTCACCCCTTTTGCTATGAAGCCCCTAAAATATCTGGTGCAAACAATTATCTTCAGAAGTCACATAATTAGTTAAATAAAGTCCACCTGTGTGCAATCTAAGTGTCACATGATCTGTCAAATGATCTCAGTATATATACACCTGTTCTGAAAGGCCTGAGTCTGCAACACCACTAAGAAAGGGGCACCACCAAGCAAGCGGCACCATGAAGACCAAGGAGCTCTCCAAACAGGTCAGGGACTAAGTTGTGGAGAAGTATCCTCAAGTAAGTATCATCCTCATCTCTCCCAAGTGGACATTCTCTCTTTCTCCCCTGACCCATCTGTCTATCTCCTCATTTGAATTCCATGCTGTCACAGTTACCAGCCCTTTCAAGCTTAACATCCTTATCATTTATCGCCCTCCAGGTTCCCTTGGAGAGCATCAATGAGCTTGACGCCTTGATAAGTTCCTTTCCTGAGGATGGCTCACCTCTCACAGTTCTGGGTGACTTTAACCTCCCCACGTCTACCTTTGACTCATTCCTCTCTGCCTCCTTCTTTCCACTCCTCTCCTCTTTTGACCTCACCCTCTCACCTTCCCCCCCTACTCACAAGGCAGGCAATACGCTTGACCTCATCTTTACTAGATGCTGTTCTTCCACTAATCTCATTGCAACTCCCCTCCAAATCTCCGACCACTACCTTGTATCCTTTTCCCTCTTGCTCTCATCCAACACTTCTCACTCTGCCCCTACTCGGATGGTATTGCGCCGTCCCAACCTTCGCTCTCTCTCTCCCGCTACTCTCTCCTCTTCCATCCTATCATCTCTTCCCTCTGCTCAAACCTTCTCCAACCTATCTCCTGATTCTGCCTCCTCAACCCTCCTCTCCTCCCTTTCTGCATCCTTTGATTTTCTCTGTCCCCTATCCTCCAGGCCGGCTCGGTCCTCCCCTCCTGCTCCGTGGCTCGACGACTCACTACGAGCTCACAGAACAAGGCTCCGGGCAGCCGAGCGGAAATGGAGGAAAACTCGCCTCCCTGCGGACCTGGCATCCTTTCACTCCCTCTCTACATTTTCCTCTTCTGTCTCTGCTGCTAAAGCCACTTTCTACCACTCTAAACTCCAAGCATCTGCCTCTAACCCTAGGAAGCTCTTTGCTACCTTCTCCTCCCTCCTGAATCCTCCTCCCCCCCCCCCCCTCCTCCCTCTCTGCGGATGACTTCGTCAACCATTTTGAAAAGAAGGTTGACGACATCCGATCCTCGTTTGCTAAGTCAAACGACACCGCTGGTCCTGCTCACACTGCCCTACCCTGTGCTTTGACCTCTTTCTCCCCTCTCTCTCCAGATGAAATCTCGCGTCTTGTGACGGCCGGCCGCCCAACAACCTGCCCACTTGACCCTATCCCCTCCTCTCTTCTCCAGACCATTTCCGGAGACCTTCTCCCCTACCTCACCTCGCTCGTCAACTCATCCTTGACCGCTGTCTACGTCCCTTCCGTCTTCAAGAGAGCGAGAGTTGCACCCCTTCTGAAAAAACCTACACTCGATCCCTCCGATGTCAACAACTACAGACCAGTATCCCTTCTTTCTTTTCTCTCCAAAACTCTTGAACGTGCCGTCCTTGGCCAGCTCTCCTGCTATCTCTCTCAGAATGACCTTCTTGATCCTAATCAGTCAGGTTTCAAGACTGGGCATTCAACTAAGACTGCTCTTCTCTGTGTCACGGAGGCTCTCCGCACTGCTAAAGCTAACTCTCTCTCCTCTGCTCTCATCCTTCTAGACCTATCTGCTGCCTTTGATACTGTGAACCATCAGATCCTCCTCTCCACCCTCTCCGAGTTGGGCATCTCCGGCGCGGCCCACGCTTGGATTGCGTCCTACCTGACAGGTCGCTCCTACCAGGTGGCGTGGCGAGAATCTGTCTCCGCACCATGCGCTCTCACCACTGGTGTCCCCCAGGGCTCTGTTCTAGGCCCTCTCCTATTCTCGCTATACACCAAGTCACTTGGCTCTGTCATATCCTCACATGGTCTCTCCTATCATTGCTATGCAGACGACACACAATTAATCTTCTCCTTTCCCCCTTCTGATAACCAGGCGGCGAATCGCATCTCTGCATGTCTGTCAGACATATCAGTGTGGATGACGGATCACCAGCTCAAGCTGAACCTCGGCAAGACGGAGCTGCTCTTCCTCCCGGGGAAGGACTGCCCGTTCCATGATCTCGCCATCACGGTTGACAACTCCCTTGTGTCCTCCTCCCAGAGTGCTAAGAACCTTGGCGTGATCCTGGACAACACCCTGTCGTTCTCCACTAACATCAAGGCGGTGACCCGATCCTGTAGGTTCATGCTCTACAACATTCGCAGAGTACGACCCTGCCTCACACAGGAAGTGGCGCAGGTCCTAATCCAGGCACTTGTCATCTCCCGTCTGGATTACTGCAACTCGCTGTTGGCTGGGCTCCCTGCCTGTGCCATTAAACCCCTACAACTCATCCAGAACGCCGCAGCCCGTCTGGTGTTCAACCTTCCCAAGTTCTCTCACGTCACCCCGCTCCTCCGCTCTCTCCACTGGCTTCCAGTTGAAGCTCGCATCCGCTACAAGACCATGGTGATTGCCTACGGAGCTGTGAAGGGAACGGCACCTCCATACCTTCAGGCTCTGATCAGGCCCTACACCCAAACAAGGGCACTGCGTTCATCCACCACTGGCCTGCTGGCCCCCCTACCTCTGAGGAAGCACAGTTCCCGCTCAGCCCAGTCAAAACTGTTCGCTGCTCTGGCACCCCAATGGTGGAACAAGGTCCCTCACGACGCCAGGACAGCGGAGTCAATCACCACCTTCCGGAGACACCTGAAATCCCACCTCTTTAAGGAATACCTAGGATAGGATAAAGTAATCCTTCTAACCCCCCCCCCCCCCCCTTAAAAGATTTAGATGCACTATTGTAAAGTGGTTGTTCCACTGGATATCATAAGGTGAATGCACCATTATAAAAAACAATTTTGAAACTTTGAACATCCCACGGAGCACCATTAAATCCATTATTAAAAATGGAAAGAATATGGCACTACAACAAACCTGCCAAGAGAGGGCCACCCACCAAAACTCAAGGACCAAGCAAGGAGGGAATTAATCAGAGAGGCAACAAAGAGACCAAAGATAACCCTGAAGGAGCTGCAAAGCTCCACAGCAGAGATTGGAGTATCTGTCCATAGGACCACTTTGAGCCGTACACTCCACAGAGCTGGGCTTTATGGAAGATTGGCCAGAAAAAAAGCCATTGCTTAATGAAAAAAATAAGCAAACACGTTTGTGGTGTTCGCCAAAAGGTATGTGAGCGACTCCCCAAAAATATGGAAGAAGGTACTCTGGTCAGATGAGACCAAAATTGAGCTATTTGGCCATCAAAGAAAATGTTATGTCTGGCACAAACCCAACACCTCTCATCACCCCAAGAACACCATCCTTGACAGGGACTGAGAAACTGGTCAGAATTGAAGGAATGATGGATGGCGCTAAATACAGGGATATTCTTGAGGGAAACCTGTTTCAGTCTTCCAGAGATTTGAGACTGGGACGGAGGTTCACCTTCCAGCAGGACAATGACCCTAAGCATACTGCTAAAGCAACACTCGAGTGGTTCAAGGGGAAATATTTAAATGTCTTGGAATGGCCTAGTCAAAGCCCAGAACTCAATCCAATTGAGAATCTGTGGTATGACTTAAAGATTGCTGTACACCAGCCGAACCCATCCAACTTGAAGGAGCTGGAGCAGTTTTGCCTTGAAGAATGGGCAAAAATCCCAGTGGCTAGATGTACCAAGCTTATAGAGACATACCCCAAGAGACTTGCAGCTCTGATTGCCACCATTGTCATGGTGGCTCTACAAAGTATTGACTTAGGGGGGTGAATAGTTATGCAAGTTAAGCACACTTAAGTTTTCTGTTTCTTGTTTGTTTTTCACGACAAAAAATATTTTGCATTTTCAAAGTGGAAGGCATGTTGTGTAAATCAAATGATACAAATCCCCCCCAAAAATCCATTTTAATTCCAGGTTGTAAGGCAACAAAATAGGAAAAATGCCAAGGGGGTGAATACTTTCGCAAGCTAGCTGTCCTCTGGCTATATCATTGTGCTACCCCAGACAGTGCTGTTGAAGTTACTGTAGACCTTCATTGCAAACGAGTGTATTTTAACCAATTATTTGGTGACATATGAATATATACAGTTGAAGTCGGAAGTTTACATACACTTAGGTTGGAGTCAGTAAAACTCATTTTTCAACCACTCCACACATTTCTTGTTAACAAACTATAGTTTTGGCAAGTCGGTTGGGACATCTACTTTGTGCATGACACAAGTAATTTTTCCAACAATTGTTTACAGACAGATTATTTCACTTATAATTCACTGTATCACAATTCCAGTGGGTCAGATGTTTACATACACTAAGTTGACTGTGCCTTTAAACAGCCTGAAAAATTCTAGAAAATGATGTCATGGCTTTAGAAGCTTCTGATAGGTTAATTGACATCATTTGAGTCAATTGGAGGTGTACCCGTGGATGTATTTCAAGGCCTACCTTCAAACTCAGTGCCTCTTTGCTTGACATCATGTGAAAATCAAAAGAAATCAGCCAAGACCTCAGAAAATAAATAGGAGACTTCCACAAGTCTGGTTCATCCTTGGGAGCAATTTCCAAACGCCTGAAGGTACCACGTTCATCTGTACAAACAATAGTATGCAAGTATAAACACCATGGGACCACGCAGCCGTCATACCGCTCAGGAAGGAGACACGTTCTGTCTCCTAGAGATGAACATACGAAAAGTACAAATCAATCCCAGAACAACAGCAAAGGACCTTGTGAAGATGCTGGAAGAAACAGGTACAAAAGTATCTATATCCGCAGTAAAACGAGTCCTATATCGACATAACCTGAAAGGCCGCTCAGCAAGGAAGAAGCCGCTGCTCCAAAACCGCCATAAAAAAGCCAGACTGCGGTTGGCAACTGCACATGGGGACAAAGATCGTACTTTTTGGAGAAATATCCTCTGATCTGATGAAACAAAAATAGAACTGTTTGGCCATAATGACCATCGTTATGTTTGTAGGAAAAAGGGGGAGGCTTGCAAACCGAAGAACACCATCCCAACCGTGAAGCACGGGGGTGGCAGCATCATGCTGCAGAAGGGACAGGTGCACTTCACAAAATAGATGGCATCATGAGGTAGGAAAATTATGTGGATATATTGAAGCAACATCTCAAGCCGTCAGTCAGGAAGTTAAAGCTTGGTCGCAAATGGGTCTTCCAAATGGACAATAACCCCAAGCATACTTCCAAAGTTGTGGCAAAATGGATTAAGGACAACAAAGTCAAGGCATTGGAGAGGCCATCACAAAGCCCTGACCTCAATCCTATAGAACATTTGTGGGCAGAACTGAAAAAGCGTGTGCGAGCAAAGAAGCCTACAAACCTGGCTCAGTTACACGAGCTCTGTCAGGAGGAATGGGCCAAATTCACCCAATTTATTGTGAGAAGCTTGTGGAAGGCTAACCGAAATGTTTGAACCAAGTTAAAACCTGTTGAGGACCTGATCCCGGTATTGGGATTTATTGTCAAGAGACCATGGCGGGAAATTCAAAACTGCAAGAATCTAATAATTTCAATTTCTCAAACAATCAACTATTTTTCACCATTTGAAAGATAAACATCTCCTAAATCCAACCACATTGTCCGATTTCAAAGAGGCTTTACGGCGAAAGCATAAAGTTAGGTTATGTTAGGAGAGTACATTGAAAATAGCTGTGTGTAATGTTTTGTCAATTCAAAGACAGGCGTCACCAAAAGCACATAACCAGCTAAAATTATGCACTAACCTTTGACAATCTTCATCAGATGACACTCCTAGGACATGATGTTATACAATACATGCATTTTTTGTTCCATCAAGTTCATATTTATATCCAAAAACAGCATTTTACAGAAGCGGTGAAATTCAGAATTTTTTTCTCCCTCAAATGCTTCCGGTGGATCAGCGTTACAATTTACAAAATTACTATTTGAAAACATTGGTAAATTATAATATTGTCATTCAAAGAATTATAGATTAACATCTCGTAAATGCTACCGCATTGCCAGATTTCAAAATAACTTTACTGGGAAATCACACTTTGCAATAAACGGGGTGCTAAGCTAAGAACAATAGGCTAGGATATACAGGTTAGCACCATCTTGTAACCATCTAATATCAATAATACTATTGTAAATATTCCCTTACCTTTGATTATCTTCATCAGAAGGCACTTCCAGGAATCCCAGGTCCACAACAAATGTGGTTTCTTTCGACAAAGTTCATAATTTATGTCCAAATAACTCCAAGTTGTTCCATGTTGTTAGCGCTTCGGTAGGCTCCTCAAAAGTAGGGCGGGGGGGAAAAGTCACGACGAAAAGTAAAAAAAACAACCTATTTACGTTCGTTCAAACATGTCAAACGTGGTTTAGCATCAATCGTTAGGGCCATTTTTAACGTGAAAAATCAGTAATATTTCAACCCGACCTCTCCTGTGTCTTGAAAACCGTTTTGAAAAATGTCTCGCCTCACATGAACTCACATGAACGTGCAGGTGCGCGCAATAATGAAGTGACGACATCCCAGGGACGTCAACTTCTCTTCCTTGTCATCCGGTATCTGTTCATCATAGACGCTTCAAACAACTTTATAAAGATCGTTGACATCTAGTGGAAGCCATAGGAAGTGCGAAATGAATCCTTTGTCACTGTGTGATCTATTAGCAATGACTCGAAAATAGTACAGCCACAAAATTCTCATTTCCTGGTTGTATTTTTCTCAGGTTTTTGCCTGCCATATGAGTTTTGTTATACTTACAGACACCATTCAAACAGTTTTAGAAAATTCCGAGTGTTGTCTATCCAAATCTGTTAATAATATGCATATCCTAGCTTCTGAGTTGGTGTAGGAGGCAGTTAAAAATGGGGACATATTTTTTTTCAAAATTCTCAATACCGCCCACTAGCCCGTAGAGGTTAAACAATTTAAAGGCAATGCTTCCAAATACTAATTGAGTGTATGTAAACTTCTGACCCACTGGAAATATGATGAAAGAAATTAAAGCTGAAATAAATCATTCTCTCTACTATTATTCTGACATTTCACATTCTTAAAATAAAGTGGTGATCCTAACTCACCTAAGACAGGGAATCTTTACTAGGATTAACTGTCAGGAATTGTGAAAAACTGAGTTTAAATGTTTTTGGCTAAGGTGTATGTAAACTTCTGACTTCAGCTGTATATAATATAGTTTTCTCAAAAAAGGATAACTTTTTTTAAATGTTTCACTATTTACATTTTTCATGAAATTTCACTGAGGAGTATGGTCCTCCCCTTCCTCCTCTGATGAGCCTCCACTGTAGTACTTATTTATATGCATTTATTGAAACAATACCTATTTTCATCGGCATTCTTCAGTAAAGGTATCAGCTCTGAGTTAAAATGGAGAGTTTCTAAGTTAAGTGCTGTCTTACTGTAAGTGGTTGGTCAAAGTTTCAGGCCAGAAGGATTTGTCTGAAAGCCCCAAGAGCACATGATATGTCGTACTTCTGTAAAATATGCATTATGCAACATGCAAATCTCATGATTATTTTAAGATGAGAGACAATGTGTGACAGACCTATGAAAGATAGAGCTGGGAGAAAATCTGAGGTTAGGCACATCTCCGCGATTTTTATCTCCATGTTCAAGGCTGTAACCATGCCATTGTAATTTCTTCGGTGCACATATCCAACACTAATATGCTATCCTTTGACAAATGTTTGTGTTTCGTTCTACAAGAGAAGTGTTTACAGTCAACATATCATGGGCTCTGGGGATTTCAGACAGATCCTTCTGGCCTGAAACATTGACCGATCACTTCAACCTATAGTAGCAAGACAACGTTGCTGTCTAAACAACTTGCCTTTTGGCAAAGCAACAACAGCGTTGAATACAGAATTAGTCAGGTATCCAGGCTGTAATGGTAGATATGATGGTAGGAGGCGGTTTCATCCATTTCAAATGAGACTCACCTTACACAGCTGCCAATAAGTGATACACCAATCGAAAGAACAACAGAAAGGCATCTCATTACTCACGCTCATGCTTACCAACCAAACCTCCATGCCACAACACAACTCTGATCAGTACGTTGTGCTTCTGGTTTGTTTCTCCCCAATTCTGATGACTGAAGATTTGGCACCGCACATGTGGTTGAGCTGTGTGTGCATCCCTCCATTGGAGAGAGAGAGAGATATTTTAATCCTGTTATGGGGCATACACTTTAAACTAGTTCCAGCCTCTATGGGTGTTAGAAGGCATAGACCACGTTAATGCAGGACCAAAATGCACCACAGTTTGAAGACATCTCCTATATATACACTACATGACCAAGAGTATGTGGACACATGCTCATCGAACATCTCATTCCAAAATCATGGGCATTAATATGGAGTTGGTCCCTCCTTTGCTACTGTAACAGCCTCCACACTTCTACGAAGGCTTTCCACTAGATGTTGGAACATTTCTGCGGGGACTTGCTTCGATTCAGCCACAAGAGCATTAGTGAGGTCAGGCATTGATGTTGGGTGATTAGACCTGGCTTGCAGTCGGCGTTCCAATTCATCCCAAAGGTGTTCGATGGGGTTGAGGTCAGGGCTCTGTACAGGCCAGTCAAATTATTCCACACCGATCTCGACAAACCATTTCTGTATGGACCTCGCTTTGTGCACAGGGGCATTGTCATGCTGAAACAGGAAAGTGCCTACCCCAAACTGTTGCCACAAAGTTGGAAGCACAGAATCATCTATAATGTCATTGTATGCTGTAGCGTTAATATTTCCCTTCACTGGAACTAAGAGCCCTAGCCCAAACCATAAAAAACAGCCCCGGAGCATTAGTCCTCCTCCACCAAACTTTACAGCATTCGGACAGGTAGCATTCCCCTGGTATCCGCCCAAACCAGATTTGTCCGCCAGACTGCCATATGGTGAAGCGTGAATCATCACTGTAGAAAATGCGTTTCCACTGTTCCAGAGTCCAATGGCGGCGAGCTTTACACCACTCCTGCCGACACTTGGCATTGTGCATGGTGATCTTAGGCTTGTATGTGTATTTTATAGATACAAAGATATATGTACTGTATTTATTTTTTATGGGTTAATTGTATGTTACCTCCTGCTGTACTGTCCATCAGTTACGTTCCAATGAGAAATTGTTTTATTTATTCAGTGTACTAGTATTATGAATTGCACTTACCACTTAAATTGAGACACAGCTGCTCGGCCATGGAAACTAATTTCATGAAGCTCCAGACGAACAGTTCTTGTGCTGATGTTGCTTTCAGGGACAGTTTGGAACTTGGTAGTGACTGTTGCTATGCTCTTCAGCACTCGGTGGTCCCGTTCTGTGAGCTTGTGTGGCCTACCACTTCGTGGCTGAGCCGTTGTTGCTCCTAGACATTTCCACTTCACAGTAACAGCACTTACAGTTGACTGGGCAGCTCTAGTAGGGCAGAAATTTGACAAACTGACTTGTTGGAAAGGCATCCTATGATGGTGCCACAGTGAAAGTCACTGGGCTCTTCAGTACGGGCCATTCTACTGACAATGTTTGTCTATAGAGATTGCGCGGCTGGGTACTCAATTTTATACACACGTCAGCAACGGGTGTGGCTGAAATAGCCAAATCCACTAATTTGAAGGGGTGTCCACCTACTTTTGACCATGTAGTGTATATCTTTCTTTTACTGTTTCACCTTCATTATTTCTTCATATTTCCACCTCTGGCTGAATACATAATGTTGTGGCACAAGGAGAGACAGCCAGGCCCAGCCCAACCCACAGCCAGGAAAAACTTGAAGCTGCACAAAGCCTTGTAATGGAAGGTTTTACTATATTTTCTAGATCATGTGTACAGTACCACTTCTCTCCTGCTGTTTGCCAGTAACACTACAATAGTCGTAACAAACTATATAAGAATGGATCTCTACTCTTTGACAGTAATTAGCATGATTGATTTACCTGGCAATTAGTGTTGAGTAAAACTGGGAACATTCCATTATCGAACTCCTCTCTGAGCAGCGGTGACCCGGAGTTCTCTGGACCTGCCGTGTAGGTGTGCATGCTCGCATGATTCCTCAAGGTGAACGGTCCGATGTCGCCAACACTTCATCAATAACTAGCTCTGATCTCTCTTTAGTGCTTAAAAGGTTTGACTGGAAGCCAGCAGCAGTTGTTTATGAACTTAAAGATAGCTCCTTATCGAGCTCAGTGTACAGAGGGCAATCCAATAGAAC
The DNA here is from genome assembly GCF_965601325.2 of Salmo salar. Taxonomy (NCBI): domain Eukaryota; kingdom Metazoa; phylum Chordata; class Actinopteri; order Salmoniformes; family Salmonidae; genus Salmo; species Salmo salar. Next base: position 50,761,923 of record NC_138310.1, on the reverse strand, counting down.
TCTACCTGCCACTGCTAAAATGGGAGAGGGAGCAGGGCAAGGTACTTAGTACTGTAGATGTATACACAATTACATTTGACTGTTTATCAAAACCTTTCCCATTTCACTTGAGATGTAAAGTGCTCAGATGTGCAGTCCATTAGTAGACCATGTCCTCTGTGTCTTCAGAAAAACATTTTAAAAAATTGAAGCGTCTGAGCTTGGAGATTTTGGTGGTTGTCTTTATAGAGGTTTCAGAACAATAAAACATCAAGAAGCTTCCATTAGACTCTTGCAGAGAAAATGTCTGAACTGAGCTGATATTTTGGTCTCATTTGAACGCTGTGTTACTATACTGTAATAGTTTTCAGTTGACTCTAATGAGGACTGCAGATGGAGGTCCATCCAGGCTCTGCTATGAAAGTAGCTTCAGTAGTGTTCTCTCTGTCTCTAACTCCGCCGTGCTAGTGCTCTTTAAAGAGCAAATTTAAGTGCATTAATCATCGATGGTGTCTCGCTCAGATCCCTTATGATATTAATGTTGCAGGGTGAAGTCTTGTAACCTCAGCGAGCCTATGAACCATCACTAATACATGCTTTCTGAACAGGCCTGTATTGTGTGCAGACTGGCTAAGATAGAACATTGCTAAGGACTCAAAATAAGCGGGTTATATGTTCTCTTTTACTGATGATGGTTGTGAATATGCCTCCGATTGGCTGGCTGCCATGTCAATCACAGTGTCTGGCCATTGAGGGATTTGCCAATAGAGCATCAATTTCCTATCATCTACCCCAGTCCAATGTGGATCTTAAAGAATAGGTTAGTGTAATCCATATGCTGTGGTGGGTAAATGAGGAACCTACAGTATATGCCTGCAACTTGTATGAGGAGCGATATATCTAAAGAAAGCATTTTAATACCATCTACACAAAATTATTTTCAATGCTGGTTGATGCTTGTAAAGATAACAAGGGTTGGTAATGCCTTGATTATAGGAAAATAGGCATCACATTGTTATGGGTTTTCTCAGTGACACTGGAGCTGGGCTAGGGAGCACATACCGTGACTCATCCCCACCCATCCCATCAGATCCCTGTCCACTGTCAGCATCCAGCGACTCACTGTTACACATGGGGCTTTGGGAGAAGCCCTTTTTATGGCTATGGAGTGAACAACAGAGAGCCAGGAGGCTATCAGTTGCACGTAAATTCAGTTATGATGAGATCCAATAAAGCTGTATAAGTCAAAGTGGGGTGCAGAACTGAGAATCAATACCTGGATGTAGACAGGAAAAGCATCTTTCAATGTTAATGTTCCACTGGAGACACTTTAAAACCATTATAGCCTGTTTGTTTCCGTTGCGTCAAGAGGTAGTGTGGTATCTATTAAGAACACTGCTTACGACCGCCACATCTCTCCTTCTATTTCTGTTTTAATATCTATTTTCTTCATACTTCTTCCCCCTCTACTTTTTCTTTATTTCTCTCTCTCTCTCTCTCTCTCTCTCTCTCTCTCTCTCTCTCTCTCTCTCTCTCTCTCTCTCTCTCTCTCTCTCTCTCTCTCTCTCTCTCTCTCTCTCTCTCTCTCTCTCTTCCCCCCCTAGTCATTTGGCAGGGGAACAGTCTTTTTTTCCTCACCCTCTGAGAGGCCAGCGTGGAGAGGACTCACCGGGGCCATGTGTGAGTGACTCCCTGGCTGGGGCCTGGAGCAAGGAGGTGCCACATGTATTTCCCCCTAATTGGGTTGGAATAATCGTGTTTCACCGCTGAATGGCTAAGTCACATCAGAGCAGAGGGAGGGAGACATCACTGTCTCCCAGGCCTCACCGGGGCCCCCTATGCTGCCACAACTTTGGTTGGCTCCTATATTGTTTATTCTGTTCGGCCCTGTGTTGTGCAGCGAGAAGCCAACAAGCGCAGTACAGGAGAGAGTTTGTTTCTGTTTTGTCACAAACTGACCTGGGCTCACTTCTTGTAAGCTGTATCAGTTAGAGCATTCCACAGACACCTACTACAATCTGTCCTCTCTACTTCAGTCCACTTGAATGGCCCCTCATTGACAAAGTGCCCATGATGAGGCTGGAATTGGATGATAAAACATTCAGTTTGACATGAGCATCATCTTGAATTAAAACATGGGGCTGTTGCATGGAAAGGGACAGGAGCAGGTACCCTGAGCTGCCCAGCCCAACATCTCACTGTCATGCTGGAACCATAGCAAGGGTTAACCAAATATGGGTAATCATAAGAAAAAAGTCAAGCTTGATTTTGTTCTTCATTAACTTTTTCATTCCTTGAATCATGTGAAATGTCAGCTTGTCTAAAACGAAACGTAATCAACAACTGTGTCTCTGTCTGTCTGTCTGTCTGTCTGTCTGTCTGTCTGTCTGTCTGTCTGTCTGTCTGTCTGTCTGTCTGTCTGTCTGTCTGTCTGTCTGTCTGTCTGTCTGTCTGTCTGTCTGTCTGTCTGTCTGTCTGTCTGTCTGTCTGTCTTCTAATGTCTGAATTGGAGACCTCTACATAAAGTACAGCATAAACACTTACAATGGTAAACGACAGTATCCCACTCATCTCTCTCCTCCCCTCTGTAGGCACCTGTGGGGGTGGGGCTCACTGATGGTAAACATGGTCCCCCACGGCCGGTATGTCTGCCACGCCCACGCCGCAGACCCTGTGGACGACCAAGAGGAGCGCATCCTGGCCGTGCTGGGGATCATCGGGACCGTGCTCAACCTGCTGGTGGTCATCTTCGTCTACATATACACCACCATCTGACCACCACCACCACTGCAACCGTACAACCAGTACTGGACCACGGTCCAGGCTGACACACACGTCACCAAGGGAGAGGGGAACGCATGCAGCGACAGGAAGAAAATGGAGGTGGACCAAGAAGGAGTAGGACCAAGCCTGTCAAGACCACCAGTGTCATTGAGCTTTGCCCCAAAAATCTAAGCAGTGCCTGATCATATCGCCGTCCTTTCCATCTTTAGGCTCAGAAGGGTGAGGAAGAGCAGACGTATTCATGTGCGGACATTTTGATATCAAAAACATAGGAAACCTCCACCATTTCTTTGATGACAATTCTGTTGTTTTGTACAGACCCTCTCACGTGTATTATTTGTAGAGTTCACCCTGTTTGATTATTAATTGGCCACACATTTTCCTAACTATACTCTATTGTTGACCATTTTGTTCTGAATTCACACTTTATGGTTCGCTGGTGTTAACATTTGTCAACAAGCACAAAGACCCTCCTCATTGTGGAGGATTTTATCCTGGTCAAAATGGCATTGTCACCTGGACCACATTCCAACGCTGAAGGATATGACATTCACCCCGACACAGTGAAAAAGAGAGGCTGTTTATTGAGTCCATTATATCACTGCACTGTACTTGGCGCAGGCCTGAATATTCACTTCATCCTCAACATCCTCTTTTCTACTAACAAGCTCAAACCTGAGAAGACATGATATCATGATAATATCTGTCGAACTCTTGCTTCAGACACCTGTTTGATACACACCTTTCATCTTGTGGTTATAAATGTTAGCTACAATAACAAAAGAGACGGATAAGAGTCAAAGCTAATTTATATCATTGCTATACATTTAGGATCATTATATTTCCCCACGTTCATGTACGACGCTGTAATTAATAACATTTTATCTTTGGAATGTAATGTGCTTTCACAGAAACTACCCCCCACTCCCATTGCAGCCAACATGTCAATTTCAATTGAAAAGTTGAGTATGGTTTGTCACTGCACCAATTAAAGCTAAATATTGGGTTTCCATTTACAATTGATGTCAGAGTATTGAACCGGTAGGGCGTTAGATGTAGCTTTGAGATCCTGCTGTGCTGTGTAGCTTAGCATTACATGGTCACCTCTGTGAGTTTCACTCATACACTAGTATAACACATTTGTTTTGCCCCAATTGCCAACCTTGCTGCACAAATACATCTCAAATCAATGCAGTGCTTCCGGAAGAGTTCAGTACTTGAACAGAACACAGACCCACACTCCTCACCTTGAAAAACACTTGCCTTACTGATGTCATTGAAGAGACACTTTGGTAGCTGAAATGGAAATGCTTCCTGATGCTTTTTTTAACACAATCACTTATATTGGTATAATGACATGATTCCAGTTCACTATACCGTCCCATTGAGCTTCTACAGTGAAGTGAATCGGAGTGAATAGTAATGGGGATGGACAGAATGGACTCTCTATTGCCAGATAAACTTACTTAAACCACCCAATACCGTGGCATGTTTGGGCTGATTGCTACCCCCAACTGCTTACTTTTTTGTTGAAGCCCCGTACAAAAACACCTGATTCAACTTGCCAGGGGCTTGATGATTAGTTGAGAAGTAAAATCAGGTGTACTTGTCCGGGGCCACAACAAAAATATGTACTGTCGGGGGGTACTCGAAGACCGGACACTGGTCTAGGCTGTAGTGCATGGCGATATATACTAAATTCTATAGTACAACATGCAGCTGTACTGTGTCCTATATCATAACAACACAAAGATACTGACTGTAAGTAAGCATGCTTCAAATTCCCAAAACACTGTTTACACACAGCTAACCACTGAATAACAAAGCTTGTTAAAACAAGTCTTTATAGTGCAACCCATCACTAGAAAAGTCATGGAGTCGACCATCCTTTCTTTGTGTGTGTGTATGGGTGTGTACGATACAGTCCGGTATATAGTTAGCTAGCTGCAGTGCAGGGCTTTCTGACATTATAGAGCTTTTGCTTTGGACCAGACGAGAAGTAACCAGGGACCAATGGGAGGGAAGAGCCCGGAGCAGACTCAAGACCATCTGCTGTCCCTGTGGACAGTGGCACCTCCTCAACCCAGAACAGAGCCAGAGCCAGAATGGCTTCCTTCTCCATCTCATTATTCCACTACTTAAACTGAACTGACAGAAGTACTTCAATTCAGGGACTCGTGGGTAAAATGGAACCTCAGAATGTGAGTTTTTACTGCGTGTCCTCACTGCCCTGGAGCGTGTCCTCACTGCCCTGTGTGTGCTCAGAATTTCTCAGCACCATTCATTTCACCAGTTTGCATACAGTATTAGGGTAGAAAAATCACTCAGTTTGTGCATCCTTTTATTAAAATCAAAATGTGCTTTTGTTTTATTTCACATTGGTGTGATGCAGCCCCTGTTATGTTTCATTGTATTTTATCTTCTGTCTATGCATTGGGTTTTATTTTATTTTCCAGACTTTAACTCTGACAATCCAACTTTATTCATGATGTATGAGTGACCTGTATTTTGGAACTAAAGGGAATATTTGGTGGATGATTCAGATGTGTCTGAAAAAGATGAAAATGTTTCACCCCTCTTTCTTATTTTAAAGTCATGAAATATTGAAATACTGAAATATTTGATAGTTCTATCTAATCGAAACTCATCTTTTGCCAGAGTTATAAATGATGTTAAAGTTTAAAAGAGGAGAATGAGGCATTATAACGGAGATATATTTCTGCATTTCTATGCAGTTGTCTAACTCTTTATATTTGTGTTTGGAAATGATAGCAAAATTGTGCTATATTACAATGTTGCTACCAAATGTGTATATATCCTGAGAATAAAACGAATGCCATGAAATCAGCTTTTCATGTATTGTTATATTATAGAGTATTCAAATACAAATGGAAAATGGTACCACTTTCCAAAGTTGTATTATATCCAAAGCAAAGGCCGTGTTTCCAGCATAATCAACAAGACAAGTATACCATACACATGCATTACAAACACTATAAAGTGTCCAGTTGGTGGCGGCAATACACCTTTTTGTGTGTAGTTCACCATAAAACCTCACAGAAGAAGAAGTGAAATAGGAAGTGGGTTGGTCAGTAGGTGGAAGCCATTCTAAATGCATGCAAAGATGATCTATTATATTGACAAGATGCTGACACAGCCCAGCAGGCAGGTGTCCATGTTCCCCATTATACATTTCAACACCAACTCCATTTGCTCTCACCGAAGATGTTCTATTATGTAATGTCTCCACATTAAATGTGATAGGAAATTAAGCAGAATGAAAGGTTATGCGTGTATTCCCATTGGATTAAAATGTTATTTTTTTGTGGACTTACCTTTTTTTGGGAACGAACTCTAAGATCTGAATTGAATTATTTTTGAGAAGCTTGGATTTAAAGGACATTTTTGTTTGAACTGAATCACTTTGACTTTGTTGCATGTTTGCGTGACTGACACCTTGGCCTGCTGTAACTATATATGTGAGTGAGTGAGTGAGACATTAGTAAAATTCCTGAACTAAGTATTTTCATCATTCTAGATTGCAGCCGGTAGCAACAAGAACAAGCGCTGCGATGTGTGGACCCAACACACACAGTAAAACTCTGTCCCTCATGCGGTGTGTAATTTGTGTTCAATTGGGCTCATTTATCATTTCCATAAAATACTGTATGTAAAATTTGTCAATTTTTTAAGTTCAAAGCAATAAACATCAATAGTGATGAGAACCTTGTTTCATTTATATTTTTTCAAGATAAAAAATGATTTATTCCACCTATGTCTTGATTATTATTGATTTTTGTTTTCAAAAATCACATTTTATATAAAAAAACCTGTGCTTTTATTGATAAATGTGATCTAGCAGAGGTAAATGGCAAATATTAACCATGTATGCTGTCTATATTGCTTGTAATTGATATAAGTCAATATCTAAGTATTAAGTATTTTTACGTAAATTGTTATGGCTGTATTGTTTTAAAAAACCAATAATGTTGTGGGTCCATCAGACCCGTGAACATTAGGTGAATAACTAAAACATGAACACCACACAAGGGTTAATATTATCCTTTAAAAGTGCTTTGCTTTTTTCTGGGGTAGTGCATATTTATACTTTCTCTAAATTGAAAAAAAGGTCTAGGGGTCAAGTTATCGCGACACGGTTCCCCCTCCTTGTTTTGATATAGCACACTGGTACAGAAAGGACAGGTGACAGTTATAATGATATTGACAAGATATTAGAGTGACCGGTCTAACAATGGAAATACACGTCCTCAAAGATGGATGGGAGGCGAGATCAGGTGGGAACATTCTAGCCAATAAGAGGGTAGATATGCCTGTGAACAACTGGCACACCTCCATATGAACTAGTTTTTTTTAACCATGAAGTCACATCTTTTTAATGCCCGACGAGGGTGAAAGAGAAAGAGGCGATCAAAGTCAGGGCTGTCGAGAGCATTTCATATGCAGCAGCTGTTAAAAGGGTTGAGGGTTCGAATGGTCCTCCTGAAGAGTCCATGGTGTCGCCTTTATAGCTATTGTGATTAATTGCATTGCCAAGGTGGAGAGGAAGTCCAGAAAGATGGACATCATTGTGGTTGCGGAAGACTGGTTCCGGGATTGGAAGACTTCTCGGCAGAGTAGCTACGTGGAGCACGAACTCGGAGCCTGAGAAGGGAGATATGGATTTGTGAAGGACTGAAGAAGAGGGAGTTTTATTTTTTAGATTTTTTTGTCAGTTTACAGTTATTAATTAAAGAAAAATGGAAATGCCACAAGTCTACTTATATCAGTGCATTCTTAACAACCTTACCATTACGGAACTTCTATTTGCTCAAATACAAAAATTCCTTACTTTGTGGACTTATTTTTCGTGAACAGTTTTTTTGAGCAGAGTAAACGCTCTTGCTTCACCTCTATCTTCCTATCTGTTGCATGTCAGAAATGTTTGGTAACTAGGAAATAGTTTATAGTTTTAAAAGCTACATTTTCTCACTCCATGCAAGTGAGAACTTTCTCAAACTTGTAAGGGATGTTGTATTGTTTATCAGAAGTTTCCTTCTGTGACTTTTGACTTCCAAGAACCTCACCAAAGTGTGGAAGGCTTTTCTAATGCCTACTTCGGTTTTCCGTTCAAATGCTAGGTAGCTAAAGCACCCCATTTAAAGGGGGGGGGGGGGGCCTGAACTTCCTGATTTGGCATATTTTTTTTTTAGCTTGCTCATTAACGCTAGCGGCCATGACTGAAGCCAAACAAGGGTTGTCTTGGGGGTGTGGTTTGATGTGTGTATTTCTTGGGCGTGTTTTTGCCATTCAATCACAACAAAAAAAGGGCAGTAGTGAGTACAGCGAGGTAAGTTAAGCTAGCTTTGCCGTGGAGAGCACAACATTTCGTAGTTGGACTTCTCCCCTCCTGACTGACTCGCCATCTCAAGATGGTCAGCTAATTCGGTTGTGTAGAACTTTCTAAATGTCGACAAAAAGTCATTGGACAAGTTAATGGAAACATAGCTAATGACATGCACAGCACTCTGGGTGGGGTTCTGTCTTCAAGCCTCTAGTGTATTACAGGTTATGGACAGGTGCAGTCAGGTGGCAGGAAGGGTAGAGTTTGCCTCAACCCATGGGTCCAGCTCGCAGAGTTCAGTAGCTACAGGCAGATTTGAGATGCAGGAGGATGGCACTCTGATCAATTCAAGGCTTTCTCCAGGAGGTCAGTAGTCTCTAGAGTAATATGAGAAGAGTACAATTGCTGAACTTACTGTATGTAGATATTCTAAAAAAAATGGATACGTTTTAAGTGTAACAGTTCCATGTAGAATAAACCATCCTTATCAAATCAAATCCAATTTTATTGGTCACATACGTGTGTTTAGCAGATGTTATTGCGGGTGTAGCGAAATGCTTGTTACTATAACAATGTGCAAATATTACACTTGTCTTTCATCTTCTATTGTCATTCACAGCCGATACAGATACTGGAACTATCAGCACTTTGTCCGGTGCATGCCGAGGCTACCTTGCCAAACATGTCACTTGACATTCCTTCCTGTATGGTTTCCCATTTAAGACAGGAGTTCTCTGACATGTTGAAAGAATACACAGGGTCCTGCCCCCTATTGATAGTACCATTTGATTAAAAAAGAACAAAAGACAATGAAAAAGTAATAGATGTCTTGTATAATGTTATAGCTGAGTGCAATGTCTCTCCCAATTCAGGCAACAGCATCAACCTGTCTTTCAGTCAGAGGACTCCACTCAAATGTATTTGTTGAATAAATTGGATTCTGATATTACTAAAGGTGTTTGTCAGGTGCCTGATGGGCATGGCAGCGTAGATCAGCTCCAGGCCCCTCACTTCACAGATACTGGTCATGATTTAGTATTTTATTAGGATTCTCATTAGCTAAAGCAGCACACAAAACATAACATTAATAGACAGGTACGGCACAAGGACAGAACTATATACATTTTAAAATAAGAATACACACTTTCATATATTTATGCCTTAGAGTTCCAAGCATCATTTACTCATTATAATGGAAATACTGCAGCCATTCATTTTTTTTCTTCATATATTGCATTCTTTGCAGTACTGTTACACTTGCTTTGACTAAGCAGGTCCTAATATCCTAATCTCATAGCAACCTTGAATCCTGATATCCCAATCTCACAGCACCAGTTCTGTAAACACCAAAGAGAATCTCACAACATCAGGAACCATCCGTGTCGTTGATTCTTCCGTTTGACGCCATTACTATGCCTTTTTATGTGATTCATAGACTCTACTAAATGCAAGCGCAACACATGAAACCATGTGGAGTTTCAGCAAAGTTGTTAACTCCTGCTCTGCTCCCCTGGCGTGAACAGAGCCATATATAATATCGTATGCACCTAAGTTTCACCCCTGCTATGTTCCCCTGATGTGAACGCAGCAATCTTGTTCGTTAAATTCCCCTGACGTGAATAAAGCTACCTTGTTGTCTACAGTTACCACCCGCAATGGATTTCCTGGGGTAACCTGCAATCTCTTGAACTTCCAGGCCTTTTTGTTACACACCCACTATGGGGTTCGTTAGGTAAGACGCAACAGTCATGCCTGGAATCGTGTGGAGTTGCCTCCTACAGTTTCAACTTAATGGTTTCCTTGTCAGCAACTTGTCTTACATTTCAATTTTCATTTCCCTATATCACATTCTCACCCAGCAGAATCCACCAGTCGCACACATCAGTACATATGATTCACACCTAATTTACAAGGAACTGTGGAAGGGGGCACCTCCTTACAACATAGACACATGCATACAAACACACACAGCACTGATTACATCTCTGATGGTTAGGTGAATTCCAGGACAGAAAAGTGGTAGTATGTTTTGCCTTTGACCAGATCAGATGTTACCTACCTGATCAATGTGTCCTCCATTACTCTAGAGGACACTTTAATCAGGATGGTCACATCTGATCAAAAGCAAACATACTACCACTTTTCTGGGATGGAATTAACCTAACCGGCTAGCTAGCTACCTAACTTGCAAATCTGGGTTAGTTAGCTGTCAATATCATTGTGCCAGTTGAAATTAGTTGGCTAGTTAGCTAATGTTAGCTAGCTAGTTCGAGTTGAAAAATGATTGAAGGCACCCTGTGCCCCCACCCCTAGAGCTATCGTACTTCCACTCAAGAGCTGACCGATTTATCTTGTGTGATCTGTTTTTCCTTTCTTTTCCGTCATCCATCTTCAGCAAATGTTTATTTGAGTTCCCCTTGTTGTGCCTCTATTGATTTGTTGTCCCTAACTGTTATCTATAGTTAACTCTTGTGCGTGAAAATGATCTCTCTCTCATACCTGGAGTCCACAAAAAAAATGTTTTGCATAAAAATTTGGTACCACTGAAAACTGTTCAGTGAAATAGCTAAGGTTCCATTCCGGGCCTTGAAACGGAGGTCTGTGTGCTTTTAGGCATTTGCCCTGTGTCTTGTGCGTTGTGTCACCATAGAAAATTCCATGTCATTGATTTCAATACAAATACTTTATCTCCTTTGGTCAATGCATGACAGAGCTGCTACAGATCTCGGTCTGTCTGTCACATCCATAAATCCCCAAGGAGCCTGTTGACAATCAGAGAATTTGGGAAAAGTAAATGGGAGAGCCTCTTCTCTCTTCCAATTGTTAGTGGTCCAGAGTTGCTATGTGGACCTGTCACAGCTTACTGGCCTATAGAATGTCCTTTGTGCACTTTACCATGAGGCTAAAGCCACCCTGATTGCCTATCTGAATACACTTGTCAGCTTAGTTGTGACTGGCTATGGTGGTGAGAGCAAACCCTAGACACAGGGAGGTCAGGTTCTATTCCCATCATGATGGATGTCTCAGATACCCTATGAGAGGAGCAGGTGGGCAGGATTTATCATGTGTTGAATCCCTGTCATTTCACAGAACCCGAAATCTTGGAGAGATTTCATTTGACTAGAGGCAAAAAAGTATGTTTAAGATGCTACAGAAACAGTATTGACACATAATGTTGAGATCATTAACTCTTTAGAAATGTAGTTCACTGCGTGCCAAAAACTACACACATAGAAAAGCTTATATGACTTGTGCCAGTTTATATAATGAAGAGGGGTAATTGTACTATTATGGAAGAGCTGTGGAGGCGTTTCACTGACGGAGGGTTAGCACCTCAGGGGAGGGAATAGTTGGGGAGGTCATGATCTTTGGTCACATGAGGTCACTGTGTATGCAACACTTCAGTGGGCTGCCCAATGGCGTCATCACATCGTTCCTTTCATTCCTTCCTTCATTTTGGCCAGCTCACTGATCTCTCCATCTAAATAAGCATTGAAGATGTAATCGATCCTCAAGAACCGCAATAGTTTTCACTATTATATGATGAATGTCTGGGGATCATCAGTTTGAATACTTTTTTCAGTGTGAGAGGATAGATTGTCTGACCCAGAGGATCAGTTAATGTGACAGACTGTTTACAATGGCACTGATTAGCATAAAGTTGTCTGGGTGAATTATAGCTCAGGACCAAAACAGATGGGATGGAAGTTTTCATTTTAGTAAGATGCCGGCATAACAACCCAATCATCCCTACCCGAGTGACGCATGCATGTACGCACATGCTTTCAAGCAGGCACGTGTGCAGACATGGAATCATTCACCTCACAAAAGTCTATTTGAAATGTCTTCCTTTGTTCCAACCCTGCCAAGAGACACAGAGAGAGAGAGAGAGAGACACACACACACACACAGAGACACACAAATCAAATCAAATTGTATTAGTCAAATGCTCCGAATACAACAGGTGTAGACCTTACAGTGAAATGCTTACTTCCGAGCCCCTAACCAACAGTGCAGTTTAAAAAAAATATGGATAAGAATAAAAGATAAAAGTAACAAGTAATTAAAGAGCAGCAGTAAAACATAATAATATATACAGGGGGGTGCCGGTACAGAGTCAATGTGTGGGGGCACCGGTTAGTTGAGGTAGTATGTACATGTAGGTAGAGTTAATTACAGTGACTATGAATAGTGCATAGATGACAACAGAGAGTGTCAGTGGTGTGGAGAGGGGAGGAGAGGGGGGTGGCTGGAGTCGTTGACAATTTTTAGTCTTTGACAATTTTTAGGCCTTCCTCTGACATCGCCTGGTATAGAAGTCCTGGATGGCAGGAAGCTTGGCCCCAGTGATGTACTGGGCCGTTCGCACTACCCTCTGTAGTGCCTTACCAGGCAGTGATGCAACCAGTCAGGATGTTCTTGATGGTGCAGCTGTAGAACCTTTTGAGGATCTGAGGACCCATGCCAAATCTTTTCAGTCTCCTGAGGGGGAATAGGTTTTGTCGTGCCCGCTTCATGACTGTCATGGTGTGCTTGGACCATGTTAGTTTGTTGGTGATGTGGACACCAAGGAACTTGAAGCTCTCAACCCCTGCAGCCCCGTCGATGAGAATGGGGGCGTGCTCGGTCCTCTTTTTCCTGTAGTCCACAATCATCTCCTTTGTGTTGATCACGTTGAGGGATAGGTTGTTGTCCTGTCACCACACGGCCAGGTCTCTGACCTCCTCCCTATAGGCTGTCCCGTTGTTGTCGGTGATCAGGCCTACCACTGTTGTGTCATCGGCAAATTTAATGATGGTGCTGGAGTCGTGCCTGGCCGTGCAGTAATGAGTGAACAGGGAGTACAGGAGGGGGCTGAGCACACACCCCTGAGGGGCCCCTGTGTTGAGGATCAGCGTGGCGGATGTGTTGTTACCTACCCTTACCACCTGGGGGCAGAGGGAGGTGTTTAGTCCCAGGGTCCTTAGCTTATTGATGAGCTTTGAGGGAACTATGGTGTTGAAAGCTGAGCTGTAGTCAATGAATAGCATCCTCACATAGGTGTTCCTTTTGTCCAGGTGGGAAAGGGCAGTGTGGAGTGCAATAGAGACTGCATCATCTGTGGATCTGTTGGGGCCGTATGCAAATTGGAGTGGGTCTAGCGTTTCTGGGATGATGGCGTTGATGTGAGCCATGACCAGCCTTTCAAAGCACTTCATGGTTACAGACGTGAGTGCTACGGGTCGGTAGTCATTTAGGCAGGTTACCTTAGTGTTCTTTGGCACAGGCACTATGGTGGTCTTCTTAAAACATGTTGGTATTACAGACTCGGACAGGGAGAGGTTGAAAATGTCAGTGAAGACACTCAGCGCATGCTCGCAGTACACGTCCTGGTTATCCGTCTGGCCCTGCAGCCTTGTGAATGTTGACCTGTCTAAAGGTCTTCCTCACATCAGCTGCGGAGAGCGTGATCACCCTCATGCATGTTTCAGTGTTATTTGCCTCGAAGCGAGCATAGAAGTAGTTTAGCTCATCCGGTAGGCTTGTGTCACTGGGAAGCTCTCGGCTGTGCTTCCCTTTGTAGTCTGCAATGGTTTTCAGGCCCTGCCACATCCGACGAGCGTCAGAGCCACAAACAGAGAGAGAAAGGTTGGAGAACAGGATCAGTTTAGGAGTAAAGTGCCTTGTATGTTGAAGCATGTGTGTGTGTATGAGTATTATTACAGTACTGCATGGTTATGCTTTAGTCAATACACATACTTGGGATTTAAATTTGGCCATTGCACCCTCTAGTGTTAGTAATGAAGAATGCATTACATGAAATGAGTGAAATTGGCTTTGATAAAGACACACGATGCATGCTTGCCCTCTGCTGGTGAAGGTTTGTGATGAGAACTGTATGGAAAAGTGTGTGCGAAAGAATCTGTTAGACTTTGGGTTGACTACTAATCATTTTAGCTGACAGGTACGTCAGTTGGATGGCTTGTCCTCACATTATCAGTGAGGAGGTGGATTGGTCCCTGAGATGTGTTCACCTCATCCCACCAATCGGGCTCATCCTGATTTGAGTATACTAACATGTAAGTAATTACATCATAGCGAATGCAGTAGGCAGCCACAGGAGAACACAGACAAAGAAGTGAACGAGGTCAATGGAAAAATGGATTCTGAGTAGAGAGAGAGTTCTAGTGGTTCTTAGAAAGGTCCTGTTCTGTTATCACCTTCTGTGCCTGATAAGAGTGTTTGTGATGCACTGCAAACTCCCACAGTGGTAGATTACATCCACCCCCGCATCAATTAGTTATGTACTGCAATGAGATATGATGGGCGTTTTGGGGAGGTCAACTGAGGTCACGCATGCCTAATCTTTATGTATGTAGGAGGTTATTCTAACTGAGATAAAATACAGTGTTCAAGAATAGATGTGGTTAAAACAAGACTTAAACGTTGCTGTCGTGGGTTTTTGGCTCTGCGGCCTTGCACAAATCAATCAGATGTCCTGACTGCATCTAATTGCATGAGAGAGTCATCTTATTACCGGTTGGTGAAGTCTGACCTTTTGAGAGCCAGGGTCTTTGTCAATCGCTGACCCTTCACCGCCTCAGTACTTTATGCCTCTTTGACTCCATCATGTCGTCCTGTCACACAGCCACTATCTCTGCAAAAGATGGATGTCAGCGAGATCCAGGCCCCAGAAATTGCTGCAGTACCCACCGGCACCCATCCCCCTCACTGACCTACCAACTAAATGACTACTGGCAGGGATAGAGGGAAGCCACAACATGTTTTATTTCCTGTGTAGATTTGTGAAGAGATATGCTATGGAATTTAGCTTGATTTATTGCATTTTAAAGTGAGCAGTGTTACCTCGCTTTGGTAAATGTTACATGAATGGATCTGGATGAATCAGTCTCATTTTCAGATTCATTTATTTTCATGCTCATGTTCTGTGACACTGGAGTGAGCGTTATGAACACTGACCCTAATTTCCCACCTGTAATACGTAATACATAATACAGTGCAATGGATATGG
This sequence comes from Salmo salar, assembly GCF_965601325.2. Classification (NCBI taxonomy): domain Eukaryota; kingdom Metazoa; phylum Chordata; class Actinopteri; order Salmoniformes; family Salmonidae; genus Salmo; species Salmo salar. The sequence continues at coordinate 50,746,807 of NC_138310.1, read as the reverse complement.
CATCTGCTCGGCCTCAGAGGGTAGTGCGTACGGCCCCAGTACATCACTGTGGCCAAGCTTCCTGCCATCCAGGACCTCTATACCAGGTGGTGTCAGAGGAAGGCCTAAAAATTGCCAAAGACTCCAGCCATCCTAGTCAAAGACTGTTCTCTCTGCTACCACATGGCAAGCGGTACGGGAGCGCCAAATCTCGGTCCAAAAAGCTTCTTAACAGCTTCTACACCCGAGCCATAAGACTGCTGAACAGCTAATCAAATGGCTACTAGGACAATTTGCATTGACCCCCCCTTTTTTTATGCTGCTCCTACTCGCTGTTTATTATCTATGCATAGTCACTTTACCCCTACCCACACGTACAATACCAGTCAAAAATGTGGACACTGTCACGACTTCCGCCGAAGTCGGCTCCTCTCCTTGTTCGGGCGGCGTTCAGCGGTCGACGTCACCGGCTTTCTAGCCATTTTTCATGTATCCATTTGTTTTGTCTTGTTCCCTGCACACCTGGTTTTCATTCCCCAATCAATCTACATGTATTTATTCCTCTGTTCCCCATCATGGCTTTGTGTAGGATTGTTTGTGTTATGTGTTTGTTGTTGACGCGCCAGACTGGTTTGTTTTTTCCGTGGTATTTCACGAAGATGTTTATTGTTAAACATAATTCTTGTGACTGTTTTGCGCGTTTTGCACTTTTGCCTCAATAAAGTGTGTGCCTGTTCACAAATCTCTGCTCTCCTGCTCCTGACTTCGCTACCAGTACGCACACACCTGACAGACATACCTACTCATTCAAGGGTTTTTCTTTATTTTTACTTTTTTATACATTGTAGAATAATAGTGAAGACATCAAAACTATGAAATAACACATATGGAATCATGTAGTAATCCATCATGTAGTAAACAAATCAAAATATACTGCTCAAAAAAATAAAGGGAACACTTAAACAACACATCCTAGATCTGAATGAAAGAAATAATCTTATTAAATACTTTTTTCTTTACATAGTTGAATGTGCTGAGAACAAAATCACACAAAAATAATCAATGGAAATCCAATTTATCAACCCATGGAGGTCTGGATTTGGAGTCACACTCAAAATTAAAGTGGAAAACCACACTACAGGCTGATCCAACTTTGATGTAATGTCCTTAAAACAAGTCAAAATGAGGCTCAGTAGTGTGTGTGGCCTCCACGTGCCTGTATGACCTCCCTACAACGCCTGGGCATGCTCCTGATGAGGTGGCGGATGGTCTCCTGAGGGATCTCCTCCCAGACCTGGACTAAAGCATCCGCCAACTCCTGGACAGTCTGTGGTGCAACGTGGCGTTGGTGGATGGAGCGAGACATGATGTCCCAGATGTGCTCAATTGGATTCAGGTCTGGGGAACGGGCGGGCCAGTCCATAGCATCAATGCCTTCCTCTTGCAGGAACTGCTGACACACTCCAGCCACATGAGGTCTAGCATTGTCTTGCATTAGGAGGAACCCAGGGCCAACCGCACCAGCATATGGTCTCACAAGGGGTCTGAGGATCTCATCTCGGTACCTAATGGCAGTCAGGCTACCTCTGGCGAGCACATGGAGGGCTGTGCGGCCCCCCAAAGAAATGCCACCCCACACCATGACTGACCCACTGCCAAACCGGTCATGCTGGAGGATGTTGCAGGCAGCAGAACGTTCTCCACGGTGTCTCCAGACTCTGTCACGTCTGTCACGTGCTCAGTGTGAACCTGCTTTCATCTGTGAAGAGCACAGGGCGCCAGTGGCGAATTTGCCAATCTTGGTGTTCTCTGGCAAATGCCAAACGTCTTGCACGGTGTTGGGCTGTAAGCACAACCCCCACCTGTGGATGTCGGGCCCTTACCACCCTCATGGAATCTGTTTCTGACCATTTGAGCAGACACATGCACATTTGTGGCCTGCTGGAGGTCATTTTGCATGGCTCTGGCAGTGCTTCTCCTGCTCCTCCTTGCACAAAGGCGGAGGTAGCCGTCCTGCTGCTGGGTTGTTGCCCTCCTACGGCCTCCTCCACGTCTCCTGATGTACTGGCCTGTCTCCTGGTAGCGCCTCCATGCTCTGGATACTACGCTGACAGACACAGCAAACCTTCTTGCCACAGCTCGCATTGATGTGCCATCCTGGATGAGCTGCACTACCTGAGCCACTTGTGTGGGTTGTAGACTCCGTCTCATGCTACCACTAGAGTGAAAGCACCGCCAGCATTCAAAAGTGACCAAAACATCAGCCAGGAAGCATAGGAACTGAGAAGTGGTCTGTGGTCCCCACCTGCAGAACCACTCCTTTATTGGGGGTGTCTTGCTAATTGCCTATAATTTCCACCTGTTGTCTATTCCATTTGCACAACAGCATGTGAAATGTATTGTCAATCAGTGTTGCTTCCTAAGTGGACAGTTTGATTTCACAGAAGTATGATTGACTTGGAGTTACATTGTGTTGTTTAAGTGTTCCCTTTATTTTTTTGAGCAGTGTATATTTTAGATTTTAGATTCTTCAAAGTAGCCACCCTTTGCCTTGATGACAGATTGGCATTCTCTCAACCAGCTTCATGAGGAATGCTTTTCCAACAGTCTTGAAGGAGTTCCCACATATGCTGAGCACTTCTTGGCTTCTTTTCCTTCACTCTGCGGTTCAACTCATCCCAAACCATCATGGCTTTAGATAGGGTGATTGTGGAGGCCAGGTCATCTGTTGCAGCACTCCATCACTCTCCTTGGTCAAATAGACCTTACACAGCCTGGAGGTGTGTTTTTGGTCATTGTCCTGTTGAAAAACAAATGATAGTCCCACTAAGCGCAAACCAGATGAGATGGCGTATCGCTGCAGAATGCTTTAGTAGCCATGCTGGTTAAGTGTGCCTTGAATTATAAACAAATCACTGATAGTGTCACCAGCAAAGGTCACCAGCACCCCCACAACATCACACCTCCTCCTACATGCTTCACGGTGGGAACCACACATGCTGAGATTATCCATTCACCTGCTCTGCATTTCACAAAGACACAGCGGTTGGAACAGAAATCTCAAATTTGGACTCATCAGACCAAATTGCAGATTTCCACCAGTCTAATGTCCATTGCTTGTGTTTCTTGGCCCAAGCAGGTCTCTTCTTCTTATTGGTCCTTTAGTAGTGGTTTCTTTGCAGCAATTCGACCATGAAGACCTGATTCATGCAGTCTCTTCTGAACAGTTGATGTTGAGAATGAGATGTGTCTGTTACTTGAACTCTGTGAAGCATTTATTTGGGCTGCAATCTGAGGTGCAGTTAACTCTAATGAACTTGCAACAGAGGTAATTCTGGGTCTTCCTTTCCTGTGGGGGTCGTAATGAGAGACAGTTTCATCACAGCACTTGATGGTTTTTCCGACTGCACTTGAAGAAACTTTCAAAGTTCTTGACACCTCTTCATGTCTTAAAGTAATGATGGACTGTCATTTCTCTTTGCTTATTTGAGCTATTCTTGCCAAATAGGGCTATCTTCTGTATACCAACCCTACCTTGTCACAACACAACTGATTGGTTCAAACGCATTAAGAAATTCCACAAATTAATTTTAAACAAGGCACACCTGTTAATTGAAATGCATTCTAGGTGACTACCTCATGAAGCTGGTTGAGAGAATGCCATGAGTGTGCAAAGCTGTCATCAAGGCAAAGGGTGGCTACTTTGAAGAATCTCAAATATAAAATAAAAGTTGATTTGTTTAACACTTTTTTGGTTACTACATAATTCCATATGTGTTATTTCATAGTTTTGATGTCTTCAATATTATTGTACAATGTAGAAAATAGTAAAAATAAAGAAAAACCCTTGAATGAGTAGGTGTGTCCAAACGTTTGACTGTTACTGTACATATTACCTCAATGACCTCGACTAACCTGTACACCTGCACATTGACTCGGTACCGGTACCCCCTGTATATAGACTCGTTATTGTTATTTTACTGCTGCTCTTTTATTTTTTGCTTTAGTTTATTTAGGAAATGTTTTTCTTAAAACTTCATTGTTGGTTAAGGGTTTGTAAGTAAGCATTTCACGGTAAGGTTGCACTCGGCGCATGTGACAAATACAATGTGATTTGATTTGATTTTGCATAGCCTCGTTTGACAATTCTCCATTCATAGTAACAGCACATGAAAGCACTGTTTCAGCATATACTGTAGCCTCTAACTCATCTAAGACAGACTATTAAAAAGACAAAATGGCAGAAGAACAAACTCCTTCCTCAGGTATGAAACAGCACAATGTGACTTAATTTCCTCCTCTTTGTCCCCTCCATTCTCTCTGCCCTTCAATCTAACCAACAATGCATGTGAAGTTATAGTTTCACACTCTCCCTCAACCATCATAGACCCTGCTTGTCAAACGTTTGACCCTAAACCACCCTGCTTCATCTTCATCAACCACTCAGTCATGTAATAGGGTGTCTATTGTCTGACCACCCTGGTACCACCCTGGACTGTTTCATTGTATAGGACCTGACCTGGGATCAGTGCTTTGTGCATGTTGGTATGATGTGAATGGTAGTGACAGAGTTTGGTATTGGTATTTATTATGATCCCCATCAGCTGATGCAAAAGCAGCAGCTACTTTTCCTGGGGTCCACATGAAACATGACATAATACATAGTACAGAACATCGTTTGTCAAGGACTGAAGTACATACATTTAAAAGTCACACATAGCCTACATATCAGTACACGCACACAATATCTAGGTCTAATACATAATACAGTGCAAATTACAATACTATATATATATATATATATATATATATATATATATATATATATATATATATATATATATATATATATATATATATATATATGTGTACATATATATAAATAAAACAGCTGAGCCCTCTGGGTTCTCTATGGTGTATAGGTCAGAGCGTGACTAGGGGGGTTTCTAGAGTTTGTATTTCTATGTTTGGTGGTTTGTATGGTTCCCAATTAGAGGCAGCTGGTAATTGTTACCTCTAATTGGGGATCATATTTAGGTAGCCCTTTTTCCCACCTGCGTTTGTGGGATATTGTTTGTGTTAGTGTTTTGTTGCACTACGGCTTTCACGGTCGGGTTATGTTTATTGTTTTTGTAGTTTCACTGTGAAGAAAAGTATGTCGAACTCAACTCACGCTGCGCCTTGGTCCGCTCATTACGACGATCGTGACATGTAGAAACATCTCAAGGATGATCAATGGAAACAGGATGCACCTTAGCTCAATTTCGAGTCTCATAGCAAAGGGTCTGAATACTTATGTAAATAAGGTATTTCTGTGTTGTTAGAGAGGAACCAGGCTATGAGGGGTGGCCAGTCCTCTTCTGGCTGTGCCGGGTGGAGATTATAACAGAACATGGCCAAGATGTTCAAATGTTCATAAATGACCAGCATGGTCAAATAATAGTAATCACAGTGAACAGGGTTCCATATCCGCAGGCAAAACAGTTGAAACTGGAGCAGCAGCACGGCCAGGTGGACTGGGGACAACAATAGTCATCATGCCAGGTAGTCCTGAGGCATGGTCCTAGGGCTTAGGTCCTCTGAGAGAGAAAGGAAGAAAGAGAGAATTAGAGAGAGCATACTTAAATTCACACAGGACACCGGACAAGACAGGAGAAATACTCCAGATATAACAGACTGACCCTAGCCCCCCGACACATAAACTACTGTAGCATAAATAGAATACTGACTTTTAGCACTTGGCGGTCTACAGCGTCTTCCTACGAGAGTAGGCTTTAGGTGAGGCAGCTGTACCTGCGCAGCAGCTCATCTGTGAGAGATGTTGCGTGCAGCTCACCATTAGCAGAGTGCCCTTTTCTGTGTGTGATTCTCAGTATTTGTGTGTGTGTGTGTGTGTGTGTGTGTGTGTGTGTGGTGTGTGTGTGTGTGTGTGTGTGTGTGTGTGTGTGTGTGTGTGTGTGTGTGTGTGTGTGTGTGTGTGTGTGTGTGTGTGTGTGTGTGGCCTCTTGTACGCTACTGAGGAATCGCTGCACCTTGGGCATGTGCGTCCCTCCCTCCAGTTTGTTGTTATGGATAAATAAATCATATCCCAGGGCAGAGAGAGGGATATCCTCCCATCTAGGAGCTTCCTGGTGGGCATGTAGAAATCACAAAGTGATTACTCGCCTGATGACGAGGAACTGAGTATGAATCAGTTTTAATGTGTGGACGGAGGGCGTTGTGTGTTTGGGGCGGGCGGGGGGGGGGGTTAGGTTGTCCACGGAAGGTCTGATTTTCTGTGTACTGGTGCACACTGAGCAAGCACACAGATCCGTGGCATGCATGTTTAAAGATGGCATTCGACCAGCCTTGCAGGCAATGAGTCACGCCATTTGTCGATGTCCAACCAGAGATCCATTTTAACATGTTAGCCTGGCCAAGTGTGTTCAGGTCATGTCCATCCTTACCCCCATTGCTGACATTTTTGTGAGGTCAGGTTACTTGAGGGTGTATGAGCATCATTGGGAATGAACATGTTAGTCTAAGGACACTTTTAATTGGATGCGCAGGACAGGCTGGAAACAAATTCACCAGATTGTCATGGGTCTAGACACCCAGTGGTCAATGACTCAGGTCAGAAGTACCAGTTTGGTCTCTCTGCTCCTGTCCTGCATTAACTTATAGTACACCCTTTACTTTCGACAGTCTCTATGGGTGCACTAGGTGCATTCATAAGGGACTACCTGCTAAGCACTTTGACTCAATTCCAATACCCTCCCCCGTGTTTACGTGTGTCCCTTGGTGGGGGAGTGGCACTGAAAACGGCACAACTAGTGGTAGGGAGAGATCCATAAGGCCTAGGGAATGGGACACCACTACATCACTCACACACATCAAACTGCCAACAGATACCACGCAATTCATTAACGACGAGTTTTGTGTTTTTCACAATGCCTGTTCTGGTGGCAATAATAGCCTTCCTTTTATCTCTCATGTAACAAATACCTGCTTAACATATGAGCAACAATTGAGAACAGCAGAACATGTTCCCGTAATGTAGGCTAACCAACTCTTTCTAGAGCACCTGGTTAAATTGTGCATAAGAGTATTTTTAAACTTTCTAAATGGTTAAACTAGTGAAATATGTGATTTATTGTAAAAGTTTGCTAGTTTGCTTAATTTACTATCATACTAAATTAAAATATGTAATAATTTTTTCCATATTTAATTTGTATATAGTGTACTTTCCTTGATGTGGACACTGTTTCTACATTACACAAGCTCACATTTTGAACACATGAAATTGAGGGGAATTACAGTGAGGGAAAAAAGTATTTGATCCCCTGCTGATTTTGTACGTTTGCCCACTGTCAAAGAAATTATCAGTGAGAGTGAGAGACAGAATAACAACAAAATAATCCAGAAAAACGCATGTCAACAATGTTATAAATTGATTTGCATTTTAATGAGGGAAACAAGTATTTGACCCCCTCTCAATCAGAAAGATTTCTGGCTCCCAGGTGTCTTTTATACAGGTAACGAGCTGCGATTAGGAGCACATTCTTAAAGGGAGTGCTCCTAATCTCACCTTGTTACCTGTATAAAAGACACCTGTCCACAGAAGCAATCAATCAATCAGATTCCAAACTCTCCACCATGGCCAAGACCAAAGAGCTCTCCAAGGATGTCAGGGACAAGATTGTAGACCTACACAAGGCTGGAATGGGCTACAAGACCATCGCCAAGCAGCTTGGTGAGAAGGTTACAACAGTTGGTGCGATTATTCGCAAATGGAAGAAACACAAAAGAACTGTCAATCTCCCTCGGCCTGGGGCTCCATGCAAGATCTCACCTCGTGGAGTTGCTGACTCAGGTTGGATGGGGAGCGTCGCTGCACAGCTATTTTCAGGTCTCTCCAGAGATGTTCGATCGGGTTCAAGTCCGGCCACTCATGGACATTCAGAGACTTGTCCCGAAGCCACTACTTCGTTGTCATTGGCTGTGTGCTTAGGGTCATTGTACTGTTGGAAGGTGAACCTTCACCCCAGTCTGAGGTCCTGAGTGCTCTGGAGCAGGTTTTCATCAAGGATCTCTATGTACTTTGCTCCGTTCATCTTTCCCTCGATTCTGATTAGTCTCCCAGTCCCTGCTGCTGAAAAACATCCCATCATGATGCTGCCACTACCATGCTTCACCGTAGAGATGGTGCCAGGTTTCCTCCAGCCGTGACGCTTGGCATTCAGGCCAAAGAGTTCAATCTTGGTTTCGTCAGACCAGAGAATCTTGTTTCTCATGGTCTGAGAGTCCTTTAGGTGTCTTTTGGCAAACTCCAAGCAAGCTGTCATGTGCCTTTTACTGAGGAGTGGCTTCCGTCTGGCCACGCTATAAAGGCCTGATTGGTGGAGTGCTGCAGAGATGGTTGTCCTTCTGGAAGACTCTCCCATCTTCATAAAGGAACTCTGGAGCTCTGTCTGAGTGACCAGTGGGTTCTTGGTCACCTCCATTATGGTGTATTGTGTGCAGATTGATGAGGAATTGTTTTTTTTAATCAATTTTAGAACAAGGCTGTAATGTAACAAAATGTGGAAAAAGTCAAGGGGTCTGAATACTTTCTGAAAGCACTGTAGTCCTCTTGAGGGACTATATTGCCTGTATGTTGCTGTTGTGCTCTCAGATCAAGTTAAACTCATTGTAAGAAATGTATATTCTTCAAAGCAGAACCATAGGGACCTTCTAAGACAATTGGGAATAATTTGTATTAGCTTTAAGGTAATGCTTCCACATCACTGGGTTAATCTGCACTCAAATGTCATTAAACTAGCATGACTGTGACAACTCGCCAGATATCCTGCAGCAAATCAATGTGAACTCCTTTCAAAGTGATGGCCTGTTAGGATTTTTTTTTAAGACAAATTCACTATGCTTAAAGACCCAATGCAGCCATTTTTATTTCAATATCAAATCACTTCTAGGTAACAATTCAGTACTTTACTGTAACAGCCGTCGTAGGGAGTAGACCAAGGTGCGGCGTGTTGAGTGCTCATAATGAATATTTATTTTAACTCAGAACACTAAAGCAAAAATAACAAACAAACGGCCAACAGTTCTGTCAAGTAACAGATAACAAAACAGAAAACAACTACCCACAAACACAGGTGGGAAAAGGCCTGCCTAAGTATGATTCCTAATCAGAGACAACGATAGACAGCTGCCTCTGATTAGGAACCATACTCGGCCAAAACAAAGAAATACAATACATAGAATGCCCACCCCATATCACACCCTGACCTAACTAAACAGAGAAAAACGTCTCTCTCAGGTCAGGGCGTGACATTTACTATGATGCGTTTCCATAAATTAAATAAATAAACAATCGCTTTTAAGCAAAAGATCCTTTCTCGAGCAATGATTTTGCTGGGACTGTCTGCGAGTGGTGTAAGACAGTGGCCTAATTGTAGGGCTTAATTGTAGGGATTCTGTCTGTTACCTGAAAACTAGCATCGGTAGAGAGGGTTGGAACGCATTGTTTCAAGTTTTAATGTCAAGTGCACAAGTACAGTGTAAAGCCTTTGTTGCAAACTCAAAACCCAACAATCCAATAATCAATAACAACGTATTGCTACTAAAAAAAATAATAGAAATAAGAAGAAATATACAATAAAGTAAATATGTAAGTGAGCATATTATATACCCTCCTCCTTTGTTATTGGTCTATGAACTTATACTGCCTGGTGATGTCACCAGGTAAGCCAAAACTCCATCCATGCAAAACCTGCTGATTGTATTTTCAACCAGAAAATAAGTGATCATATTTTTCCACACTTTTACAGTGTTAGTCTCATCAGCAATATGATACAAAACACTGGAAATACCTAATTTTGACTGCACAGTAATAATTTCAAAACACTGCACAGTTGGCACTTTCCATTGACTTAACTTGTTTTAGACAACAGTAAGAAAAGCTATCTTGTCATCTTAAAACATTTTTGAGCCTGAGTCCAATGGACCAGAGGTTTGACTGCAGGGATGTTACTACCTTTAAAGTGCTCAGCAGGTAGTCCCTTATTTATGCTTTTATTCTTTAGAAATGCACCTAGTGCACCATAGAGACTGTCGAAAGTAAAGGGTGTACTATAAGTTAATGCAGGACAGGAGCAGAGAGACCAAATTGGTACTTCTGACCTGAGTCATTGACCACTGGGTGTCTAGACCCATGACAGTCTGGTGAATTGTTTTTTAACCTCTTGTGCATGTCACACCCTGATCTGTTTCACCTGTCTTTCTGATTGTCTCCACCCTCCTCCATGTTTCGCCCATCTTCCTCAATATCCCCTGTGTATTTAAACCAGTGTTCTCTGTTTGTCTGTTGCCAGTTCGTCTTGTTTGTCAAGTCAACCAGCGTTTTTGTTCTCAGCTCCTGCTTTTCCCATTCTCTCTCTTTCTCACCCTCCTGGTTTTGACCCATGCCTATTCTGATCCCGCCTGCCTGACCACTCTGCCTGACCCTGAGCCTGCCTGCCGACCTGTACCTTTGCCCCACCTCTGGATTATTGACCTCTGCCTACCCTTACCCTGAGCCTGCCTGCTGTCCGGTACCATTAACCAACCTCTGGTTTACTGACCCCAGCCTGCCTTGACCTGTCTATTGCCTGCCCCTGTTGGATTACTAAAGCTTTGTTAATTCGACATGTCTCCATCTGGGTCTTACCTTCATACCTGATAGTGCATCCAATTTAGTGTGTCCTTAGACTTACTCATTTCCCACCGTGCTCATGCACCCACAAGTAAGCTGACCTCCCAAATATGTCAGCAATGGGGGTAAGGATAGACATGACAGCTCCAGAAGACACTTGGCCAGGCTAACATGTTAAAATGCATCTCTGGTTGGACATCGAACCATCCAAAATAGCATGAATCATTAAGCAAGGCTGGCTGAATGCTATCCCTAAACATCCATGCTACGGATCTGTGTGCTCGCTCAGTGGGCACCAGTACACAGGAAATCAGACATTCCATGGACAACCTATTGCAAACAAACACACACACACACACACACACACACACACACACACACACACACAAATAAACACACCGCAATTTAGAATACTACCCATCTGCACATTAAAACTGGTTCATACTCAGACTCATTTAGCCTTCCTGATGATGAGGAACTATCACGTTATGCTCTCCACATGCCCACCAGGAGGCTCCAAGATGGGGGGATATCCCTCTCTCTGCCCTGGGATATGCTTTATTTATCCCGAACAATATGCCCAAGGTGCAGGGATTTCACTGTAGTGCAAAAGGCCACACACACACACACACACACACACACAGTGAGACATACACAAACAGAGTCACGCACTCATACAGTATACCCACACAAACAGATAAAAAGAGCCTCTAATGCTGAGCTGCACGCAATATCTTTCACAGACGAGCTGATGCTCCCTCCCCTCCCTCCTCTGTCTACACTGGCTACGGTACAGCTACAAACTCTGTCACTAACATTCACGTCATAAAAACATGCACAAAGCTCTGATCCCAGGTCAGGTCCTATACAATGAAACAGTCCAGGGTGGTCAGACAATAGACACCCTATTACAGTACATGATATTGTTTGATGAAGATGAAGCAGGGTGGTTTAGGGTCAAATGTTTGACAAGCAGGGTCTATGATGGTTGAGGGAGAGTGTGAAACTATAACCTCACATGCATTGTTGGTTAGATTGAAGGGCAGAGAGAATGGAGGGGACAAAGAGGAGGAAATTAAGTCACATTGTGCTGTTTCATACCTGAGGAAGAAGTTTGTTCTTCTGCCATTTTGTATTTTTAATAGTCTGTCTTAGATGAGTTAGAGGCTACGGTATATGCTGAAACAGTGCTTTCATGTGCTGTTACTGTGAATGGAGAATTGTCAAACGAGGCTATGCAGGTGGGAAATTAGGGTCAGTGTTCATAACGCTCACTCCAGAGTCACAGAACACGAGCATGAAAATAAATGAATCTGAGAATGAGACTGATTCATCCAGATCCCTTCATTTAACATTTACCAAAGCGAAGTAACACTGCTCACTTTAAAATGCAATAAATCAAGCTAAATTCCATTACATATCTCTTCACAAATCTACACAGAAAAGAAAATGGAATGGCTTCCCTCTATTCCTGCCAGTAGTCATTTAGTTGGTTGGTCTGTGAGCCAGAGTCCTAGTCTTCCTGTATAGTTAATGTACTTTGTTCCCAGCGGGGAGAGAGGTGGAGAGGATGGGGATGGGGCAGCAGAAAGCGAGAGCAGAAGATGACAAGCTCTAGTAGCATCCAGGGTCAGCGCTGTGCCCCCAGTCGTGGCAGTCGGGCTACTGTACAGACCACCCCGGACGGACGGAAGGCCGGGCTGCCATGAGCCTGGGGGTCTCAGTGGAGCAGAGCATCATCATGTAGCTCCAGTCCCGTGAACGGCCGCTTGGCTCCATCTGTTACTGCTGGGGCCGCCCCAGCCCGTGCTCGCACGTCGTTGTTCCTAATGGAGATCCAGCACCCTCCATCACCCTGATCTTTGCCCACTGGCAGGCACCCATAGAGGGGGGGGGGGGGGGGATGGGTGCCGGTAGGGACTGCAGTAATTTCTGGGGCCTGGGTCGCGCTGACATCAACCTTTTGCAAAGATAGTGGCTGTGTGACAAGTACTGAGGCCATGAAGGGACAGGAATTGACAAAGACCCTGGCACTCAAAAGGTCAAACTTCACCAACCAGTAATAAGATGACTCTCATGCAATGAGATGCATTCAGGACATCTGATTTGTGCAAGGCCACAGAGAGCCAAAATACTTGTTTTAACCACTGCTAGTGGTCGAGCGGTTTTGAAAACCATATTCTCTCTCAGTGAGAATAACCTACTACATAAATAAAGATGAGGCATGCATTTACAAGTGACCTCATTTGACCTGCCCAAAATGCCCCATCATCTCATTGCATTACATAACTAATGGATGCAGGGGTTGACATAATCTACAGCTGTGGAGGTTTGCAGCGCATCACAAACGCTGCTATCAGAAACAGGTGAAAACAGAATAGGACCTTTCTAAGAATCAATAGAACTCCCTCTCTCACTTTTAGCATACTCAGAATCCATCAGGATGAGCCCAATTGGTGGGATGAGGTCAACACATCTCATGGACCATCCACTGATAAGCAATAAGCTAAAATTATTACCTGCCAACCCGAAGTCTACCAGATTCTCTCTTTCACACACACACACACACACACACACACACACACACACCACACACACACACACACACACACACACACACACACACACACACACACACACACACACACACCCACGTACGTACACATTCATTTTTCCGTGCAGTTCTTATAACAAACCTTACATTCAGATTTTCTCACCAGCAGAGGGCAAGCACGCATTGTGTGTCTCCATCACGGAAACTTGGAATAACTTATACATGGTTGGTTAGATGAGAATTTTGGAATGGTGGATGTTGATTTCTGGAGGCTGCCATCAAGGAAAAGGGTAAAAAAAAAAAGATCTGTTAATTCACTTCAACGAATCACAACTCGCCATAGGATATCAACAGTGACAATGGTTAGCTGCTATTTAAGTAATAGTTTGACTTTCAAATCCATGTGTTGGTGTGTGGCCAGCAACTTTTATAGAAGGGAATTATCCGTGCCAGTGTTCTAAGTCTTGCGAAACCCAGCGCGTGACAAAACCAACGGTACAACACCAAAGATATTGATCTGTTTAAAAAACGATTGATCTTATGTCAATGATGAATGTAAACTTTTATACAAACATCACCAATCTGAGGTTAAAAGGATGTGTACAGTGAGGGAAAAATTTATTTGATCCCCTGCTGATTTTGTACATTTGCCTACTGACAAAGAAATGATCAGTCTATAATTTTAATGGTAGGTTTATTTGAACAGTGAGAGACAGAATAACAACAAAAAAATCCAGAAAAACGCATGTCAAAAATGTTTATAAATGTATTTGCATTTTAAAGAGGGAAATAAATATTTGACCCCTCTGCAAAACATGACTTAGTACTTGGTGGCAAAACCCTTGTTGGCAATCAGAGGTCAGATGTTTCTTGTAGTTGGCCACCAGGTTTGCACACATCTCAGGAGGGATTTTGTCCCACTCCTCTTTGCAGATCTTCTCCAAGTCATTAAGGTTTCGAGGCTGACGTTTGGCAACTCGAACCTTCAGCTCCCTCCACAGATTTTCTATGGGATTAAGGTCTGGATACTGGCTAGGCCACTCCAGGACCTTAATGTCCTTCTTCTTGAGCCACTCTTTTGTTGCCTTGGCCATGTATTTTGGGTCATTGTCATGCTGGAATACCCATCCACGACCCATTTTCAATGCCCTGGCTGAGGGAAGGAGGTTCTCACCCAAGATTTGACGGTACATGGCCCCGTCCATCGTCCCTTTGATGCGGTGAAGTTGTCCTGTCCCCTTAGCAGAAAAACACCCCCAAAGCATAATGTTTCCACCTCCATGTTTGACGGTGGGGATGGTGTTCTTGGGGTCATAGGCAGCATTCCTCCTCCTCCAAACACGGCGAGTTGAGTTGATGCCAAAGAGCTTTTTTGGTCTCATCTGACCACAACACTTTTACCCAGTTGTCCTCTGAATCATTCAGATGTTCATTGGCAAACTTCAGACGGGCATGTTTATGTGCTTTCATGAGCAGGGGGACCTTGCAGGGGCTGCAGGATTTCAGTCCTTCACAGCGTAGTGTGTTACCAATTGTTTTCTTTGTGACTATGGTCCCAGCTGCCTTGAGATCATTGACAAGATCCTCCCGTATAGTTCTGGGCTGATTCTTCACCATTCTCATGATCATTGCAACTCCACGAGGTGAAATCTTGCATGGAGCCCCAGGCCGAGGGAGATTGACAGTTCTTTTGTGTTTCTTCCATTTGCGAATAATCTGTTGTAACCTTCTCACCAAGCTGCTTGGCGATGGTCTTGTAGCCCATTCCAGCCTTGTGTAGGTCTGCAATCATGTCCCTGACATCCTTGGAGAGCTCTTTGGTCTTGGCCATGGTGGAAAGTTTGGAATCTGATTGATTGATTGCTTCTGTGGACAGGTGTCTTTTATACAGGTAACAAGGTGAGATTAGGAGCACTCCCTTTAAGAATGTGCTCCTAATCTCAGCTCATTATCTGTATAAAAGACACCTGGGAGCCAGAAATCTTTCTGATTGAGAGGGGGTCAAATACTTATTTCCTTCATTAAAATACAAATCAATTTATAACATTGTTGACATGCGTTTTTCTGGATTTTATTGTTGTAATTTTGTCTCTCACTCTTCAAATAAACCTACCATTAAAATTATAGATCATTTCTTTGTCAGTGGGCAAACGTACAAAATCAGCAGGGGATCAAATACTTTTTTCCCTCACTGTACTACTGGAAACCTGACCTTGCTTCAACCCTGCTCCAAAAAGTGCTTGTCCAGAAGTTAGGGGCACTGAAAAGTTTTGTTCTGTTTGATGTCTGTGTATAATGCCAGCTGAAACATACATTGTGTTTTGTTATATTTCTCTTGACAAAAAATGCCACTTTGCCAGTGGGTGTACTTTAATTTAGAGCTGTGACATAACTGCCTTTCAAAACCACACACTCTGCATAGCCCGGTTATCGTCTTGGAAGTGTAGAGAGAAATGGGGAGGTTACTTTTTCTTGTCATCCAGAGGCATCATCTGTTAACAACCAAATAGTGTCTTATTTTGGAATAAGAAGAGCAGCTAGTCCTATGCTGCTGTAAGCATTACATTTGAGCTCTTTCACCTTGTTCGCTACTTTGAGATGTTTTCATTTTTAAAATGGCTTAGAGGTATCCCAAAAAAAAAGGTGACCTTAAAAGTCTTACTTCAATTTGAAGTAACATGCAAAGTAAATTAATATTTTCCCATTTCATTATGAATTCGAACCTGATGGATTAATGACACAATATGAAATTGAGAATGCCAGATATGTAATGTGTTTCATAGTACACTACTTTTTAATTTTGTTTGTTGTTTTTTGAGGAGAAATGCAAAATTACAATGTATTATCTTCGTTTTCAAGACCTAGGGCAAGTTTCAGAAGACTATTTGGCTCCATTACCCCATATGAAAATCCCTCCCATAAGCAGAATCCGTAATAAGCTCTATTTGAAGTTCTTTGGCCATTAATAGAGCAAAATCAGGAATTTGCCTGGCTTTACCAATACTATTGCATATAATACTGCCAGGAGAGGAGAAACATGCCCTAACTGACCTAGCAACAGTCTCTCCAACAATGGCTTTACCTATGTGAAAGGGACAAACGTGCCACACTGTAGCATTAATGGGTCTCAATGTGATAAATGAACTTGGCAAAGTGAACGAGAGAATACCTAATGTTGAGTGAACAAAGTAGAGCAGTGGTCATCAACCTTTTCTGAGTCAAGATCACTTTCTCAGTCAAAAAGCGAGCCGAGATCTACCGCTCAGAATTTGTTTTAAAAGTGACTTCAAAAATGTAACATTAAGCTAATGAAAACAGTTCTGTAGGAATGAGGTTTGTGCAGTAGGTCTAATACATTATCACAGCATATTGGCTATATGCCTGGCCTACCAATATTGTTCTTCTCAGACCATATTATATTTCAAAACTCAAGCTTTGATAATTAAATGGATCATTTGGTGTAGCATTTGCGAGGCACAGCTGAGCATAAATTGAAATAATTAGCACGTGCTTTTTTATGTTACTGGACTGATGGTACCTGCATCTGATGGTCATGCTGCTTTCAAGACAACGGGGCACTAGAGAAAAGTCATGTTTCTTTGACCAGAGAAAGTGAAATATTCCTCGATATTAAAATAGACACTACGAGCTGATAATAATAATTTTTAAAAGCAAAGGCTATCGATACACTTGGCTACTCATTCATTGCAGCTGCAGCACAAGTGGATGTAGGCAGAAGTGCATTTTGTAATAGTGTTGAATAAAAACAGTGACAGTATTGAATAAAAACTTAGTTAGACATGAACTCACTCATAAAAACAGCATTTTTTCGCTGTATTCTTTATCAGTCTCTGTCTGGTCATGGTTTTAAAAGTTACGAAACCTCACATAGGCTAGTATCAAACTTTGGTGTGGCCAAGGTCGTGATTTGAGCTATCTGATTGGTCAGAGCAGTAGGTTCTAAGGTCTGCTGTGTAGGCAGAGTATGTTTTATTTTTTTTGACGAATGAAATGGTTCAAAATGGGAACACTTTGCTTACCCGGTGCGCAGGGCTTCTGAATCAACTGCACATACAGTCAACTGCGCAACACAAAATGAAAAGGAGCACAAGCCTTTATGCCCTTATCATTGGCTTTTCTACAGAAATGTTTGGTGATCGACTAGGAATGCCTTGAAGTAGACTACTGAAGTAGAGGGTTAAGGTGCAGAATCAAAGAGAGGGCTACTGAGAATCACAGTTTAAAATTGTTAAAGATTGTGCATTCACTGCAAGGACTGAAGGAGAAGGCATGACTGGGAAGTAAGAAGAGTCCCATAACTTGGTGGGACATATTGAGGTTTGAAGAGAAAGCCATCCACACAGAGTTGTTGTCAGGAGTGACGTGAAGTTCATCAGTACAATGACTGGGATATCCCGTAAACTAACCGGTCTCCAGCTTTTTTGGAGAGGCTATTAATTCAACATGAGTGGGTTTGGCTCTGCTGAGTGTACTTGTTGTGATGTTTGCAACTAATCCTACAGATGTGCAAGTGGACGTCACAATCTACTCAGCACATCCACAATACATTAGTCAGCATCAGCCCCCATTATGTTCTCATTCCATTGAACAAGACTCCATGCACTCTCCCGGTCGCATTCTATAGCTACATTACTGTAAGCATTGTCGTGAGCTGCTAATGCAACACGAACAAAACACAAAACATCGTCACTAGGACGCACGCTGACTGGCGAATTACAGTGAGCATGATGCTTTTCTCAGAAACGTACACAAAAGTACACCGCCACGGGTGGTTTTGTGACTTCAGCTGGCCTGCGAGCCAAAATGAAAATAACCCTTGCTCGAGAGGCGCTGCACTCTGATCCCCCCAGCAGCAAGGAATGGGAAATTGGGATGTGGGTGGATACAGCAGGACGTAGGAAGATCGTCAATAGCTGCGCATCTCTGGACAGAGAAATTGATAACATTATCAGCTTGGCAATGTTAGAATTGCCTACAAGACAGCGACAATTGTATACAGAATCTCAGTTAATTTTCTATTGAACTACAAAGACTCTATTTAACTATATGCGTCCCTCCTTGTATATTTTCTTGATCAAAATCATACCCAAAGGAGTTTGTAAGCTCCAACTGATGCCTTTTCAGTACATAATAACTCTGTTGTTTCCACATGAGCAACTACTAAAGACAATGTAATGTACAACACACTCTTTTCATCTTTGATCTCCAGCCATGCAACAATATGGCACTAGCTGGAGCTAAACACTGTTCAATGCAACATAAAGATATCAGGCCTTCCCAAGTGTCCCCTCATATTCCTCCTTCTCAAGTCACGTTGGATCCTGCTCTGGTTGGGGAGCTCATGGTGATGTTGGCTATGATGACACAAGTGGGCTGGGTACAGTAGGATGGTGGTCACGGTCAGCATGGGAACCTCCTCAAGCACTTGTCCCAGTCCAGACATGCGTGAGAAGGCGTATCCCTTTCCTGCAGTCAAATGACCTAGTGGCCTCATGGGTGGAACGATATTCATATTTTTCACGATGGATATACATTCTTTCCAAAAAGCAGCCAAAAATCTGGTGTCTCTATGTCAAACGGTTTTCTGTGATGTATATAAAGTGTAATATTGGGATGCAAAATCAACATCTCATATGGTACAGGTGTCTTCTTCTTTTTTAACTTAAAGACCATTACCATCTGTGTGAGGTGTATTCTTTTGTTTTATAGTAGATTTAAGACTTCCAAGAAAATCTCTGTGTGACCCTGATTTAGCCCACTGCAGTTAAAGGTTAATCATCTGTCGGCTAAGGGAGTGTGGGGCGGTTGAGGCATGTTCATAACTATTACGGTTCGCCTGCCAATGTATGTCTTTAATTGTATGACTGCTGAGCCACCACACGTCCCCACACAGTACCATTATGAATGCTGTGACTGTGATAGAGGGCAGTGAGGTCAATCCCCTTGGAGTCGAGTAATTCAGAACATACAGTAGAGAGAAGAGAGATGGTATTTGTTGTCATATACTATTGTTATGATAATATGTGCAGTAATAGCACATAAGGAGTAGCACTGGTACACATTATCTATAGTACTACAGTAGTACTAATAGTAGTAGCTTATTCATATTGGTGGTTGTAACAATGTCTTTGACTCAATGAGGAATATGTACTAATGAAAACGAACAAATAGTATATATGGAATACTACTGTTTGCCAAAGGGGAAGTCTCTCCTGATTTGCTTTGTGACGCTCACTCCTACTTTAGGGATACAGTGCCCTTGGCACAGAGCTTTAGGACAGATATCGATTCAGGTTTTAATGAATTTGACCCGAATCCCATTCATCTTAGACAGAAAGGGAGATACAGAAGATGGCAAGAGAAAAGGTCTAAAGCTGTGGCTGAAACACTCTCATACAGACTCTGTCTCAAGTATCTACACATTGGCAGAGCAATTAGAAAATACTGTACTTCAGTTGGATGTCAAGACTAGAAGCAGCAGCAGTGTTACATGTGAATAGAATGAGGTTTGGTATAGGGGTCCTGTCAGAAGAATCTAGTAAAAATCCTACTCAAAAGGCTTTTAAGATAATCCACAAAATGAACAAAACAAGTCAGTTGCTTGAACAAAAAAGTTGTGGCATAGTATTTGAGACAGCCACACTCGGTGCAACTGCAACAACAAAGAATGGGAACTTGGATGTGTTGACGCCAGAATAAAGTTTGACATATGCTCCCATACGTAGGAATATGGGAACACATACTAAACTTTAGACTACTTTAATACACATCTAAGTGAATTTGTCAAAATATTTATGACGTCTTCAAATGGGGGGACTAGATACATAAAGTGCTTTCATTTCTAAAGCGTAAAACAGATACGCATGAAAACACCCTCAAATAACTAAAAAAAGTGACATTCTGTACTGTCGCCTCATATGAAACATTTGATCTCAAATTCGAAATGCTGGAGTATAGAGACAAATTAAAAGTTTTAGCTTCACCGTCCTAATAAATGTGTAGGGGAGTGTAACTTCAATGTGTGTTGTTCCTGGTATTTGCTCAGCAGAGCATCGCCCACACGAACAAAGAAACGAGGTGACTTCTAAACCTGCGATACTAACTAGGCCAAATCCATTCAGTCATCATCGTGAATCTAGTGATCTAGTGTGGAGATTCTGTCGAGCTACATCATGAACCTTACCTGGAATGAGGAGATAGATAGTGGCATGTCACCAAGCCAAATTATGCCTACCGGGAGTCAGGTCATTGAAGTTACAGTAGTTCTGATAACATGCTACATTACCTTCCAGACCTTTTTACCAATGCCAAAGGGAGGGATTTACACATCACACGTCAGTGACCAGCTTAATGTTTGTTTTTGATTATCATATATTCTTGTGGGAGAAGCATCACATTTGGAAGCGAGAGAGGCAATCTATCTGCCAATCAAAACAGTGTCCTGGCAGTTGAATAATGTTCTGTTCATAGATTCAGTCAGGCACCTCTGCAGCATCCTCCTCTCATTACCGAAAATCAGTCAATGTTTATCCAAATCCAAACATCAATCAAAAGGTACAACTTATTGAGGGGAGACATACATGGCTAGAGGCGTAAGCTCTTCGTGAAGAGAATCTCTGCTAATATGTCATTGCGCGTTAGATAGACAGATCTGTTTTAGAAAATTACTGAAGCAGTCACCAGTTTCATGCAATAAACATTTTAGTCAAAAAACTGAGAGGCTTTTAATTACCAATTCTATATTGAAATTAAAAACTAAGGGGGGTGAATGGTTAAAGAATAGCCACTGAAAGCTGTACACTGGGCATCTGGGCTTCAGGGAAGACGGCCATCATTATTATCTAACGTGGAGGCAAATGCCAAGAGGGTGAAAACAAAACAAAACAAAAAAATTACTATATTTAGGCGTTGGTTCATGCAGTGACAATTTCAATTCCTGAAAGTTAATGGACAGATGTCACGCCTAGCTTCGTAAGTTACTCAAGGCTTCAAGAAATTCTGTCTTTTAAAACAATTACATTCCCAAATGGAAATGTTGAATAAGACCACTGAATACCCTAAAGTTAAATCTGTTTTGAAAGGGTGACATGTTTCTGAATCTTCAGAGGATTTCTCTGTATGTAATCGTTTCACCAACAGGGGAAAGCTTTACCATCCCTTCAAAGTAACCCAGAGAGGAATGTTTTCTATACTCAAAAGGATACATTTCTCTAATCTTAGTATAGAGTGTGATTCCATACAAAACCCAGACAACAAAAGAATGATTTGGGGGACTTTCACAATTTAATGCATAGCATAGTCCATTGGAAGTAGAATTGTTGACATATATCTGACATTTTATAACTAAAAGCATAATTGAGAAATTATCAAAGTTTGCATATTTATTACATTTTGGCCTTACCCAGGCCTTCTTTAAGACGCCATCATGTTTCATCTGTAGATGCTACAAAACTAAAATTGGTGCCAAATGAAGCCTTACCACTTACTTTGTAATAGGAGTAGTACTGATTTCAATAATAATAATAATAAAATATGTCTATTGCGTGTGTATGTATATATATATATTGCTCAAAAAAATAAAGGGAACACTAAAATAACACATCCTAGATCTGAATGAATGAAATAATCTTATTAAATACTTTTATCTTTACATAGTTGAATGTGCTGACAACAAAATCACACAAAAATAATCAATGGAAATCCAATTTATCAACCCATGGAGGTCTGGATTTGGAGTCACACTAAAAATTAAAGTGGAAAACCACACTATAGGCTGATCCAACTTTGATGTAATGTCCTTAAAACAAGTCAAAATGAGGCTCAGTAGTGTGTGTGGCCTCCACGTGCCTGTATGACCTCCCTACAACGCCTGGGCATGCTCCTGATGAGGTGGCAGATGGTCTCCTGAGGGATCTCCTCCCAGACCTGGACTAAAGCATCCGCCAACTCCTGGACAGTCTGTGGTGCAACGTGACGTTGGTGGATGGAGCGAGACATGATGTCCCAGATGTGCTCAATTGGATTCAGGTCTGGGGAACGGGCGGGCCAGTCCATAGCATCAATGCCTTCCTCTTGCAGGAACTGCTGACACACTCCAGCCACATGAAGTCTAGCATTGTCTTGCATTAGGAGGAACCCAGGGCCAACCGCACCAGCATATGGTCTCACAAGGGGTCTGAGGATCTCATCTCGGTACCTAATGGCAGTCAGGCTACCTCTGGCGAGCACATGGAGGGCTGTGCGGCCCCTCAAAGAAATGCCACCCCACACCATGACTGACCCACCGCCAAACCGGTCATGCTGGAGGATGTTGCAGGCAGCAGAACGTTCTCCACGGCATCTCCAGACTGTCACGTCTGTCACATGTGCTCAGTGTGAACCTGCTTTCATCTGTGAAGAGCACAGGGCGCCAGTGGCGAATTTGCCAATCTTGGTGTTCTCTGGCAAATGCCAAACGTCCTGCACGGTGTTGGGCTGTAAGCACAACCCCCACCTGTGGATGTCGGGCCCTCATACCACCCTCATGGAGTCTGTTTCTGACCGTTTGAGCAGACACATGCACATTTGTGGCCTGCTGGAGGTCATTTTGCAGGGCTCTGGCAGTGCTCCTCCTGCTCCTCCTTGCACAAAGGCGGAGGTAGCGGTCCTGCTGCTGGGTTGTTGCCCTCCTACGGCCTCCTCCACGTCTCCTGATGTACTGGCCTGTCTCCTGGTAGCGCCTCCATGCTCTGGACACTACGCTGACAGACACAGCAAACCTTCTTGCCACAGCTCGCATTGATGTGCCATCCTGGATGAGCTGCACTACCTGAGCCACTGGTGTGGGTTGTAGACTCCATCTCATGCTACCACTAGAGTGAAAGCACCGCCAGCATTCAAAAGTGACCAAAACATCAGCCAGGAAGCATAGGAACTGAGAAGTGGTCTGTGGTTACCACCTGCAGAACCACTCCTTTATTGGGGGTGTCTTGCTAATTGCCTATAATTTCCACCTGTTGTCTATTCCATTTCCACAACAGCATGTGAAATGTATTGTCAATCAGTGTTGCTTCCTAAGTGGGCAGTTTGATTTCACAGAAGTGTGATTGACTTGGAGTTATATTGTGTTGTTTAAGTGTTCCCTTTATTTTTTTGAGCAGTGTATATATAAACTCAGCAAAAAAAGAAACGGGCCTTTTTCAGGACCCTGCCTTTCAAAGATAATTCGTAAAAATCCAAATAACTTCACAGATCTTCATTGTAAAGGGTTTAAACACTGTTTCCCATGCTTGTTCAATGAACCATAAAAAAATATTGAACATGCACATATAGAACGGTCGTTAAGACACTGACAGCTCACAGACAGTAGGCAATTAAGGTCACAGTTATGAAAACTTAGGACACTAAAGAGGCCTTTCAACTGACTCTGAAAAACACCCAAAGAAAGATGCCCAGGGTCCCTGCTCATCTGCGTGAATGTGCCTTAGGCATGCTGCAAGAAGATATGAGGACTGCATATGTTGCCAGGGCAATAAATTGCAATGTCCGTACTGTGAGACGCCTAAGACAGCGCTACAGGGAGACAGGACGGACAACTGATCATCCTCGCAGTGGCAGACCACGTGTAGCAACACCTGCACAGGATCGGTACATCTGAACATCACACCTGCGGGACAGGTACAGGATGCCAACAACAACTGCCTGAGTTACACCAGAAACGCACAATCCCTCCATCAGTGCTCAGATTGTCCGCAATATGCTGAGAGAGGCTGGACTGAGGGCTTGTAGGCCTGTTGTAAGGCAGGTCCTCACCAGACATCACCGGCAACAACATCGCCTATGGGCACAAACCTACCGTCGCTGGACCAGACAGGACTGGCAAAAAGTGCTCTTCACTGACGAGTCGCAGCTTTGTCTCACCAGGGGTGATGGTCGGATTCGCGTTTATCGTCAAAGGAATGAGCGTTACACCGAGGCCTGTACTCTGGAGCGGGATCTGGAGGTGAAGGGTCCGTCTTGGACTGGGGCGGTGTGTCACAGCATCATCGGACTGAGCTTGTTGTCATTGCAGGCAATCTCAACGCTGTGCGTTACAGGGAAGACATCCTCCTCCCTCATGTGGTAGCCTTCCTGCAGGCTCATCCTGACATGACCCTCCAGCATGCCAATGCCACCAGCCATACTGCTCGTTCTGTGCGTGATTTCCTGCAAGACAGGAATGTCAGTGTTCTGCCATGGCCAGCGAAGAGCCCGGATCTCAATCCCATTGAGCACATCTGGGACCTGTTGGATTGGAGGGTGAGGGCTCGGGCCATTCCCCCCAGAAATGTCCAGGAACTTGCAGGTGCCTTGGTGGAAGAGTGGGGTAACATCTCACAGCAAGAACGGGCAAATACGGTGCAGTCCATGAGGAGGAGATGCACTGCAGTACTTAATGCAGCTGGTGGCCACACCAGATACTGACTGGTACTTTTGATTTTGAGCCCCCCCCCCCTTTGTTCAGGGACACATTATTCAATTTCTGTTAGTCACATGTCTGTTTCAGTTGTTGAATCTTGTTATGTTCATACAAATATTTACACATGTTAAGTTTGCTGAAAATAAACGCAGTTGACAGTGAGCGGATGTTTCTTTTTTGCTGAGTTCATATATATATATAAAAAATCAAGGTTTTTCTTTATTTTTACTATTTATGACATTGTAGACTTGTAACGTCCTGACCATAGAAAGATGTTATTTTCTATGGTAGAGTAGGTCAGGGCGTGACAGGTTTTTTTTCTAGTTTAGATTTTCTATGTTTTTATGTTCTAGTTTTTGTATTTCTATGTTGGGTTTTGTTTGGGATGATCTCCAATTAGAGGCAGCTGGTCATCGTTGTCTCTAATTGGAGATCATACTTAAGTAGGTGTTTTTCCCACCTGGGTTTGTGGGAGATTGGTTTTGAGTTAGTGTATGTTTCAACTCTGCGTCACGGTTTGTTGTTTTTGTTCGTTCAGTTTATTGTGTATGTATTGCATAGTTTCACAGTGAAAATAAAATGTGGAACAACACACATGCTGCACTTTGGTCCGCTCCTTCCTACGACAACTGTGACAAGACTAAACATGAAGACATCAAAACTATGAAATAACACATATGGAATCATGCAGCAACCAAAAAATGGTTAAACAAATCTAAATATGTATTATAATTGTGATACTTCAAAGTAGCCATCCTTTGCCTTGATGACAGCAAAAGTAATGAATTGCGATTTAAGTTTCGCCATCAGCTGGAAGACTGTGTCCCCTTTTCTCGGCGGAGGGAGGGAGAGAAAAGGGATGGTGAGTCAGGACGGTAGGCAGAGTCCTTCCTTCAGACACATTGTTTTCACTATGTATTCTACCTCTTGGTGATGTCATGAGGAAACACAATGTCAACCTTTCACTGCTATGCGGACGATACACAGCTGTACATTTTGATGAAACATGGTGAAGCCCCAAAATTGCCCAACCTGGAAGCCTGTGTTTCAGACATAAGGAAGGGTGATTTATTTGATTTATTTCACCTTTATTTAACCAGGTAGGCTAGTTGAGAACAAGTTCTCATTTGCAACTGTGACCTGGCCAAGATAAAGCATAGCAATTCGACACATACAACAACAGAGTTACACATGGAATAAACAAAACATAGTCAATAATACAGTAGAACAAAAGAAAACAAAAAGTCTATATACAGAGTGCAAATGAGGTAAGGAAGGAAGTTAAGGCAATAAATAGGCCATGGTGGCGAAGTAATTACAATATAGCAATTAAACACTGGAATGGTAGATGTGCAGAAGATGAATGTGCAAGTAGGGATACTGGGGTGCAAAGGAGCAAGATAAATAAATAAATACAGTATGGGGATGAGGTAGGTAGATGGGCTGTTTACAGATGGGCTATGTACAGGTGCAGTGATCTGTGAGCTGCTCTGACAGCTGGTGCTTAAAGCTAGTGAGGGAGATATGAGTCTCCAGCTTCAGAGATTTTTGCAGTTCGTTCCAATCATTGGCAGCAGAGAACTGGAAGGAGAGACGGCCAAAGGAGGAATTGGCTTTGGGGGTGACCAGTGAGATATACCTGCTGTAGCGCATGCTACGAGTGGGTGCTGCTATGGTGACCAGTGAGCTGAGATAAGGCGGGGCTTTACCTAGCAGAGACTTGTAGATCACCTGTAGCCAGTGGGTTTGACGACGAGTATGAAGCGAGGGCCAACCAACGAGAGCGTACAGGTCGCAATGGTGGGTAGTGTATGGGGCTTTGGTGACAAAACGGATGGCACTGTGATAGACTGCATCCAATTTGTTGAGTAGAGTGTTTGAGGCTATTTTATAGATGGCATCACTGAAGTCGAGGATTGGTAGGATGGTCAGTTTTACGAGGGTATGTTTGGCAGCATGAGTGAAGGATGCTTTGTTGCGATATAGGAAGCCGATTCTATATTTAATTTTGGATTGGAGATGCTTAATGTGAGTCTGGATGGAGAGTTTACAGTCTAACCAGACACCTAGGTATTTGTAGTTGTCCACGTATTCTAAGTCAGAGCCATCCAGAGTAGTGATGCTGGACGGGCGAGCAGGTGTGGGCAGTGATCGATTGAATAGCATGCATTTAGTTTTACTTGTGTTTAAGAGCAGTTGGAGGCCACGGAAGGAGAGTTGTATGGCATTGAAGCTCGTCTGGAGGTTAGTTAACAGTGTCCAAAGAGGGGCCAGAAGTATACAAAATGGTGTCGTTTGCGTAGAGGTGGATCAGAGAATCACCAGCAGCAAGAGCAACATCATTGATGTATACAGAGAAGAGAGTCGGCCCGAGAATTGAACCCTGTGGCACCCCCATAGAGACTGCCAGAGGTCCGGACAACAGGCCCTCCGATTTGACACACTGAACTCTATCAGAGAAGTAATTGGTAAACCAGGCGAGGCAATCATTTGAGAAACCAAGGCTGTCGAGTCTGCCAATAAGAATGTGGTGATTGACAGAGTTCAAAGCCTTGGCCAGGTCGATGAATACGGCTACACAGTAATGTCTCTTATCGATGGCGGTTATGATGACGTTTAGGACCTTGAGCGTGGCTGAGGTGCACCCATGACCAGCTCGGAAACCAGATTGCATAGCGGAGAAGCTACGGTGGGATTCGAAATGGTCGGTAATCTGTTTGTTAACTTGGCTTTCGACGACCTTAGAAAGACAGGGTAGGATCGATATAGGTCTGTAGCAGTTTGGGTCTAGAGTGTTACTCCCTTTGAAGAGGGGGATGACCGTGGCAGCTTTCCAATCTTTGGGAATCTCAGACGATACGAAAGAGAGGTTGAACAGACTAGTAATAGGGGTTGCAATAATTTCTGCAGATAATTTTAGAAAGAGAGGGTCCAGATTGTCTAGCCCGGCTGATTTGTAGGGGTCCAGATTTTGCAGCTCTTTCAGAACATCAGCTATCTGGATTTGGGTGAAGGAGAAATGGTGGGGGCTTTGGCGGGTTGCTGTGGAGGGTGCTGGGCAGTTGACCGGGGTAGGAGTAGCCAGGTGGAAAGCATGGCCAGCTGTAGAGAAATCATTATTGAAATTCACAATTATAGTGGATTTATCAGTGGTAACAGTGTTTCCTAGCCTCAGAGCACTGGGCAGCTGGGAGGAGGTGCTCTTATTCTCCATGGACTTTAGTGTCCCAGAACTTTTTTGAGTTAGTACTACAGGATGCAAATTTCTGTTTGAAAAAGCTAGCCTTAGCTTTCCTAACTGCCTGATGGCGGCATATGTTTTACTTTTAAACTCAGACAAAACAGAGATGTTAGTTCTAGGTCCCAAGAAACAAAGAGATCTGCTGTTGCATCTGACCATTAATCTTGATGGTTGTACAGTCGTCTCAAATAAAACTGTAAAGGACCTCGGCGTTACTCTGGACCCTGATCTCTCTTTTGACAAACATATCAAGAATATTTCAAGGACAGCTTTTTTCATAACATTGCAACGATCTGAAACCTTTTGTCCAAAAATGATGCAGAAAGGTAATCCATGCTTTTGTCACTTTTAGATTAGACTACTGCAATGCTCTACTCTCCGGCTACCTGGATAAAGCACTAAATAAACTTAATTTAGTGCTAAATACGGCTGCTAGATTGTTGACTAGAACCAAAACATTTGATCATATTACTCCAGTGCTAGCCTCTCTACACTGGCTTCCTGTTAAGGTTAAGGCTGATTTTCAAGGTCATACTGCTAACCTACAAAGCATTACATGGGCTTGCTCCTACAGTACCTATCTCTCCGATTTGGTCCTGCCGTACATACCTACACGTACGCTACGGTCACAAGACGCAGGCCACCTTATTGCTCCTAGAATTTTGAAGCAAACAGCTGGAGGCAGGGCTTTCTCCTATAGAGCTCCATTTTTTGGGAGTAGTCTGCCTATCCATGGGAGAGAGGCAGACTTGGTCTTGACCTTTAAGTCTTTACTGAAAACTCATCTCTTCTGTAGGTCCTATGATTGAGTGTATTCTGGCCCAGGGGTGTGAAGGTGAATGGCAAGGCACTAGAGCCTGGCCAGCTCCCGTCTCTCCACTGGGATTCTCTTGTTTCTAGGTCTTCATGAAACAACAATTTCTTAATCCACGTATGACCTTAGCCTACTACAGGTCTAGGAGGGTAAATCTGGGTAATATGCCTCTTAAAACTCATGCCTAAAATGACCCCATCAACATGTTTTCTATGTCTGAGTTAGAAGCAGGGCCGGACTGGAACCAGTAATAATCTATGGCATTTTTTTCCCCCTCAAGGCCCCCACACTGGCAAAATGTTTTGTTCCTTGTGGCCCCGATTATTAGCCAGATAATTATAATTTTGCGCAAAAAAACAAGTGAAGACAGGCCCACTTGGCTACAAATGGACCAGCACATCTGTCATTTACACGAAATGCCAAATGGCCAGTCCAATCCTGGTTACAATGGGAATAACAGAGCTTGCCTATTTAATGTCAATCCATCTCCAGTATAATGTTCTCCCCTCAAAATCATCTGAAGGAAAAGAGGAAGGAGATGTAGGGGGTAGAAGTGTCAAAAGAGTTTATTAACTGTCAAAGG
The DNA here is from genome assembly GCF_965601325.2 of Salmo salar. Taxonomy (NCBI): domain Eukaryota; kingdom Metazoa; phylum Chordata; class Actinopteri; order Salmoniformes; family Salmonidae; genus Salmo; species Salmo salar. The sequence goes on along the minus strand of NC_138310.1, from coordinate 50,717,506 downwards.
CAAACTTGCATCAATAACTCTGCAAGGTTGCCTTGCGCGCCTGCAGCAGCGGCGGTTCTAGACCATTTCAACTGGGGGGGCCAAGCTGGGGCCAGTTGTACTGTTAGAGGGGCCAGTTACATTAGACGTTATTGTTGTCATATCCTTTTCTTCACTGCATTGCAGGCATTAGCAGGCAAAAGACCATGTTCATAATCATCATCGTTGCCACTGTCTAATAATGGATGTAAAAAGAGAACGATAGCAACAATTTGTGATGAAAAAATTATTTCATACTCCACATTTAGGGGGGCCAAAATTGTTGTCACAGGGGCACTGCTCCCCCCCCCCCTCCCCAGCACAAATCCACTCCGGCAGAGGGAAAAGAAGCTATTCCATATTCCATTAAGTGCGTTAAGACGAATCAAGAGCGCGCTGTGCCAGGGAAGCGTAGTAGCGTTCAACACTGGTGAGACCTCGCTGAATACGAAGCTTTCCTTTTACTCAATCGTACATTTTACACACTGTTAGTGTATTGAATTTTCTAACAGTCTGCCGATTTCTGAACCCCACAAACCTAATGATGGAGTTATCTTTGATTTCAGCGCAGGTAAGAAACCGTCCGTTCTAACTGTAATATTTTAGAGCTCAATGACATCACGGTGTTAAGGCTACAATCACGCCAATCAAAGTAATGTAGTTAACACTTGTTATGCGATTTCGGATAGGCTGTTTTTCAAGGTAGCCCACGTCATAGCACGTGTGGGGCAACAGTAGTCTGCAGTGTCTCCCTTACTTCGGGACAGGTGTTTGGCATTTTGATGCAGACAGGTGACTGAGATGATATGCAATGTTGTGTTGTGTAAGGTAGGCTATCAGGTGCAGCAGCGGACTCAAAAGTGATTAGGCTCTTTCTTGCTGTCGGTTAATGAATGACTGCGGGAAAATGATCACCTCTGGCAAATTGTTCCATCTGGGATATTGTGCTTTTTTATTGAGTATAAACCTGGCAACTTACTACTTTTACTAGCATACCTCAACTACCACCACTACTACTCATAACAGCCTAATAATAAGCATAATCATTGCCATACATTTATAATCACATAGAAATTATAGCCTAATGATCATGCAGATTTGTCACTGCATTTACCTTTCACTGACATCAGTGTGTGTACAATGCATTCAGAAAGTATTCAGACCCCTTGACTTTTCCCACATTTTGTTACAGCCTTATTCTAAAATTGATTAAATTGTTTTTTTAACATCAACAATCTACATACAGTAGCCCATAATGACAAAGCAACATCAGTTTTGTTGAAATGTATCCAAATCTATATAAAAATAGAAATATCACATTTACATAAGTATTCAGACTCTTTACTCAGTACTTTGTTGAAGCACCTTTGACAGCAATTACAGCCTCGAGTCTTCTTGGGTATGATGCTACAAGCTTGGCACACCTGTATTTGGGGAGTTTCTCCCATTTTTCTCTGCGGATCGTCTCAAACCCTGTCAGGTTGGATGGGGATGGTCGCTGCACAGCTATTTTTAGGTCTCTCCAGAGATGTTTGATCGGGTTCAAGTCCGTGCTCTGGCTGGGCCACTCAAGGACATTCAGAGACTTGTCCCAAAGCCGCTCCTGCGCTGTCATGGCTGTGTGCTTAGGATTGTTGTCCTGTTGGAAGGGGAACCTTCGCCCCAGTCTGAGGTCCTGAGCGCTCTGGAGCAGGTTTTCTTCAAGAATCTATATGTACTTTGCTCCCTTCATCTTTCCCACGATCCTGACTAGTCTCCCACTCCCTGCCGCTGAAAAAACATCCCCACTGCATGATTCTGCCACCACCATGCTTCACCGTAGGGATGGTGCCAGGTTTCCTCCAGACATGACGCTTGGCATTCAGGCTAAAGAGTTCACTACCAACGCTACCATGCACACACAATCACTGATAAAAGGTGAGGCCATTGAAATAGTGGAAGAGTACAAATACCTTGGGCTAATCTTTGACAAGAATCTGTCCTGGGATCAGTGTACTGATGCTATTTTTAAGAAAGGCCTTAATTGAGAGTATTCTGTCCTACTGCATGACCTGCTGGTTTGGGAATGTCAAGGTTGCACAGAAAAATAGGTTGGGCAAAATAGTCAGGACTTGCGGAAAAATCATGGGGCAGCAACAGCAAAAACTGTCATCTCTCTACCTGGGCAGAGCCCTCCTTAAGGGGAATAAAATAGCGGTCGACTCTTCCCATCCACTCCATCCTGAACTCCAGCTCCTTCCCTCTGGCTGCAGGTACAGCCTACCTAAGGTTAAAAAAAGGGCCAAGTACTCTTTTATTCCCGAATGCAATTCTGCAACTTAACAAAATGTTGGACTAATTGCACTTAGCACTTGCACTATGAAACTGCACTTACCCTGCCTATTTGCTTGTAAATATCCTTTGCTATTTGTTTAAAAAAATGTTATGTGATATGTTTTATGACTGCTGCAAGATGAATTGCCCCTCTGAGTGCATTAACATATTCTGAATCTGAATCAATCTTGGTTTCATCAGACCAGAGAATCTTGTTTCTCATGGTCTGAGAGTCCTTTAGGTGCCTTTTGGCAAACCCCAAGTGGGCTATCATGTGCCTTTTATCGAGGAGTAGTTTCCGTCTGGCCACTCTACCGTAAAGGCCTGATTAGTGGAGTACTGCAGAGATGGTTGTCCTTCTAGAAGGTTCTCCCATCTCCATAGAGGAACTCTGGAGCTCTGTCAGTGACCATCAGGTTCTTGGTCACCTCGCAGACCAAGGCCCTTCTAACCCCAGTTGCTCAGTTTGGCCGGGCGGCCAGCTCTAGGAAGAGTCTTGGGGGTTCCAACCTTCCCTCTAAGAATGCTGGAGGCCACTGTGTTCTTGGGGGATCTTCAATGCTCGTACACTTCCCCAGATCTTTGCCTCGATGCAATCGTGTCTCGGAGCTCTCCGGACAATTCCTTCGACCTCACGGCTTGGTCTTTGCTCTGACATGTACTGTCAACTGTGGGACCTTATATAGACAGGTGTGTGTGCCTTTCCAAATCATGTCCAATCAATTTAATTCACCACTGGTGGACTCCAATCAAGTTGTAGAAACATCTCAAGGATGATCAATGCAGACAGGATGCACCTGAGCTCAATTTCGAGTCTCATAGCAAAGGGTCTGAATACTTGCAGTTGAAGTCGGAAGCTTACATACACCTTAGCCAAGTACATTTAAACTCAGTTTTTCACAATTCCTGACATTTAATCCTTGTAAAAATTCCCTGTCTTAGATCATTTAGGATAACCACTTTTATTTTAAGAATGTGAAATGTCAGAATAATAGTAGAGAGAATGGTTTATTTCAGCTTTAACTTCTTTCATCACATTCCCAGTGGGTCAGAAGTTTACATACACTCAATTAGTATTTGGTAGCATTGCCTATAAATTGTTACACTTGGGTCAAACTTTTTGGGTAGCCTTCCACAAGCTTCCCACAATAAGTTGGGTGAATTTTGGCCCAATCCAATTGACAGATCTGGTGTAACTGATTCAGGTTTGCTCGCACATGCTTTTTCAGTTCTGCACACAAATTTTCTATAGGATTGAGGTCAGGGCTTTGTGATGGCCACTCCAATACCTTGACTTTGTTGTCCTTAAGCCATTTTGCCACAACTTTGGAAGTATGCTTGGGGTCATTGTCCATTTGGAAGACCCATTTGCAACCAAGCTTTAACTTCCTGACTGATGTCTTGAGATGTTGCTTCAATATATCCACATAATTTTCCTACCTCATGATGCCATCTATTTTGTGAAGTGCACCAGTCCCTTCTGCAGCGAAGCACCCCCACAACATGATGCTTCTACCCCCCTGCTTCACGATTGGGATGGTGTTCTTCAGCTTGCAAGCATCCCCCTTTTTCCTCCAACATAACGATGGTCATTGTGGCCAAACAGTTATATTTTTCAGACCAGAGGACATTTTTCCAAAAAGTACAATCTTTGTCCCCAAGTGCAGTTGTAAACCGTAGTCTGGCTTTTTTTAATGGTGGTTTTGGAGCAGTGGCTTCTTCCTTGCTGAGCAGCCTTTCAGGTAATGTCGATATAGGACTCATTTTTACTGTGGTTATAGATACTTTTGTACCTGTTTCCTCCAGCATTTTCACAAGGTCCTTTGCTGTTGTTCTGGGATTGATTTGCACTTTTCGCACCAAAGTATGTTCATCTCTAGGAGACAGAATGCTTCTCCTTCCTTTGCGGTATGACAGCTGCGTGGTCCCATGGTGTTTATATTTGCGTACTATTGTTTATACAGATGAATGTGGTACCTTCAGGGGTTTGGAAATTGCTCCCAAGGATGAACCAGTCTTGTGGAGGTCTAAAAAAAAAAAAATCTGAGGTCTTGGCTGATTTCTTTTGCTTTTCCCATGATGTCAAGCAAAGAGGCACTGAGTTTGAAGGTAGGCCTTGAAATACATCCACAGGTACACCTCCAATTGTCTCAAATGTGGTCAATTAGCCTATCAGAAGCTTCTAAAGCCATAACATCATTTTCTGGAATTTTCCAAGCTGTTTAAAGGCACAGTCAACTTAGTGTATGTAAACTTCTGACCCACTGGAATTGTGATACAGTGAATTATAAGTGAAATAATCTGTCTGTAAACAATTGTTGGAAAAATTACTTAGATGTCCTAACCGACTTTCCAAAACTATAGTTTGTTAACAAGAAATTTGCGGAGTGGTTGAAAAACTAGTTTTAATAACTCCAACCTAAGTGTATGGAAGTTGTATGTAAACTTCTGACTTCAACTGTATGTTCATGAGGTATTTCTGTTTTTTATTTTTCATAATTTGCTAAAATTTCTCTACTTTTTCACTTTGTCATTATGGTGAATTGTGTGTAAATTGAGTTTTTAATTTTATTTAATATATTTTAGAACATGACTGTAACCTAACAAAATGTGGAAAAGGGAAAGGGTCTGAATTTTCCGAATGCACTGTACATACCCAGTGCTATTGCATTATGCTTTTTGAAGTTGAGAGGTTTCCTGGAATCTTGCTGGTTTTTGCAACATTTGACATTACACACTTGATCGTTTTTTGGAAGGTGAATACACTGAACAAAAATATAAATGCAACATGCAACAATTTCAGTTCATGTAAGGAATCAGTCAATTGAAATAAATTCATTAGGCTCTGATCTATGGATTTCACATGACTGGGAATACAGACATGCATCTGTTGGTCACAGATACCTTAAAAGAAAAGGTAGGGACGTGGATTAGAAAACCAGTCAGTATCTGGTGTGTCCACCATTTGCCTGATGCAGTGTGACGCATCTCCTTCGCATAGAGTTGATCAGGCTGTTGATTGTGGAAGGTTGTTCCACTGCTTTTCAATGGCTGTGTGAAGTTGCTGGATATTGGTGGGAACTGGAACATGCTGTCGTAGACGTTGATCCAGAGCATCCCAAACAGGCTCAATGGGTGACATGTCTGGTGAGCATGCAGGCCATGGAAGAACTGGGACATTTTCAGCTTCCAGGTATTGTTTACAGATTCTTGTGACATGGGGCTGTGCATTATGCTGAAACATGAGGTGATGGCGGTGGATGAGTGGCATGACAATGGGCCTTAGCATCTCGTCATGGTATCTCTGTGCATTCAAATTGCCATTGATAAAATGCAATTGTTTGTTGTTCGTAGCTTATGCCTGCCCATACCATAACCACACCGTCACCATGGGGCACTCTGTTCACAACATTATCAGCAAACCTCTTGCCCAAACAACGCCATTGTCATGACGTTGGCCTGTGGGTAAGGTTTATGACCCCCCCCCCCCATAAATACCTTTCTCCCTTCCCCTCTCTAAATCTACTGAAGGACTTGAATAGCCTGTGTTAAATATAGAGAGTCTGGGAACATCAAACAAATGGGGAAAGGTACCACATATTTTGTTAATAAAACCAGTTGGAAATATGCTTGGGAACGTAATGAGTATGTATGTCAGTTCGGTTGTCATCTGAGACATTATGACTGATGACAGGACGACATAAACTGTATCTGAGAAAGTATACGCCCTCTAGTTATCAGAGTCACATGGAATTGTTATGCAATTGAAATGTTTGATATTGAAAATGTTTGTTAGGAGATGAAATGTAATTTTAGCTTCCGAATGAGAGATTTGGGTTTTCATAAGGAAAGGGCCCTGCTCGATCAGTGGCCCAACCCTGTGAAGAGACAGGGGTTATGAACGATGAAACACCTCCCTCCCCTCTCCACTATATAAGCCTTTGACGAAAAGATAACATGTGGTTCCAGTACGGGAGGTCTGCAGCCTCTACGTTAGAAGGACACACATGTCAAGAATGAACTAAGCCAACCTCGGCGTGAGCTTTGCTGGCGAATGGTATGAACTTTGAGCTTATTCACTACAGAAGTGCTACTTCCTAGCCGTTGAGTTAGCAGCGGCCGCTGCTTACGTGGGCTAGGAAAGGACGGACGACGGATCCAGTCTAACAACCAGACGAAGATACCACCACGTATCCAATTGACCACCATTGACATTCTTCCGAAAACAGGGAGATCTGTTGGCCAACCCGGCCAGCATCTACGACCAATCTACCGAAGCGCAGCTCAGAGTAAATATTTATTGCATTTTCCTTTTCCAAATGGGCGGTAATTTAGAATGCATAAGATAATGTATTTACGATAGCATGGCTGATGTTTCTGTGTTCCTAAATCTTCCCGCTCTTTCATTCAAGCCCAACCCCCTTTCCTTTGTGTAACCAGCTTTCATACAGGTTCCGTTCACCAGGGGTGAATTCTGTATGACATCATTGTATTCTGTGTATTTGTAATTCTGTGTGATTAGTTAGGTATTTAGTAATAAATAATTAAACCCAATTTTGTATTGCTGATTCAACTTGTTAGCCAGGGTTCGTGAAGATAGCCAAGAATTTACAACTTTCATTATGAGACTGAAAATAAGACAAGGGTTAATATTGACTGCTATCGAGGTAAAATATTACAAAGTATTTTAAGAGTTTATTCGGAAGATAACGGCTCTATAAACGTTATTCCGTGGTGCCCCGACTTTCTAGTTAATTACATTTACATGATTAGCTTAATCAGGTAATATTAATTACAGAGAAATCATTTTATAAGTTAGCATGTCATATCACTTAATCCGGCATAGCCAAAGACATGACACCATACACACTGTCTGCCATCTGCTTGGTACAGTTGAGACCAGGATTCATCCGTGAAGAGCACACTTCTCTAGCGTGCTAGTCGCCATCGAAGGTGAGCATTTGTCCACTGAAGTCTATTGCGATGCAGTCAGGTCAAGACCCTGGTGAGGACGACTAGCACGCAGATGAGCTTCCCTGAGACGGTTTCTGACAGTCAGTTTGTGCAGAATTTCTTCGGGTTGTGCAAACCCACAGTTTATCAGCTGTCCGGGTGGTAGGTCTCAGACGATCCCGCTGGTGAAGAAGGTGGGCTGGAGGGGTTACACATGGTCTGCGGGTGTGAGGCTAGTTGGATGTACTGCCAAATTCTGTAAAATGACCGAGGCGATTTTTGGTAGAGAAATTAACATGACATTTTCTGGCAACTGCTCTGGTGGACATTACTGCAGTCAGCATGCCAATTGCACACTCCCTCAAAACTTGAGACATCTGTGGCATTGTGTTGTGTGACAACTGCATATTTCAGGGTGGCCTTTTATTGTCCCCAGCTCAATGTGCACCTGTGTAATGATCATGCTGTTTAATCAGCTTCTTAGTATGCCACACCTGTCAGGTGGATGGATTATCTTGGCAAAGGAGAAATGCTCACTACCAGGGATATAGACAAATTTGTGCCCAAAGTTTGAGAGAAATAAGCTTTTTGTGCATATAATTTATTTATTTATTTCAGCTCATGAAACACTTTACATGTTGCCTTTATATTTTTGTTCAGTATAATATACTCTATCTGACCAGGTAAGCACATCTATACACACACATTTAGCAGTTTGAAAATGAGCCTTTGAAGGGAAAAATAAAGTACATAATCATGTTTGTCTATCTTAAAATCCTATCCCTCATAGATGCATGATAAAAGGATCTACATAGTTTGTCTGAGTCATTTCCTTGAATTTAGGAGAAAGCAGTTGCTCACATCTTTTTGAGCAATTTGCTCCGATACCTCGTCAACTCATCTTCAAGTAATATTTTAAGCAATTGCCCAAGTGTTTCACCCACGAGAATCTCTAAATAGTTCTCAGAATGTGTCTTGCCTGTATCCCCATGGAACATTTCAGGGGGCCTTTTACGTAAATATAGTGGGACTGTGTTTATGTTGCATGTTCGGTTGCCAAGCAGCTATCAAACTTACATGAAGACAACCAATATTGATGGGACTGGACCAAAACATTAGGCTTGACAAACTGTGACATTTTTATAACTTACAGTATCACATTGTTAGTTTCACTACATGAGCCAAACTTTTGAGTGGTGTGACTGTAGAAATTGCCAATTTAGATATCTTCCTTAGACCACTGATTTTGAGTGAGGAGAGATGGGTTTAGAGACAAACATCATAGGTATATCCAGTATCCACATCACTACTGAAGCTTAGAATGCACCTCCAGGTATGATCCAGCACAGGTCTTTCAGAGCAACACTTGAGAGTAATTATTAGAGTCCCCGTCTGAGTTCTTATCACATCTCTCCACGTCTGCAGAACCATGGGGCATTCTGAATCGTGCATTGCTCTAGGACCATCAGATCAAAGTTGAGAGTTATATATTTTCTATTTTTCTCATACCTTGCTATTCGTCTCTCAATATAGGAATCTGTAATATGACTTTCCTTAAGAACTGAAAAAAGCACTCCACTTTGGGGCCTTATTGCCAAAATCCCAAAGTATCCCTTTAAGGGTAAACATTCCAGCTCTTCAAGCCCCCATTAAAAATCACTGTATGTTTCATGAAAATAACTCCAGATATGTTTTTTATCACTTATTTCCCTGAGCCCACTTTTGTCATTGAAATGCTCAGTCTGATTGTGTGGGTATGTTTATATACATTTTAATATATTTACAGTTGAAGTCGGAAGTTTACATACACTTAGGTTGGAGTCATTAAAACTAGTTTTTCAACCACTCCAAAAAATTCTTATTGACAAACTATGGTTTTGGCAAGTCGGTTAGGACATCTACTTTGTGCATGACACAAGTAATGTTTCCAACAATTGTTTACAGACCAGATTATTTCACTTATAATTCACTGTATCACAATTCCAGTGGGTCAGCAGTTTACATACACTAAGTTGACTGTGCCTTTAAACAGCTTGGAAAATTCCCCAAAATTATGTCATGGCTTTAGAATCTTCTGATAGGGTAATTGACATCATTTGAGTCAATTGGAGGTGTACCTGTGGATGTATTTCAAGGCCTACCTTCAAACTTAGTGCCTCTTGGCTTGACATCATGGGAAAATGAAAAGAAATTAGCCAAGACCTCAGAAAATAAATTGAAGACCTCAACAAGTCTGGTTCATCCTTGGGAGCAATTTCCAAACGCCTGAAGGTACCACGTTCATCTGTACAAACAATAGTACACAAGTATAAACACCATGGGACCACGCAGCCGTCATACCGCTCAGGAAGGAGACTCGTTCTGTCTCCTAGAGATGAACGTACTTTGGTGTGAGAAGTGCAAATCAATCCCAGAACAACAGCAAAGGACCTTGTAAAGATGCTGGAGGAAACGGGTACAAAATTATCTATATCCACAGTAAAACGAGTCCTATAGCGACATAACCTGAAAAGCAGCTCAGCAAGGAAGAAGCCACTGCTCCAAAACCGGCATAAAAAAGCCCGACTATGGTTTACAACTGCACATGGGGACAAAGATCGTACTTTTTGGAGAAATGTCCTTTGGTCTGATGAAACAAAAATAGAACTGTTTGGCCATAACGACCATCGTTATGTTAGGAGGAAGAAGGGGGATGCTTGCAAGCTGAAGAACACCATCCCAACCTTGGAGCACGGGGGTAGCAGCATCATGTTGTGGGGGTACTTTGCTGCAGGAGGGACTGGTGCACTTCACAAAATAGATGGCATCATGAGGTAGGAAAATTATGTGGATGTATTGAAGCAACATTTCAAGACATCAGTCAGGAAGTTAAAGCTTGGTCGCAAATGGGTCTTCCAAATGGACAATGACCTCAAGCATACTTCCAAAGTTGTGGCAAAATGGCGAGCAAGGAGGCCTACAACCTGACTCAGTTACACCAGCTCTGTAAGGAGGAATGGGCCAAAATCCATTCAACTTATTGTGGGAAGCTTGTGGAAGGCTACCCGAAACATTTGACCCAAGTTAAACAATTTAAAGGCAGTGCTACCAAATACACTCAATTAGTATGTAAACTTTTGACCCACTGGGAATGTGATGAAAGAAGTACAAGCTGAAATAAATCATTCTCTTTACTATTATGCTGACATTTCACATTCTTAAAATAAAGTGGTGATCCTAACTGACCTAAAACAGGGAATTTTTACAAGGATTAAATGTCAGGAATTGTGAAAACTGAGTTTATTTGGCTAAGGTGTTTGTAAACTTCCGACTTCAACTGTACGTACACAGCCCTGATTGGCAGATATGATCATCTAGACTCTAGACCCAACCCCACTAACCCCTTCAAAGTTGGAGGATACATACGTAAATAAAAGAACTGGTCATGATTCAGAATAATCCAATCAGATTGTTGTGTAATCCATCCCAACTGAACAGGCTGATATTCCAGGCGTAAAAAGAAGCCCCTACATGAAAAGGGCATTATCATAATTTTCACCATTTCAGTGTTATTTCTACCTAGTGTGGAAATATCTATATTTTTAAATGGACTGCACTGCCCCTTTAAAGACAGACAGTCTTATAGCATTCTCAATTATTTACATTGATTCACATTTCGTGTTAGATGGTAAGGCTTTCTGCCTAAACTGACAGAAAGGCACACTTAATTTCTTAGTATATATATACCCCTGTCTTCGGAGGACAAAAATAAACTTTGTTTTTAAAGCTTTTTCTTTTGTTGTTACATTTAGGGTTCCACACACATTTTACATACATGGCACTTAAAAAAAATATATATATTTTACAGTAGTTACATAGTTTATTCTTTCTATTTTGACATGTATTACATCTAGATAGTACTTATACATTATAAATCGTGTTTTCTGTCATAACTATTGTAGAACATGAGAATTTAAACCCACCCCTAGGCTATCCCACCTATCTCTGTAAACCACCCTCTTATGATTTCCATGTATTTTTGAACTGTGCTTTGATGTTCCACATACATTCTGAATGTTGTTGACCGTTGGAATGGTTTTCCAAGTCTCCCAACAGTGCTATTTGTAGGGATAACGTTAGATTTCTTTTTTGATTTTTCAGTCATTCCTGAACCTGCGACCAGAAATAGGGGCAATACCAAAATAAGTGATCTAATGATTCTGTACCTTCGTAGCAAAATTTGCAGATCTGAGATGTTTGTATGCCCCATATACATAACATTCTGTTTGTGGAAATAATTTTGTATAATAATTTAAATTGAAAAACTAAGTTTTGAATCAAGTGTTGTTTTGTTATATCAGTTTATAAACCATATGCCATGGAATTGGTGTAACAGATGTATATCGTACTCTCCTTGCGTTGTCTTTTCTCCAAATAAATCACATGAGCCAGTGGTCCCAGTTGAGCATAATTTATTTCTGTTGTTAAATGGGAAACAGCACGTTAGTTATGCAGGGTTTAACGATATTGATGGCTGTCGATGGCAAAATCTGTAGCATGAAGACAACTGTGTTAGCAGTGGGCTTATGTGACCATTACATCGGTGTATGCTAGCTAACACACTTATTTACAGCAATCATATGCCAAAGCACATCCCAGAAGGCCCTCAATCCCTAACAGGTACCATATACCCACACATGTATAAATCAGTAACGTACAGCAAACTTGTACACATTGTAAAATATAAAACAGTATTCAGAACGTGACCTACCCATTGCATCACACTGTCATACGTTGAAGACCTGACGTTCGCGATCTCCCCCTATCTGCAAGCGGGGCCAATCACAACACACCTTATTGTCATCAGAGTTGAACCAACCAATAAGAATGCTTGAACATTAAATACACTTATCTTTAGAGGCAAGTGGAAACATAACCAACCCTGTTACATCGGCACATCGAAATTCTCTTCCCAACTATTTTGCAACTTGTATGGTGCTGCGGTCAACATGTTGGTCCTCAAGTAAAACTGGTATATTTTAATTTATGACAATTAATTATTTATTTTTGCCAATTTTGATCTTTAATAAAGGGCTAACAAACAAGTTCCTCAATTCCTCAATTTTTTTGCTTTAATGTTGCAATCAGTGGTTTGTAATTTTGGACAGAGAAAACATTTCCATATGTTTGTTAACAGCACATGTGACAACTCCACCTTTCCTATTCATAATATCATATTTTTATAAAGAACTTCTTTAGTATTAGTATATTTGAATTTAACCATATTATTTATTGTAATATTTGTTGTATTTTCTGGAGGATGAAACTGGAATTGCAACCAGCTTTCTTTGGCTTGTTTTAGAAAGGTCAATGTTTTTAAAAAAGGTTACATTTTCAATTAACTGGAAGTGAGAGGTTGTAGTCTGGATAAAGGGAAAAAGGCAATTTTTGAACAAGGGATGAGCCATTACTAATCTACTGGAGAACCATTTTGGGTTTAATTATAACTTTTGTATGACTGATGCATTTACTGAGAGGTTTAATGCTTTAATATTTAATCATGTTAGCCAACGGAACTCAGATTCATAAAATAAAACGTGCTTATTTATATAATCTGGCTTGTAATCATTTTAATAATTTAAAAGACAAGTCGTTCGGCATAGCCAGGGCCATAAGTAAGTAGGTAAACTGAGATATGACTAAATAATTAATCAGGTGGATTGTTCCCCCCCACAAATAGACAGGTATTTACCTTGCCATGGTAGCAAGATCTTATCTATTTTTGCTAACGTTCTGTTAAAATTTGTTGTAAGCTCTTTTATTTCTTGAGGGATACAAATACAGAGTATGTCCACTTCACCGTCAGACCATTTTACATTTACATTTTACATTTTAGTCATTTAGCAGACGCTCTTATCCAGAGTGACTTACAGTAGTGAATGCATACATTTCATAAATGTTTTTTTTAAATGTATTTATTATTTATTTTTCTGTACTGGCCCCCCCGTGGGAATCGAACCCACAACCCTGGCCTTGCACCCACCATGCTGGTGTTGCAAACACCATGCTCTACCAACTGAGCCACAGGGATAAACTACACAGTAATGTAAAAGTTTTCTTTTTTTTAGAGCTCCAATATGTAATATGGTGCGTACCCTTATCATAGTTCGACTGTAATCCAGAGAGGCTAGAAAAATTATCTAGATCCTCTGAGGCTGTTCGATGATCCAGATTGCAGATTTAAGGCAAGATTTGAGTTGTTGGTGTACAATTACACCATTGTTCTTAAACCCTGGATTTCTAGCCCCTCTACTGTATATTATTGTTGGAGCTGATTTTAATAGCTAACATTTTGATGGCCATAATACATTGATATGCTGACAGTGGACAACCTTGTTTTACTCCTCTTGACAGTTTAATACTTTCTGAGAAGTAGACATTATTTTGTGTTTTACACTTGCGGTTACTATACATAACTTTAACCCATTATATAAGAGATTCTCCAAAATGTAAATAGTCCAGGCAGTTATATATATATATTCTAGTCGTACTTTATCAAAAGCCTTTTCAAAATCTGCTATGAATACCAGACCTGGTTTCCTAGATTTTTCATAGTATTCTATTGTTTCAAGAACTTGTCTGATATTATCTCCAATGTATCTTCTATGTAAAAAAAACCTGTCTGATCAGGTTGAATAATATCCGACAACACCTTTTTTAATTCTATGTGCTATGCATTTTGCTATGAGTTTTGCATCACAACACTGAAGTGTAAGGGGCCTCCAGTTTTCTTGATAGACTGGATTTTTATACTTACCACCTGGGTCCTGTTTCAGTAATAGTGAAATCAAACCTTCTCGCTGTGTACCTGATAGTTTACCATTTTTATAGGAGTGGTTAAAACTTGCTAATAGTGGATCTTTGAGTAGATTTATTTTCTTCATATACCTCAACTGCTATGCCATCCAGTGCTAGAGTTTACCCTGGCCTAAAGGATTTAATTGCATCAAGAACTTTCTCCCCTACAATTTGGCCCACACACGTCTTTCTGTACAGCTGTTAGTTTTACACTATTATTATAAAAACAAATCCTTACAGTTAACTTCAGTTAGTGGAAATGGAGGAGACTGAAAAGTGAACATATGCTTAAACCTGTTGGGGCTCGGGGGCAGTATTGAGACATTTTGAAAAAAATATGTGCCCATTTTTAACTGCCTCCTACACCAACTCAGAAGCTAGGATATGCATATTATTAACACATTCGGATAGAAAACACTCTGAATTTTCTAAAACAGTTTGAATGGTGTCTGTAAGTATAACAAAACTCATATTGCAGGCAAAAACCTGTGAAAAATAGATAAAAATAAATGTGAATTTTGTGACTGTACTATTTAGTGTCATTGTTTTATAGATACCATAGTGAGAAAGGATTCATTTCGCAACACCTACGGCTTCCACTAGATGTCAACGATCTTTATAAAGTTGTTTGAAGCGTCTATGATAAACAGAGAGCAAATTAGAATCCAAGGAAGTTGACATGTCATCACTTCATTTTTTTGCGCCTGCGCATAAATCTGAGAAACGTGAGTTTGTCATAATTTTTTATCTAGACATAGGATAGGTTGTGTGAAAATATTACTGATGTTTAACGTTAAAAATGGACCAAAAGATTAATGCTAAACAACATTTGACATGTTTGAACGAACATAAATAGATTATTTACTAGGTTTTTTTAGCTTTTCGGCGTGATTTTACCAGCCCCCCACCACGTTTTGTGGGAGCATAATGAACGCTAAGTACTTGGTGTTATTTGGACATAAATTATGAACTTTGTCAAAAGAAACCACATTTGTTCCGGACCTGGGATGCCTTCCGGACCTGGGATGCCTGCCTTCTGATGGAGATAATCAAAGGTAAGGGGATATTTACAATGTTATTATCGATTTTAGATGATGCTAACTGTATAGCATAGCCTGTTGTTCTTAGCATAGCACCCCGTTTATTGCAAAATGTGATTTCCCAGTAAAGTTATTTTGAGATCTGGCCATTCGGTAGCAATTACGAGATGATAATATATTATTCTTTGAATGACAATATTATAATTTACCAATGTTTTCGAATAGTAATTTTGATATGTTCACCGGAAGCATTTCAGAGAAGAAAAAAATCTGAATTTCACGCTACTGTAAAATGCTGTTTTTGGATATAAATATGAACTTGATGGAACAAAAAATGCATGTATTGTATAACATAATGTCCTAGGAGTGTCATCTGATGGAGATTGACAAAAGTTAGTGCATAATTCAAGCTGGTTTCTGCTTTTGGTGACGCCTGACCTTGAATTGAAAATGGATGTTTGTACTTTTGTGGCTATGTACTGTCCTAACATAATCTAACTTTATGCTTTTGCCGTAAAGCCTCTTTGAAAATCGAACAATGTGGTTAGATTAAGGAGATGTTTATCATTTAAATTGTGTAAAATAGTTGATTGTTTGAGAAATTGAAATTATTAGATTTTTGATGTTTTGAATTTCCAGCCTTGTTAGCAATCCCGGCTCGGGGTTCATTGCTAACCTGTAGCCCCAACAGGTTTTAAAGTACTTTGCTTCCTCTTTCAAAATAATTTCTTCCTTTGATAATCGTTATGTTAAAGTTTCAAGTTTGACATTTCAAAAGTTAAGACATATAAACTAAAGCAATCTCCTCCATTATTTTGATTATTTTACACCTGAGTAAACTTGATGGAAGGGCATAAGCAGCTGGTAATAGTTTAAACAACTTCTTCTTTCTTTGGGCAGTTTTTAATCAAGTGGCAGAATGTTAATGAGATGCCTTAAGCAGAGCACAGACTTGCATGTACTGCGCATCTGCTTCATTGCCAAGCTGCTATAATTATAGAAACACACATTTTACAGTAAAAGCCATTGAGTGCTGTGCTTATTAAATGTCTATAGACACAATTTCATACTTATTTTGTATATAGTTCTCATTCTTGAACTGGAAGTGAGGAAATGTTTCTCCCCGTTTTTAGTTTTTTCCATGTTTTTTTTTCTTCAGGTGTGCACACCAGGAACAATGGCATCGTTATTGTATTGACAAATCTTGCTTGTATTGACAGATCATGCTTAAGTGTGATAGAAGGAAAGAATGAGTTAGTTGAGCAAAAGAGTTTTACCATAATGTCTATGGCACAAAGCATACAGTGGATAAAAGTGGAGGTTGTTGGTAGCTGACAGTGACTCCACTGAGCTTGTAATCATGGTCATCTGAAGTGCACTTGAAATGTACTAGGTCATCCTCTCTCAAGAGATTCACTGTCACAGGCCAACAATCCGCTTCAGAATGTGCGTGCATGCATAGATGTGCTTGCGTCTGTGTGTGTATGTACATATATTTGACCAAGTAAGTGCATGTGAAGAGCATACAGTGCATTTGGAAAGTATTCAGACCCCTTCCCTTTTTACACATTTTATTACGTAACAGCCTTATTCTAAAATTGATTAAATAAAACATTTTACTCATCAATCTACACACAATACCCCATAATGACAAAGGGAAGGTTTTTAGAAATGTTTTGAAATTAATTACAAATAAAAAACTGAAAAACGAACCCGATGGTTACTCTGACAGAGTTCCTCTGTGGAGAACCTTCCAGAAGGACAGCCATCTCTGCAGCACTCCACCAATCAGGCCTTTATGGTAGAGTGGCCAGACAGAAGCCATTCCTCAGTAAGGCACATGACAGCACGCTTGGAGTTTGCCAAAATGCACCTAAAGGACTCTGGTTTGATGAAACGAAGATTGAACTTTTTGGCCTGAATGCCAAGCATCACGTCTGGAGGAAACCTGGCACCATCCCTACGGTGAAGCATGGTGGTGGCAGCATCATGCTGTGGGGATGTTTTCAGTGGCAGGCACTGGGAGACTAGTCAGGATCGAGGGAAAGATGAATGGAGCAAAGTACAGAGAGAAACCTGCTCCAGAGCGCTCAGGACCTCAGACTGGGGTGAAGGTTCACCTTCCAACAGGAAAATGACCTTCAGCACACATTCAAGACAGCGCAGGAGTGGCTTGGGGACAAGTCTCAATGTTCATGAGTGGCCCAGCCAGAGCCCAGACTTGAACCCAATCGAACATCTCTGGAGAGACCTGAAAATAGCTGTGCAGCCACGCTCCCTATCCAACCTGACAGAGCTTGAGAGAATCTGCAGAGAAAAATAGGAGAAACTACCCAAATACAGGTGTACCAAGCTTGTAGTGTTATACCCAAGAAGACTCAAGGCTGTAATCGCTGCCAAAGGTGCTTCAACAAAGTACTGAGTAAAGCATCTGAATACTTATGTAAATGTCATATTTCAGTTTTCAATTTTTTATAAAGTTGCAAAAATGTCTAAACCTGTTTTTACTTTGTCATTATGGGTTATTATGTGTAGATTGATGAGCGGAAAACCCCCCCAATGTAAACCATTTTAGAATAAGGCTGTAAAGTAACAAAATGTGGGAAAAGTCAAGGGGTCTGAATACTTTCCAAATGCACTGTATGTGAATGAGGTAGAGTAAATAAGAAAGCAACAGTGAGGATAAGTATGTTTCAGTGTGGCCTTATCTCTCGGGTTTATGTGAACTTCCAGTCAGCTTCATCTGTCTCTGTCCTTAGTTCTCAGTCCTCTGGCCATCACAACAGATGGAGAGTATATGATTGTGGCTTACAAGCATTGGACCAGACGTCCCTGTTTTTTACCATAGACATCCTTTGTCCAGACTGTAATTCCTCTATGCTCCATGGAGTTTGGGATGGGAGGCATATTGAGAGGGTGGGGGACTGGGGTTGGAGAGGGTGACGAAGCTTTAATAATGTAACAAAATTAGTCACATTGCAGCTGAGAAGGATTGGGATACAGAATGGTTGAACTAGTGTTATGCTAATGGTACAAGTAACCTGCACTCTTGAGTTAGTCATAACACCTATTACAAATTCATCAGGGGGTGGCTAACAAGATCATAGAAATGTTTTGTGTCCACATTAACAGTGTAAATGTTCACTTGTGGTAATATCATACTTTTAAAAAATAGTTTATTCTTCATGGTCCATTTTGACAATGACACATCAGTCTCCATAGAAGACATAATTGGTTGCACTTTAAATGCTTCCTCAAGCTAATCTCATGCAAAATTACTCAAATATTCCTATGCTAATAAATTTAGCAAGAGAGCATTACTACTTTCAACAAGATTTGGTTAATGTCTTTGTTTTCTGGGAGCTGAACCAAGGCCATTTCCAATTTGAATGATAATGAAAAGTAAACCGCTTACGACAATCAAAAGATTATTCCCAAAAAATATTTGTCTAACAAATCACACAATGTTTTTATATTCTACCTTTTGGGAAATGTTTGTTATCTGAGAGTTTGATGTCTCTAGGGAATTTGTAGTGGATAAAATGGTCAGATGACTTCTTAAATTGAAAAATGTCTAAAACTTGTATATTATCCACTGACTCACCAGATGCAGTTCCTTAGACCGCTGCACCATTTGTTAGAGAGGAGTGAGTGTGTATGGGTGTGCTGTTGAAGTTCACTGTAGAGCACAGTGGACTTCAATCCAGCTACTTGTCATGTTTGGGGTGCATTTCCCTTTTCCCATTTCCCTCCATTTTATTTCCTGTAAGTTTTTGTCAATGAATGTAATGAAAACAAACTGAAAACATTGCACACTATGGCAGCGTAGCCTAGTGGTTAGAGTGTTGGACTAGTAACCGAAAGGTTGCAAGTTTGAATCCCCGAGCTGACAAGGTACAAATCTGTCCTTCTGCCCCTGAACAAGGCAGTTAACCTGCTGTTCCTAGGCCGTCATTGAAAATAAGAATTTGTTCTTAACTGACTCGCCTAGTTAAATAAAGGTAAATAAGCTACAAGAGTCGGCTACACATGAGAAATAGATTGACATGCCATATCAGTGAGACTGGTGTGATGTAGAAAAGACCATTGGTGTCTCTCTGTCACCTCATGAAGACAACCTTTCACCCTCAGGGAGGATTTGGTGGACAGTTATAATCCCCCTAGATCAGTGTCAGAAACTCATCAGTAAGTATTGTGCTTTACACTTGTAATCTCGGGTAATCTATCTGAAGGAAACGTACAGTTATGAATACAACTTCTGTTCCCAGAAGTAGGGAATGGGGTATAACATACTATGGGGAGACAATGACCAATCATATTCACCCCCCCCAAAAAAGAATGCCAAGGCCGCCCTCGGATGTCCCGTCTTTCTAGCCAAACCCCTTGATGGCGCTGGGCCAAAATATGTTAAACCTCATTCCCTCCTTCAGGGAACAGTAGTTATATTCAGTCGGTCACTCGGTATAACATACAATGGGGATATACAATCACGCGTCATGCCGGCTCAGAGAGTACCAAACTAGGAGGCCCAGGGCAGCCCTCCTTGCTGTCATATTCCAGGGAGATCAATCCAATGAGAAAGATGCTGCTTAGAACGCACCCTATCCCGAGGTGGATTAGCAAACAGACAAAAAGTTGGTCACAAACCTAGATATCCATATACATGTGTAAAGGGCGCACTGGACACAGGCCATGCAACCTCTGTTGTTCACTGGAAGCAAACGAAGGGTGTGAGAAAGGGAACAACTCAAGCCAGGGACCTGTAAAGGAGCCCGCATGCTTCCCAGCCGAAACAGTTCAGAAGAGTTCATGCATATATTATGACAACATTTTGTGATGTCTTTGTTCCTTTTGGACTTCGTAAGGTTTTTTGGGCCATTCGGCACGCAAAGTTTTCTTGAGACAAGCTAAAGTTGGTAGCCAAAGTCTACGCCCTTTCGTCGGTGATTGGTAAACATTAGGGATTCTTCAATAAAGTCTGTAATTCAGCAAGAGACAACTAATTTATAAGCACATTTTTTCATTGAGAAATATTGCAGCAAAAATCTTAGATGTACAGAGTTAAATTGACAGACTGGCCAGAGCCTGTTAAATTATAGGAGACAATAAGTTATTCTGCCCAATAAACAAACGGTCTTGAACAATGGAATCTCAACAAAAAATTATAATAATAAAGAAACACACAAACTAAAAGCAGTGGAACAAGTGTCAACTTTTCCAAATTCAGTACTTCATTTAAAATGTATGGATTGGTTTACATTTATAAACTAACCTGTCTCTGTCAACGCTGCATTCACTTTTGATGTCCCGTTCCTTTCAAGTGTCCGGGGTGTCCGACGACTTATGCCGCTCTTTCAGTCCAGTACCAATTTGCAGCTGCATCTGAGGAGTCAGTAGCTAGATTCCCATCCAATTGGCAACAGATTTTCATGAGAAAAATCTGAAAAAAGAAAATATGCAAATACTCCCACCAGTGGTGTTTCCACCCAACGTACTTGTTGTGGTTAAAAACAGTGCGTAGTGACGTAGTGCACACAATTTACTTTTTCACTTAAGTTTTCATGTACACTACCATTCAAGAGTTTGGGGTCACTTAGAAATGTCCTTTTTATCCATTAAAATAACATAAAATTGATCAGAAATACAGTGTAGACATTGTTAATGTTGTAAATGACTATTGTAGCTGGAAACGGCAGACTTTTTATGGAATATTTACATAGGCGTATAGAGGACCATTATCAGCAACCATCACTCCTGTGTTCCAATGGCACGTTGTGTTAGCTAATCCAAGTTTATCATTTTAAAAGGCTAATTGATCATTAGAAAACCCTTTTGCAATTATGTTAGCGCAGCTGAAAACTTATGATTAAAGAAGCAATAAAACTGGCCGTCTTTAGACTAGTTGAGTATCTGGAGCATCAGCATTTGTGGGTTCGATTACAGGCTCAAAATGGCCAGAAACAAAGAACTTTCTTCTGAAACTCGTCCGTCTATTCTTGTTCTGAGAAATGAAGGCTATTCACTGTGAGAAATTGCCAAGAAACTGAAGATCTCGTACAATGCTGTGTACTACTCCCTTCACAGAACAGCGCAAACTGGCTCTAACCAGAATAGAAAGAGTGGGAGGGCCCGGTGCACAACTGAGCAAGAGGACAAGTAGATTAGTATCTAGTTTGTGAAACAGATGCCTCACAAGTCAACTGGCAGCTTCGTTAAATAGTACCCGCAAAACACCAGTCTCAACGTCAACAGTGAAGAGGCCCGTGTGGCTCAGTTGGTACAGCATGGTGTTTGCAACGCCAGGGTTGTGGGTTCGATTCCCACGGGGGACCAGTACGGAGAAGAAAAAAAAGTCTATGAAATGTATGCATTCACTACTGTAAGTCGCTCTGGATAAGAGCGTCTGCTAAATGACTAAAAATGTTAAGAGGCGACTCCGGGATGCTGGCCTTCTAGGCAGAGTTGCGAAGAAAAAGCCATATCTCAGACTGGCCAATAAAAATAAAAGATTAAGATGGGCAAAAGAACATGGACACTGGACAGAACTCTGCCTAGAAGGCCAGCATACTGGAGTTGCCTCTTCGCTGTTGACGTTGAGACTGGTGTTTTGCGGGTACTGGAGCATGCGCTGTCTCATGTCATCAGGGACGATAGCATGTCAAACCTGTCCAATTAATAGGGGACAACACAGAGGAGCAGATGATGTTGCTTATACAACTCAGAGCCCTGTTTGAGGAGATGAAAAACCCCAGTGTTAATGATAATCTCACGGAAGAAAGGGATCATCCATCCACACATACATCACATAATCTGACAACGGTGGAGTAATGGACACAGAGCTTTGTGCCATTCACTGGGAAGAGATAAGATTTGGCAGCTATTCAGGCCTTGAAAAGATGAGGTTGAATTAGAGGAATCTGATGCCCTCAGAATGCCTGTGTCACGACTTCTGCCGAAGTCGATGCCCCTCCTTGTTCGGGCGGTGCTCGGCGGTCGCCGTTACCGTTCTAGCCATCATTGATCCATTTTTCATTATCCATTGATTTTGTCTCGTCTTCCTACACACCTGGTTCCAATCCCATTCATTACATGTTGTGTATTTAACCCTTTGTTTCCCCTCATGTCCTTGTCAGAGATTGTTTGTTGTTTTGCGCGTGTTGTCATCTTTGGTGCGCAACAGGGTTTTGGTACCCATGTTTCCTTTTTATTGTACTTTGGTTTTTGGAGTTTGTTTTACTTTATTAAACTACTCCAGTTCCACCAAGCTTGTTTCTCCTGCGCTTGACTTCTCTGCCACCTAGCGCCCCTCTGCCACCTGAGCGCCCCTTTTCCACCTGAACCCAGCGGGATCCATCTATCCATGCCACAGGGGTACGACGGAAGTGCTGCCAACTGCCAGGGTTTCCTCCTCCAATTAAACCTTTATCTGGCCACGGTCCACCCAGCTCCATCAGACCGTGAGAAGAGTTTCGCCCTCGTCTCGTGCCTCACCGGGAGAGCCCTGGAGCGGGCCAGCGCCGTGTGTGAAGAGGGAGATGCGGCGTTGGACCGTTTTGATGAGTTCACCCGCCGTTTTTGGGCAGTCTTTGACCACCCACCCGAGGGCAGAGCGGTGGGTGAGCGCCTCTATCATCTGAGACAAGAGACGAGGAGCGTCCAGGAGTTTGCCCTGGAGTTCAGAACCCTGGCAGCCGGTGTGGGATGGAATCACAGGGCCCGGATTGACCATTACCGCTGCAGTCTGCGTGAGGACGTCCGTCGGGAGCTGGCCTGCAGAGACGCCACCCTCACCTTCGACCAGCTGGTGGATCTGTCCATCCGGCTGGACAACCTGCTGGCTGCTCGCGGATGTCCAGATCAGGGTCTGGTGGTTCCATCCTCCCGCACCCCCTCTCCTATACCCATGGAGATGGGAGGGAGGGTGCACAGGGAGACCGGAGGGGGTTCCCGCTCGTGCACCATCTGTGGCCGCAGAGGTCACACTGCTGGGCGGTGCCGGGTTGGTTCCTCTGGAAATCGAGGCAGCAGGCAGGGCGCTCTGGTGCCACCCCAGGTGAGTAGGCACCATTCTCCCCCAGAGCCCTCTGTTGCACAGATATTTGTGTCTGTCACTTTTCCTGAATTTTCCCCGCGTTCCCAGCATAAGGCACTAGTAGATTCAGGCGCGGCTGGGAATTTCATTGATCAAGCGTTTGCTCATAGTTTAGGGATCCCCATTGTACCCGTGGATGTGCCTTTCTCCGTTCACGCCTTAGATAGTCGATCATTAGGGTCAGGGTTTATCAGGGAGGCCACAGCTTCTTTGAGTATGGTGACACAGGGGGGTCACAAGGAAAAAAATTGTATTTTCCTTATTGACACTCCTGCGTATCCCGTGGTGCTGGGCCTACCTTGGTTAACTTGTCATAACCCCACTTTTTCTTGGCCACAGAGGGCTCTCACGGGGTGGTTGCGAGAGTGCTCAGGTAGGTGTTTAGGGGTTTCCATTGGTGCTACTTCGGTGGAAAGTCCAGATCAGGTCTCCACCGTGCGCATTCCCCCCGAAATATACCGATTTGGCTCTCGCCTTCTGTAAAAAGAAGGCGACTCAATTACCACCCCATCGACAGGGGGATTGTGTGATAATTCTCATGGTAGATGCTGCACTTCCCAGGAGTCATATGTATCCCCTGTCGCAAGCGGAGACGGTGGCTATGGAGACATGTCTCCGAATCCCTGCGTCAGGGGTACATTCAGTCCTCCACTTCACCCGTCTCCTCGAGTTTCTTTTTTGTGAAGAAGGATGATGGTGGTCTGCGCCCGTGCATTGATTATCGAGGTCTCAATCAAATCACGGTGGGGTACAGTTACCCGCTACCTCTGATCGCCAAAGCAATTGAGTTAATGCATGGGGCGCGCTTCTTCACTAAACTGGATCTCAGGAGTGCGTACAACCTGGTGCATATCCGAGATGGAGACGAGTGGAAGACGGCATTTAGTACCACCTCAGGGCATTATGAGTACCTCGTCATGCCGTACGTAGACGAGATTTTCAGGGACCGGCAGGGTGTAGTGGTGTATATCGATGACATTCTGATTTACTCCGCTACTCGCGCCGAGCATGTGTCCCTGGTGCACAGAGTGCTTGGTCGCCTGTTGGAGCATGACCTGTATGTCAAGGCTGAGAAATGCCTGTTCTTTCAACAGTCCGTCTCCTTCTTAGGGTATCGCCTTTCCACGTCAGGAGTGTAGATGGAAAGTGACCGCATTGCAGCCGTGCGTAATTGGCCGACTCCCACCACGGTGAAGGAGGGGCAGCGATTTATAGGGTTTGCCAACTACTACCGGAGGTTTATCCGGGGTTTTAGTCAGGTAGCTGCTCCCATTACCTCACTGCTGAAGGGGGGCCCGGTGCGCTTGCAGTGGTCGGCTGGGGCGGACAGGGCTTTTAGGCACCTGAAGGCTCTGTTTACCTCAGCTCCTGTGTTGGCTCATCCGGATCCCTCTTTGCAATTCATAGTGGAGGTGGACGCGTCCGAGGTTGGGATAGGAGCTGTGCTCTCTCAGCACTCGGGTAAGCCACCTAAGCTCCGCCCCTGTGCCTTCTCCTCTAAGAAGCTCAGCCTGGCGGAGCGAAACTATGATGTGGGGGACTGGGAGCTGTTGGCTGTCATCAAGGCTTTGAAGGCATGGAGACATTGGCTTGAGGGGGCTAAACACCCTTTTCTCATCTGGACTGACCACCGCAATCTGGAGTACATCAGGGAGGCGAGGAGACTGAATCCTCACCAGGCAAGGTGGGCCATGTTTTTCACCCGTTTTGTGTTTACCCTCTCTTACAGACCAGGCTCTCAGAACGTTAAGGCAGACGCACTGTCTCGGCTGTATGACACAGAGGAGCGGTCCATGGATCCCACTCCCATACTCCCAGCCTCTTGTTTGGTGGCACCGGTAGTGTGTGAGCTGGACGCGAACATTGAGCGAGCGTCATGTGCAGAGTCCGTTCCCCCTCAGTGTCCAGCTGGGCGTCTGTACGTTCCGTCTGCTGTCCGCGACCGATTGATCTACTGGGCACACATGTTACCCTCCTCTGCCGAAGTCGATGCCCTCCTTGTTTGGGCGGTGCTCAGCGGTCGACGTCACCAGCCTTCAAGCCATCATTGATCCATTTTTCATTATCCATTGATTTTGTCCTGTCTTCCTACACACCTGGTTCCAATCCCATTCATTACATGTTGTGTATTTAACCCTTTGTTTCCCCTCATGTCCTTGTCAGAGATTGTTTGTTGTTTTGCCCGTGTTGTCATTTTTGGTGCGCAACAGGGTTTTGGTACCATGTTTCCTTTTTATTGTACTTTGGTTTTTGGAGTTTGTTTTACTTTATTAAACTACTCCAGTTCCACCAAGCTTGTTTCTCCTGCGCTTGACTTCTCTGCCACCTACACACACGTCTTGACAGCCTGTGGACATTCTACACCAGTGCTTAATACAGACCATAGGTTTAAATACACAGCAATAATCAATGAGAGCTAATTTAGTACAGGATAATCACCATGGTTATCCACCGTCACACAGAACAAACATTGGACATCATCACATCCTCCTTTTGAACACATAATGCCACCTGACCAGAAATTCAAACATGGGCCCTTTTGGCTTTTGCTAAAGCTGTGAAAGAAAAATGCAGTAAAATGTGTGTTTTGCTCTGACTACATGTTCAAAACATTTGAGACTTAGTTTTAATGCTGTAATGTTCCTTAAAAAATTTTTTAAATCAAAACAATGCTTTTGTAACAGCCTTATCTCCCACCAATTAAATGTATACACATATACATATGTTTCATGCAATGTTCTCAGCTTAGTAGTTTTCTCAAGCATGATGAACATGCATGTGTAGAAAAGCTTAACAGTGCTGACATGTCAGTTCAAGTGGAAAGACCGGTGTTTGTGTGTGTGTGTGTGTGTGTGTGTGTAAGAGAGAGTACTTTGAGCAGTGGTTTAATAAGTACCCAGTTGTCGAATTTGAGTAAAAGTAAAGATATATTAATAGAAAATGACTCCAGTATAAGTGAAAGTAACCCAGTAAACTAGAACTTGAGGAAAAGTCTATACCCCGAAAAATGACTTAAGCAATACTTTAAAGTATTTTTTACTTAAGTACATTACACCACTGACTGTGTGTGTGTGGGTGTGCAGTTGAAGTCCACTCTAGAGAACAGTGAGTTTTTAGATGAGGGGTAAAACAAGTCAGACAGTAAGCACTGTGTTCCCCATCCTTTCTACTCTCGCTCCAGGCCAAATCCAGCCACTTGTCATGTTCAGAGTGCATTTCCCTTCAACTGGTTAGGGGCTCATCAATAAAAGAGAACACGCGTCCATTTTATTTCCTGTACATTTTTTGTCAATGTTCTGAGAACATATTGAGGACAATATGGCTCACTACAAAAGTAGGACACACAGCGAGACATTGACATGCCAAATCAGTGAGATTGGACTTTAAGTGGAGGGAAATACTGGTGTTATTTCGAAAAGCCCATTATTGTTGTGTCTGTCACCTCATGAAGACGACCTTTCACCCTCAAGGACGTTTAGATGCACTGTTATAATCCCCCCAAAAATCTGTTCAGATCCCTGTCAGAAATTCATCAGTGTCAGTACTTTACACTTTTCATTTGGGGTAATCTATCTGTAGGAAACTGGGTCAGCGCTTTTCGCTATTTGTTTTGTGTATGCTTTCTGTCACATTGACAGTTAAGACAACGGAACACCACACTATTCGCCCCCAGGGCTCATCTCTTTTTAGCTGAAGCTGCATGAAACATACAATATTTATATTCCTCATTTTTTAAACAATAAGTATGCCCAAGACTCCATTGTAGACCTTGATGCCTTTTCTCTTACCGATGCTCTTACCTCTTAAATGGTTCCACCACCTTGTTTTGACGTGTACTGCTAAAATGGGACAAACAGTAAAGTTCTGCAAATGATTACCTATCGCTCAGACAGATGTTACAGAGGGGAGAAACATCTGCTTGCTCTGCAGCCTTTCCCCCTCTCTTCTCAAAAGGGGCTGTGGAGACAAGCCAACAGAGAGTGCAATTTCTTCTACACAACAGCACTTTAGAGATGGCTAATTGCACTGTAAAATGTCGGCTCTGGGTAAAAGGGCTTTCTCTGTACTGTGGCAAAGTGGGCTTGTTTTTGTGGATGTCAATGTATTTTTAACACCTGCCCTGTCATAAATGTATGACAGAGTTAGAAGGAGCTGTGATGATGCTGTTAACATGTGACAGTAGAGAGAGAGTTGGTCTGTTGTTTCCCAGCGGAGAATGTCATTACATAATTGGTACCTTGAATATTTTAGCTTCTTTTGTGACGGCATTCATAATTCATGTTAATGCAGGCGCATCACCCTGGTGGTTACATATACAAATTCCTTATTTTCCTTTCTCTCATCTTTAATTGTTTTTTTCTCTCCTTCTTTTAAACACGATGCTGACTAAATATTAGTGTCAGATATTTACAAAATACAATTACAACACAGCCTAATGTATCAAAAATAAAATACAAAATACTTTTGCAAAGTATTGTATTTAAATAAAAGAAAAGTACTGTATCTATTATTTTCTAAATACATTAGCAATTTCCCCCCTTAACCTGAACAACAGTAATGGTAACAAAAATGTTTGACTTGCTATGACTGTGATGTGGTTGTTTATCTACTAGATGAATGCGCTGACTAAGTTGCTCGGAATGCAAAATTACCTAAATATAAAAATTAACACATGGTATTATTTTTCTAATTTACTCCACCCCCAAACAAGACCACATTTGAATGACTGGAGATGGGAAAAGATACATCAAAAAGTATGAAAATAAATGACTAAATACATTTTTAAAATACCGAAAATACATTTAAAGTAGTCCCAAAAAAAGAATGGACTATTGAAGTAAAATATCCTGTGCAGTTGTAAATTGAACAAATACATGTGTGAACACCAACGTTTTTTTAATATCAACTTATTTTAGAAATAGGCCCTATATCACTTTCTATCAGGACTGTTGAAAAGTATTTTGTATTTTGAAAATACAAAATACAGTTCTCTAGAGTATCTTGTTACAAAATACACTGGACTGTAGTTCACGCCAGTGAAATACAATTGACAAAATACTCAAGTTATTTAAATACGTACTTCAAATACAACAACATAAACACTTCCCATCTCTGATTAGTATGACCCCACACCTTCTCCAAGATGATCTCCCTTTATCCCCGATTCACAGTAATTTCTCTGATATTGGCTCCGAGGGCTCAGGTTGATGAAACATCACCACAGGCTCTTTTCATGTGACTCCATCTCCTCTCAACTAAGTAATATTACATAAGATCATAATGCAACTGCCACTCCATGGCGTGATTAGCCACCTTCTCTCCCCTTATCTGAATGGAACAGAGAGTTTCACCTTATTTGTCCATCAGAGCCAAAGCCCAAAGCAATTTGCATGTCAGGATGTCCATTGTGCATGTCAGGAGTCTATCGTGTCAACTGTCTTTGCAAGGCTTTATACATTAGTGGAATAATGATATTATTTGCAAAGGGGGGCGGCTGGGGGAAATGGTGACGTAGTGGTGGCTGTACACACGGAAGATCCAGGATTCGGACAGAGACCAGGTGGACTTTGTCTGTTTGGGATTTAGATTCCCAAAGAGTTAGCTCTAAGTCTTGTAGACTGACCTTAATCTGTTTACTGAAATCCCACTGTTAAATTATAGACTCACCCCTGTTCCTCTGCTCCCCTTGCCCCTCCCTCATGCACGTACACACACACACACACACACACACACACACACACACACACACACACCACACACACACACACACACACACACACACACACACACACACACACACACACACACACACACACAGAGTCATGAGTCTCTCTGCACTGGCCCAATCGCTGCTCAGTGCTGTCTGAGTTCAGCGCTCTCCTTTTAAATCCCCCTCTCTGTGGTGAATCAGCACTCGCAGCGCAGCCCTCCGGTGGTACAGCAAGTGGTAGAGAAGTCTACTGAAACAGCCTACAGTAGGTACTCCTGCACTCTCTTCTTTTTCGTACTCTCTCCCCCTCCTCAAATATTGTGTCGTCCCCATCACCCGTTTCCCTGGGTCGACCCTAGCCTTTGTCTTTCGCTGTCCCTGCATCCTCTACACAACGCAACTTTGTACTTTGCTTGTTTTGCTGACAAGTGTGGCGTACGTGGTTCAGTGTAGTTTCACTGTGCCTAGTGATTGTAATGCACATTGAAGAAAGAACACATGGGCAGAGCATGTTTGGGACATGCTAAACAAAGTATGATTGGTGCATGTAAATTGTGAATTGTTAAATGCATTGGCAAGTTAATGGTTCATGGTAAAATGACCTAGGCTTTTAGCCTTTTAAGCTGGTAGACTAATGACTTGACTCTCATGACGGACTTTACATGGTGGATAAACATTTAGGCTGATATAACCATCACTTTCATTTTTGCTGGGTTGACAACATTCCTATTTATGTCAGTCGTTTCTCTCCTGTGAGAGTGAAGACGTGGTAAATTAATCATTAGACCAGGGATTGTGTGTTGACTTTGAAATGTTATTCTCAGAATTATTCTGACACATCGCTATGTCTTAAAATGTTTTGGAATTAGAAGCATGACATTGCATACAAAATGTAAACAAACAAGACCAATAGGTCACAGCTGCTAGCTGTCTTACTCATTGATTTTGCGATACAGTACGTGATGACGAGGATAGTTCAACTACAACCACATATAGTTATTTCGGGCTCAGTCTTTACTACGAAAACAAAAAGGGAACTACAAGCACTCAGATCTCTTAAACGGCCTTCTTTATTCTCTGAAAAATCTTGGCACTTTAATTAAATATACATATTACGAGGTTTATGGAGATATTTTTTACATTTTTCCCCATTTTCTTATATATATATATTTTTTCGTACATTAGGAAATGAATCGCTTGTTAGGGTAAGTTCCTCAAAAAACAAGTGAAAGCAACAACAACAACAAAAAGTGTCTGGACCCCTCATTTACTCAATTGTTTCCTTTATTTTGGCAGTTACCTGTAGACTTGGTATCGCTCGTGATAAAACATGCATTTGGTTTTAAAAAAGCAAACTTCTCCTTTCTCCTTCATACATTATTGTTTCTCGTCTACATTGCATCTTAGTTCTTCTTCTTCTTCCCTGTCATCCCTATCTGGAGCACAACACTTGAATGGAGACAGATGATGAAACTCTGTGGTAAGAGATCACTTAAGTGCTGCTATGCATATGTGAATAACTATGACGTTTGTGATGTTTTATAGATATGTTCCGTCATCCTTCACACAGTGAGTTGATGTTTTCTATTCTCTGTCAGAAGATTGATATCTAAACCATCTAGATATTGAATTTTGGATATTGTCTTGGATATTATCTTCCATAATACAAATTATCTTCCACTGTAAGAAAGGTCCATGTTTAGAACTTTCGCTTTGACACCATGGGCTGTACCCGAGCCTTAAATTAGGTTTTGTCATCTTCACTGAAAATTGGTGAGGTGAGGGAGACGTTATCAGACAGACTGATCATTAACAAGAAGAATTGATCGGTGAACTCACACCCTGCCTCTACTTCAGTGACAACGTCCGCAGACAACTCTTCCATCCAAACGCGGCAGGGCACATCACCTCTGGTTGCGTTTAAACTAAGTTGAGGAGTGGGGAAAAGTGTAAGGTCTTTAGGACCTTCGTGGTATGCATGGTGATTGGTCAAGCCACATATAGCACATGTATGGTTGGATTGACACCTTCAGAACTCTTCCTGGAACCTAAACTGGTTATTAACTTTGCTGAAATGAGTTGCTATGAATATCCAGTGTCCTATTCTACAACCAGAGCTTTATTTGGGACCCAGATGTTTGTTGACTGTGATATACGTTTCAGTGGAAAGTTCATTTTTAGTTACCTCAGTGGAACACGCTTTGGCACACATTTCACCACAGCTAAACACCTGACGGCACCAACTGTAATCATATGTCTGATGAACAGTATTTGGATAAAGGGAAAAAACAATAACTTAAAGCTGGAGGCAGCTGGTCATTTGATGTGTGTGTGATCATCATGCAAAACAACACAGCCGCGGGGCCTGTATGTTATTTACTTAAACATTTATCATCCCTGTCATGACACAACACTTCTCTGGTGGCCTTACACCCTGCGTGGTCCTCCCGGTGTTTAATAGCACACTGAAATAAAACGGTGATGACATAATCAAAGACACGGTTGTTATTTAGCTGAGTTCTCCTCTCGTGCTGTGCCAGGAAACAGAAGCCTGTCAGTTAGGCTCCCCGGCCTGCCAGTGAATGCTTGGCTCTTTTCCCATTGCCTTGTTAGAGAGTATTAATTACAACTCCTAACAGCGGTCGCTATTGATGAACCTCAAGTCTTAATTTGCTGCTTCCTTCTGTCTGTTTTAATGGGTTTCTCATTGGCCTCCAGGGAAAGACAGAGCTCATTGTGAGCCAATCAAAGTAATTTGTCTCATTCATTCACCGGGCCTGTGTCTCTAAGGTCTTTCAAAAGTAGCTCAAGGCCTTAGACACATCCTCACCATTGAGAGACATTAGGCAGTTTTCCATTAACCCAGGTTTTTTCGACAAAAGCAATCATCGCGACATGTGTATTGGAAACGGCGGATATAGGATACCCTTTCTATAGGTCGACAACATTTTTATCCGTTCGACATGGGTGTATTTATTTTGCCTAACTTTCTTTATTGCGACAAATTATGATGGAAATGAATTACGATTGCCGAATACTTTAGAAGGTACATGGGGCACATCATCAAGTAATTACTGTATAAGCTCCACTTTACATTTAATTCTAAATGCCTACTGCTTGCAAAATAAAAATGTTTAACTATAAAAATGTTTCTTTGCAGTCAAGGATTGTCCTGACTTTCAAGAATGCCTGAATTTCTTCGCCTTGCTTTTCTGGTTGGCTGGCAAGTTTCACCATCCAATTATTTCAGATCTACTGGAGTGAAAGTTCCACCATGGCACGGACTAACCGAGGCAGCCGATGTGGCGATACGTTGGCACATGAGAATTATTAGGATATGTGTCAGTTATTGCATTCTATCCATGCGGAAACCTGAGACATGAAACAGATAGGTGGGAGGGCATACAGGCAGTCACAAATGTATTAATGGGCAATTTGCCTAAATAGGTCATGGAAACACTTGAACCACTATGTCCAGCTGTTTTAAATTGACATGATACACTGAACAAAAATATAAATGTAACAGGCAACAATTTCTCAAACTTGCTCAGTGGGTGACATGTCTGGTGAGTATGCAGGCCATGGAAGATCTGGGTCATTTTCAACTTCCAGGAATTGTGTACAGATCGTTGCGACATGGGGCCGTGCATTATCATGCTGAAACATGAGGTGATGGCGGGGGATGAATGGTACGACAATGGGCATCAGGATCTCGTCACGGTATCGCTGTGCATTCAAATTGCCATCGATAAAATGCAGTTGTGTTCATTGTCCGTAGCTTATGCCTGCCCGTACCATAACCCCACCGCCACCATGGGCCACTTTGTTCACAACATTAACATCAGCAAACCACTCGCCCACACAACGCAACGCCATACATCCTCTCTGCCATCTGCCCGGTACAGTTGAAACCGGCATTCATCTGTGAAGATCACACTTCTGCAGTGTGCCAGTGGCCATCCAAGGTGAGCATTTTCCCACTGAAGTCGGTTACCAAACTGCAGTCAGGTCAAGACTCTGGTGACGACGACCAGTACGCAGATGAGCTTCCCTGATACGGTTTCTGACAGTTTGACAACACTACACAACTTTAATTGCTGTTCAATTGAAACTTTGTTTGACACCAAGTTCTCCCTGATCACTCTTCCTAATAGGAGGTGTAGTGGAGGTAGACGGTGGTTCCTCCTGGTTCCTTTCTCTTCTTATCAGTAGCAGATGGGAGGAAGAGAATGATGAACCTGTCCCTTCCTGATGGATCGAGTATGTCTCCATCTAGACCGGCGGTGCAATGAGGCGCGGGGACAGGGAACAGCTAAATGATTGGGCCATCACTGGGTGCAGTTGTCCCGTCTGGCTGGTCTGCCATATGTTAGAGCAGGGTGGGCCAACTCAGACTTAGCTGATAAATGGATGTGCGTTTTAAGCCAGGCAAGGTGAAGAGGGGTGAAGAAGACAGAAAACACCAATAAGTACGTGGAGTGAAAACAAACCTGGCCGTGTCCTCCGAACAATCCTCCAAATGTACTATATATGCAAAAGTATGTGGACACCCCTTCAAATTAGTGGATTTGGCTATTTCAGCCACACCCGTTGCTGACAGGTGTATAAAATCGAGCACACAGCCATGCCCATCTCCATAGGATAACACTGACAGTAGAATGGAAATACTGAAGAGCTCTGTGACTTTCATCGTGGCATCGTCATAGGATGCCACCTTTCCAACAACTCAGTTCGTCAATTTTCTGCCCTGCTAAGGCTGGCCCGGTCAACTGTAAATGCTGTTATTGTGAAGTGGAAACGTCTAGGAGCAAGAACGGCTCAGCCGCGAAGTGGTAGGCCACACAAGCTCACAGAAAGAGACCAACGATTGCTGAATCGCGTAGCGCGCAAACATCGTCTGTCCTCAGTTGCAACACTCACTACCAAGTTCCAAACTGCCACTGGAAGCAATGTCAGCACAAGAACTGTCCGTCGGGAGCTTCATGAAATGGGTTTCCATGGCCGAGTAGCCACACACAAGGCTAAGGTCAACATGCACAATGCCAAGCGTCGGCTGGAGTGGTGTAAAGTTCTCCGCCATTGGACTCTGGAGCAGTGGAAACGCTTTCTCTGGAGTGTTGAACCATGCTTCACCATCTTGCAGTCCAATGGACAAATCTGTGGTTTGGCAGATGCCAGAAGAACACTACCTGTCCTAATGCATAGTGCACATGTAAAGTTTGGTGGAGAGGAATAATGGTTTGGGGCTGTTGTTCATGGTTTGGGCTAGTTTCAGTGAAGGGAAATCTTAATGCTACAGCATACAATTACATTCTAGACGATTCTGTGCTTCCAACTTTGTGGTAACATTTTGGGGATGGCACTTTCCTGTTTCAGCATGACAATTTCCCCGTGCACAAAGCAAGGTCCATAAAGACATGGTTTGTCGAGATCGGTGTGGAAGAATTTGACTGGTCTGCACAGAGCCCTGACCTCAACCCCATCAAACACCTTTGGGATGAATTGGAACACTGAATCGCCCAACATCAGTACCTGACCTCACTAATGCTCTTGTGGCTGAATAGAAGCAGGTCCAGCAATGTTCCAACAGCTAGTGGAAAGCCTTCCTAGAACAGTGGAGGCTGTTATAGCAGCAAAGGGGGGACCAACTGCATATTAATGCCCATGATTTTGGAATGAGATGTTCGACGATCAGGTGTCCACATACATTTGGTCATGTAGTGTAACAACAGAAACACTCTTGTCTGGTAGGTTATTTAGCTAGTTCAAAGCTGCACATTTGCAAGAATCACATCAACAAAGCCACAGCAAAAATATTCTTATTATATTATTTATGGCCATGAAACTGCACCTTTAAACTGTTAATGGGTTTTCATTTTGAGTAGTATAGTTTAACATAGTAAATGATTTGAGTAAAGCTTATATACAAACACTGGTGAGTCCCATAGGAAAAAGGGAGACAATGACTGACTGTGTTGGATAATATAGGTTATGATTGTTAGCTATGATCGTTAGAATAGGACACAAGGTAGAAACCCCAACAGTGACTAACCAGATGCTCTTGATTGTTCTTGTTCACAGCACTGAGGGCATTTCTGTTCACATCATACAGTTCACATTATATGTGGGATGTTCCTACATGTCACACTGATGTGTCTCGCTATTATACCCTTTAAAACACATTTAGTGTTCAGTACTTCAATAACTGAGTACTGGACCATTTTATCAACCTTATGATACCTGTTACCCTCCAGATGCTTTTTTTGGGACACAGGGTTACAGAGCTGCTGTACATATGGGCTATCTCTGATATGCTATTATGCTGGCCTTGATCCAAGTCATCTTTTCATCTCTCTCCTCTTTTCTTTTGTCCCTCAGCATTTTCCGGCTGTGAGTGGGGCCTTCATGGATTCCCCGTACAATGGCAACACGTCCCTCCAGACCTCCACCTCCAACCTCAACGTCAACTTCTCCCGGCCGACCGAGGTGGAAGAGGAGGGCAAGTACTCCAGCGACGCCATCTGGCTTTGGGTAGCCGTCATTGCAACCATCGGCAACATAGTAGTGGTAGCAGTGGTTTGCGCCTGTGCCTTCTAAGACCCGTTAGTTACAAGCACACAGCCGAACATCCCTCTTGCCCCATCTTTCCTCCACTTTAACCTATCCCTATATTAATTTTACTCTTGTAAGTGTCCACCCATAATATTAAAGCCAAGGCCCTGTTCTGAGGGTCAATGGAATATGATAGTGAAAATATAGGGACTGGCTTAACTGATGTTTTCCAGGACTAGGAATGAGAGAAACAATCCTCCGTAGTTACCATACTGTATCTTAACTTAAGCCTATGTCTCACACTGTTTTTTTTTTAATGAGAAATGGTGAAGTGAGCTGATGTGGGCTGTGCCTTTTTATAATGAACATGGTAAATTATTTAAGGAAGTGTGCAATATATAAAGCAGTTGAGTGAGCCTCCCTTCTGCTTTCCAATTGAAGGGTTCACCAGAGGTCAGCCTAAAGGATTAGGGAAGTGTACAGCTGTGAGATCCCCTCTGCCTATGAACCTGAACAGAACACCACATCATATATCTTTGTCTGGTTGATGTCATGTGACTGTTTGTCTGGAATGGATGTGTTGATGCTGCTGTCTTGGTCCAGTTCCCTCTTGAAAAATAGATTTTTATCTCAACAAGACTAACCTGGTTAAATAAGGGTGAAATAAATAATCAGCATCTCTCGTTGTGGCTGGCCATCGTCTCGGAGACCAGTGGAGAGATATGTGACAGATGGTGGCTGGTAGTGGGGCAGAGGGGACAGCGGAGGGGCCCAGGGCAGGCTTGGCAGGGCCCCCAGTACCTGGTGTTATTTCCTGTGACTGCTGCACCCCTGCACTACCATTCACCATTACTGCTCTGTCCTGTCCTCATCAGCCTGTCAGTGATAGAAATCTCCCCAAGCACTTTATAAAACGCAATAAAGTGGGGAGTTTTCTTTCATTTTAACTGCATTGTTCTGCAGTGGCTGTAGACCTGTGCCAGTTTAACTATGCAGTAAAGGCATCCTATTGGGCACACACTGGTTGAATCAATGTTGTTTCCACGTCATTTCAATGAAACGACGTTGAGCCAACATGGAATAGATGTCGAATTGCCGTCTGTGCCGTCAGTGGGATAGCAGTGGCTAATGTTTATGAGTGAGACAAATGTGTAGAAACACAGTATCACCCACAAGCCAAATGAGTGAATGAAGTTGTCAGCACAAATCAGATGTTATACCACCCCTGCTGACATTCTGAAATTACGGAACCACCAATTACATCACACTAAATCATTGAGCCGCCCACCATTACCAGACCACTGCTACAACAACCTCAAGCTGTTGAGCTAGCAATCAAATGATTTCTCTCGTCATAAGAAACCCCATTGCTGTTAACGTTAGTTTTTTAGTTGCTGTGCCAGGCAGGCAGAATCTCACATTCTCCTCAGAATGTCTCTCAGTAGACTAGTGTGTGTGTGTAGGTGGCAGCAGCCCCAGTAGTTCCGTGCTGTGCTGTCTCCCATGCACCCAGTGGAGCCGGGCCACAGACTTGTCAAACGGCAGGGCTTTAATGAGATGTAATGCCTCTCTCTCTCTTTCCTAAAGCGAACACTGACCTCCCGTTGCGCTGTGGTGATCAGAACAGAGCTGATCCCTGCTGCACTCAGCTGCTCTGAACAAAGATAGTGCTTCAAGTGCATTTTTAGAGTGTGACTTCCTCATTTAATCAGCACTAGTTGATAGAGAGAAGGGGGAAGGAGAGAGGAGTAGACGAGAGGAGTGACTGCATGGGAATTGATTTATAACAGCCAACTTCCATGTCATCTCTTTGAAATACAAAACTTTTTTTGAAGTTGAATGGAAAATTCCATTATTTTTATTGAAACCAACGAAGTGGAATAAAAAGTTTGAAAATGGAGAGATTTAGGATCAAAGGTCTGTCTGAGCCATCACTTCACACAGCTAATTGCCCTGATCTCACTGTACAGTAGAGTTAATGAAAACAAGAGACCGATTCATCATGGCATCTCTGAGCGGTCCTTTTCAGGGTCCTTAGAGAGTTTAGCCAGAAACCTGCGGGAACATTAATCCGTTGTCTGTTACAATAAACAACAACAATCGCACTGAATGGGGTCTTCATAAGTATCTGCTGGCAATACCTCAATATGATGCTAACAAGTTAGTATTATACATCCCCACTATATGTAGTTGCTTTAATACTGTAACTATTCTGAAGCAAAATTCATATGAACTAGGTGAGGAATCCCAGGTAGCTATAATAGGAATTTCTTCTACCCTTGTATCGGCTGTGTGCTTTGACATGGGACTGGTTAAGGCTCAGGTGCCCACTGTCTACGGCTCAAATTATGTGCCTGAACTGACTAACACAACTCCTACCCGTCAACTTCTTATTGACCATGGACGCCCCTTGACCACCATGGATGATGGTCCTCCTAAACACCACAAAACGTCATCACAGCCTCAAGTCCAGGTACCGTGTGAACCAGTTTGCAATGTCACTTAGGCGCACGGTTCACCGGACACAGATTAATAAAGCTAATCCTGGCAACAACAAAAAAAATGTATATGGAGATTCTCTATTGAGTTTACTGTTTATTCCAGGCTA
The DNA here is from genome assembly GCF_965601325.2 of Salmo salar. Lineage (NCBI taxonomy): Eukaryota > Metazoa > Chordata > Actinopteri > Salmoniformes > Salmonidae > Salmo > Salmo salar. Next base: position 50,679,383 of record NC_138310.1, on the reverse strand, counting down.
AACTTAATCTGTGTCCGGGAAACTGCCCCTTACTGTTTATTCCAGGACTAGGTTTAATCTGTGTCCGGGAAACTGCCCCTTACTGTTTATTCCAGGACTAGGCTTAATCTGTGTTCGGGAAACTGCCCCTTACTATTTATTCCAAGACTAGGCTTAATCTGTGTCCGGGAAACTGCCCCTTGCTGTTTAAGATTTGTTTTTAATTACAGCCTCCATGTAAAAAGTGAATTGTTGCGCTATACGTTATGCCTGTTAAAGGGAATAGTTATTTTTTAGTATTGGGTAACTTGGAGTGATGCTTCATTCATAATCATATTTGTTTGATGTACTGTGTTTCTTTATTTCTATAAGTCAACATTACTTCAGTCACACTACACTATATATTGAATTTAAACATTCCATTAAGCATGCCATTTCCTTATTTGTACTAATGGATGAATCTCTTTATGGTGTTAACTGAGAGCGTGTGTAGACTTGTGATCATGTATCCTCTACTGTGTTATATGATAAATGTCACATTCATAAAGAAACACTACTATGAAAATACTCATGTAGACCCTACCCTGCCAGTTACAGCTGTTAAATGGGGGAGACGTGGCCATGGAGTGCTCCCTCCACCAACAGATGCATTTCACCACGTTTGACTTCCTCCCTCCCTAGGCCCAGAGGGGACTGAAGTCTGCTTAATCACACCCCATAGAGCATTCCATCCTCCGTCTCCTTTCCCCTCTGTTCTCTCTCCTTCCATCCATGCAGAGCACTAGACCGTGCTTTCTGCATTGGCACTGGCCTCTGACCCGAGGCAGGGCACCTCATGCCCACATGCCTATTCCTTCCCAGGCAACAAGAAATAGTCCGGTCATTGCTGGGGAAATGGACAAGTCACTCCTACGAGAGGAGAATTGTAGGAGCAAGGAGCAGGTGGGTATATAAGCGAACACACACACACACACACACACATGTAAATGTACCTTTCTATAACATGGTTGTAATGACAATGCTATGATGTCGTTATGTGCTCTCAGGGTTTGTATTTTTTTCCCTCATCTTTCAATACATTGTAAATGTTTCATACCATTTTCTCATCATAGTTATAATTAGCAAATGATAACATTTATAGGGGCCATTTAAAGTTGAGCTAGATTAGGTAAGCTTCAATTTTGGATTCTGTTCAGTCTATCGCTTCATCAATTCAGTCTGTATCGCTGAAGCATTACAGATTGTGTGATAGAAATGTAAAGGTAATTGAGCTGACATAATGCAGAGTTTACCAAGAATGCGGTCTCCACTAACGCGGGAACATTGCCTTTACATGTCAATCCCGATGTAACGCTGCACTTCTGCAATAAAGATTCAATATAGGCCTGAAGCTAATATTCGATCCAATTATACTAGTTATAATTTAGCTTGAATGAATAAGCACTGTATTGCTGAATGTCATACTGTAGTTATTCACACACACTCAAACATGCTTACCGCTGAGGTATAGCCCAAGACTATGTTGCGTGAATAGGCTCCCCCAAACTAACTTGGGAGCTCTATAATTCATAAGAATCCATAACAATTTGTAAATATTTAAACGGTTTTGAATCCAACATTACACATATCATGATATACACATGTATAAATTGACCAATAACCTAGCGGGGTAATGAAAATATAGTCAGACTTCAAGTGGGTGTTTCTATATGTTGTTGCCATGGGAACACCCTCCATAGATCACCTTACTTTTGTGGTGTTTTCTGGCTCTGGGTCCTCGTCAGACGCTAAGCATCCCAGCTCTCTTCCTCTGCAGAGTGTTGCATTACCCAACGAGGCTTCGCTGCATGTTTGTTAAGTCGGAGATATGAGAATGCTTCTTGACTTTAATGCTGCCGGACATCATATCCCTTCCCTGCTGATTCACAGCGGCTCCCCTAACCCAATGGCTTGTTTGTGTTTGTCTCTGCAGACTCCCAGGAATTTTCCATCCTTCCTCGGGCCTCCAGGAATATATATGCTAATTAAAGCTGACTTCCTATATCTTGAGTACAGCAGAAACAGTATGGTTGACTAGGGACTGTGACTTTATAAAAGCACCCAGAGGAAACCCATAAAGACTACATGGAGGCTGGGAGGAATATTGTGGATAGGTGGGACTTGAGAGGTGACAGTAACAGACATCATATTTATGACTTCAACAAATAATACCATATCTTATTCAAGGTTACTTGTAGTTAACTTTATTTGGAATGTGCTGTGACTCATGACACTCAAAGGACCTAGAAAGTATGTCTTGTATGTCTTGTTTTGAAATTGATTTTTGACAGCGATTCACATATTCATTGCAATGAATGAATGGATATTTATCGACTTCGTTGACTCTGAAGCCTTGGATTCTACATTTCTGTGCATCCAGTTGCAGTGTTGTAAGTTCTGAAAGCTCCCTGTAGGTGTCAGGGTTACCGCTATGAAATACTGATTAACAGAAAGGCTGTTGGCTAAATACAGGAGCTGTATTAGTTCAATTAATTCACAATGTTCATTCACAAAAGCATTCTATAACAATTTACTTCCTACAAAATACTGCACAGAGTCATGTCACTGCAATTGTTTTAAATTACATTTCTAGAGGGGGAGGGGAACACTTACTGTCTTGACTTTCCATAAATGTATGACCTACTTTGAAAAGATATCTTGTAAAAAAAAAAGAGAAGGAAATCTAACATTTGGGGGTTTTCTTTTCATTTCAGTATGTGTAAAAGCATGATTGCAATGTACAGTATAAACACTATGGGGGTTATTCATTTTTATTTTTAACATGATATTTCAGGCTCATTATTATTTTGTTCCCATGCTAGATTAACCAAAACATGCGCACACACGCGTTGTGAAACGTGGCTTGCATTACATGAGCCAGGATTCAATATGTGTACCTTTATAAGGATAATGGATGTGTACACGTCAGTAAATTAGGCCAGCTCTGTTGTTCATATGCTCCTCAATACCAGTAGTCCCAACATCCAAGCCATGTGTACATGCTCATCGCAAAGACATCTTAATATGGAAAACACTTAAATGCAGCTGGTGCGAGACCACATGACAGTTCAACCATGATCATTTTCTTGTGTTTTCAATTTCTTTTGTGATATTTTGATTTAGTATGAGCTTACTTAGCGTGTTTGCATGTATTGTGTTACTTCCGTCCCAAAATGTTGTTCGTCGACATCTCTGCAAGCTGCGTTCCAGTAAGGGATAAATAATGTAATAATCATGATCTTATGGAATATTGATTGGATGATTCATTACTTTGTACATGTAGAACTAATGTGGAATATTTTTTGTAAACTTTTTATTGATCATGTACATTTTTCCAATGTTTTAGCAATTGTCAGTGCAGAAAAATTGCTGCTATAGTCATGATGTGTTTTTTTTACACACTCTTGCAAGTGAACAGAAAAGCTTAGAAGTAAACATGTTTTTACCTGCATAATAAAAAAATCTATATTGTGTGTTAACCTCATGATTTACCATCCTGTTTAATTCAATTAAATTGATAAGAATGTGAAAATGATGGGTTGTCCTGTCAGGTTATTCTTCATTTGCATGTGAATGAATAATATTGTGCTATCACAAATCTGTCAATGTCCTACTCATATGGGGTTGAATCCGCAGTGGACTAATTTCATCCTTTGAACAAATGTTTTCCCCCCAAATCATAGTGATGGGTTTAAAGAGAGAAGATTCTCTTGTTCTTTCAGAATTAGCATTGGCTCTGAAATGGCAACTCCAGTTCAAAATTGAAATCAGCTTATTCGTTCTGGCATAGCCACACTCAAGTGGCCTTCTAGAGATAATGCCCCTTGCAAGGAGATAGACTCAAATTGGACTATTATACTGTAATACAACATTTACAGTTTAAGTCGGAAGTTTACATAAACGTTAGCCAAGTACATTTAAACTCAGTTTTTCACAATTCCTGACATTTAATCCTCGTAAAAATTCCGTCTTAGGTCAGTTAGGATCACCACTTTATTTGAAGAATGTGAAACGTCAGAATAATAGTAGAGAGAATGATGTATTTCAGCTTTTATATCTTTCATCACATTCCCAGTGGGTCAGAAGTTTGCATACACTCAATTAGTATTTGGTAGCATTGCATTTAAATTGTTTAACTTGGTCAAACGTTTCGGGTAGCCTTCCACAAGCTTCCCACAATAAGTTGGATGAATTTTGGCCCATTCCTCCTGACAGAGCTGGTGTAACTGAGTCAGGTTTGTAGGCCTCCTTGCTCGCACACGCTTCTTCAGTTCTGCCCACAAATGTTGTATAGGATTGAGGTCAGGGCTTTGTGATGGCCACTCCAATACCTTGACTTTGTTGTCCTTAAGCCATTTTGCCACAACTTTGGAAGTATGCTTGGGGTCATTGTCCATTTGGAAGACCCATTCGCAACCAATTATTTTTACTTCCTCACTGATGTCTTGAGATGTTGCTTCAATATATCCACATAATTTTCCTACCTCGTGATGCCATCTATTTTGTGAGGTGCAGCAAAGCACCCCCACAACATGATGCTGCCACCCCCGTGCTTAACGGTTGGGATGGTGCTCTTCAGCTTGCAAACCTCCCCCTTTTTCCTTCAAACATAACGATGGTCATTATGGCCAAACAGTTCTATTTGTGTTTCATCAGACCAGAGGACATTTCTCCAAAAAGTACAATCTTTGTCCCCAAGTTCAGTTGTAAACCGTACTCTGGCTTTTTTATGGCGGTTTTGGAGCAGTGGCTTCTTCCTTGCTGAGCGGCCTTTCAGGTTATGTCGATATAGGACTCGTTTTACTGTGGATATAGATACTTTGTACCTGTTTCCTCCAGCATCTTCACGAGGTCCTTTGCTGTTGTTCTGGGATTGATTTGAACTTTTTGCACCAAAGTACGTTCATCTCTAGGAGACAGAAGGCTCCTCCTTCCTGAGCGGAATGACGGCTGCTTGGTCCCATGGGGTTTATACTTGTGTACTATTGTTTGTACAGATGAACGTGATACCTTCAGGCATTTGGAAATTGCTCCCAAGGATGAACCAGACTTGTGGAGGTCTACCATTTGTTTTCTGAGGTCTTGGCTGATTTCTTTTGATTTTCCCATGATGTCAAGCAAGCACTGAGTTTGAAGGTAGGCCTTGAAATACAGTACATCCACAGGTACACCTCCAATTGACCAAATGATGTCAATTAGCCTATCAGAAGCTTCTAAAGCCATGACATTTTCTGGAATTTTCCAAGCTGTTTAAAGTCAACTTCAAAGTCAACTTAGTAAACTTCTGACCCTCTGGAATTGTGATACAGTGAATTATAAGTGAAATAATCTGTCTGTAAACAATTGTTGGAAAAATTACTAACCAACTTGTCAAAACTGTAGTTTGTTAACAAGAAATTTGTGGAGTCGTTGAAAAACTAGTTTTAATGGCTCCAACCTAAGTGTATGTATACTTCCAACTGCAGCTGTATGTGGCTCTTCTATCTCTCATATATACAATTAAAATGAGAATCAATTAGTGTCAGTAGCAATTTTACTGAAGCTTAAATCCTGGGCTTTTTCAGGGCCATTTAAGCATTTCTTTTAATGTTTTTTTTCTCTGAGAGGAACTGGGGTGAACCACGAGGTAAAAGCACTTATCCACCTGACGTTTTAGAGCTGGAACAACCTTGGATTGTGGGAACTAACTTTACTTGGCTGATGTGTTACATAGTATGTCAGGAAATTGGCTTACACAGGAATTAGGAATATTAATACCAAAAGTATTGGTGTCAGCCTGACTGTCAGTCGCTGTGGAAAACCAGTAAATCTTTAGGATAAAGGCTAATATTTGTCAACGTTTTGATAGGTGGTAAGAAAGTACAGAGTGTATATTACATTTTAAATGCATGCTTGGATAGTTTTATAGTACGGTAAGCAGTTGATGTGTATACGTAAGACACACTGGGTGTGTTTTGTACAGTTTAGGATGTTTGGGCTCCAGGCAATCCATAATAAGCCATTTGTAGTCATGCCACATATGTGTCTTTGGGGAGAGAATACACACACATTGGGAATACCCCTCTCTGTTAGCCCACTGGGCATTCTAAAGCTTAACAAAACATGTTCATTTGCTGCCATCCCAATGATGTCACAGCAATTTACTGTAGAGTAGAGTGCTATCCTCCACTTTCTCAATACAGTCTCCTCTGGTCCACAATGAAATATCAATCCTTTATTGATTTTAACACCGAAATATGCCTTGATTTTCAGGTCAGAGTATCTGGAATGCTACACAAACACAGTAAAACCATATGTGGCTGAAGTACAATCGCTAGAGCCATGTTTGAATCCCTGTCGGAGGTACCCCCGAATTCACTACATTGATGCCAGAAGTGGGATGGTGCCTGGGAGGCCATCGGAGAGGCGTGTTCACGAGAGGGACTTGGTATAGAGAAGCGTGGGGACTCTAAAGCATAATACAGTCATCTCATACCTTTTTTCACCACTTTTTTCAAATGTTGGAATTGTATAACAATCAAGCAGTCACTGTTTATAAAACCAACATATCACATAAGAAATTATGCTTAGTGATGCTAAGCTAAATGGTGAATTTGGCTGTGTATCATTCTGAAAGAGCAGCATGGTTACCTGGTTACCCCTGAACGACCCCAGACGCTCATCACTTTTCTGGGCGATCCGAATGCACCCTCTCCCACTCCTTGACTCACCCTGTCTGGCTCTTAGGTTGGAAATAGAGGGAAGCGTCAGAGCATGAAATGCACTGCTCCAGCGTTGTCTCCGGAGTTAATGGATACTCAACCCTGAGATGGTAATCTGAGGCAGGCAGGCAAGGAGAGAAAGAGGGCGAGTGGGAACTGGCGTTAGCAAGATATACACTGAGTGTACAAAACATTAGGAGCACCTTCCTAATATTGAGTTGTACCGCCTTTTGCCCTCAGAACAGCCTCAGTTCGTCAGGGCATGGACTCTACAAGGTGTCAAAAGCGTTCCACAGGGATGCTGGCCCATGTTGACTCCAATGCTTCCCACAGTTGTGTCAAGTTGGATGTCCTTTGGCTGGTGGACCATTCTTGATACACACAGGAAACTGTTGAGCGTAAAAAACCCAGCAGTGTTGCAGTTCTTGACACAAACTGGTGCGCCTGACATCTACTACCATATCGCGTTCAAAGGCACTTAAATATTTTGTCTTGCCCATTCACCCTCAATGGCACACACACAATCCATGTCCCAACTGTCTCAAGGCTTAAAAATCCTTCTTAAAACTGTCTCCTCCCCTTCATCTACACTGATTGAAATGGATTTAACAAGTGACATCAAAAATGGATCATAGCATTCACCTGGTCTATGTCATGGAAAGAGCAACTGTTTTTAATGTTTTGTACACTCAGTACAAAACACTTCCACTACACAAAACACATACACAATACCACAGTTTCCTGAGAAAGAAGTATAGCAAGTTTATGTTGAATTACTACGGGGTAACCTTAGATCCAAGATGTGTTTATAAGCTATCATCCTTAGATTGGAGTCACAGGTTATCACATAACATACATTGACTGTAGTTGTACCTGCCCTCCAGGACATCTACAACACCCAGTGTCACAGGAAGTCAAGAAGGTCATCAAGGACCTATTAACTGGCTATCACCCGGTTCTTCTACCCTGCACCTTAGAGACTGCTGCCTTCAGAAAATTCAAAATTGATTCCCTAGATTTTTTTCCTCATCCATCTACACGCACATACCTCATAATGACAAAGTGAAAACATGTTTTCAGAAATGTTAGCGAATTTATTGGCAGCGATTACAGCTGTGAGTCTTTCTGGGTAAGTCTCTAAGAGCTTTCCACACCTAGATGGTGCAACATTTTCCCCTTATTTGTTTAAAAACATTTGCCCCTTATTTGTTAAAGAATTCTTCAAGCTCTGTTAAATTGGTTGTTGATAATTGCTAGACAACAATTTTCAGGTCTTGCCATATATTTTCAAGCAGATTTAAGTCAAAACTGTAACTCTGCCACTCAGGAACAATCACTGTCTACTTGGTAAGCAACTCCAGTCTAAATATGGCATTGCGTTTTAGGTTACTGTCCTGCTAAAAGGTGAATGAATCTCCCAGTGTCTGGTGGAAAGCAAACTGAACCAGGTTTTCCTATAGGATTTTGCCTGTGCTTAGCTCCATTCCATTTATTTTTTATCCTGAAAAATTCCCCAGGCCTTAACGATTACAAGCACACCAATAACATGATGCAGCCACCACTATGATTGAAAATATGGAGAGTGGTACTCAGTAATATGTTGTAGTGGATTTGGCCCAAACATAATGCTTTGTATTCAGAACAAAAAGTAAATTGCTTTGCCACATTGTCTGTAGAGCTCCGAGAAAGGAATATGTCGAGGCACAGATCTGCGGAAGGGTACCCAAAAAATTATGCAGCATTGAAGGTCCCTAAGAACACAGTGGCCTCCATCGTTCTAAAATGAAAGAAGTTTGGAACCACCAGACTCTTCCCAGAGCTGCAAACTGAGCAATCGGGGGAGAAGAGCCTTGGTCAGGGAGGTGACCAAGAACCCAGTGGTCACGCTGACAGAGCGCCAGAGTTCCTCTGTGGAGATGGGAGAACCTTCCAGAAGGACAACCATCTCTGCAGCACTTCACCAAACAGGCCTTTATAATAGAGTGGCCAGACTGAAGTCACTCTTCAGTAAAAGGCACATGACAGCCTGCTTGGAGTTTGCCAAAAGGCAAACCAAGATTAAACTCTTTGGCCTGAAAGCCAAGCGTCACGTCTGGAGGAAACCTGGCACCATCACTATGGTGAAGCATGGTGGTGGCAACATCATGATGTGGGGATGTTTTTCAGCAGTAGGGACTGGGAGACTAGTCAGGATCGAGGGAAAGATGAACGGAGCAAAGTACAGAGAGATCCTTGATGAAAACCTGTTCCAGAGTGCTCAGGACCTCAAACTGTGGTGAAGGTTCACCTTCCAACAGGACAACAACCCTTAGCACACAGCTAGAAAATGCAGGAGTGGCTTCAGGACAAGTCTTTGAATGTCCTTGAGTGGTTCAGTCAGAGCCTGGACTTGAACCCGATCGAACATCTCTGGAGAGACCTGAAAATAGCCTTGCTGCGATGCTCCCCATCCAACTGTATATACTGTATATACACACACTACCGTTCAAAAATTTGGGGTCACTTAGAAATGTCCTTGTTTTTGAAAGAAAAGCAACTTTTTTGTCTATTACAATAACATCAAATTGATCAGAAATATAGTGTAGACATTGTTTATGTTTTAATGACTATTGTAGCTGGAAACGGCTGATCTTTTATGGAATATCTACATAGGCATACAGAGGCCCATTATCAGCAACCATCACTCCTGTGTTCCAATGGCACGTTGTGTGAGCTAATCCAAGTTGATCATTTTAAAAGGCTAATTGATAATTAAAAACCCTTTCGCACTTATGTTAGCGTAGCTGAAAACTGTTGTGTGACTAAGGAAGCAATAAAACTGACCTTCTTTATACTAGTTGAGTATCTGGAACATCAGCATTTGTGGGTTTGATTACAGGCTCATAATGGCCAGAAACAAAGAACTTTCTTTCTTGTTCTGAGAAATGAAGACTATTCCATGTGAGAAATCGCCAAGAAACTGAAGATCTCGTACAACGCTGTGTACTACTCCCTTCACAGAACAGCGCAAACTGGCTCTAACCCGAATAGAAAGAGGAGTGGGAGGCCCCGGTGCACAACTGAGCAAGAGGACAAGTACATTACAATATCTATTTTGAGAAACAGACGCCTCAGAAGTCCTCAACTGGCAGCTTCATTAAGTTGTAGCCGCAAAACACCAGTCTCAACGTCAACAGTGAAGAAGCGACCACGGATGCTGGCCTTCTAGGCAGAGTTGCAAAGAAAAAGCCATATTTCAGACTGGCCAACCACTCTTTTCCGCTGCTGCTACTATCTGTTTATCATCTATGCATAGTCACTTTAACTATACATTCATATACATATTACCCCAATTAGCCTGACGAACCGGTGCCCCCGCACATTGGCTACCTGGACTATCTGCATTGTGTCCTGCCACCCCCCACCCGCCAACCCCTCTTTTATGCTGCTGCTACTCTCTGTTTATCATATATGCAAAGTCACTTTAACTATACCTACATGTACATATTGCCTAGATTAGCCTGACTAACCTGTGCCTGTATATAGCCTCGCTACTGTTATAGCCTCGCTACTGTTATTTTCACTGTCTTTTGACTGTTGTTTTTATTTCTTTACATATCTATTGTTCACCTAATACCAATTTTTTACTTAAAAATTGCACTGTTGGTTAGGGACTGTAAGTAAGCATTTCACTTTAAGGTCTACACCTTAAAATGGAGCAGGAAGAAATGGCAGCAATTTTACGGGCACCCAACCAATTGTGCTATTATGTGGTTTTTTTTGCGTTATTTGTAACTTATTTTGTACATAATGTTTCTGCCACCGTATCGTACGGCAAAAAAGAGCTTCTGGATATCAGGACAGCGATCACTCACCTCGGATTAGACAAAGATTTTTTCTTCAACAAGCAGGAAGCACAGGACATTCTCCAAACACCCGACAGGGCCAACATCCCCGTTATTTACAAGAGGAGGAGACGCAGGTATAGAGGACACAGAGCGGGATGCCTCGTGAGGACCCGCAGAAGGTGAGTAGGAAAGCTGCCGTTACCGTCAATGTTACTCGCCAACGTGCAATCATTGGACAAGAAATTAGCCGTGGTACGATCATGAATATCCTACCAACGGGACATCAAAAACTGTAATATCTTATGTTTCACAGAATCGTGCCTGAATGACGACATGGATATTCAGCTAGCGGGATATAGGCTGCACCAGCAAGATAGAACAGCACACTCCGGTAAGACGAGAGGGGGGCGGTCTGTGCATATTTGTAAACAACAGCTGGTGCACGAAATCTAAGAAAGTCGCTAGATTTTGCTCGCCTGAAGTAGAGTATATTGTGATAAATTGCAGGCCACACTACTTGCCTAGAGAGTTTTCAGCTATACTTTTCGTGGCTGTTTATTTACCACCACAGACAGATGCTGGCACTAAGACCGCACTCAGTCAGCTGTATAAGGAAATAAGCAAACAGAAAACCACTCACCCAGAGGCGCTCCTAGTGGCCGGAGACTTTAATAACGCAGGGAAACTTAAATCAGTTCTACCAAATTTCTATCAACATGTTAAATGTGCAACCAGAGGGAAAAAAATTCTAGGTCACCTGTACTCCACACACAGAGATGCGTACAAAGCTCTCCCTTGCCCTCCATTTGGTAAATCTGACCACAACTCTATCCTCCTGATTGCTGCTTACAAGCAAAAATTTAAGCAGGAAGCACCAGTGACTCGGTCTATAAAAAAATGGTCAGATGAAGCAGATGCTAAACTACAGGACTGTTTTGCTATCACAGACTGGAACATGTTCTGGGATTCTTCCGATGGCATTGAGGAGTACACCACATCAGTCACTGGCTTTATATATAAGTGCATCGAGGACATCGTCCCCACAGTGACCGTACATACTTACCCCAACCAGAAGCCATGGATTACAGGTAACATTCGCACTGAGCTGCCACTTTCAAGGTGCGAGACTCTAACCCGGAAGCTTACAAGAAATCCTGCTATGCCCTGCGACGAACCATGAAACAGGCAAAGTGTTAATACAGGGCTAAGATTGAATCATACTACACCGGCTCCGACGCTTGTCTTATGTGGCAGGGCTTGCAAACTATTACAGACTACAAAGGGAAGCACAGCCGCGAGCTGCCCAGTAACACAAGCCTACCAGACGAGCTAAATCACTTCTATGCTCGCTTTGAGGCAAGGAATACTGAGGCATGCATGAGAGCATCAGCTATGTGATCACACTGTCCGTAGCCGACGTGAGTAAGACCTTTAAACAGGTCAACATACACAAGGCTGCGGGGCCAGACGGATTACCAGGACGTGTGCTCCGGGCATGTGCTGACCAACTGGCAGGTGTCTTCACTGACATTTTCAACATGTCCCTGATTGAGTCTGTAATACCAAAATGTTTCAAGCAGACCACCATAGTCCCTGTGCCCAAGAACACAAAGGCAACCTGCCTAAATGACTACAGACCCATAGCACTCACGTCTGTAGACATGAAGTGCTTTGAAAGGCTGGTAATGGCTCACATCAACACCATTATCCCAGAAACCCTACACCCACTCTAATTTGCATACCGCCCAAACAGATCCACAGATGATGCAATCTCTATTGCACTCCACACTGCCCTTTCCTACCTGGACAAAATGACCACTTATGTGAGAATGCTATTCATTGACTAGAGCTCAGTGTTCAACACCATAGTACCCTCAAAGCTGATCACTAAGCTAAGGATCCTGGGACTAAACACTTCCCTCTGCAACTGGATCCTGGACTTCCTGACGGGCCGCCCCCAGGTGGTGATGGTAGGTAGCAACACATCTGCCATGCTGATCCTCAACACTGGAGCCCCTCAGGGGTGCGTGCTCAGTTCCCTCCTATACTCCCTGTTGACCCATGACTGCATGGCCAGGCACGACTCCAACACCATCATTAAGTTTGCAGACGACACAACAGCCTATAGGGAGGAGGTCAGAGACCTGGCCGGGTGGTACCAGAATAACAACCTATCCCTCAACGTAACCAAGAGTAAGGAGATGATTGTGGACTACACGAAAAAGAGGACCGAGCATGCCCCCATTCTCATCGACGGGGCTGTAGTGGAGCAGGTTGAGAGCTTCAAGTTCCTTGGTGTCCACATCAACAACAAACTAGAATGGTCCAAACACACCAAGACGGTCATGAACAGGGCACGACAAAGCCTATCCCCCTCAGGAAACTAAAAAGATTTGGCATGGGTCCTGAGATCCACAAAAGGTTCTACAGCTGCAACATCGAGTGCATCCTGACTGGTTGCATCACTGCCTGGTACGGCAATTGCTCGGCCTCCGACCGCAAGGCACTAGAGAGGGTACATCACTGAGGCTAAGCTGCCTGCCATCCAGGACCTCTACACTAGGCGATGTCAGAGGAAGGCCCTAAAAATTGTCAAAGACCCCAGCCACCCCAGTCATAGACTGTTCTCTCTACTACCGCATGGCAAGCAGTACCGGAGTGCCAAGTCTAGGACAAAAAGGCTTCTCAACAGTTTTTACCCCCAAGCCATAAGACTCCTGAACAGGTAATCAAATGGCTGCCCGAACTATTTGCATTGTGTGCCCCCCAACCCCTCTTTTACGCTGCTGCTACTCTCTGTTTATCACATATGCATAGTCACTTTAACTATACAGTATATTCATGTACATACTACCTCAATTGGCCCGACCAACTAGTGCTCCCGCACATTGGCTAACCGGGCTATCTGCATTGTGTCCTGCCACCCAACACCCACCAACCCCTCTTTTACGCTACTGCTACTCTCTGTCCATCATATGTGCATAGTCACTTTAACCATATCTACATGTACATACTACCTCAATCAGCCTGACTAACTGGTGTCTGTATGTAGCCTCGCTACTTTTATAGCCTCGCTACTGTATATAGCCTCGCTACTGGTATTTTTCGCTGTATTTTACTGGTGTTTTTATTTCTTTACTTACATTTTTTGCACTTTTCGTTAGAGCCTGTAGGTAAGCATTGTATTCGGCGCACGGGACAAATAAACTTTGATTTGATTTAAATTTGTCCTTTGTTCTGGAGTCCCAATTGGAGATTTTTTGTTCCAACCAGCATGTCTTTGTGAGATGTGTTGTGGGTGAACTGATGATCTCTGCATGTGTATTTCCCACCGTAAAGAATGGAGGAGGAAGTGTTATGGTGTGGGGGTGCTTTGCTGGTGACACTGTCTGTGATTCATTTAGAATTCAAGGCACACTTAACCAGCATGGCTACCACAACATTCTGCAGCGATACACCATCCCATCTGGTTTGGGCTTAGTGGGACAGGACAATGACCCAACACACCTCCAGGCTGTGTAAGGGCTATTTTACCAAGAAGGAGAGTGATGGAGTGCTGCATCAGATGACCTGGCCTCCACAATCCCTGACCTCATCCAAATTCAGATGGTTTAGGATGAGTCAGACTAAAGAGTGAAAGAAAAGCAGCCAACAAGTGCTCAGCATATGTGGGAACTCCTTCAAGACTGTTGGAAAAACATTCCAAGTGAAGCTGGTTGAGAGAATGCCAAGGGTGTGCAAAGCTGTCATCAAAGCAAAGGGTGGCTATTTGAAGAATCTCAAGTATGAAATATATTTTGATTTAACACTTTTTTGGTTAGTACATGATTCCATATGTGTTATTTCATGGTTTTGATGTCTTCACTATTATTCTACAATGTAGAAAATAGTAAAAATAAACACACACAGTTGCAAGAAAAAGTATGTGAACCCTTTGGAATTATCTGAATTTCTGCATAAATTGGTCAAACTATGTGGTCTGATCTTCCTCTAAGTCACTACAATAGACACAGTGTGCTTAAACTAATAACACAAAAATTATTGTATTTTTCTTGTCTACATTGAATACATAATTTAAATATTCACAGTGTAGGTTGGAAAAAGTATGTGAACCCCAAGGCTAATGACTTCTCCACAAGATAATTGGAGTCAGGAGTCAGCTAACCTGGAGTCCAATCAATGAGACGAGTCACATGCTAAGATCTCTGTTGACGAGTCTACGTTACGTAAAACACTAAACAAGAATGGTGTTCATGGGAGGACACCATGGTAGATGCCACTGCTGTCTGAAGTTCCCAAAAGAGCACCTGGATGTTCCACAGCTTTAATGTCAAAATATTCTGTGGACAGATTAAACTAAAGTTGAGTTGTTTAGAAGGAACACACAACACTATGTGTGGAGAAAAAAAGGCACAGCACACCAACATCAAAACCTCATACCAACTGTAAAGTATGGTGAAGGGAGCATCATGGTTTGGGCTGCTTTGCTGCCTCAGGGCCTGGACAGCCTACAGGGAGCAGGTCAAACACCTGGCTGCATGGTGCGCTGACAACAACCTGGTCTTCAATGCAAAGAAAACCAAGGAGCTCATTGTGGATAACAGGAAGTCTAAAAGCTGCAGCCACGCCCCAGTTCTCATTGATGGCATTGAGGTGGAGCGTGTGCCCAGCTTCAATTTTCTGGGTGTCTACATCTCCGAGGACCTCTCCTGGACCCTCAACCCTGGTCAAAAAGGCACAGCAGTGCCTGTACTTTTTGAGGACGCTGAAGAAGGCCCACCTGTCTCCCAAGATCCAGGTGAACTTTTACCGCTGCACGGTCGAGAGCATTTTGACTAACTGCGCCACAGTGTGGTTTGGCAGATGCTCCATGGCCGACCGGAAGGCCCTGCAACGGGTGGTGAAAACCGCCCAGCACATCACTGGTGCACAGCTCCCTGCCATCGTAGACCTCCAGCGCAAGCGGTGTCTGCGTAGTGCATGCGGCATCATCAGGGACCCTTCACATCCATGCCACAAACTGTTTGCCCTCCTACCATCAGGCAGGCGGAACAGGTCTATATGTTCCCGCACTAGCAGGCTCAAGAACAGTTTCTTTCCAGCTTCTGTAACCCTGCTGAACTCTGTGACACGGCACTAGCCATATCCACCTGCCCACCGCTTAGTACTGCCTCTCAGGGGCCTTGTTGCATTACTCACTTTGCACTCTTCACGGTACTACTGGACTCTGAAATTGCTTTGCAAAGTCTGATTAAAGACATGATTCAGTTGTACATGTAGATGTCTACCTCGGTAACCTCATTGCTGCTATCCCTGTATTTCAGTTGCATGCCTCCTTGCACTTTCAATTTGCCTTCATTGCACATTTAGACTTGCCATTTGTACTTGCCATTTGCCTTCATTGCACATTTGTACATCCCACTTAATAATATACATTGTACTTAATTGTTTCACTTATAAATTAGTTGTACTCTTATTTGCACTTCTGGTTAGATTTCGTTGTCCTGTACTTGTACTTGTTCAATGACAATACATTTGAATCTAATCTAATCATTGACGAAAAAATGAATTCCCATGTTGATGAAGACCTTTTGCAGGAGAATGTAAGGCTATCTGTCCGCCAATTGAAACTCAACAGAAGTTGGGTGATGCAACAGGACAACGACCCAAAACATAGTAGTAAATCAACAACTGAATGTCTTCAACAGAAGAAAATACACCTTCTGGAGTGGCCCAGTCAGAGTCCTGACCTCAACACAATTGAGATGCTGTGGCATGACCTCGAGAGCGGTTCACACCAGAATATTGCTGAACTGCAACAGTTTTTAAAGAGGAATGGTCCAAAATTCCTCCTGACGATTGTGCAGGTCTGATCTGCAACTACCAAAAACGTTTGGTTGAGGTTATTGCTGCCAAAGGAGTGTCAACCAGTTATTAAATCCAAGGGTTCACATACTTTTGCACCCTACACTGGGAATGTTTATAGACTGTGTTTGTCTATTGTTGTGATTTAGATGAAGATCAGATCAAATTTTATGACCATTTTGTGCAGAAATCCAGGTAATTCTAAAGGGTTCACATACTTTTTCTTGCCACTGTATATATATATATACAGTGGCAAGAAAAAGTATGTGAACCCTTTAGAATTACCTGGATTTCTGCACAAAATGGTCATAAAATTATATATGTGTGTGTATATATGTGTGTGTATATACAGTACCAGTCAAAAGTATGGACACACCTACTCATTCAAGGGTTTTTCCTTTATTGTAGAATAATAGTGAAGACATCAAAACTATGAAATAACACATATGGAATCATGTAGTAACAAAAAAAAAGTGTTAAACAAATCAAAATATTTTTTATATTTGAGATTCTTCAAAGTAGCCACCCTTTGTCTTGATGACAGGGTTTGCACACTCTTGATTTGATTTACTGTCCTTGTCTCCAGGTCCAGACCTTCAAACACCAGGCTTCCTTCATTCAGATGAGAAATTGCTTTTTTTCTCTCTCTCTCCCTAAGTATAGCATTCTGTATTATTTAACACTTTCTTTGAAATTCAGTTTTATCATTGTACATGCAGGAATAGACTGCACCACTTGCCAATGGCAGAAGTATTTCCAAATGGTACAGTAAGACAAACTACACCCTGCAGACTACTAGCCTATCAGAATTCTTCTGAAAAAATAATAATTTGATAGCCTTTCCAAAAAGTCATGACCCAATCTACGTCTTAATTCTGTCTATCTGGAGTGTTTAAGAGACTTGGCTTACTGATATGAGGCAGTACAATTCCCAGAAAGCAGATGAACTCTCTATGACTCACAGCCGTTTCACCTCAATAAAGCACTAAACACGAACAGCAATGCAAGGTCTGAAAAGGTCTGAGTGGAAAATACATTTAAAAAGATGATACCGGTTCGAATAACCAATATTTGATTAATGGGCTTCTTATCCAGCCTTTCCTCTAATAATAGCGGGCTGTAATTATTTATTCGGAGGCAGATGGTTCAATATCCAGAGGTTCAAAATATGTCATTGCAAGAGGAAATATAAACAGTTCCTATGATGTTACCAGAGAAATTAAGATATGCTGTGCAAATATGTCAGATCTGAAGCCAAGTACATGGGAGGGAGGTGGCTGAGTCTAAATGAAAGACATATGTCTTTGGTATTTGTATACCCTGTAGGTCTAGGACACAACATTCAGCAGCAAGCCAATTGAAAGGCTATCTCGCCTTTTATCGTTAGACTCAATTCACTTTAGGACAGATTTTCAGTTGATGTCTACTGGTTTTAGACCAATTTCATATCACCAAGTGGTTTACAAATGCCTGTTGAATAACGGCAGTAGCCTGTATTAAACACATGAGCATTATCCATGTGTACTCCATCATATACATACAGTTTCTTGTAGACTATGCCATTGTTTGTGGTGTGTGGAGGATCCATTGCTCTCTTCTTTCAGCACACGTCCTGAGTCATTCAGTGAATCTGTCTGAGGCAGGGTAGGGAGGTGTGTGTGAAGTAGAGAAAAGGCTGAGTATGTAGAGGGGGAGGAGAGCTACAGCAGGGTGATATAGACAGCCCGCAATGGGAAAGAATGCCATGTGTCTGTGGAGGACAGACAGAGAGCGAGGGAGAGGAGGAGAGAGGGAGAGTAAGGGGAGGAGGGAGCAGAAGGAGGGAGGGAATAGGTTCTGAGTGGAGAGTGGAAGCATCGTGGCTGGCCAGGGCGGACTGCTGAATGAAAGGGCCTGTTGCTCTCCGCCACCGTTCGTTTTTGTCCCGCGAAAGAGCACATGTCCAGTGCAAACATAGGAAGGCTCTCCAACAGTCAAGCACCAGGGGGAAGGGACAGAATCACCACTACACACAGACCTTTTGGAATTTTGGGTCTCTCCATTACTTAGCCCTACAGGTGGCAGGGTAAACTACTATTGCAATGACCAGGGTAAGTGTAAAGGGAGTTGAGCTGCTGTCCCTTTGGCTGCTGGTCCTACTGGTCCTACACGCACCTCGACATGGGAACACCCATCCCCAGTGCCTGGATTACAAGCCCCCCTTCCAGCCACGGGAGCCTCTGGTCTTCTGTAAGGAGTACGCCAAGTTTGGTTGCTGTGACCTGGAGAAAGATGACAAGATCTCCCAAAACTTCTACAAGATCATGGACTATTTTGACTACTCGGGTTACATGACCTGTGCGAAATACATACGCACCATCCTCTGTCAGGTAAATTGAAGTCTGTCAGTAGTCAGATGTTAGCTAATGCCTCCTTATCTAAAACTTTCCACAAAAAGAGAAAACATTTTTTTTCTAAGAGTGCATTTGTAGAATGGATTATCTTCACGCATGTTTTTAAAACATTTTCACTTGTAATAAAATTCTATTTCATCACAGGATATAAAACATTTTATACAGATTAATCTATCATATTTCATGAAACTATATTTCATTCAAATTTTTACACATTGACACCCCCTTCATTACTGAAATGTATGTGAACATCATGATAATTACATACCCCAGGCCTTTCCAAATGTGCACGCTGTCGATTGGAACAAATTACAGTTGGAGGGATTATGTAAGGCCTTGACTTGTCTGTTCAACCATGAGATACGACAGTACTGTTACCAATGATGGATTTTGGGGCCTGAACCACAGTACCACAACATCACTACTGGATTGAATATATTTGTTCTCCTCTCCAATGAAGAGAATTGCAGACCATGTGAACGTGTCCTCAGCTTTGTTTGCTTTTGGATCCAGTTGAGATTAGCTATTGTGCTCAGCTCTCAGCTCTCCGATCAGCCATGCTAAGGTATAGGCAGTGTGGTCAGTGGCTGGAGACCCAATGCCCAAGGCCACTTATCCAGGGTAAACTCTGCTCAATCATGCCCTTTGTCCAGACAGTTATCATAGATACAGGGGGCTGCTTGTGATCTGTCAAGAGGCCCACTGACCACCAGCCAAACATCGATTTCCTCTCTGGTCACTGAACAGGATATACAGTATCATATTTCCACTGGGATAGGGAGGGCAGGAGGGAGAGGGAGGTGAGGAGTTGAATCCAGCTGAAGTAGTTGAAGGAACTGTACCGTTTACTTGTGGTAGGATTAAGGCTGACTATTGGGTTACAAAACAATTAGTAACATTGACGTCAACCATTTAACTAAATACAGCCTATCCTATACCTCCTTCCCAACGTTGGAAGCTGAGAAGTCTCACATTTACAGTGATCGTGGCAATGTGGAATGTTGAAGGGTTGTCCTATACGATGTGGCACATGTGCACTCTCTCATTACTGCCCACCCCTTTTGGAAGGAGGGCCGTTTTAGAGGTTTCTTTGAGTGTATTTATGTTGACTTTGGTGACTCATGGAGGAAAGGAAACCAACACACACAGCTTTAACCCTACCAGCTCACCCTGCACCGCGTAAATAACAATTTTACTACTGTCCTTCTTTAATCTCACAGTGTTTGTGTGTGTGCATGTGGTAGTGCTAGTCTAGGGTTGTTTCCACGATAAAATGTACAATTTGTAACATACAGTGGCTTGCGAAAGTATTCACCCCCTTGGCATTTTTCCTATTTTGTTGCCTTACAACCTGGAATTAAAATTCATTTTTTGGGGGGGGTTGTGCCATTTGATTTACACAACACTTTGAAAATGCAAAATATTTTTCATTGTGAAACAAACAAGAAATAAGAAAAAAAAGACAACTTAAGCGTGCATAACTATTCACCCACCCAAAGTCAATACTTTGTAGAGCCACCTTTTGCAGCAATTATAGCTGCAAGTATCTTGGGGTATGTCTCTATAAGCTTGACACATTTAGCCACTGGGATTTTTGCACATTCTTCAAGGCACAACTGCTCCAGCTCCTTCAAGTTGGATGGGTTCCGCTGGTGTACAGCAATATTTAAGTCACACCACAGATTCTCAATTGGATTGAGTACTGGGCTTTGACTAGGCCATTCCAAGACATTTAAATGTTTCCCCTTAAACCACTCGAGTGTTGCTTTAGCAGTATGCTTAGGGTCATGTCCTGCTGGAAGGTGAACTTCCGTCCAAGTCTCAAATCTCTGGAAGACTGAAACAGGTTTTGCTCAAGAATTTCCCTGTATTTAGCACCATCCATCATTCCTTCAATTCTGACCAGTTTCCCAGTCCCTGCCGACGAAAGACATACCCACAGCATGATGCTTCCACCACCATGCTTCACTGTGGGGATGCTGTTCTTGGGGTGATGAGAGGTGTTGGGTTTGCACCAGACATAGCATTTCCTTGATGGCCAAAAAGCTCAATTTTAGTCTTATCTGATCCGAGTGCCTTCTTCCATATTTTTGGGAAGTCTCCCACTTACCTTTTGGCGAACACCAAATGTGTTTGCTTATTTTTTTTCTTTAAGCAATGGCTTTTTTCTGGCCACTCTTCAGTAAAGCCCAGCTCTGTGGAGTGTATGGCTTAAAGTGGTCCTATGGACAGATACTCCAATCTCCACTGTGGAGCTTTGCAGCTCCTACAGGTTTATCTCTGGTCTCTTTGATTAATGCCCTCCTTGCCTGGTCCCTGAGTTTTGGTGGGCGGCCCTCTCTTGGCAGGTTTGTTGTGGTGCCATATTCTTTCAATTTTTAAAATAATGGATTTAATGATGCTCCGTGGGATGTTCAAAGTTTCATATATATTTTTATAACCCAACCCTGATCTATACTTCTCCACAACTTTGTCGCTGACCTGTTTGGAGAGCTCCTTGGTCTTCGTGGTGCCGCTTGCTTAGTGCCGCTTGCTTAGTGCTGTTGCAGACTCTGGGGCCTTTCAGAACAGGTGTATATATACTGAGATCATGTGACAGATCATGTGACACTTAGATTGCACACAGGTGGAATTTATGTGACTAATTATGTGACTTCTAAAGGTAATTGGTTGCATCAGATCTTATTTAGCGACTTCATAGCAAAGGAGGTGAATATATATGCACGCACCACTTTTCCATTTTTTTTATATAATTTTTTTAAACAAGTTATTTTCTTTCATTTCACTTCACCAATTTGGACAATTTTTTTGTATGTCCATTACATGAAATCCAAATAAAAATCTATTTAAATTACAGGTTGTAATGCAACAAAAAAAGAAAAACGCCAAGGGGGGATGCATACTTTTGCAAGGTACTGTCAAATCTGGTTGCCATCTCTGTAAACAAAAGGCATGTGAAGTTAAGTTTGACGGATTGCTGTTGTCAGAGCTCCCCATCCCATCCAACACAGTATTTACAAAGAATTTAAACAGAACGTTATAGTTGTCTAAGTGACTGCATAATCAGGGCTGCCTGCAGTAGAGGCCAGAGGAGTCAACACCCATGTGACAAAAAACAATGACCAGGGCCCAGTTTTTCAAAAGTGATCTGGTTTAGGATTAAATGCATAGAAATAGAATTAATAGAACGGTCAAATTATTGACTGTAAAGGGGAAACCCGTTCTATTCAATCTATTTCTATGCATTTAATCCTATCGGATAGGGAAAATCCAGATAGATAACTTTTGAAAAACTTGGCCCTTTGCTCACCTCTCCCATGCAAGAATTTCTAATATTTTACAGTTACAGTTCATATGAGGAAATCAGTCAATTTAAATAAATTCATTAGGCCCTAATCTATGCATTTCACATGACTTGAACTACAGACATGCATCTGTTGGTCACAGATACAGTACCTTAAAAAAATGGGCCTCACAATGTGCCATGACGTGACATATCTTACATTTTGTTTGAAATTAAGGCATTTCATACATGCTTTGGTTTATGTTCCTTTTAGGAGCTATATGCCCACATATGTCAGTTCTTACCTACTAGTTTTATACTGTACCCCCAACTCAGACAAGTGGCTGTGCGTAACACATACCACCTCCAGATTATCCCCTTTTTGTTTTTACGTCATTGCCTGGGCATCATGTGATTTGCATAATCCAACCTGCAATTTATGGTCAGCAACAGATTTAAACCCTGAGTTGGCCAAGTGTTGTTGATGTTAAACGCTTTGATGTAGAGTTTTTGAGCATTGTTTGATGGCACCTTTGAGAGAGCATATCCCAGATTTAAATGGAAAGAAATTAAATATTACTCAGGAGAACTCCAGAACACATAATGCCCCCTTTGCTTAAGACTTGGAATCATTATATTATTAATCAGAGTTTTTGTAACAGAATTGTTTCTTTCAGTACCAGCTGTTACAGTGGTTTAAATGTTTTGCATCATTGTCCCAACGGTTTACCAGTGTCAAAATGGGTGTAATTGTGTGGCTTTGACTTAATAAGGGATTGGATGTTCCAAGATGCATTTAAACAGGCCATATTTATAGCCAGAATAGTCATTACCAGCTGGTCTGGTGAGTACTGGGAGGAGTAGAGGACATGCTGAATTTCAAATGTTTACAAGCCTAGAGAGAGTTCATCATGAAAATAGCTGCACAGCATCATGAACAGACATGACATAGTATTAACCTGTAGACTATGCTTTTGAAGTTTCAATATGAGATTACACAAAGTGGCTATAGCCTACAGTTTAAGTAGTAGCTCATTATGAAAGTTAGCAGCCGACAAGGTAGATCTACTGAGTTTTGCTCATAAGCGTGTGTAGTCCGAGCCCCAATAGCTCTGCCACTTTTCAAACAAGCTTTCCTCATCCTTGCAGGAGTGCTCTCCCTACTCTGCCCACCTGTACGATGCTGAGGATGCCAACACGCCCATGAGGGAGCTGCCAGGCCTGTGCGGAGACTACTGCTCTGAGTTCTGGCACCAGTGCCGCTACACCATTAGTCTGCTCACCAACAACAACGCCACGCTGGGCATAGAGGAGGACCGCAATAAGTTCTGTAACTTCCTGGAGCTCAAAGACAGGGAGTACTGTTACCCCAACGTGCTCTCCGACGACAAGCTCAACGCCAACCTGGGAGATGTTCGGGCGGACCCCGAGGGCTGTCTCCAGCTGTGCCTGCAGGAGGTGGCCAACGGCCTGAGGAACCCGGTGGCCATGGTCCACGCCGCCGACGGGACCCACCGCTTCTTTGTGGCCGAGCAGCTGGGCTACGTGTGGACATACCTGTCCAACGGCTCCCGTATTGACCGGCCCTTCCTCAACCTGACCAAGGCAGTGCTCACCTCTCCCTGGGCAGGGGATGAGAGGGGCTTCCTCTGCATGGCCCTCCACCCTCGCTTCACGCTGGTGCGGAAAGCCTACGTCTACTACTCTGTGTCTGTGAAGAAGGAGGAGAGGATCCGCATTAGTGAGTTCACACTGTCCGCTGATGATATGAACCAACTAGACCACTCCTCAGAGAGGTAAGAGAAGTATCACCAAATGACATGGACTGAATCAGAACCTGTGATGTCATCGGCTCCATTCACATGCATGTATTTGACATATTGAAACAATACAAATCAGCAGAAATAAAGATCTGAAACTACAATCATCCTATCAGATTTAGAATTTAGTCATGTGTGGTTTTCTTTATAGAACTATTTTGGAAGTGGTGGAACCTGCTTCGAACCACAACGGGGGCCAGCTTCTCTTCGGGCACGATGGCTACCTCTATATCTTCATTGGTGATGGGGGAAGAGCAGGGGACCCCTTTGGCAAGTTTGGGAACTCCCAGAATAAGTGAGTCACCATGCTCTTTACATTTCAAAACTAATTGAGGGGAAACAAATTAAAGGGTGACATTTAGTAATTTAGTGTATATCTAGCCTTCACCCCATGTTGATGTTTTTTGAAGGTCAGAATGATATGTTTGCTTCAGAGACCTACATTTTTAAAGTTGAAGATCTAGTTCAACAAAGGACACCTATACAGTGGTGTTGGAGTATTATTGCAATGTGTATGCTGGGATTCGGGAAGCAATTTCAAGGAGTGTATTTAATAACTAAATGAACATAGAACAAACCAAGAAACACAGGTAGCGTACAAAAATGAACACTGGAACAGAAACAATAGCACCTAGGGAAAGAACCAAAGGGAGTGACAGATATTGGGAAGGTAATTAGGAAGGTGATGGAGTCCGGGTGAGTCTGATGAGGCGCTGGTGCGCTTAACGATGGTGACAGGTGTGCGTAATAATCAGCAGACTGGCGACCTCGAGCGCCGAAGAGGGAGTAGAAGTGACAATTATAGTTAGTAGTGGAGTGAAATGCTTAATGTGATACATCTGGCTCTTCATAGTATACTTATTTACAGTCATTTAACATAAAAAAATCTTGAAAAATAGGAGTTCAAAAAGTTTAACCTATAGTGTGACATCTTTGTTGATGTAAATATAAGCTACAGTAAAGGGACCACAGGGCACAATTAGTATTTTAGTGTGTTTGTAAACTGTATTACTCAATTGCCAAATTATGTGACGTTCTCATATGATAACATAGTGGTACATGATTCTATTTTTAAAGAATGGAAAATCCTGTTGCCCTGGTAAATGTCTAGTAATTATCATATTCATGGTTGACTTATACACGTCGTTTAGATGAAATTTGTGTCTGAGTTGTTGTCAACTTGTCATAAACAAGTTTAATATTCCAGAAGATGAATTGACTCCGGAGGGTAGAAGAATCTTTTACTAAAAACTTTGACTAGAAATTGACAAGCTCTAGACATTGAGAGAGGGACAAATGTATGGATGGAAGCGCAATTAACTTTATACAGGACCTTCAGCAATGCCACTCTATTCATGAAAGTGCGATTTTATGACCTTGTCAATGGCACCAACGCTTTGGTAACATTGGGAGAGAATCGCCATCTATGACCTCAACCCCTGAGCATTTGACATGACAAACACTCAGCTCAAGGCTACGTGTACATTCATGCAGACAGACAGTACAGTTGTTCACAATATTAGCCTTGGCACTGTATGTTTAGCTTTCTCCTGGCAGGGGCCAGGGCAGGGGTTGGCAGTGCCCAGAATCTACATAGTGTCACAGGGCCATTCAGAAAGGACTCAAAGGCAGCCCAAAACATTTTGCTGAAAGTGACCTGCCTCTATAGTTATAACACCATGACAGAATTGTACACACAGTGATATTATGAGAAACTCTAAACCCTTCTTTGAGGAAAACCATCACTGAGCTCTGTACAGTCTGTCTTAGAATGCATTTTATTTTGAACCATGGGCAAGGACAGGGCATAGCAGTACCAGTCAGGTTGTGAGTGCCACCCCCACAGCACTTTGGTCAATGGCCAGAGTCTGGACCTGCTGTGCCAGGCTAAATATTTATGGAGAATGT
Organism: Salmo salar; assembly: GCF_965601325.2. Lineage (NCBI taxonomy): Eukaryota > Metazoa > Chordata > Actinopteri > Salmoniformes > Salmonidae > Salmo > Salmo salar. The sequence goes on along the minus strand of NC_138310.1, from coordinate 50,653,568 downwards.
TGTCGGGCGATATCCGGCATTTTCTTACCATGTGATAATCACTACAGTCTTGCATAGTTGAGCTTGAAGGGACGTTTACCACTCCTTTTAAAGACCTGAATGGAGGTAGAATACCTGCTATTCTGTTCAGAATATTACAACGTAGATGTAAAAGGAGGCTGGTGGGAGAACCTATAGGAAGACGGGCTCATTGTAATGGCTGGAATGGAATAAATGGAATGGTATCAAACGAATCACAAAAAATATGGAAAACACATGATGGATTCTGTTCCATTCATTCTATTCCAGCCATAACAATGAGCCCATCCTCCTAACTTCAACAGTGGCATGAGTAAGAGCAGGTGCTCTAAATCAACTTTGTTATGTGTTATTCTCAGAAGAGGGTTATGTCTAGTTCATAGTTGGGTAGCTCTAGTGGATAGCAGAATTTATGCATGCCGAAATAAAGGGTTCTTTACATCACAAAATGTAATGATGTAAATGTAATCACAGCTTTATCTCGAGGGCGGTACTTACGGTAAAGGCATTGTATTGAGTTGCATTGGGTGGAAACATCCCATTCAGCTCATCCCAGGAGAAGAAAGATGAGCAGAGGGTTTCTTGACAGCCAATGAGTGAAAGGCCAGGGATATGAGGTTTAGGGACCTGCCAAGGCTAATATTTACACAAGACGTTGTGGGCCGCATAATAGTATGAGTGAGTGAGTGAGTGAGTGAGTGAGTGAGTGAGTGAGTGAGTGAGTGAGTGAGTGAGTGAGTGAGTGAGTGAGTGAGTGAGTGAGTGAGTGAGTGAGTGAGTGAGTGAGTGAGTGAGTGAGGAGAAATCCCCTATGTATTTATTTGGACAGTGAAGCTAAAACAATTCATTTGGCTCTATACTTCAGCATTTTGGATTTGAGATCAAATGTTTTATATGAGGTGACAGTACAGAATGTCACCTTTTATTTGAGGGTATTTTCATACATATGTGTTTTATCATTTAGAAGTGAAAACACTTTGTGTATCTAATCCCCCATTTGAAGGTGTCATAAGTATTTGGACAAATTCACCTATAGTGTATTACATTTAGTCAAAAGTTTAGTATTTGGTCCCATATTTTAGCACACAATGACTGCATCAAGCTTGTGACCCTACAAACTTGTTGGATGCATTGTGCCTAGTAGAAATTAATGGTAAATAATGTATTACGTCATTGGAGTCAGTTTTATTGTAAATAAGAATAGAATATGTTTCTGAACGCTTCTACATTAATGTGGACGTTACCATGATTACAGATAATCATGAATGAATCGTGAATAATGATGAGTGAGAAAGTCACAGAGGCATAAATATCATTCCCCCTAAAAATGCTTTGGGGGCATGATCTTTGTGCATCTATAACTTTCATTAATCCTAAATGTCTTTGATGACTGTTGTGACACACCAGCCTGGCCTCGTAACATACTAAACGTAAATCCGGGACACTCAAATTAGTATGACACGTTACAGTTGGTATGACTGTAATGTTTAGCAACCCATACGTTGCAAGTTCGAATCTCATCACGGATAACTTTAGCATTTTGGCTAATTAGCAACTTTTCAACGACTTACTACTTTGCTGCTTTGCAACTACTTAGCACGTTAGCTAACCCTAACCTTAACCCATTAACCTAACTCCTAAACTTAACCCTAACCCCTAGCCTATATAACGTTAGCCACCTAGCCACCTAGCTAGAATTCGTATGTCGTACATTTAGCTAATTCCTAACATAATTGTACATTTTGCAAATTCATAACATATTGTACGTTTTGCAAAGTCATAACATATAATACCAATTGTAATTTGGAACATATCATACTAAAAGTAGTGTTCAGATTTACGTACAGAATAATACAAAACGCTCTGAGACAAGGTTGGATACACATACACAAATGAAAAACAATGACAGAAGCCCACACTAAAATGCTGACACATTTTCCTATGACTAGAACTCAGTTAAACCCATGTGTGCGTAGGTCCACTCTGTTGGGCAAGGTGCTGCGTCTCGATGTGGACAACAACGATGACGTGGAACCCTACAGCATCCCGTCGGACAATCCTTTCCTGGGGGAGAAGGGCTCGCTGCCTGAGATCTACGCCTATGGGGTGCGTAACATGTGGCGCTGCTCCATCGACCGGGGCGACCTCATCACCGGGCAGGGCCGTGGCCGACTGTTCTGCGGGGACGTGGGACAGAACAAGTTTGAAGAGGTGGACCTCATCGTCAAGGGTGGCAACTATGGCTGGAGAGCCAAGGAGGGCTTCTCTTGCTATGACAACAGGCTGTGTCGCAACTCCTCTCTTGGTGAGTAGGCTATTGCTCCAACAGAATTTGGTAGAGGTGGCAGGCTGATTCTATATGAAGAATCAATTCATTATTTGGTGAAGAGATTCAGATATGTATTAAATCCCTTAAGCAGTGTAAAAATATTTTCTCCTCAGATGACATCCTGCCTATTTTTGCTTACCCCCACAAACTGGGGAAGTCGGTCACTGGAGGCTACATATACCGCGGCTGCCAGATGCCTAATCTCAATGGCCTCTACATATTCGGGGATTTCATGAGTGGGTGTGTGTTTATACAACATAACCAACATTTATCCAATGTTACACTGATTAAAATGCAAAAAATGTTTCATAGATTGTCATGCCTCGAAAAAGAGTTGATACACAAATGTTCTTAAAATTGAAAGATCATTGACAAATGTTTCAAATGCCCTAAAACTCACTTGACACATGCACAATCTGAGAGACTCCTTGTCTGCCTAGGCGCCTGATGTCACTGAAGGAGAACCAAAGCACTGGGAAGTGGGAGTACAAGGAGATCTGTATGGGAAAAGACCAGACGTGCCGATTCCCCAAACTTATCAACAGCTATTACAAATACATCATTTCCTTTGCTGAAGATGAGGCAGGTAACCTTGACAACTAGCTTTGCATGTTTTTCTGTCTTTTTTGTGTTTTGTTTGTACTGATCCATACATGAAAAGGCCATTAGGGGATGCACACTGCTTGTGAATTCAGTCACCCAAGACAACCATGGAAAATTGTCTGCTTCTCTGAGCTATTTCGTGATGAGCCTCTGCTGCTTTTGAACATAAAGAAATAACACACGCAGTTCAAACCCAGTGGTGTACCACTTAGTGCATGCTCTTTAGCTTCAGATAAGTCTCAACAAGCAACTTTTTCAGAATACTTGACTTCAAAGCTGATTTGAGTAGAGTGGGAAGGGGTTCAAAAGAAACGGGCTATCTTGATTTCGCTTTGAAGGTGTTGCAGATCTTTGTGCTGGGTCTTAGATCCTTTTTTCCTCTTGTTTCTAGGGGAGCTGTACTTCCTGGCAACGGGAGCTCCCAGTGCATCTGCCAGAGCGGGGGTGATCTATAAGATAGTGGATCCATCCAGGTATTAAACAAGGGTCTCAGTGTCCCAACAGCCAGGGGGCTCTGGGAATTCATCCCTATCTCGGATTAATGGCAGATTCCCAAAACAGACATACCTTTGCCAGATATGCTAATGTTTTTTGTCCATCCAATTATTGATGTGGTCTTCAATCCCCCTGTGTTTGTTTAGTACATCTCTTACTTTAACTATGTAATCAGCTAACGTAATCGCTCTGTGTCACGCTAAGGGAATATCTGCTAAATCTTCTACCCTAACGGCAATTTACTGAATATAATGTGCTTATCAATGATATAACTGTTCTTCATGTGGTTATGATAATGTATGATTCAAGTTAATCTATACTGTATTAGTAGGAGATAGAGTTGTCATGGGCAGCATGAAAATAAATGGATTGTTTGATGGATTTCTCTCACCATCTAGGAGAGCACCTCCAGGCAAGTGCAGCTTCAAGCCAACTCTTGTCAAGATTAAAGGCAAGCTGATTCACTTCCACCCGAAGGAGGGTAAGTGACACCACAAACAAACACGCGTTCCTTTGCAGGCTATCATGAGTCACAGCGCAACACATCTCAGTCAGTTGGAGTGCTCTAAAGGGCTGTTTCTTTCGCTTGACTTCCTCTCTACAGAGTTTGTCATTGACAAGAAGCCAACGACCACCGCTGCGCCCACTACTACGGCTAGAACAACAGCTACCACCACGCTCCGTACTCCTCCGACCACCATGCGCTCCACGACGACGAGACCTACCTACACACCTCCAACTGCAACCCTGAAGGCTACTGCTAAACCTGCAACGATAAGGGCTACAGTTGAACCTCTAACAACCCGGGCTACTGTCAAACCTGTAACAACACCTTCCAACCCCACCTCAATGCAGCAGAGGACTACTGGTACCGCTACACCTGCAATGACCATCTCATGGAGGCAGGTAATGACGGTCAGGCCAGGTCATGCCACCACTCCTTCCCGGCAGAGACCATCGTTGTCCTACACCAGGCCCACTGTTACCCCGAAGCCCCGATCACTGTTGACAACTGGAGCCAGAAGGCCCTCTCCACCAACAGCACGACCCTTGACCCGACCACAACCACACGCCACAGTCAGACCCTTTCCACTAGGAGTTACGACCAATCGTCCCCAGACCACACCAAGGCCCACGTACTGGACAGCTGCAACAAAGCCCACCACCCAGAGGCCTAACTTCACTCTCTCAAAGGCCCAGGACAAGTTCCTGAAAGGCCAGAGTGACAAGGTAGAACATTCCACAGGAAACCGGGTCAACAAGAAGAACCGGGGTGCCAAACCTGGGAAGCAGCGGCGCCGGAAGCATCGGGTTGGGTCAGTGCGGCTGATCAGTGCAGAGCAGCTGTCAGACCGTGGGCGGGTGGAGATTTTCATACGGGGGGAGTGGGGCACAGTGTGTGATGACTTGTTTAGTAGTAAAGCGGCTACGGTGGTCTGCCAGCAACTAGGCTTCCCTGTAGCCCTGCGTGTGGCTAAGCGGGCAGAGCTGGGGGGTGGCAGTGGCAGTATCCTGCTAGATGATGTGGAGTGTGAGGGCACAGAGAGAACGTTACTGGACTGCAAACGGGCAAAGGTGGGCAAGCACAATTGTGCACACGATGAGGATGTGGGGGTGGTGTGTGGCTACCACCATGACGAGGATAAATAATGAGCCAAAGCATATCCTCAAAGGATCATTACTACTCTCCTGTGCTTGAACAGAAACGTCCTCTATGTACTGTACTTCAACTGTGGTCAGACACATCTCATCCCTCTACTCCCCCACACATACTCATGTAAACACACACATGAATTCATGATGATTAACAACAATTGTTGATTGTAGACTAGACTTTCTGATAGTTCACTTCAGAGGCAGCAACCCTTTCCTTCCCTTCACTTGCCTCCCTGCCAGAAAAATGTATATCACTTTACAATATTGCCCTCTGCTGGGAAAAAAAGGCATACATTTTGTTGAAAACCTTGTTATTTTTTACATTGTATGAATTGATAATCACATCTATATATAAATATGTTTTCTTTTTCTTTTTAATACAAAAAAAGTGATATCAGTCAAAATAATAATAATGAGAAAAATGCTGGACATTGTGTGCTTTATTATTGTATAATTTGACAGATTATATTTGTAAACTGTTTTCAAGGTACAGGGTGCCTTTGAGATGAATAAACTGAGATTTCAATTTCATTCTTGCTCCTCATTTCTACTCAAGCAAGCATACTGCATCACCCATGGAGAACCAGATAAAACTACACTGTTATCCAGAGGACTAATGCTGCGTTCACGTGCTAGTCAGAACTAGGAACCTCAAAAATGTCCGACTTGCCAATAGGTTGTAGTTATACACGAGTCGAGCTGCGTTCAACCATTTAGCAAGTTGGGGATTTCCGAGTTTCCTAGTTCCGACTAGCCTGTGAACGCGGCATAATGCTGGACCCTAAGGGAGAGGGGGGTTTCATGTGCTCATGGGAAATTGGGAAGTCGTAAATACAACATGAATGTGTTCAAGTGTCTTTGAAGTCTGAACAATTATTCAACCAATGAGATGCTAGCTAGCTTGATAATCTAGCTAACATTGCTAATAGTAAAGTTAGCTAGCTTGCTTAACATTGACACGTGGTCAAACTAGCTATACTACCGTTCAAAAGTTTGGGGTCACTTAGAAATATCCTTGTTTTTGAAAGAAAAGCCATTTTTTTGTCCTTTAAAATAACATCAAATTGATCAGAAATACAGTGTAGACATTGTTAATGTTGTAAATGACTATTGTAGCTGGAAACGGCACATTTTTTATGGAATATCTACATAGGCGTACAGAGGCCCATTATCAGCAACCATCACTCCTGTGTTCCAATGGCACGTTGTGTTAGCTAATCCAAGTTTATCATTTTAAAGGCTAATTGATCATTAGAAAACCCTTTCGCAATTATGTTAGCACAGCTGACAACAAAGAACTTTCTTCTGAAACTAGTCAGAAATGAAGTCTATTCCATGTGAGAAATTGCCAAGAAACTGAAGATCTCGTACAACGCTGTGTACTACTCCCTTCGAAGAACTGCGCAAACTGTCTCTAACCCGAATAGAAAGAGGAGTGGGAGGCCCCGGTGCACAACTGAGCAAGAGGACAAGTACATTAGAGTGTATAGTTTGAGAAACAAATGCTTCACAAGTTCTCAACTGGCAGCTTCATTAAATAGTACCCGCAAAACACCAGTCTCAACGTCAACAGTGAAGAGGCGACTCCGGGATGCTGGCCTTCTAGGCAGAGTTCCACTGTCCAGTGTCTGTGTTCTTTTTCCCATATTAATCTTTTATTTTTATTGGCCAGTCTGAGATATGGCTTTTTCTTTGCAACTCTGCCTAGAAGGCCAGCATCCCGAAGTCGCCTCTTCACTGTTGATGTTGAGACTGATGTTTATTTATTTTTGTCTATCTGCACTTGACATTAATATTTATAATGCTTAGCAGCACAGAAAAAAAATCTAATTCAAGCACTTATTAAGAGAACATCCATGGTCATCCCTACTGCCTCTGATCTTGCAGACTCACTAAACACACATGCTTCATTTGTAAATTATGTCTGAGGGTTGAGGTGTGCTTCTGGCTATCCTTAAATAAAAAATAACAAGAAAATGGTGCTGCCTGTTTTGCTTAAAATAAGGAATTAGAAATGATTTAAAGGGTTGAGGTGTGCTTCTGGCTATCCTTAAATAAAAAATAACAAGAAAATGGTGCTGCCTGTTTTGCTTAAAATAAGGAATTAGAAATGATTTAAACTTTTACTTTTGATACTTAGGGATGGATCGGAATTTACATAATGGGTAGCTGAATGAAAATGGTGGAGGGTCATGCTTTATCAATTTCAGTCAAGGGGTTTATTTTTTATTTTTTAAATCTAGTCCAGGGGAGGGTCATGTAATTTGTAATTGACTAAATGTCTATATTTCTCACTGTTTTAGAATGAGTTGCTTATATGGCTATATATTGATGTGTGCCCGATGCCGCCCCTCATCTCTGATTGTCTGCTTGGCGCGCAATATCAAGTGTCCCTATAGGCTATTTAGTGTGGTCTCAATCAAATTATCCATAGCCTATAAGCTACGAAGTGCATGCTTGGAGAAGCACAGAGTAAAGTTATATTTCTAAGATGGCTGCTGGGATGGTGTAAATAAAACTAGGCTGCATTACACGCTGCAATGGATATTCCAACCTGAGGCCGATTATATAAAGTGATCTATAACAGCGCATTTGGTCCGCAATGCTTTATGCTAGGAACAAGCTGTAAAATACCTGTAAAAGACATGACTCCGATGCATATGGGGATATCGTTGTTATACAGAGGCTGAGCTACAACCTTCTATACCCGAGGAGACAAGAAATGTACTTTGCTTGGGAAATAATCGAATTCTGTCACTATCAATTGATTAAGCTATTCACTTTCCGTACAATAGATGTTTAAAACCGGACAGCATTTAGGGAAACACTTGTGACCTTCTCTCGTTGGGTTAAGCCACAGAAGAAGAGTAGCCAGCAGTTAAAGCTTACATTTTTCTGCGTTGGTAGGCCTACTCTGTCTGGGGTGGAAAGGTAGGCCTAATATTTGAAAGTACAGTACCGTGCTCAGATTCCTAATGATGTTTCAGATTTTATTATTTGCAAACAGGTTAGTTGCAAACAAGACACATTGATATGTCATTGGAGACATATGATAAGATGAACACATGCCTATCTCTCTGTCCATTCTTAGCCTGCAAATTCAGTAACTTGTGTTATTAAAAAAAGATTCTGCTAATATGTAAAATTACGTAGAATTGCATGAAATGTTTATAAAAGGCTATTTTTTTCTTTTACTATATAGGAGATCTTTCCACCCCTACTCTTGTCCATAGTGGTCTGCAGATACACAACCATTTGGCCTGGAGTTTTGTGCACTATCAAAATTCCCATGTCATGCTTACAGGACAAAGAACAGTTTCTAAAACTGCATATCCAAGGCTCTGGTCTGCCCAAGAAGTTATGGTAAATGGTAGACATGTCCTCTCCTATCCACATGTTTTAATTATTATTTTGGGTATAGGGGAGGGTCACTTGTTTTTTTTCAAGCGTTCAGGGAGGGTTTAGGTAAATAAGGGAGGGCCATCCATTTTCGTTTCAGCGAGGTCCGATTTTCTCCATGTAACCCTTATTATGAATAACTCCCTTAAGTATTTTTTAGCAATTACATTTACTTTTGATACTTAAGTATATTTAAAACCAAATACTTTCAGATTTTTACTCAAGTAGTGTTTTACCGGGTGACTTTCACTTTTACTTCAGTCACAAGCTGCTCTTGTACTCAAGTATGACAATTGGGTACTTTTTCCACAACTGCTTGTAATTCCTATTTGGAGGGTCATTCAAGTAACATTTCCCACTGGGAACTATGAGTATGGAAGGAGATACCTCAACCTTTAGGCAGCTATCATTAGGATCGTAAGAAAATCCATACGTAAATGGTTAGGATCGTAAGAAAAGCCATACATGAAACGTAAACTTTAAATTAGATCTGTAAACATATGTTACGACCATGAATTAACATTTACACAATTCTTTTTTTACTTCTCCCTTTACTCGGTTACAGATATTTTTTATATGTACAAACACTCGTCAGTAATGTGGCATCTGCAAAGGACATTAACCGAACGTAGCTAGTCAAAGTTAGTTAGTAAATCAAGCAATTCTAGTCCAGACGTTAGAGTTGCTCTGCAGCTTCCAGTTTCATTTCCAAAATAAAAGTCTAGAGCTCGTTTTAGAACTGCATTCAATAGCGACGTTATACCAGTAGATGGCGTATAGTATAGTCTTGGGCCTTCTGCAAATTACTTGTGTGAGAAGAATGAAGACTTTATTTAATTTTTTTAACCTTTATTTAACTAGACAAGTCAGTTAATAACAAATTCTTATTTATAATGACGGATTACCAAAAGGCAAAAGGCCTCCTTTCGGGACGGGGGCTGGGATAAAAATATATAGGACAAAACACACATCACGACAAGAAAGACCCCACAACACTACATAAAGAGAGACCTAAGACAACAACACAGCATGGCAGCAAGACATGACAATACAGCATGGTAGCAACACATGACAACAACACGGTAGCAACACAACCTGGCAGCAGCACAAAACATTGTACAAACATTATTGGGAAGAGACAACAGCACAAAAGGCAAGAAGGTAGAGACAACAATACACCACGCAAAGCAGCCACAAGTGTCAGTAAGAGTGTCCATGATTGAGTCTTTCAATGAAGAGATGGAGATAAAACTGCCCAGTTTGAGTGTTTTTTGCAGCTCGTTCCAATCGCTAGCTGAAGCAAACTGAAAAGAGGTGCAACCCAGGAATGTGTGTGCTTTGGGGACTTTTAACAGAATGTGACTGGCAGAACGATGTTGCATGTGGAGGATGACGGCTGCAGCATGTATCTCAGATAGGGGGGAGTGAGGCCTAAGAGGGTTTTTATAAATAAGCATCAACCAGTGGGTCTTGCGACGGGTATACAGAGATGACCAGTTTACAGAGGAGTATAGAGTGCAGTGATGTGTCCTATAAGGAGCATTGGTGGCAAACCTGATGGCCGAATGGTAAAGAACATCTAGACGCTCGAGAGCACACTTACCAGCCGAGCTATAAATTACGTCTCCATAATCTAGCATAGGCAGGATGGTCATCTGAATCAGGGTTCGTTTGGCAGCTGGGATAAAAGAGGCACGATTACGATAGAGGAAACCAAGTCTAGATTTAACCTTAGCCTGCAGCTTGGATATGTGCTGAGAGAAGGACAGTGGATCGTCTAGCCATACTCCCAAGTGCTTGTATGAGGTGACTTCCTCAAGCTCTAAACCTTCAGAGGGAGTAAACACACCGGTGGGGAGAGGGGCATTCTTCTTACCGAACCACATGACCTTTGTTTTGAAGGTGTTCAGAACAAGGTAAAGGGCAAAGAAAGCTTGTTGGACACTAATAAAGCTTTGTTGTAGAGTGTTTAACACAACATCCAGGGAGGGGTGAGCTGAGTATAAGACTGTATCATCTGCATCTAAATGGATGAGAGAGCTTTCTTCTGCCTGAGCTATGTTGTTGATGTAAATTGAAAAGAGAGTGGGTCCTAGGACCGAGTCTTGGGGTACTCCCTTGGTAACAGGCAGTGGTTGAGACAGCAGATGTTCTGACTTTATACACTGCACTTTTTGAGAGAGGTAGTTAGCAAATCAGGCCGAAGACCCCTCAGAGACACCAATACTCCTTAGCAGGCCCACAAGAATGCAATGGTCTACCGTATAAAAGCTTTTTGCCAAGTCAATAAAAATAGCAGCACAACATTGCTTAGAATCAAGGGCAATGGTGACATCATTTAGGACCTTTAAGGTTTCAGTGACACATCCATAACCTGAGCGGAAACTAGATTGCATACCGGAGAGAATACTACAGACATCAAGAAAGCCAGTCAGTTGAGAATTGACACGTTTTTCCAACACTTTTGGTAAACAGGGCAAAATATAAAATGAGCTTCTAACATTTAGGATCAGCTTGATCTCCTCCTTTAAATATAGGATGAACCGTGGCTGCCTTCCAAGCAATGGGAACCTCCCCAGAGAAGAGAGACAGGTTAAAAAGGTCAGAGATAAGCTCGGTAATGATAGGGGCTGCAACCTTAAAGAAGAAAGGATCTAAACCATCTGACCCAGATGTTTTTTGGGGGTCAAGTTTAAGCTCCTTCAGCACCTCAGACTCAGTGACCGTCTGCAGGGAGAAACTTTGTAGTGGGGCAGGGGGAAAAGAGAGGAGCATTGGGGCAAGTTGCATTAGAAGGGCTGGGAGATTAGGAAATGTTGGATGGGCAAGGAGGCATGGTTGACTCAAATAGGAATCCTGACTTAATTAAGTGGTGATTAAAGAGCTCAGCCATGCGCTCCTTGTCAGTAACAACCACATCATCAACATTAAGGGACATATGGCAGCTGTGAGGAGGAGGGTTTATTCTCCAGGTCATACAGCGTTTTCCAGAACTTCTTGGGGTTAGACCCAGAGAGTGTGAGCTGCTCCTTAAAGTAACTCACTTTTGCCTCCGGATAGCCTGAGTGCACTTATTTCTAATTTGCCTGAACGAGAGCCAGTCAGGCTGAGTATGCGCGTGCCGAGCCTTTCGCCAAATGGAATTCTTGATGTGGAGTAACTCTGCCAGATAGCCTATTCTTATTGCAAGATATGTTTTCCCTATCAGCCACTGCACGTCCTTCATCAACTATTTTGTTTAAAATGTATTTAGAAGCTAGATTTAGAGGCCTGTGAGCTAGGGTCTCTTTTTAAGGGGATCCTATAGTAAAAACAGTGCGAGAGTTCAGTGACCAGACGGCGGAAGATGACACGACAGCACCCTCCTCAGGGGATAGGTACTTATTGTAAAGCCAATTCGTACACAGCTGGGCCCACTAATTGCTTTGTGTTTTCCTCTATATAGGTGTGCCAGGAGAAGAGCTGGGGGAAAAGATTGGGAGTAGAGATGGGGATGTTGTTTATTTATTATTATTATTATTATTATTATTATTATTATTAATAATAATAATAAAAATAAAATAATAAAAAATAAAATTGCCTACCTCAGAGAAAGCTTCTGTAACTGGGCACCCTGTCTCTCTGTTAACCTAGGCAGGCTTTAGGTAGAGAGAAGCGTTCCTCCTGTAACTTATGTGTAGACGATAGTCTAAGACAGGAGTAGCCATTTGTTGTTATGCGTTCCCTTTTTGGCCACTGGCCTTTTGGTCAACGGCTTAGTTTATTTTTATTTGTTTCGTTAAACTGGTGTTTTCAGCGTTGGATGTTCCCTGTACTGGAGTTATTTTGTCGGGTGAAAAAAGACCCGTGTAGTAAACGATACAAAAGAAAAGGAACCACAACCACTGCCTCTGGTCAATTCATTTTATGCCTCACGCCTGTGTTAGGGTGCTTCGGACAAGCAGATCCGTTCACAACAGTTAGAAAACACAAATAGAGTTCTAAAAGTATTCGGCAAGACACCAGTACCCAAAATGAAAGCCTAAATTGCAATTCCTACAAGTTGAAGGCCTATTTTTATTTATTTGGATAGGCCTAAATTAAACATTGAATTATTAAAATGGTAGGCTAAAGAACTTTGGAGAATTTAGATTTCCATAAACAAATGGTTAAGACTGTTCTATTCTCTTTGATTTAGTTCCTGTTGTAACTCAGACAAATGACAATGGATGACATACTAACTGAACAAGGAATTAAACGTACAAATATGTTGGAATGATACGTTGCAAGCATCATGCATGCTCTGCACTTTATTTGGCTAGTAGGCAAAAAGGCCTACATTAGGGTATACTTACTATGGTTGCATGCCTCTAGAAGGGCATTTTCTGAAGCTGAGGGGTGCTTTTCCAAAGGCGAATGGTGCTGTGGTGCTGCATGGAGATCACAAGCTCTTCAACTGGGCAGCAGTGTCGCGATGGAGGGAATAGCTTATACTGAGACTACCTACAACCACTGCAACAGAGTTATTGTAAAGTTTGGGAATAAATTTATGCCAGACTTAGCCTATGTTTAACCTCTCCCTTGTTCATTTCAAAGTTCATATGTTCATGACCCAATTCATATAAATCATGTACAATTATTTTGAATTCATATTAACCCCTCCCACAGAATATGCTTTGGCAGATTTTGAGTGACGAAATAAATCTGAAAGTATTCTATAAAAATATATTTTGAGTGGCAAAGACTCCAGTGGTCATACGTAATTCAAATACTCACCAAACATCTATTATTATTCTATGTTTTATTATTCCTGGTAGATACTACTGGTTATGATTGCAGACAGAGCCCAGAGAATGGGATGGTGCAATATTGAATGTCATATTTTGATAAGGCGCATGCATGGGGATGTCCACGTCACCCAGAGATATGTCCATGATGTAGAGATGCATCTAGCGGACTGAAACTTCATTGTTGTAGGCATAATTCAGCTAGTGCTATCTAGACTTGCACTGGCAAACAAACCATTACATTAGCTACCTAAATGTGAAGTAATAGAAGATGTTGACTTAAATTGAAAACATGCAGGATACCTCATTTGAACCTCATATGAACGCAGCAAGAGACTAGACCACCATGGCTCATTAGATAAACAGATTCACTTTCCCACTGTATATGAGAACCTGATTGGAATCCAAATATCCCTGCTAAGGATGCAATAGAGCTGCACATTACTGTGCAGGAGATGTAATGTGTCAAAAATATAGGTGAAAATCAGTGGTGTAAAGTACTAAAGTTAACATAGTGTTACGTACAGGATCTCAAACCGAAAAAGATTTCATGAAGTTGCCCTCCCTGCGTAAGTAAAGAATTATAGTGGATTTTTTCGATTGGTCCACATTTTACCAGGAACGCCTTTGTCTTTTTTGGAGTTTTATGATACTATCATTGGCCAGTTGACACATGGGTGTGGCTGTGTACTAATTTTGTAGAAGTGTATTGAATGGTTTCATATCAGCGTTTTTATAGACGATATCCCAAATTACCTGTAATAATTGATGGACATGGATTACACAGCAACCCAAAGTGGGTTCACACAGTGTAAGTTACGTATGTTGATCAAAGTATTGGTAAGATGTCTTGCTTTTTGACCTAGAAATCTAGCTAACGTATGCTAGCTAGTTAACCGGCATGCTAATAGCTAGCTAGTAAGCTAACCCACTCCATGTCTGCTCTTCAAACCAAAACGAACCTAACTACCTGGCAAATGTAGCTAGCCAACTAGTTTTTTTGTCATATCTTGTGTCTTATCAATCATAACAGCAAACGTATTGCTAATATAGCTAGCTGACACCATATTGCACAAGACTAAGTTAGCTAGCTTGCTCGTGGTTAGCCACATTAGATAATATCACCAGATAGGTTTTCATATTCTATGAAGACAGAGAACCTGAAACATGTCTGATCAGTTTCGGGCTACATTATTCAGGTTTACGTTAGAAGGTCGCGCTATTCGCTCTCTAGATTTACGTTTTCTTTTATCAAGCCTTTACGTACTGCCCGCATTGCTTCTAAATTTGGTCATGGGACTGTGCCTCTGGTTATGTTAGCTAACGTTAGGTTCTTGTTGGTCTCCGCCCAGTGTCCAATCAGAATTTGTTCCCAAGACAGCTACAGTAGCCACCTTCAGAAAGTATTCATACATTACATTTTTTGTAATTTAGCACCCTTTGACTTCTTCCACATTTTGTGTTACATCCTGAATTATCTATCTATATATATATATATATATATATCTCACTCTCTACCACTCTACCGGTCAAAGGTTTTCATGAAGGCAAAGGGTGGCTATTTATATTTTGATTTGTTTAACACTTTTTTGGGTCACTACATGATTCCATATGTGTTATTTCATAGTTTTTATGTCTTCACTATTATTCTACAATGTAGAAAATAGTAAAAATAAAGACAAACCCTTGAATGAGTAGGTGTTCTAAAACATTTGACCGGTACTGTATATATATTGCACTGAGATACAGTGCCTTAGAAAGCTGCGCCACTCCGGAAATGAAATACAGAAATATTTCATTTACATTAAGTATTCACACCCCTGAGTCAATACTTTGTAAAAGCACCTTTGTCGGTGATTACAGCTATGAGTCTTATGGGGTAAATCTTTAAGAGCTTTTCACATATGGATTGTACAATATTTGCCCATTATTGTTTTTTAAATTCTTCAAGCTCTGTCAAGTTGCTTGTTGATTATTGCTAGACAGACATTTTCAAGTCTTGCCATAGATTTTCAAGTCGATTTAAGTCAAAACTGTAACTAGGCCACTCAGGAACATTCAATGTTGTCTTGGTAAGCATCTCCAGTGTAGGTTTGGCCTTGTGTTTTAGGTTATTGTCCTGCTGAAAGGTGAATTTGTCTCCAAGTGTTTGTTGGAAAGCAGACTAAACCAGGTTTTCCTCTGGGATTTTGACTGTGCTTATAGCTATATTCTGTTACTTTTTAATATTTTTTTCCTTCATTTTTTACCCTGCTTTTTTCTCCCCAATTTCCATCTTGTCTCATCGCTGCAACTCCCCAACGGTCTCAGGAGAGGCAAAGGTGGAGTCATGCGTCCTTCGAAATATTACCCACCTAACCGCGCTCCGTAACACCCGCCAGCTTAACCCGGAAGCCAGTCGCACCAATGTGTTGGAGGAAACACCGTTCAACCGGTGACTGGTGTCAGCTTGCAGGCACCCGGCCCGCCACAAGGAGTCGCTAGGGCACGATTAGCCAAGTAAAGCCCCCACGGCCAAACCCTCCCCTAACCCAGACGCCGCTGGGACAATTGTGCGCCGTCCTATGGGACTCCTGGCCACGGCCGGTTGTGGCACTTCCCAGAAATGAACCCGGGTCTGTAATAACACCTCTAGCACTGTGATACAGTGCCTTAGACCGCTGCTCCACTCGGGAGGCCCCATATTCCGTTGCTTTTAATCCCCAAAAACTCCCTAGTTCTTGCCGATGACAAGCATACCAATAACATGATGCAGCCACCACCATGCTTGAAAATATGAAGAATGGTACTCAGTTATGTGTTGTGTTGGATTTGCCCCAAACATAACATCTTGTATTCAGGCCAAAAAGCTCATTTTTCTTTGCAACATTTTTTTGTAGTATTACTTAAGTGGCTTGTTGTCAACAGGATGCATGTTTTGAAATATTTTATTCTGTACAGGCTTCCTTTTTACACTGTCATTTAGATTAGTATTGTGGATTAAATACATTGTTTTTGGTCCATCCTCAGTTTTCTCATATCATACCCATTAAGCCCTATAACTGTTTTAAAATCACCATCGGCCTCATGGTGAAATCCCTGAGCAGTTTCCTTCCTCTCCGGCAACTGAGTTAGGAAGGACGCCTTTATCTTTGTAGTGACTGGGTGTATTGATACACCATCCGAAGCCTAATTCATGACTTCACCATGATCAAATGGATATTCAGCATCTGCTTTTGTTATTTTTACACATCTACCAATTAGTGCCCATTTTTTTACGAGGCATTGAAAACCTCCCTGGTCTTTGTGGTTATATCTGTGCTTGAAATTCACTACTAGATTGAGGAACATGATATATGTGTTGGGTACAGAGATGGGATAGTTATTCAAAAAAATCATGTTAACCACTATTAGTGGTCCATGCATTTTATGTGATTTGTTAAGCACATTTTACTCCTGGACTTATTTAGGCTTGCCATAATGAAGGTGTTGAATGCTTATTGACTCTAGGCATTTCAGCTTTTTTATAAATGTCTACAAACTAAATTTCACTTTGACATTATTAGGTAATGTGTGTAGATCAGTGACACAAAATCACTATTTAATAAATGTTTTATTCAGGCTGTAACACAACCAAAATGTGGGAAAAGTAAAGGGGTGTGGATACTTTCTGAAGGCAATGTACTTGCTAAAATAACTGGCACCACTGTGGTAAGCCCAACAATGGCCTACTACTGGGTGTCCCAATTTGGCAGCATCTTGTGCAATTGAACTTGGGATTTGTAGGACCTGGTGGCTGACTTCCTGGACGGCTCCATAATAAGCCTAGGTAGTACTATTGACTGAGTTGGTGATTCATTCTGCTCAATAATAGTATATATAGGAAGTTGTTTGATGCAATGGAAATGAATTGGCATAGACTATGCTCTATGATAGAGCCCCCAATCTCTCAAAAATCCAAGGTAGCCATGAGCCAGGGGGGTCGGTCAGGCTCACTTGGGCCGACACTCAGTGATTATTTATTTTTAAGTTCTATGTCTCTATAGTTGGAAAATGTGTGAGAGCAGCGCAGCAATGGTAGCCTTCTGTGTGTTATCACTCTCTTTCATCACTCCATTCAATTTTCCCATATACAGTAAGTTGTTGTTCACTTATACCCTTTAATCATATATCATTGGAAAGCATAGATTCACAGCTATCCATCAGACATATTTTCGGGAATGTTCAGGCCAACATAACTTTGACCTCTAGGGTACATTTTAGAATTGTCTGTATAAATAAATGGCTTTAAAAAGGAAACCCTCATACAGTTTAAACTTTGTTTGACAAGTGGTTCTGAAAGGTCATGAAATTACCTTTCAAATTATATACAATATAACCAACCTTTTTAAAAGCACCAGCTATAACTAGTTTTGTATATTGTGCCATTGGCATTAGAATGTTGGAAGCATAGACATAACATTCCACATAATGGGGCAGCTGCGTTTTTCGATTGTAACTTTGGTGATAAAGGCACCAAATTGCACACACACAGCTAGAACATGGGTTTAACAATATTTGTAGATACAGGTCCATCACAGAATTCACGCATTAAACCCACAGAAGCCTTTTTCCAATATGACCGCCAAACAACTCAATGAGGTCATATTGGACAACTTCGCATGAAATATAATTGTAGTATGCCCAATTTTTATTTATTTATAGTGATGCAGAATACACAACCACATGAGCCAGTGTGCTAGATGCAGTATATAAAGATGTTCGATTATTCACAGAATTGTGGTAAGAATGTGCCTAAAAAGCTGTCTGAATTGCTGATTTCTGAAGATGTTATTTGCAATATTTCATCTTCAAACATGTAATTAGCCATGGATGTGAGTTGATTAAAATGATATACAATGTTATCCAAGTACAGGGATCATCATCTAGATTTTCTTGAGCGGATGGTCGGGGCCGGAACATAATTTTTATTTTACTAGGCAAGTCGGTTAAGAACAAATTCTTATTTTCAATGATGGAACAGTGGGTTAACTGCCTTGTTCAGGGGCAAAACGACAGATTTTTACCTTGTCAGCTCAGGGATTTGATCTTGCAACCTTTCAGTAACAAGTCCAACGCTCTAACCACTAGGCTACCTGCCACCCCCAAGTACAAATAGGTGAAAATGTATTGGCATTCCTATGGAATTTTACATTGTAATGTAGGCATTCCTATGGAATTTTACATTGTAATGTAGGCTATGCAGCAAGTTTCTAGTAGTCTGTTTAATGAATAACAGTTAATAGGATAGCATTGTATATCATTTTAATCAGCTCACATCCATGACTATTCACATGTAGCCTACATATACATTTTGACATGTTTGAACATGAAATATTACAATTATTGATGATAACATCTTCAGAAATCGGAGATTCAGAAGCCTTTTTTTGGCACATTCAGGTTTCGACCAAAATAGTCTCATTTGCGACCGTTTGAGTTAGCAGTGCAACACTTTTTTATTGGTCGCAAGGGTGCCAGTGATAAAAAGGTACCTGGTCATGTTAGTTTTTGGTTCACAATTGGCTTTTTTAATCATCATGGCAATTTGCAGTTGACCAAAAATAAACCAACTTTCTGAAGTGGCAGCAACAGCATGGGAATGCCCGTCTGTGTGTGTCAGGGTCGACATACAGAGATTTGGAAATCCTCCGGGCCAGTCAATCATCCCCGTCAGTAGCCCGCTAACCCCACGTTAACCTAATGCATACATTTTGGAGGGATACATTTTTTTCTATAGGCTATTACATCAATTTAATATAAAATGTAGGTCCTTAATTATAATTTAAGGCCTTGAAAGTCATTGAATTTGACTTGCGAATGTCTGAATGAACCCTGTATAGGCTAAATTAAAGATAAAATTAACCTCTAGTGAAATTATGCACGCATCATTGGCTTTCCTGTCAGATCTTAACCCGGGACAGTATTTTTCTTTTCAGTGTGCCACTGGCACATTTACCTGAATGTCGAGCCCTGCTGTGTGCAGTGCGCGTAGGGCCTATATGTCTACCACTTTGTGTAGCTGTTAGCAATGCTTATGATAGCCTAACCGTTTTCGGATAGATGGAAAAGCAAATAAAAGGTCATTAAAAATGCCTGGCAGACCTAAATATTTGCATCAATCCAGTGGCCATTTGTTTTGAAAACTCCCATCACATGTGCGCTACAGAAACACGGCTAGCCAAACACAACTGGCTGGCGCGCACCTGAATTAAAAAGTGACTACACAAAAAATATATAATTTTCTAAACAATTGTCCTCTAATGTGTTTAAGCATTGTTGTGGACTTAGAACATCCAATTTTGTTGTTTTTCTGTTAAAAAAAAGTGTGCTTTTTCAGACCGAAAATAAAATAAACTACGGGAAATGACAATCCTCCCCACTTTTTTTGTTTTTTGTTTGCCATGGTATCATTTTGGTATCCGGTATAGTTTTCAAATTCTGCCCTCTAGAGGATTTTGCAGAAAAGAACACATAGCACTTTGAAATCTGCAATAAATACACATTTCAAAAACGTTTAGAAAGTTTATTAATCCTTGCTAGCAATACGGTTTTGGAAACCTTTGGAACTTAACTTTCATATAAGAGATAAAGAATCTTTCAAATATTATACACTTACTGTGCACAGTTTAGCAAAGTTGCACCCGGGTGTTTTCGCACACCGCCTCGGCTACGACACATTCTCTCACATTTCCATTCGACAATTCCATTTCACATGTTCACATTTCCTTTCCTAAACTGTGTACAGCAAGTGTATCTTTTGAATTTGAACAATTATTTTCTCGCTTATATGAAAGTTAAGTTCCAACTGTTTCCAAAACCATATCGCAAGTGAGCTGTATTTGAGCTTAGACAGAGCATTTGGGCAGCGTCGGAGCGCCGGGCCATTTCACTCACAAGGCAAAATGGGACGTGGATTGGCTACACTGTAGTGGAATGGAATTGGAGTCATGAGAAGGGCTAAGAGCACCATGGTAAACTTACTGATTTTGTAAAGGATAGGAAACAATAGGCCTACCCATGAAAATAGGTCAGAAATAGAAATACAGATATTAAGAGATGTGCTTCTGCTGAATAACAAACATTGTATTTAGGCTTTTTTTGACACAGTAGACTAGAGCTGGACGATATCACTATAAATTGACTCAATTGTCAAGATAATATTGAATTGAATGATAACTTTGACATTAGTGTGCACCGGTTACTTTTTTATATGACCCTTTGAAACTACTACTTCTAATGTTGTACCATTTGCCCAGTTAGCAATAGTCCATATTAGCAGACTTATTTCATTAAACGTCACAAAGCTAATTATCATTATTATCGATATCAGTAAAATGTCCTCGATAAATCCTTGGTTTGGTTAAGTATCGCTAATTTTCGGTTTATCCACCCAGCTCTACTGTAGACCACAAGTGAAGATCTATAAATGTGTCTTAGTGTGTCCTTGTTTGAAAGTTTTATTGGTCCATTTTGAAAGAGCCTACTTGTTCTGGCTGACTTCGAGCCAGATAGCTCTCTTTGAGAAGGAGGTTCCTAATCGCAAGGGATCTTGTTGTTAAGTATTAATAATACGATTAGTCTACAGTGCAGGCCAATGAATGTCTGTGAAAGAAGGACAAAGCATAAATTGATAGGAAGAGGCTGGGGTGACGTAAGGGTTCTGCCCTCAGGGGATAAAACACACCCAGAAATGATGACTGAGAGCAGGGTTTATCTTACACATGGAGTGAAGAGACCCCATTATTGGCACGGTCTGATTCGGCCACGCTATTTGTTGCTATGTGTCAATGTGCACTGCATAGCCCCTTCTTTTGCAGCAAAAAAATGTTGGTCCTTCAAATGCATTGGAAGATTGACGTTTTGTCACCTTACAACTTCACATAACATCACAGCTATTAACGATGCATGCATGTGTTGCGCAGTACTTGCAGTCTGTATCCCCCACTCCACTGATCAGAATGTGGTTTCATCCTCCTCTTGTGTAATAGATCCCAAATTGAGGATGAGGAACACGTCAAAGGACAGGACAGATCCCAGCCAGCTGTTTGACGACACCAGCGCAGCGCCAGGGGTGGAGCCCGCTGGGTTCCCGGGCCAGGGTGTTGGGGCGATGGGCTACCCCGGCCAGACCCTCCTCTCAGACCCCATGTCCAACTTGGCCATGGCGTACGGAAGCAGCCTGGCCAGCCAGGGCAAAGACTTGGTAGACAAAAATGTAAGACTCATGGTACTGATGGTAAATAGTTGTGGTACCAGTTAGTAAGTTGCAACATGAGGGCCATTAAGAAGGGATAAATCGTCTTGGTTTTGCTCCGTTTACTCTACAGCTGGATCGTTTCCTCCCCATCTCCAAATTGAAGTATTACTTTGCTGTGGACACAGTTTACGTGGGCAAGAAACTCGGACTGCTAGTCTTCCCCTACATGCACCAGGTACCATCTGGTCACCATCTGTTCATATTGCTTGTGTCCATGTCCAGACTCCGAGCTACCAAGCTGATACTGAACTTACGCACGAGGATGACACTCATTGAATGGGTGACTAAAGAAGATGTATGTTTTTGTTTTAGAACTGGGAAGTGAGCTACCAACAGGACACCCCAGTGGCTCCACGCTTTGATATCAACGCTCCTGACTTGTACATTCCAGGTAAAGGAGATTTGGTCAGGTCTACCACCCTGACTGAACTAAACTAATAAGACCCGCAACTAGCCTATTTATTGTTTTTTTTTTTATATATTTTTTTGCAGCAATGGGTTTCATCACGTACATCCTGGTTTCTGGGTTAGCACTTGGAACACAAAACAGGTAAAGGTGGTCCACTTCCACTCACTTCTTTGCACCTTTCTTCCCAGTTTTCTGTATAAATAGTATCCTGAAACTTGTATCTACCCTAACCTCAACCTCCCGTCTGTCTCTAGGTTTACCCCTGAGATCCTGGGCATGCAGGCCAGCTCGGCCCTGGTGTGGCTCATCATGGAGGTGCTGGCTATCCTCCTCAGTCTCTACCTGGTCACAGTCAACACAGACCTCACCACCATCGACCTTGTGGCCTTCTCCGGATACAAATATGTTGGGTACGGATGGTCTCTTGCTCTCTGACATGATTAGTATGACTTTGTGGTTCTGGATTTTCCTGTCTTTCAACTTTGATGTCATCTGATTTAAAACAAAAAAAAAGTTGTATAGACATGATGACACATCAACTATTCGGATGAATTGTGAAGGATTCCCTTCTGTGTGCAGGATGATTGTAGGGGTCGTGGCAGGTTTACTATTTGGTCGAATGGGGTATTACCTAACGCTGCTATGGTGCTGTATATCCATCTTCATCTTCATGGTGAGTAGCAGGAAGAGCTAACTTTAGAATCTAATTTACTCCACCCAATGTCCCCTGCCAGTGCCTTGACTACTGCACTCAGGTTGACAAGCTACGTTTTTGCTCCCTCTCTCTTGGTCCTCTCTTCAGATCCGCACGTTGAGACTAAAGCTCCTGTCTGAGGCAGCAGCCCAAGGCGTGTTGGTCCACGGGGCCAGGAACCAGCTGAGGATGTACCTGACCATGTCCATCGCAGCCGCCCAGCCCATATTCATGTACTGGTTGACCTATCACCTGGTCGGGTAAAACCACGGGCTGACCAGGAGTGTTTCATCTGACAAGACACTACCTCTCTATGGAAAGATAAGACTGTTCACTGACCATCACATCTCCCAACCATTCGCTGCGGATGTGCGGGACACTTGCACAGATAAATAAAAACACACAAATGTCATTGTGGAATCAGCATTGCCAAGTCTCACAGCACAACTGTAACAGTAGGGTTGACTTGTCTTTTTGTATAGTTTTTTATGTAATTGTCTAAAAATAATAATTGACTGGCTTGTCATGTTTTGTATACTGTAATTTAGTCAATTATGTTTTCTAAGCATTTGTGAACATATGGTTGTATATTAGCAATCTAGCTTGGGTCCTCAATCTCAAAAGCTTTGACTGAGCCAAGGATGGAAGCACAGTTAAGGCAAATGTATAGCCTACGTAAGTATGCAACGCAATTAGCTACGCAAAATGGCTGTCCTGCAGAATTGCATTGCAGAATTTGCAGCCTAAAATTTGTAACGTGTCACAACTACGCAGGGAAGCCATTTTGCATGACTAATTGCGTTCTTGCGTTACACACTTACGTTGACTGAAAGGCTTTAGCATAATTTGCCTGCGCCGTCCAGTGAACACAAAATAAGCACTCTCAATGTCCTTATTCATAGGATGATGTATTTAAACAGATTTGTGGATGTGTTGTTTGTAAATAGAAAAAAAAATGTTGTACATGTCTGACGTCTTGGTGAGACAAACTGAAGCCCAAATAAAGGCTTTCTATCATGTAACAAAGTCATTAAGTAATCTTAAATTACAGCTGATGCTTTTTTTAAATAAGCTTGACAAAAAAGCATGAGCATATGACACTAATTGATATTCATGTTTCAAACTGGAAAAGGGAACATGAAAAAATATACAAAGGTTTAGATGTTATAATTACTAACTTCCATTTGAAATGTAGGCTTAATTACTAGAAATATCATGCTAAAATGGTGTTGCGTTGCCATGCTTCAATTGCTTCTATGAATAATTGATATACAGAAACGTAATAACATGGATCCTCTTATGCTCTACAACCTGATAAATAAACTGAAGCTGGAGTACACTTAAAAAATATATATATATATTTAACTGTTATGAAGCTGAATATGTCTCATGTCCAATATCACTAACACACACTCAAACTTTGATTTTCATTGATCCAACAAATTTTCCCAACAGGAAATAAGCTATAATGGTCTATGGTTAGGTTGTATCTATGTAAGATTAACACCTTAGCCCTTTTCCCTCTCTGCCCCAAGTTAGGATGATATGATAAATCCTGCTTATCTTGACATTAGCAGATGTATTTGACAGATGTTCCTGTCAATCTTGATCCAACACTCGGAGGGTCGGCATTCCAAACCAGATGCATCATACTCTGTCACATGGCACATTCAGATAACAGAAGCCATGATTTACACCTTGCATTAACATGTGGTTGTCATCATGGACTGCTATCTGATCAAGATTTGTTGTCTACATATGGTAATAAAATGTGTATTTTATCTGCCACTGCGTCCGCATTGTGCACAGATGCCATGGTCCATCCCTGTATGCAAATGAATGCAACCTGACTTGGACCTTCCGTTATGACACAAGCTGTATAAATTGACAGAAAACCGCACCATTTTAGTTTTACACACATCCTTACAGCCTACTTTTGTTATCTAACGATTTAAGGCCGTAATAGGCTATAGTCCCGAAAACCTCGACCTGTCCACAGCCATATAAATAAACATTACCGCACAAACGAGCTGAATATCTGGATGTATGTACAAAATACAATTCTTTCACAGTATAAATATAAATGATATGTAGGCCTTAATGCACACAGTAAAAACTGAAACAAGTTGAGTTCCAGAGTAGGCTACAAAGTGCATCTCAGAATGGCACAACGCATTATCGAAACAGTTACGGACAGGGTTGTTTTTTACCATGGATGTTGTCTTTATATTATTGTAATCTTGTATTGTAAATCACATTTAGTATGGGTGTAAACAACACCAAATGAAAAAAAGTGAATACAAACATGGTTGAGTTTCCTCCAAATAATTGATCTGTGATAAATCGCTAACGTAACCTGAATATGATAACCTATCGCAAGACGGGTGGTCAAATTATGAAAATGCTTGGATAAAAGCGGCAATCAATAAAATGAGCACGCATGTAAAGCAAATGGCTTCATAAAGGAATAGAATGTAAATCTAAGTAGCATAAATAGTCCTTTGTATCGAAACCTAGATTATATTGGACAGTGGCCTCGTTCACGCTTACAGAAAGCTATGCGCCGTCTGCACTTCATTGATAGCTGGAAAATGCTCAAAGATTCACAGAATATTACACGATAGAATATAATAAAATTGAAAAGGATTACATTATAATACCAATGTATTATTTTCATACCTGATAGGCCTATAGCAACTGAAATAGACTATTCACCACCTACCCGCCGTTCATTCTGGCTTGATTTAAAGGTACAGGTGGAAAATTAGGCCTACAGATTATACCTTTCCATATACAGTTGAAGTCAGAAGTTCACATACACCTTAGCCAAATACATTTAAACTCAGTTTTTCACAATTCCTGACATTTAATCCAAGTAAACATTCCCTGTCTCAGGTCAGTTAGGATCACCACTTTATTTTAAGAATGTGAAATATCAGAATAATAGTAGAGAGAATGATTTATTTCAGCTTTTATTTCTTTCATCACATTCCCTGTGGGTCAGAAGTTTACATGCTACCAAATACTAATTGCGTGTATTCCCTTTAAATTGGTTAACTTGGGTCAAATGTTTCGGGTAGTCTTCCACAAGCTTCCCACAATAAGTTGTGTGAATTTTGGCCCATTCCTCCTGACAGAGCTGGAGTAACTGAGTCAGGTGTGTAGGCCTCCTTGCTCGCACACGCTTTTTCAGTTCTGCTCACAAATGTTCTATAGGATTGCGGTCAGGCCTTTGTGATGGCCACTCCTTGACTTTGTTGTCCTTTGTCCATTTTGCCACAACTTTGGAAGTATGCTTGGGGTCATTGTCCGGTCATTGCCCATTTGCGACCAAGCTTTAACTTCCTGACTGATGTCTTGAGATGTTGCTTCAATATATCCACATCATTTTCCTACCTCATGATGCCATCTGTTTTGTGAAGTGCACCAGACCCTCCTGCAGCAAAACACCCCCACAACATGATGCTGCCACCCCCGTGCTTCACTGTTGGGATGGTGTTCTTCGGCTTGCAAGCGTCCCCTTTTTTCCTCCAAACATAACGATGTTCATTATGGCCAAACAGTTCAATTTTTTTTTCATCAGACCAGAGGACATTTCTCCAAAAAGTACCATCTTTGTCCCCATGTGCAGTTGCGAACCGTAGTCTGTTTTTTTATGGCGTTTCTGGAGCAGTGGCTTCTTCCTTGCTGAGCGGCTTTTCAAGTTATGTGGATATAGGTCTCGTGTTACTGTGGATATAGATACTTTTGTACCCGTTTCCTCCAGCATCTTCACAAGGCCCTTTGCTGTTGTTCTGGGATTGATTTGCGCCAAAGTTTATTCATCTCTAGGAGAAAGAACGCGTCTCCTTCCTGAGCAGAATGACAGCTTTGTGGTCCCATGGTGTTTATACTTGCATACTATTGTTGTACAGATGAACGTGGTACCTTCAATTTATTTTCTGAGGTCTTGGCTGATTTCTTTTGATTTTCCCATGATGTCTAGCAAAGACACACTGAGTTAGGCCTTGAAATACATCCACAGGTACACCTCCAATTGACTCAAATTATGTCAATTAGCCTATCAGAAGCTTCTAAAGCCATGACATCATTTTCTGGAATTTTCCAAGCTGTTTAAAGGCACAGTCAACCTAGTGTATGTGAACTTCTGACCCACTGGAATTGTGGTACAGTGAATTATAAGTGAAATAATCCGTCTGGAAACAATTGTTGGAAAAAGTACTTGTGTCATGCACAAAGTATATGTCCTAACAGACTTGCCAAAACTACAGTTTGTTAACAAGAAATTTGTGGAGTGTTTGAAAAACAAGTTTTAATGACTCCAACCTACATGTACGTAATCTTCCAACTTCAACTGTACTTGTCAGGCGCTGCGCTTTTCTGCTGCGACCCAAACATTGTCATTGGAGTATTATTGTTTCGTATATATTGTATTTTTTGGCATTGTGTTATATTTAATAATAATCTGTGATTGCAAATTGGTGTACAAATTAATCTATGAATGAGAGAAACTAATCAAATCTACTCCTACAACTAAATGGGTTTTTGACCATGTTCAGAGAGACTAATCTACATATGTCAGGGGATCTCCGTATAAAAATATTATTTGGTATTATGTTTACTTTGCTATTCAACCACTAAATTCAAGGTGTAAAATGAGATCAGTTATGCCTCATAAAGATGGCTGTAGGTAGTCTGATTAGGTAGTGACATTATGGAACAAAAACAGAGTGTGGTTTTACTTCTCTGAAAAATATTATTCTCTACATGTCTGTCTACAGAAACTCTCCGTAGACAACCAAAGATAATTTATCCATCTGCTTTGATTCATGTTTTTTCTTTCAGAGTCCTCGATAGGTTTCTAAAACGACAAGTGGTGCCAAGTATTGCAAGACAATGTATCTCCAGATTCACAGTTAAGAGCATGTTCTCCCAAGCCCCTGAATGATATTACATGTACATATAATATTTATATTGCCGTTTCCTTAATAATGAAATGCAAGCTTAAAAGAACATCACTGCAATTTTCTTACAAGAGAAAATGTGATCTAAAAACTCATACAGTCTAAATTATTCATTATGGTTATATATAATTTAGAACAACATCACCTGGGAAAATAATTTGATGGTGATTATTTATATGAAGAAACTGTGAATCTGCTGAATCATGTCTGTAACAACAGAGATTTTGTTTTTCAGTTATACGCCGTGATCCATTGCATTCAATGCTGTGTTAAACAAATGTGATAACCTTTGATAACCCATTATTTTACAGCCCAGTA
The DNA here is from genome assembly GCF_965601325.2 of Salmo salar. NCBI lineage: Eukaryota > Metazoa > Chordata > Actinopteri > Salmoniformes > Salmonidae > Salmo > Salmo salar. The sequence continues at coordinate 50,625,639 of NC_138310.1, read as the reverse complement.
TTTACCATAGTTAGATAGCTAATCACCATTTGAACAAGTTGTTTCTAAGAACTGCATAATAATTACACGTTGGTTATATTTGAGATTCACTGACACAAGTGTCACTATGTACCATTTGGTACCAAGTAGTTAGCAATTGTGATAAATTATTTGAGGTAAGTACCAGAAAGGAGTTTCTCATAATGTACAAGTTTTGTCTAACTTGTTTATTACCAACAAGATAGACAAAACATCACATCAAAAATATTGAGTAAGGTAAGTCACAGCAGGTGTCTGAATATTTTCCATTCAACATCTCATGCATCTGACAAATGTGACACCAGTACAACTGCCTTGTGCAGCTTCATGACTAGATTAAAGCATTTTCTTATTCACAATAGCATTATTTTTCTTTCCTGATAAGAAGCACACCCTATGATGGTACATTTTTCTGTGGTGAATGGCGTATCTTAAGAAATGTCTAATTGCTACCAGTCACGTTCCACAATGAGGTTTGGACTATTTCTCACTCAAAATATCATGCAATGAATCCGTTTTAAACAACGATTCTGCTTAAATCACCTAAATGAAGAACTCAACTGAAGAGAAACAATGATTAGATGTAGAGTTTAGACAGTCCCTCATTCCTGACCAAATCGCTGATCTTCAGCTTGGCGTTCTTCCACCGGAGGATATGATAGAGCCTGCCGAGATGGGTCACCTCTACAGTCCGGACATTCTGCCTCTCCACGCCATGCACTAAGATCTCAAAAAGTCCTGGGGTTGGTGATCAGATTCCCTGTTGTGTAGTGGGACTTGGGGATGGGCTCTCGCAGGACATGCTGGAGGAAATTAACGTTGGGTATGGTGGCCCACTGACAGGTTGTACATACTGCTTTCATCAGTCTCCTCGATGGGGAAAACATTGTTTTCAAAGTAGAAGTTGACCTCGTTTCCGTATATCACCTCCAGTGTGCTCAGGAGCTCCCCCCAGGTGTTGTTGTCCACACAAACGATGATCTCATCTGAGTCATGGAGGAGGAGATACTTGGTCTGGTACATGTTACTGTACACACAATCGTTGAGCGCAAGAATCTGGCCATATTAGTGCAGGTTACTGGGCGACTCGGAGGCGAGCCAGCTGGAAGACACCTTGATATGGGTATCGGGAACTACTTCCACCAGACCCACGTTGTCTTCGTAGTAACACAACACCTCCTCTATGTCAAGGCTTGACAGGGAAGCCGGACACTCTTGGTACCTTGTTTAAGATGGGGACAATGGTGATGGTGGAGATGAGACGGATGATCATGTTATGGGTCCGGTACTCAAAGAAAGCATTCAGTACAAATGTTTTGGACCCGTGGATTGGGATGAAGAGGTCAGTGCTCAAATTTGGACCGCAGGTGTCAGTTGCCCAGTCTCTCCTACTAAACAATTGCTCTACAGACCATTCCTGAGTAGTAAAAATCACACACCACATGGTGAACAGAGTCAAACCCAGGGATGTCATATTATTATTATTTGTCATGGTTATGAGGGTCTGATGAGGGTCTCTCTGAAGAAAGCTGTAGACCACACATGGCCGTACCATCTCTCCATTTTCCTGCAAATACTCCTATGTTGATGTCCAGGGTCAGAAAGCAGTATGCAAACAACATATTTGGAGGCAATCTGACTTTGGTACATCTATATTTGTACTTCAAAATGAATTATATACACTGAGCCTAGAAAACATTAGGAACTCCTTCCTAATATTCAGAGAGACACCCTGTTTTGCTGTCAGAACAGCCTCAATTCGTTGGTGCATGGATGCTTGCACTTATTCACTCCAATGCTTCCCACATTTGTGTCAAGTTGGCTGGATGTCCTTTGGGAGGTGGACCATTCTTGATACACACAGGAAACTGTTGTGCTTGAAAAACCTACACTCAACAGCCCACACTCAAATCGGTGCGCCTAGCAGCTACTACCATACCCCATTCACTTAAATATGTTGTCTTGCCCATTCAACCTCTGAATGGCACACTTACACAATCAATGTCTCAATTGTCTCAAGGGTTAAAAATCCTTCTTTAACCTGTCTCCACCCCTTCATATACACTGATTGAAGTGGATTTAGCAGGTGACATCAATAAAGGATAATAGCTTTCACCTGGATTCACCTGGTCAGTCTATGTCATAGAAAGAGCCTAATGTCATGGAATGTTACTAATGTTTTGTACAGTCAGTGTATATTTCCAATATGTTAAAATTATTAATTGAATCATATCTCCACATGTTACCAGTGCCTGTCCACAGTCTGTCAGTCATTTGGACAAAACACCAGTGGATGATGATGCTAAGCACCATGCAATGACGTCCCTCGTGTTACAATAAGCGAGAACCCCTCACATAGCCTCTCAACTACCTCCCTCTCTATCGGTGGTGTATTATGCTCCGCTTGCTATATTAGCAGCAAAACTCTCAAGCTAATTCTGCAATTTTTTAGGACTTCAGATGCAGCAGGTACCAAACTGTCGACATAGTGCAAGAGGCGTTGGTCCAGAATGAGCTGCTCCTGTGACAGGCAACGCTGCGGTATACACAAACACTGCCCATCTTTGATTGCAGAAGAGTGTGTACTGTGACGTTAAACACAGCTCGGGGGTTCACAATGATCTTAAAGTTGTTGGGGTTGTTGGGCTCCCGATATACATGCCCCATAATATTGACCCCTGGGATCCCTTGCCAGTCTGTCCAAGTGGATTGGTCACTCTGTTTTACTGTGGAGGGGAACACATTGTTTTCAAACTGCCGTATGCCATCTCAAGCTGTGGCAGGAGTTCACCCCAGCTGTCCATGCTGAGTGGCATGATGAGCTCATCAATGTCCTGTAAGGCCACGTAGCGGCTCTGGTACATGTAGAGATAGATGCAGTCGTTCAGTGCAGGGATCTGCCCATAGTAGTGCAGGTCTCCCGGGGAATAGGACCGTTGCCACCCCTTGGACAGGTTGAGGTATGAGGTCACAGGCCAGTCGATGACCTCGACGAAGTCTCTCTCCACAGCTGTTCCTGTAGATTGCCACCCGCTGCACGCCCAACAGTCGACACATCTCCAGGGTCTGCACCATCTGCAGGACGTTATCAAAGTCAAACAATGGTGAGATGCAGACAGTGAACTCATAGGGGAAGAACTCGTTCCAGGCCCTCAGGTTCAAGACTGGTATGAAAGTCTTGAATGGAAAGAGCTATTTGGTTGGGGACTTCGCATCTATGAGGGACTGGGCACATGATGTCAGCTGTGCCGTAATCAAATTTATAGTGGTCAGAGTGGATGCTGTAAACAGCTAATGAGTTGTATTTTTGTCCATCGCAGCAGAAGAGGCACTGAAAGACTGCCTTCTCCGGTTGGCCACTTCGGTACTCAAAGTATGCTTATACCATGAATGTATGTGTGCCGCCAATGGCCACTAGGGGGTCTTTCTTCACTGTTGAGCTGCACACCGGTTGGTGGGAGGCTGTGGTTGTCAATCTTCCAGGCCTGGTTGAGTTGACAGTTGATTTGAAGGGGATTTAGAGAAGGAGTCTCAACTTTATCTTGTCTATCTTGAACCTGCCTGACTTCTTCACAAAACTCCTCCCGAACCCCTACCCTGAAAAGAAAAACCAGGTGTAAGGACTGGGAAACATAATAACATAACATTTTATGATACACCACTGGCTTTGACATTTATCACGAAAATGTAATGTGGGGAAATGATGTTCACGAAATGCATGTTAGAGGAGTTTCAAACAAGTACATGAACACTCATTATTCAAGATTGTTTAGTCTTGTGTAAGCAGCCACAATGTCTCAATGCAACATTTACACTGAGTATACCAAACATTAGGAACACCTAACATTGAGTTACAACCCCCCCATTTTGCCCTCAGAGTAGCCTCAATTAGTCGGGGCATGGACTCTACAAGGTGTCGACAGCAATCCACAGGAATGCTGGCCCATGTTGACTCCAATGCTTCCCACAGTTGTGTCATGTTGGCTGGATGTCCTTTGGGTGATGGACCATTCTTGATACACACGATTGACTGTTGAGGGTGAAAAACACAGCAGCACTGCAGTTCTTAATGCCGTCTATATACCACCACAAACCGATGCTGGCACTAAGACTGCACTCAACGAGCTGTATAAGACTATAATCAAACAAGCAAATGCTCATCCAGAAGCGGCACTCCTAGTGGCCGGGGACTTTAATGCAGGCAAACTTCAAACCATTTTACCTCATTTCTATCAGCGTGTCACGTGCAACCAGAGGGAAAAAAAACTCTAGACCACATTTACTCCACACACAGAGACGCTTACAAAGTTGTCCCTCGCCCTCCATTTGGCAATCTGTTCATAATTCTATCCTCCTGATTCCTGCTTACAAGCAAAAACTAAAGCAGGAAGTACCAGTGACTCGCTAAATACAGAAGTGGTCAGATGATGTGGATGCTACGCTACAGGACTGTTTTGCTAGCACAGACTGGTATATGTTCCGGGATTCATCCAATGGCATTAAAGAGTATACCACCTCAGTCACCGGCTTCATCAATAAGTGCATCGACAACGTCATCCCCACAGTGACCATACGTACATTTCCCAACCAGAAGCCACAAGCAACACCCACACCGAGCTAAAGGCTAGAGCTTCCGCTTTCAAGGAAAGGGACACTTATCCGGACGCTTATAATAAATCCCGCTATGCCCTCAGACGAACCATCAAACAGGCAAAGCATCAATACAGGACTAATATTGAATCCTACTACACCGGCTCTGAATCTCGTTGGATGTGGCAGGGCTTGAAAACAATTACGGACTACAAAGGGAAACATAGCCGCGAGCTGCCAAGTGACACGAGCCTACCAGATGAGCTAAATTACTTCTATGCTCGCTTTTACTTCTATGCTCGCTTTGAGGCAAGCAACACTGAATCATGCGAGACACACCAGCTGTTCCAGACGACTGTGTGATCACGCTCTCCGTAGCCGATGTGTGCAAGACCTTTAACCTTTTCACACGTACCAACACATGGGTGTGATCATTCTACAGCGGTCCCTGTAACGTACGATCAAACCGGTGTGATTAGAACGCTTATCTAGAACGGCCAGTTTCGAATGACGCAACAATCAGCATTTGAGCTGGCCACACTGTTTTTTCACAAACATTTTGCACAAACACAGTCCTTACAAAGTTATGTCCAAAAAGTGAGCAGTTTATTTTTGGATGCAATGTTCAGACATTCACAGAAGTATCTACAGCATAACACAACCATCCAAACTAGAAAAATGTAGGCTACATTTGTCCTAGCGCTAACTGAGGAATGATTGATGTAACACAAGCGGTCATTTTTATAACTCTCGGCTGACATAAACTACAATATGAATTACTTCACGGGTGAGCTCACCATTGATCAAAATAATTGAGTAAAACACTCTGACGATGGGTCGTTTCTGCGCACTACCTTGCTTTTCTTCCCACAGAAACTAAAGACAAGAGAAGACAAGATGAGTTTGGTCTGTTTATAGTATGCATGTTGAAGGGGGTGTGTTGTCTACCATCGTTCACATCCAACCATTCACTTCCTGAAGTTCTCAATAAAATTAGCGAACCCTTACTCACCTCATTTTGTTATAACATCTTTGGTCCGACAGACGATTACGTTAAATCCAGAATGCATTTTATGTCAACAAACATGTCTTCACACACACACACAACTGGAATTAGCTTGGCTCATCATAATCAGTACAGCCTTCAAAAAAGTATTTTACACACATAATATATGCCCATTACAATTTATTAAAAAATAAGAATGTGTGATTTGTCACCGGCACTTGAAAACATGTGAATAAAACAGTAAATATTTAAATAATTACCACACAAAACATTTTCTGATAGTGATTTATTGATACAAGTGGCACGTGCCGGCAGTCAATCAACCGCTCACTCCCACACGGAGCCATTCAGTATTGTTGTTTAAGTATGTAGCTAGTAAGCCAAGCTGTATCATTAGCAATGTCTTTCAAAATGAGACAAATCACAAATGCAAAAATTCTGGAGATTTAAAAAAATTCTGACAATGAGTCTGAGTATGAAAGTCAGAAATCATATTCTGACAGTGACAGTGAGGAGCTGCCCCCCAACCTTGTAGCCATTGAGAACCCTGAATCGTAAGACATCTTGTCTACTGACAAAGTCCAAGGTCCCTTTGAAGATGCTGGTGGTGATGGAGGCAGACTGACAGTGGATGAAGTACAGGAGTTCTGTGGTAGCTGGAAGGCTGCCAGCCATTTCACCCCTCCTGGCCCTGCGGTTTGCTTTGATGAGTCCCAGTCTGTAGTGCAAAGCCCCTTGCCATTCCCATCTGAGGCAGAGTGCTTCAAGGTGTTTCTGACAGAGGAGCTGGTGGGAGACATAGTAGAGGAGACCAATCGCTATGCCTTGGAGCTACAGGAGAAGAGAGAGCCAGGAGTGGGGGGAATTTGCTAAATGGGTGACAACCACAATTAGAGAACTGTATGCCTTCCTGGTGACAGTCCTTCTCATGGGGATAGTAAAGAACTCCCTAAGAGAATACTGGAGCACAGATCCTATGTTTGCAACTCCCTTCTTTGCCACCCTCTTTTCCCAAATGCTGCGATGCCTGCATTTCGTCAACATTGCTACTGCCATCCTAAATGACCCGTTATATAAAATAAAAAATGTTCTTACGAGCCTGACATCAGCATTTAGTCGGGTCTTTGTGCCATACAACGACCTATGCATTGAGAAGTCCCTGATGTTATGGAAAGGTAGGCTGGTGTTCCGTCAATATATTCCCTCCAAAAGGCACAGGGTTGGGGTCATGTAACTGAGAGTCGGGAAGCAAGTTCAGGGAGTGAGTGTTTAAATAAATAAACACGTAACACAAACAACGCACCGACATGAAAACAGAGTCAATAACACCTGAGGAAAGAACCAAGGGGAGTGAAAGGTATAGGGAAGATAATCAAGGAGGTGATGGAGTCCAGGTGAGAGTCATAAGGCGCAGGTGCGCGAGACGATGGTGACAGGTGTGCAGGATAATCAGCAGCCTGATGACCTAAAGGCCGGAGAGGGAGTAAACGTGACAGGTCAAGTTCTTTGTCATGTGAAGACAGGATTTGTCCAGGACATTATAGTTTACACACGGTACACCACTGACATCCAACATTATGAGGGGCTTGGGGTGTCCGGTTCTGTGGTGATGACAATGCTGGCTCCTCATCTCAGTGTAACAAAGTGAAAATGTAGAGTTTCCATCAACCTCGCGCGCAATGTACAGTCGTGGCCAAAAGTTTTGAGAATGACACAAATATTAATTTTCACAAAGTTTGCTGCTTCAGTGTCTTTCGATATTTTTGACAGATGTTACTATGGAATACTGAAGTATAATAAAATAAAATGACTTAACCCCAGTCCTCAGCAGTCCAATCCCTGTACCTTTTGCAGAATATCAGTCTGTCCCTGATGTTTTTTCTGGAGAGAAGTGGCTTCTTTGCTGCCCTTCTTGACACCAGGCCATCCTCCAAAAGTCTTTGCCTCACTGTGCGTGCAGATGCACTCACACCTGCCTGCTACCATTCCTGAGCAAGCTCTATACTGGTGGTTCCCCGATCCCGCAGCTGAATCAACTTTAGGAGACGGTCCTGGCGTTTGCTGGACATTCTTGGGGGCCCTGAAGCCTTCTTCACAACAATTGAACCGCTCTCCTTGAAGTTCTTGATGATCCAATAAATTGTTTATTTAGGTGCAATCTTACTGGCAGCAATATCCTTGCCTGTGAAGCCCTTTTTGTGCAAAGCAATGATGATGGTACATGTTTCCTTGCAGGTAACCATGGTTGACAGAGGAAGAACAATGATTCCAAGCACCACCCTCCTTTTGAAGCTTCCAGTCTGTTATTCGAACTTAATCAGCATGACAGAGTGATCTCCAGCCTTGTCCTCGTCAACACTCACACCTGTGTTAAGGAGAGAATCACTGACATGATGTCAGCTGGTCCTTTTGTGGCAGGGCTTTTGTGCAATTCATCTGATCACTCTTCATAACATGGAGTATATTTAAATTGCCATCATACAAACATGAGGAAGCAGACTTTGTGAAAATTATCAAAGAACGCCGCAGTTCGCAGTAGAGTAGTAAGTGAAACCATTCACTTCAGGAAAAGGGGTGATATAAATAAAGTTTCCTTTCATTTTGTGGTACTGAATTCATAAAAATATTTGCTGCCATTGTAGTAAGGTTGGTAATACGAGAGGTCTTCGGACGAGGCTATGGACGCCTCCGGGTCCTCGTTGATAGGACAAGAGTGTAATGGAGAAACCGAGTCAATGGGAGATTCTGAAAGCGAGCAGGAATCTAGAACTAGTGACTCTGGTCACAAGGAGCATTCCGAATTTCAGAGCAATTGTGACAGAGACCCAGAAAGGAGACCCTTGCCACTCTGAGGATGATAGATTGCAACACTTGGCTGATGAAATAGAAACGTCCTCCAAAAGCAGTATAAGGGTGAGTGACTTTGCCCCAAGTGATCAAATTCATACAAGCAAATCGACCACCCAGAATAGTATCAGGGTCTGTGAAGTTGGCCCAAGTGAGCAGGCCCGAAGCAGCAGACTATCTCCCCTAAAATACATTGTTATGGACAAGTCCCACGATACAGTCAATTCACAAAGCTCTAAGAATAATTTAGTGGGTAGTGTGACACGTACAAGGTACGGAAGGGTTGTTAGACCAGTAAAGAGACTCATTGAAGCCATGAAAATGCTTGTCAGAGAACCTGACATTTCAGAGCCCATAGCAACACTCCTAAATGTCCTGTTGAAAGTCTTGGATATCAGTGATACAGAGTATTAAGTAGACTATGTGTATTCAGTGTTGAGTGCAAGTGACAGTTTAGGTTAGACAGAAAGGGTGAAGGTGATGTGTAAAAGACACGTTATTACTTTGTACAATGTTTTGTACAGTCCTATGGATAGCCCATGGCTAAGGTTTACCATTCAGGTATTTCTTTAACAGGTTTAAAGTGCCGGCCCTAGTAATGTCTTTAAGGTCTGTATGGGTTGATGGAATTCTGCAGGGGTGAGCATAAAGTGAAAATGTAGAGTTTATCGACCTTAGCGCGCAATGTAGATATCAAAGAACGCTGCAGTTCGCGGTAGAGTAGTAGGTGAAACCATTCAATACAGGAAAAGGGGTGATGTAAATAAAGTTTCCTTTCATTTTCTGGTACTGAATTCATAAAAATATTTGCTGCCATTGTAGGAAGGTGGTAAAAGGAGAGGTCTTCCGACTTACCATTTTTGTATTATTTTCTTTGAAAGAACAACTAGTGGGTTTTGAGTGCTTCTCCCCTATTTGGGAAGTTGGTCTGCCTGCTCCTCAGTCTGAGAGAGATGTTCTGAGAGTAGGTTCGTGTTTCCTTCCTCTGTATATAAAAACTGTTTAAAACTGTACTGTATAACATAATAGTGTTTTTGGAAAACTGGTTAATATATCCTGAAGTCAATAGCGAATGTGGCTATGTATATATTTAATTTGCAGTTAATGTATTGAAGACCTATTTCAGCAAGTTAACCAAGTTTTTGCTGGCTTAGCTAGCCATGTTCATGATGAGCTAACTAGCACCGTTGGTCACTGCACTACAATGTCACGCTAGCTATTGCCATCAGGTGATTTGCTAGCAGGTGACTTATTGAAATATTAAGTGAATGTGTATTTTCTTACTACCTTAAACGGTTTATATAAAAGGGTTGTACTTGTGCTCTGTATTTGTAGATTAATATCACTTCACATTGAAGGTATGTATCACTACTGTTGCTCCTATCTAAAATATATATTGTGGGCTACCTAACCAGTGAACGTGTGGCTGTGACCGTCCTGTCAATGCCTGTCATCACTGTTTGACATCTTTTACTGCAAGTATGCTTTTCTGTATTTTTGTTATTTTCTGAACACAACGCATGTATACTATACAATCACTATGTAGATTGAGTCTGAGAGAGATATTCTGAGAGCAGTGAACGTGTGGCTGTGACCGTCCTGTCAATGCCTGTCATCGCTGTTTGATATCTTTTACTGCAGATAAAAACCAAGTCAACCTGAAGTGCGGGTGTCCATGTGCCTTTCTTCTGGGGGGCTATGTAAAGTTGGTTACATCAGCAAAGGACACACTTTGTATGTGGACAATTGGTACAGCAGTCCCACACTCTTCCAGCACAGGGGCCTGTAGCACAGTCAGGTCGAACAGGAAGGGGATGCCGGCATTCGGATGCAGGAAGATACAGAGAGGGGAGGTGGAGTTCAAGGAGAACGGTCAACAGCTGGCAGTAAAGTGGCATGACAAATGAGACGTCCATGTCCTCTCCACTGTCCATAGAGCAACCATGTCGGCCACAGGGAAGGTGGACCAACTGACGGGAGAGAGAAAAATCAAACCAGACTAACTAACAGGTGAGATGATTACTGTAATTGGAAGTACAATTCGCATACAGTTCCATTATGCAATGATAGTGACAATATTTCACCCACCTCCCCACTGCCTCATTATCCTCTCCCTTCCATCATCCTCCCCACTCCCTCATAGATAAAGTAATTACCTACCAAAAGTACAGAGAGAACCTCATGAGAGAGCTGCTGGAGGAGCACCACACCCATCGGCGCCCATCCACTGGGGGTCATCCTGCTGCGGACAATCCCCTAAGCCTCACAGCACGGCATTTTCCCTGCAAAGTCCCTCAAACTGCTGCTCAAGGTAGTCGCACACAGAGGCACTGCAAAGTCTGCCTGTCTGGCACCAGGAGAAGAAAGCAGAGGAAGTTGACAAAATACATGTGTTTAGCTTGTGATACACCTTTTATGTATTTCACCATGCTTTGGGGAGTATCATATGCTCAAGCAATATTGAGCATATCTGCAGCAATTAGTGACTGACTGACCTGAAAGGTGACTTGACAGGTGACCTTCCATGATACTATGTCTTTAGAGGTGGGGTTGGAAATGCAGTTGTTCAGTCACTGCATGAATATGAAATACGGGTTATGCATATTCAGGTTTTTTTCCTCTAGTAAAACTTGTTGTTCAACCAACCACCACCATTACTGCAATAAAATTGACGATTTACATATTGACCTATGTGTTTTCATCCAGTAAAACTGTTAAGGAGTGTACGGTAGCATACAAAAGCTGGCCTCAATCTGCAGCTCGAAAGATGTCTAGTTATGATATTGGCAAATACGGTTTGTGGTTTCTGAAAGTACAGAATAAAGAGGAATTATTAGTAATTAGAATACAATAAGGATATAGCAATAAAACAATATTACAAAGAAGTAACATAATAAAAACTTTATATTGCATTGACAAAATCACAAATTTGAGTTATAACAGTAAGAAACAGTAACTTTTGAGCTCCACAAGGGGGCAAGGCAGGGCAGAACAGAGCTATGCTAATAGGCCAAATGAAAACAAACCATGGTCATATCTTTTTTATTTTATTTAACTAGGCAAGTCATTTAACAATAAATTATTATTTACAATGGCGGCCTACACCAGCCAAACTCGGAAGACGCTAGGCCAATTGTGCGCTGCCCTATGGGACTCCAAATCATGGCCCGGTTGTGATACAGCCTGGATTCGAACCAGGGTGTCTGTAGTGACGCCTATAGCACTGAGATGCAGTGCCGTAGACCGCTGTGCCACTTGGGAGTCATAAGGCCAGGGTAGCTTCAAAATACAACACAAGCTAATACTTCTCTGATGCAATTAGCATTGTTTTACAGAGCTAAAATAATTATGTAGCTAGCTACATAAGCACGATTGAATATAACACCATAAAGGTTTTGACATGAGTAACGTTACATCGCATGTCCGTGGTTATAAGGAATATACACACATATATTATGCTCCATACACACAGTAAGCTACAGTAGAAACGACATACAGAAAGTATTATAACGTAATAAGGCACTTTGATAGAAATGCACAGATTTCCAAAGTTGTTATTAGTAATGAAAACAACAATGACTGCGATGCGGGCAACAGATGGAAAATGTGAACAGATCCTGTTCTGACGGGAAATGCGCAAATGTCTGCAGACTTGAACTGAACAAACAATTGGGAAGTGCTTGGGGAATTTTGTCCGGGTCAGAAATGTTTAAAAAAATGTATTGTCTGCAAAAGTAAAAAGGACTCAATTTTATGTGAACGAATGAGGAGGCGGAACACACCTCAATTCAAACTGTTCTTAGAAAATAAAACTTGTTAGAAAATAATTTGAAATTGACAAGTTGAAACAGCCTATAAATAAAAACAGGCTGCAGTGCGGATTAAATGTACTGTTGCGTAACAATCACATTCTGGAATGGAGAGAACATTCTATCACGTGCATAAAAAAACTCACGCTGGGGCGACTGTTATAGATATTTGGAACTCACGTATGAAAAGGTTAAATAGGTCAACATTCACAAAGCTGCGGGGCCAGACGGAATACCAGGACGTGTACTCAAAGCATGCGTGGACCAACTGGCAAGTGTCTTCACTGACATTTTGAACCTCTTCCCGGCCGAGTCTGTAATACCTACATGTTTCAAACAGACCACCATAGTCCCTGTGCCCAAGATAGCGAAGGTAACCTGCCTAAATGATTACTGCCTCGTAGCACTCACGTCGGTAGCCATGAAGTACTTTGAAAGGCTGGTCATGGCTCACATCAACACTTTTATGCCAGAAACCCTAGACCCACTCCAATTTGCATACCGCCCCAACAGATCCACAGATGACGCAATCTCTTTTGCACTCCTCACTGCCCTTTTCCACCTGGACAAAAGGAACACCTACGTGAGAATGCTATTCATTGACTACAGCTCAGCATTCAACACCATAGTGTACTCAAATCTCATCACTAAGCCTAGGACCCTGGGACTAACACCTCCCTCTGCAACTGGATCCTGGACTTCCTGACAGGCGCCCACAGGTGGTAAGGGTAGGCAACAACACGTCCGCCACGCTGATCCTCAACACTGGGGCCCCTCAAGGGTGCGTGCTTAGTCCCCTCCTGTACTCCCTGTTCACCCATGACTGTGTGGCCAAGCACGACTCCAACACCATCATTAAGTTTGCTGACGATACAGTGGTAGGCCTGATCACCGACAGCAATGAGACAGCCTATAGGGAGGAGGTCAGAGACCTGGCAGTGTGGTGCCAGGACAACAACCTCTTCTTCAATGTGAGCTGATCGTGGACTATAGGAAAAGGAGGGCCGAACATCGACGGGGCTGAAGTGGAGCGGATCGACAGTCAAGTTCCTTGGTGTCCACATCACCAACAAACTATCACGGTCCAAACACACCAAGACAGTTGTGAAGAGGGCACGACAACACCTTTCCCCCTCAGGAGACTGAAAAGATTTGGAATGGGTCCCCAGATCCTCAAAAGGTTCTACAGCTGCACCATCGATACTATCCTGACCTGTTGCAACACCGCCTAGTATGGCAACTGCTCAGCATCTGACCGTAAGGCGCTAAAGAGGGTAGCGCACGGCAAGCGGTACCGCAGCGCCAAGTCTAGGACCAAAAGGCTCCTTAAAAGCTTCTACCCCCAAGTCATAAGACTGCTGAACAACTAAACTAATCAAATGGCCACCCAGACTATTTGCACTGCTGCTACTATATTTATTATCTATGCATAGTCACTTTACAAATGACCTCAATTAACTTGTACCCCCGCACAATGACTCAGTACTCAATGAACCTGTACCCCCCTGTATATAGCCTCGTTATTGTTATGTACATTTCTTGTGTTACTTTTTGATTGAATCGATTTTTTTTACCTTAGTTTATTTAGTAAATATTTTATTAACTCTATTTCTTGAACTGCATTGTTAAGGGCTTGTAAGTAAGCATTTCACTTGTAAGTAAGCATTTCACGGTGACAAATACGATTTGATTTGACACAAACTGGTGCGCCTGGCACCTACTACCATACCCCGTTCAAAGGCGGTTTTAGTCACAGTCATTTTAGTAACTGTATTTTTTCCCATGAAATACTTAATATTTACCTTTAATTTCCACCATGTGCACTGTCATGATGTGGCCCTTCCTGGGTGTAGATCATGGCTCCCACCTCTCTCACTAACTCCTACACCCAGGTTCTGTTATCTCAGGTCATAAATTCCCTTGCGGAGACTCTCTCCCCCTGGCCATGCAGAAAGAGAGAATACAGAGAGAGAACAAGGGATTTCACTTGGCCAAACTCCTAAATCCCCAGAATAGGTGTTTTAAAAAATATGTCCACCTTTGAGAGTGTGAGAATGGTCCGTGGACACATAAGAGAAAGTTATGTTGAGTGTGTTTCATTTTGTGACCTCATGAAGGACAGGAAACGCACATACAGTTGAAGTCAGAAGTTTACATACACCTTAGCCAAATACATTTAAACTCAGTTTTTCACAATTCCTGACATTTAATCCTAGTAAGAAGTCCGTGACTTAGGTCAGTAAGGATCACCACTTTATTTTAAGAATGTGAAATGTCAGAATAATAGTAGAGAGAATGATTTATGTCAGCTTTTATATCTTTCATCACATTCCCAATGGGTCAGAAGTTTACATACACTCAATTAGTAATTGGTAGCATTGCCTTTAAAATGTTTAACTTGGGTCAAACGTTTCAGGTAGCTTTCCCCAAGCTTCCCACAATAAGTTGGGTGAATTGTGGCCCATTCCCCCTGACAGAGCTGGTGTAACAGAGTCAGGTTTGTAGGCCTCCTTGCTCGTACACAATTTTTCAGTTCTGCCCATATATTTTCTATAGGATTGAGGTCAGGGCTTTGTAATGGCCACTCCGATATCTTGACTTTGTTGTCCGTAAACCATTTTGCCACAACTTTGAAAGTATGCTTGGGGTCATTGTCCATTTGGAAGACCCATTTACGACCAAGCTTAACTTCCTGACTGATGTCATGCGATGTTGCTTCAATATATCCACATAAATGTCCTACCTCATGATGCCATCCATTTAGTGAAGTGCACCAGTCCCTCCTGCAGCAAAGTACCCCCACAACATGATGCTGTCACCCATGTGCTTCACGGTTGGGATGGTGTTCTTCGGCTTGCAAGCGTCCCCTTTTTTCCTCCAAACATAACGATGGTCATTATGGCCAAACAGTTATATTTTAGTTTCATCAGATCAGAGGACATTTCTCCAAAAAGTACAATCTTTGTCCCCATATGCAGTTGCAAACCGTAGTCTGGCTTTTTTATGGCGGTTTTGGAGCAGTGGCTTCTTCCTTGCTGAGCGGCCTATGTCGATATAGGACTCGTTTTACTGTGGATATAGATACTTTTGTACCCGTTTCCTCCAGCATCTTCACAAGGTCCTTTGCTATTGTTCTGGGATTGATTTGCACTTTTCGCACCACAGTACAGTCATCTCTAGGAGACAATGCGTCTCCTTCCAAAGCGCTACGACGGCTGTGTGGTCCCATAGTGTTTATACCTGCGTACTATTGTTTGTTCAGATGAACGTGGTACCTTCAGGCGTTTGGAAATTGCTCCAAAGGATGAACCAGACTTGTGGAGGTCTACGATTTTTTTCCTGAGGTCTTGGATGATTTATTTTGATTTTCCCATGATGTCAAGCAAAGATGCACAGAGTTTGAAGGTAGGCCTTGAAATACATCCACAGGTACACCTCCAATTGACTCAAATTATATCAATTAGCCTATCAGAAGCTTCTAAAGCCATGACATCATTTTCTGGAATTTTCCAAGCTGTTTAAAAGCACAGTCAACTTAGTGTATGTAAACTTCTGACCCACCGGAATTGTGATACAGTGAATTATAAGTGAAATAATCTGTCTGTTAACAATTGTTGGACAAATGACTTGTGTCATGCACAAAGTAGATGTCCTAACAGACTTGCCAAAACTATAGTTTGTTAACAAGACATTTGTGGAGTGGTTGAAAAACAAGTTTTAATGACTCCAACCTAAGTGTATGTAAACTTCCGACATCAACTGTAACTATATCTCTGAATGTGTACATTTCTCAATTATGGGGTTTGCATTTAATTCTTGTTTAAAATGAATGAGTAAAGATGAAACTATTTGTGAAATTATGTAATGTGATGTTTAACCTTTAATGTGAGAGAATGGTATTCCTTTTAAAGTTTAACCAAGTCATTGGCCTGCCCCCGTGAGCACAGACATGATCAGGCGTCATGGAACCACCCTCTTCTACTGTTACGAATTAAAGCCCCTCCTAAGAAAATTATCTTCAGACGAAGCAAACCCAGAGCGTGAGCTGTGATTGTGAATAGTTAAGACCACGGTGTAAGCTGAGGTGGCACAGGTTTGAGTACCAAAACTAGAAAACTATACCACGTGGAGCATTGGCTACACGGCTGGAAATGGTTAAACTCTGAGACTATCGATCCCTACAGAATAAGAGCAAATCTTAGATACGAATTACTAGTCTGCAGCTAGAAATTATTTAAACCTGGGATTTGAATACCGACAACCGCCGAAACATCTATCTATGAGAACATTTCTGAATGGTACTCTGAAGTATCCATTCTAACCATGAAAGACTGATCTTCATGGAAACAGAAAGACAGAGAGAGACTGGGATAAACTCTCCAGCAGACGGACTGAATTCCAATGACATACACCGTAAATATGTACTTGCAATTATTCTCGAATGATCGGCCGTTCATGCGTGAAGGATTAGCATTTCAATGTATATCATTTTAGACTGTGTAATGAATCCATTTTGTCTTTCCCGCTCTCTCAGTCCACACCCCCTTCCCTTTGTCCACCAAGCCATCATATCGGTTTAGCCCACTAGGGAATCTTCCCTATCATTGTTAGTAACCGATATCTACTGTTTGTTTGTTTATGCATTTCTGTGATTATTTAGTTAGGTGGTAAATAAATGATTAAGCCAATTGGTGTATGGGTGACTCATAGTTTAGGCCGGGTTAATGCAGATAACCAAGAATTCTACAATGTTTGAAATGAGACTGACGTAAGGTAAAGAATAATTCATTAATAGAAGACTAATTGATCAGATATTAAAATATCTGAAGAGTTATATTCTGAAAATTATAACTTTGTAATCTGAAGGTTTTCCGTGGTGCCCCAACTTCCTAGTTAATAAAATGTACATGATTAGTTTAATTACGTAAAATAATAATTACAGAGAATTGATTTGATAAAATAACAGTCTTCACATTTAATGATGCCAAAGACAACATATTATGGTGCCCTGTGTGAGGAATCTAAGATAGAACGAGACTTTGCTGTTGAATTATGCAAATATATCAATTGTGCAAACAGAATTGTGCAGACAGACTGCTGTATGCGAATAGAGAAAGATATTGGTTGCGTGTGTTTCCATTTGAACAAGCTATTTGGAAGCGCCTCCGGTCGTGTGTCGATAGTGTCAGAGCAATGAGGCCAAACTGTACGATTTCTGTCGGTCATTATTCATTTCTAGAGCAAGGGCATAGAGCCAGTAAAGTTAGAAATTAGAAGATAGATCTGTTCGGTGACAGAGCCAAAGTATTATCTGTCCACCTACTGCGCGAAGCCAGTGTGGGTAGACCACAGGCGTACCTGTTTTATGTACCGTGCGCTCTGGTAATATAATGCTAGCAAATAGTATGCCGAATGGGTTAATGTGAAACATCACTAGTAAACCCCCTTTTCATGGTGAAGGGGACCCTATTTTGTGCTTGGAAGTGAGATTTCTGTGCAAATAGGATTAGCTTAGCACTAGATGCTACAGCTAACAAAGGGAAAATAGCATTTTATTTTCCTGTGTCACGTTGAAATTCCCCTGCCTTGCGTGACGGAAGTCCCACCCTTTGTACTACCGTTTCATTTCAGCTTTCTGTGATCTGTGACCCCTGGTGGTGAAGAATCGCAAGTACATTTCTTGAAAAAGAATTAGGTGACAACCAAATGTGGATCATGTTCAACATGTCGGTACTTTGGATATCGATGTCTCATTCAATAACTAACAAGTGGAATTTCCAGATTTACCTTCCAAGTGGATCTTGTAAATAATATCCAAATTGATTGGTTTTTCACAATGAGACAATTTAAACTTTTCACATTAACCTAGATCAACAAGGTCGTCAGGTTAATGTAAAGTTTAATTCCCAAATAGCCTATACAGGTTTGAGTTATCATTAAAATTGATCAATCAGTAAAATGTGCTTTGGCAAAGCACATTCAGTAACCCCAGTACTGACGGAAGTCCCGCCTCCATCGGGAATCCCATGTGGCTTTGGCCTTAGGGATATGGGAACCTAGTGGTGAATGTAACCTAACATTTGAACTACTCTTTACACTTATGATAATCCAGACACTCAAATGATTGGATATCATCATCTCAGTCAATTGAATAAGTTAAATTGTCGAACATACCTTAAGGTTCTTCCAATTAAATTAGACATTTTAAACTTTCCAATAGTAACCTAAATGAACTAACTTCCAAGGTTAAAGTTTAATTCCCAGATAGCCTATCCAGGTATGATTAATCATTATCATTGATTAATCAATTCAATTTGCTTTTGCAAATTCATTCATGTCCAACTCCCACAGTACTCACGTGTCCAAAATCAGTACTTTAAGCGCTCAAGTGGACTCTGCAATGCAGCATAATACCACCCTTAGGTACCATCTGGAGGAAGTCTAGAACCGGAGCCCTGTACTCAAAGGAGTAAAGACAATAGGTTTCAGACTTTGCCTCCCTCATGTGTCTCTCACTCTTCTCGTCTTGGCCATTTGGTACTGAGTTGTATGGTGCTTCTTGGCCAGCAAAGCCAAAGCTCGGCTTCTCTTGGCCTTTCGGCCCCAATATTCCCACAGGAGGAAGCCAACCCTCACCGCCTGCTTGGCGCGGAATACCTTGACGAACTCGTCAAGAATGTCCCCACCTTTAACCTCGTTCCAGGTCAGCCAAACGATACTGAGACATTCCTAGCTGACATAGAGGACGCATTGGATGGCTACCCGAACGCTACGGGTCCTGACAGGGTTTATCGGTTGAAGCGAACGTTGAATAGACACGTGACGAGGTTCATTTGTCTACAACAACAACACGTGCTAAATGAAATTAGAATTCAGTGGTTCCGTGACTCGCAAACACGATGGCTAACACCATCAAACAAGCTCGGAACGAACACCCACAAGCTTACTATCATAGGCTTAGTTCAGCTTACTTTGGCCTACTCACTGAAACAGGAATGGAAGAGCTGTTACATTCAAACAAATGTTTCTGTCGAACATGTATCCCACCTTCATTACTTACTTGGGCCCTGCAGCCCATGTTGGCTTGCCTATCTTACAACTCAGAGCTCGCAAGCACAGCCTTTGAGGCATCAAAAGGTCACAACGCTAAGAGCCCTGACCACTCGGATTTGCAGTTTGACCAGGAGCACTCACTCCAGTTAGAGGGTGCATTATCAGGTATTGAGGTGGAAGGTTTCCCCTCTTTCCACTGGGATTCTCTGCCTCTACCCCTATTACGGGGGCTGAGTCACTGGCTTACTGGTGTTCTTCCATGCCGTCCCTGGGAGGTGTGCGTCACTTGAGTGGGTTGAGTCACTGACGTGGTCTTCCTGTCTGGGTTGGTGCCCCCCCTTGGGCTGTGCCGTGGCGGAGATCTTTGTGGGCTATACTCGGCCTTGTCCCGGGATGGTATGTTGGTCGTTGAAGATATCCCTCCAGTGGTGTGGAGGCTGTGCTTTGGCAAAGTAGGTGGGGTTATATCCTACCTGTTTGGCCCTGTCCGGGGGTTTCATCGGATGGGGCCACAGTGTCTCCTGACCCCTCCTGTCTCAGCCTCCAGTATTTATGCTGCAGTAGTTTGTGTCGGGGGGCTAGGGTCAGTCTGTCACATCTGGAGTATTTCTCCTGTCTTTTCCGGTGTCCTGTGTGAATTTAAATATGCTCTCTCTAATTCTCTCTTTCTCTTTCTTTCTTTCTTTCTCTCTCTCGGAGGACCTGAGCCCTAGGATCATGCCTCAGGACTACCTGGCTTGATGACTCCTTGCTGTCCCCAGTTCACCTGGCCGTGCTGCTGCTCCAGTTCCAACGGTTCTGCCTGCAGCTATGGAACCCTGACCTGCTACCTGTCCCAGACCTGTTGTCCCAGACCTGCTGGAACCCTGACCTATTCAACGGACGTGCTACCTGTCCCAGACCTGCTGTTTTCAACTCTCTAGAGACAGCAGGAGCGGTAGAGGTACTCTCAAAGATCGGCTATGAAAAGCCAACTGACACTTACTCTTGTGTTACTGACTTGTTGCACCCTCGACAACTACTATGATTATTATTATTTGACAATGCTGGTCATTTATGAACATTTGAACATCTAGGCCATGTGCTGTTATAATCTCCACCCGGCACAGCCAGAAGAGGACTGGCCACCCCTCATAGCCTGGTTCCTCTCTAGGTTTCTTCCTAGGTTTTGGCCTTTCTAGGGAGTTTTTCCTAGCCACCGTGCTTCTACACCTGCATTGCTTGCTGTTTGGGGTTTTAGGCTGGGTTGCTGTACAACACTTTGAGATATCAGCTGATGTAAGAAGGGCTATATAAATACATTTGATTTGATGATTTGATATTGGAGCATTGAGAGATGATGCACAACAATGGTTTCTAACACAAAACCATGATTCCAATAACCTCTGCGGTCTAAATAACTGTAAAGTACGTCGCCATCAAAACGACTACCACTACAATCGACCTGTTCTCTACGTTCCTGCACCCAACCCACAAAAAGTGTCAGAGCACAAGGGTAACAAAGGGTTAAAGGACAATCAAAACGTAGACCAATGTTCTCTAGAAGTTCCACTACGTGAAGAACTAAAGCGAGAATATTGAGAAATGGGTAAAAGATAAGTCACAAGGACTAGACGATGAATCACCGGGCACCAGGTCCGCAGGAATTAACACCCTTAGCAAGGACGTTAAAATTCAAATTTCTCCCGCTCTCACTTGAGACCCTATCCAGGGCCCGCTTGATCAAGAAACAAGCCCATAGGCATCGTCTATAGACTCTGATTTAAAGGTTGCGAAAAAAGGTCAAAAGCCCACTCAAAACCTGAGAAGTCGATCTGCTTACACCTTGAACAGAAATGACACATCCTAGGATCACAAAATACCAGCCTTAGTAAAGTTGAACATTTACTTTGAGGCCTTTGACTCTACAGCTACAGTAATCACCAGTTTTGTTCCCAGAAGTCCATAGGTCATCCCTGTAGACTGCCCAAAACTAGTGCCTGACAGCTGTAGACTTATCATATAGTTATCAACTTAGGATAGTGCTTAAGCAACAAACAAAGAAGGAAAACCCTAGACATGACATTAGAGACAATGCCGTGATAGAGTAATTTTGCCAGGACATTGGATGTATATAGAATACAGTCCAATTAGATGATTTTGGTGTGAGAACTATATTTTGTATATCTTTTGTTTATGCTTTCATTCCTTTTCGGTTCAGTTACCTTGACACTTAAGAAGCGATAGAGCCATAAACAAAGTCCCCATACAACCATCACTTAGTGCCACAACGCCGCTCATTGGGGAATTAATGTAATTATATATTTTGTGAGTGTATGTACGTTAACATCTGCCTAAGTTACTGCCCAGATCTTCCAGTCTGGACGACCAGACGACCGGTCCGGAATGGCGATCCCAAACAGGACATCCACTGCCCATCCTTGTGGTGGACTGTCGAACACCAAACGTGCTTGCTTATTTCTTTCTTTAAGCAATGTTTTTTTTCTGCCCACTCTTCCGTAAGGTCCAGCTCTGTGGAGTGTATGGCTAAAAGTTTTCCTATGGACAGATACTCCAATCTCCGCTGTGGAGCTTTGCAGCTCCTTCAAGGTTATCTTTGGTCTCTTTGTTGCCTCTCTGATTAATGCCCTCCTTGGCTGGTCCCTGAGTTTTAGTGGGCGGCCCTCTCTTGGCAGGTTTGTTGTGGTGCCATATTCTTTCCATTTTTTAATAATGGATTTAATGGTGCTCCATGGGATGTTCAAAGTTTCTGATATTATTTTATAACCCAACCCTGATCTGTGCTTCTCCACAACTTAGTCCCTGACCTGTTTGGAGAGCTCCTTGGTCTTCATGGTGCCGCTTGCTTGGTGGTGCCCCTTGCTTGGTGGTGTTGCAGACTCTGGGGCATTTCAGAACATGTGTATATATATACTGAGATCATGTGACACTTAGATTGCACACAGGAGGACTTTATTTAACTAATTATGTGACTTCTGAAGGTAATTGGTTTCACCAGATCTTATTTAGGGGCTTCATAGCAAAGGGGGTGAATACATATACACGCACCACTTTTCCGTTTAAAACAAAAACGGATGACAGGCAGACAGGCATTTTACTTCATCAATTTGGACTATTTTGTGTATATCCATTACATGAAATCCAAATAAAAATCAATTTAAATTACAGGTTGTAATGCAACAAAATAGGAAAAACGCAAAGGGGGATGAATACTTTTCCAAGGCCCTGTACACTTGTTAGTCTACAATTATCTGTTGTAATTAAGTACTGATGTTTCTACCTTTGACCTGTTTAACTGCCACTATCAAATGTCTGCCAGTGTTGAATGTTATGGTTAAAGTTTGATGCATCTGTATCTGTGACACTGGGTGATTCTGTAGCAGCTGATGTTGTGACTTGCTTGGGTACTGTGTGTTCGGTGCTGTGTGCTTCTGTTCTGTATGTGTCTCCTCGATGCAACTTGTATTATAAAATTGGTTGTTTAGATCCTGGATGCTGATTGGATGAGAAGCGTTCCAAGTCGTGCTGTATTGGACCTCCATACCTGCTAAAAGTTCAATCTACAGTACATTATCACTGTGACTGGTCGACCTCAGAAGATTTGTTGGGTCAGAGCTATTAGCGTAATGGAAAAATAGAGAGTGAACAAATGTTAAAACCTCGACGGGATCGGTGTCCCCCCTAAATGTTAATTTACAAATGTTAATGATAGGTTGGAGGTTGGAATGATTATATCCGCGAATGCGAGAAGTTTTATGACTTTTTGTTTGTTGCTTTGGCCAAACAAAGTGATGTTAATTAGAATATGGGAGATACTGGGATTTGGCACACTTGGAATAATAAAAGCTGGGTTGAAACTTTTTTCATGGATAACTTCATCATGCTCAAATGGATATTCAATGTAAGCTTTATTTCTTTTTACTCATATACCAATAGGTGTCATTCTTTGCGAGGCATTGGAAAACCTCCTTGGGCTTTGTGGTTGAATCTGTGTTTAAAACTCACTGCTCGACTGAGGGAACTTACAGATAATTGTATGTGTGGAGTCCAGAGATGAGGTAGCCAAAAATCATGTTAACCCTTGTGTACTCTTAACATTCTGTATACTCCCCTTGTCCTAAGGGTCAAAAATGACCCGCCTTCACTAAACCCCTAAAATAAAGCAGCTTAATTGAATTTTAAACCCCAAATCTATTTAGCATGAAGAAACAACCTGTCATTCATCACAAACTTTGTGAATATCTGGGGTTTCCCTCTTCACAATGAAGAAAGACTGCATTTAATAATCAGTGGACACCACTCGTTTGTATTACAACACACCTGTCATAATTGTTTTCTTTACTAAAGTAGATGTTTATTATTATTATTATTATTATTATTATTATTGCTAAAGCTACTGCATAGGTGTTAACAATTTTTTTCACAACGCTTATCAGGCATCCAGGTAGGGTTGATCTTGTTCCATATCACGAAGGCATTGTATGAGGACACATCAATGATGTTATGGAAGATGACCAGGGGCCAGCGGGCAGTCATCCTCCTGTAGCTGTAAGTTCCAATCACCTTGTCCAGGTTGTCCACACCTTTGTTGTGGTTGTAGTCCAGGATGATGTCTGGCTTCCTGTCCTCACGGTCACTGATCTCAGCCGTTTTGTGCAGTGTGCTCAGGAGGACCACATTCTTGTTGCTCTTTGGGAGGTAAGAAACTAGAGTGGTGGTGGGGGTGAAGGCAAACTTTGATGAGAAGGCCTCTCTCCCTTGTTCTTTCTAACTGTGCCAACCATGGTGATCTTCCTCTTTAGGAGTTCAATCAGTAGCACACATAATCTCAATTTCTCATTGTGTGTGTGTGTGTCTCTTGTGGTTTTTGTAGTGTGTAAATGATTTTATAACTGCCGGGTTATAAATGACCCTAAGACAATCTTTGTACCCTGGTGGTGTACAGCTTTCATGGAAATACGAACAAAGGCGATGTTTCACTTTTTCTAATGTTGGGGTCACTCTTGGAAAAGTCCTCAAATTTCAAGTTGAAAAATATCATTTAGGGGGTTTTCTCTGCTGTTAAACATAGTGGCGGGTCATTTTTTACCCTTAAGACAAAACAATGGTTAAACACTATTATTGCACGCAGAGTCCATGCCACTTATTATGTAACTTGTTAAGCACATTTTTACTATTGACAATAGATATTTCAGCTTTTATATTTTTTATTAATTGAAAAAATATTCAAAAAAAGGTAATTCCACTTTGACATTTTGGGGTATTGTGTGTAGGCCAGTAACACAAAATCTAAATGTAATAAATGTTTAATTCAGGCTGTAACAACAAAATGTAGAAAAAGTCAAGGGGTGGGAATACTTTCTGAAGGCACTGTAGATTTCAGCATTGAGTCAAGAGCATCTTTATGTTCCTACAAGGAAATGGAGGCATCTAGATGGATTGCTTGATTGACAGAAGCAATGGAAGATCCAAAGCGTTAAGGAAGGACAGCATCATATGACATCTCAGATGTGTACAAGATAGAGTAATGCTACATTGTAATTATTTTGCCTCTATGGCCTATTTATTGCCTTACCCCCCTACTCTTCTACATTTGCACACACTGTACATAGATTGTTTCTGTTGTGTTATTGACTGTACGTTTGTTTATGTGTAACTCTGTGTTGTTTTTGTCGCACTGCTTTGCTTTATCTTGGCCAGGTCGCAGTTGTAAATGAGAACTTGTTCTCAACTGGCCTACCTGGTTAAATAAAGGTGAATTCAAAAATAAAATAAAAGAGTAAAAAGTAGTTAAGGCTTCATTGATTTGAGAAGGGAGGGTAAAGAGTGCACCGTCCTTATTTTTAATCATATATTAATTGCTGCCCAGTGTTTCCGACTGCTTTAGTCTCCATGCCAACAGCCTACTAGGTCTCTCTGCATTTTTTGCCTTGTTCTCAAGTGGAAAAAGACTTCCTCAGAACTTGTAACATTTTGTATTCAGCTTTCTAATGGTTAAATGCCTCTGCCTGTCATCCGTTTAATCACCTTTCATCATTCTCTGCCAGACACCCCAATCTTCACATGAATCTTTCACTTGATCGCAATCAAAACACCTTTAGTTTTGTTAGCAGCACATGAATGAGATATAACCTTATCGTGTTCATTTTGAAATAGATTAATATCTGTTGTCGTTAAGTGTGTCTTGAATGGTGAGCTAAAGAAATGTATGTCTAAGTAGCTCCAACATTGTATTATTTTTACCAGCGAGTTAAACCCCCGCACATTTAAAGTTGTTTCGTTTAGACTGAACATCTAATAGCTTGAGATATAACGTAGACAGTCAGTATGGATTGTAAATACGACATATAGAAAATAAAGTAAATATGAAATAAAAATACAACAAATAGTGAGCCACTGTGGTGGTGTTGCTTCAGGTTTGGAGTAGATACATACTGTTAACCTCCCCCAAACACACACACACACGCGCACACACGCAAACACACAAACATCCAACCTCAGGCTCATGCAGGTAAGATCACAAAAAATAAAAGTACACACAGTCATCTATACATGGCCGAAAAAAAACAGACTTGCGATGTGCCTGCATGTACAGTCGTAACCTTTGGAGAGGAGTGGCCCTTTGCACAAGGATGGATGTGTAAAATATCTAGTCCTGGCTGATGTAACTCGGATACCTCCCCCCAATACACAAACACAATAATCCCTAATGGAGAACCTTCACCCCAGACACCTCTGTATAGTCAGTCTGTTGTGATATGATATGCCACCAAGACAATATTATGCCCCGTATCTGCCTCCTCTCTGACCCCACGTTTCATAAATAAAAGCTAAAAGCACTAGATGAAATTCCTGTTATATCACTGCAACATAATTTCCAGGTGAACAAAAAAGAGAGCAGTAGCTGATAAAACCAATCAAAGACAAATGCAGTTTAATACAATAATTCAAGGAGACATCTCTGTAACAGAAGCATACAAAATATCTAACGGGCCTCTTGTTGACTGGCCCTTTTAAGACAGTACGAAATGCTCTGTAAACATCAATCCGAGAGGCTTGTACAAAGTCACAAAAAAAGACAGTATCATTGCCAGCTGCCACACTATCACAGTGTTGATAATGCCATCAATACAATAATAATCAGTGTGTCCTTGGTCCTTACACCTTCAGTAGCTCTGGCGTCAAACAATATCAAATTATATGAGTATAAGCCATAGCATTCAGTATCATCAAACTGTACACAAATGAGTGTCACAAATAGAACACTGAAAATCATGTGTATTACAGAAAGGGAAACATAAATATTATTATGATATGGGGATAGTTTAGTGTGAGGCACATATATATTTTTGTTCAGTATAGATGTACAACATACTACACTTCCACACCTCATCCCCAGGTGGCAGCACCAGCTGGGTCAGGGGGTTAGCTCTGCCAGGAAGCCTTAATAATTACTTAGGTGTGGACAATCAGGATTTATTGACGGATCTATACTGGCAGCATCCATGGAAATGTTGCTTGAATCTGAAAGGAATGGAAAAGGGTGAAATCAACAAATGGAACGAAATGAGCAAAAGTTGTAGTGGAAGACAAGGATCTATCCAATAATGCATTTCTTGTTGGACCATGTTTTCTGGACAAAGAGGCTCATTTGGAAAATCCATGTGAACTGTTGAAGATGGTGAAGAGAGCAGTGGGAAAGATGGATTAAATCAAGGTGACTAGAAGATGCCTTGTTTTGGTTAATTGTTTTGATGAAGAACAGAAGAAATGTGCATTGGATCTGGCAAAATTGCCTACATCGGAAGTAACATGTATTATACATAAAGTGTTGTTAGATCTAGATGTCGAGTACCTTATTCAGAAAATTCCAGGAGTGGTCAGTACATGTCGCCTGACCGATATGGTACATGGAAAGAAGGAGAAAAGCCTATTGATACTATTGTTGTTTGAGGAGACTCTACCTGCACATGTGAAGCTTGGATATGTGAGGTATGCGGTGAGAGCATTTCTGTCCAAACCACTACAGTGTGGGATTTGCAAAAGATATGCCCACATGTCAAATGTTCGCAGATGGGAGAAGTATGTTATTGAAGAATCTGTGAATGGAAAATGTTGCATATGCAGTAAGGATAATACTCCAGACTTTTTTAAGTGCCTTGTTAGGGTGAAAGAGGTCGAGGTGTCAAGGATCAGGGCTGTACAGCAGATCTCCTATGTGGAGGCGGTGAAGAGAGTCGAAGGGGCAAGAGGCCACAGTGCTGAAGAAGATATGGTGATAGATGCACCTCAACCAGTTGCAAATGTTTTAAGTCAATCAAGTGATCTGGATACACTCATTGTGAAGAAAGTGGATTTTGTAGCATTTATAGCCACAGTTATTAATTGTAATGCACAAATGTCTAAGAAGTCCAATAAGCTGGACATAATTATAACTGCAGCTGAGAAGTTTTTGGGGCACCCAAGGCTTCATGGAAGAAGCACTTGTCAGCAAGAAAATGTCCCACCCTCACAAGATCCTTCTGAGCCTGTGAAGGGACCTGATTAGAATGTTGGATTTTAACAGAAGAGCATTTATTTTTGATAGTTTGTATGATTATTTTTTAGCCCTAATTATTCGTTTTTGGTATCTTTATTATCCACCTGCACAGTAGGTGGCGGAACGCACATCCAATTGTTGCTAATGCCATTTAACACAATTTAAGTAAAGCAGTTTTAACCCCCCCACCAAGCAACT
This sequence comes from Salmo salar, assembly GCF_965601325.2. Classification (NCBI taxonomy): domain Eukaryota; kingdom Metazoa; phylum Chordata; class Actinopteri; order Salmoniformes; family Salmonidae; genus Salmo; species Salmo salar. Next base: position 50,597,579 of record NC_138310.1, on the reverse strand, counting down.
TCATTTTGGACACATGTTTACTGTATAGGGTGTCACACCTTGATCTGTTTCACTTGTCTTTGTGATTGTCTCCACCCCCCTCCAGGTGTCACCCATCTTCCCCATTATCCCCTGTGTATTTATACCTGTGTACTCTGTTTGTCTGATGCCAGTTTGTTTTGTTAATTCAGACCTACCAGCATTTTTTCCCTTGCTCCTGTCCTGTCTATAGTGCCTGTTTCCTAGTTTTCCCGGTTTTGACCATTCTGCCTGCCCTGAGCCTGCCTGCCTTCCTGTACCTTTGTCCCACTACTCTGGATTACCGACCTCTGCCTGCCCTGACCCTGAGCCTGTCTACCGTCCTGTACCTTTGTCCCACTACTCTGGATTATCGACCTCTGCCTGACCTGACCCTGAGCCTGCCTGCAATCCTGTACCTTTGCCTGCCCGTGTTCGATTTAATAAACTTTTGTTACTTCGCCATTGTCTGCACCTGGGTCTTACCTTCAAACCTGATAATATGGGGGGGGGGGGGGGGGGGGGCATTGGACACTTAGTTGGAGCAATTCTGCGGGTTGTCTGGGAGGCAGCCTATTACTGTGGTAACCTCACAGCCCCTCAGTAACCCAGCTGCTAGCAGCCGTCTCATTGGTCACTCCACCTTGTCGGGAGAGGTGAAGAAGGTTTTTTACGATGTGTTCTCCAGGATAGAAGCTGCCCAGAAGCTAGTCCAGCTTCAGCAGGACTCCTGCAGTGTGGCAGACTATGCTGTGGATTTCCACACTTTGGCAGCGGAGAGTGCTTGGAACTAGGAAGCACTGTTCGATATGTTCCTGCACGGTGTCTCTGAAGAGGTCAAGGACGAGCTTGCAGCTTGGGAGTTACCTACCGATCTCAATTCCCTCATTGCTTTGACCATCCGAATCGATGGACGACTACGGGAACAACGGACAGAGAGGAAATTTGACTTCGCTAGCATGTCCAGGGATTCCACCTTGCTTTCGAGTCATCCCGGATGTCCCCGACAATCCCCTTGCCGAGAGAACCCGAGGCTTCCAGACCTTTCCTGAGAGTCGCCGAAGATGGCTGAGTCACCACTTCCTGAGCCTATGCAACTAGGTAGAGCTGGGCTGTCGCCAGTGAAACAGCAATACAGGATCAACATGAAGAGTTGTCTGTATTGCGGAACTCTTGGTCATTTTGTGGCCTCTTGTCCTTTAAAAAGACCAGGCTCACTGGTAGGATTGAGTACTCTGGTGGGCCATATGGAGAACTTTCCTGCTTCTCTTGCTCGCACCCCTTTTCATACCATTCTGCTGCATGGAAACCAGTATAAATCTCTCTGGGTCCTCATTGACTCTGGGTCCGATGACAGCTTTTTGGACGCCACCCTGGCTTCCGAGCTGAACATCCCCACACAGTCCCTCTCCACTCCCATGGATGTTAGAGCACTGAACGGGCGCTCTATAGGCCGGGTCACTCATAATACCACTCCCATCAACCTACGGGTGTCAGGGAATCACAGCGAGACTAGTCAATTCCTGCTCATCAAGTCTCCTCAGATTCCCGTGGTTTTGGGATTCTCCTGGCTCCAGTGACACAATCCCCTCATCAACTGGACTAATGGTGCCATCATTGGCTGGAGTCCGTTCTGCCATGCCCAGTGTCTGAAGTCAGCGCAACCTGCCCCGGGACGTCTTCCTGGGGGCTTGGAAGGTGCCCCGGACCTTTCCGTCATTCCCGCGGAGATCCAGGACCTTCGGGAGGTGTTTAACAAGGCCCGTGCCACTTCACTTCAAGCCTCTCCAGAGGGCCACCGTGTTTTCTAAGCTGGATCTACGGAACGCCTACCACCTGATACGGATACGGGATGGGGATGAGTGGAAGACTGCCTTCAATACGGCCAGCGGCCACTACGAGTATTTTGTCATGCCATTTGGCCTCACCAACATCCCTACTGTGTTCCAGGCTCTGGTAAATGATGTTCTCTGCAACATGTTGAACCGGTTCGTCTTCGTCTACATTGATGACATCCTTCTTCTTCTCCCGCTCCCCCAAAGAACATGAGCTCCACGTCTGACAGGTTCTTCAACGCCTCCTGGAGAACCAGCTGTTTGTTAAGGGCAGAGAAGTGTGAGTTCTATCGCTCCATCATCCCCTTTCTGGGGTACATCATCTCCTCTGGGAGTGTCCAGATGGATCCGGGAAGGTGAGAGCAGTGGTGGATTGGCCCCAGCCTTCGTCCAGGGTGCAGCTGCAACATTTCCTGGGGTTTTCCAATTTCTATCACCGCTGCATCCGGGGATACAGCACCCTGGATTCCCCCCTGTCAGCACTCACCTCTCCCAAGGTTTCGTTCTCGTGGTCCCCTGCTGCTGACCGGGCATTCTGGGACCTCAAACACTGCTTCACCCTTGCTCCCATCCTGGTTCATCCTGACCCTTCCCATAAGTTCGTGGTGGAGGCTGATGCGTCTGATGTAGGAGTGGGGGAGGTCCTGTCCCAGTGTTCTGCCCTGGACCTGAAGCTACAGTTGAAGTCGGAAGTTTACATACACTTAGGTTGGAGTCATTAAAACTCATTTTTCAACCACTCCACAAATTTCTTGTTAACAAACTATAGTATTGGCAAGTCAGTTAGGACATATACTTTGTGCATGACACAAGTAATTTTTCCAACAAATGTTTACAGACAGATTATTTCACTTATAATTCACTGTATCACAATTCCAGTGGGTCAGAAGTTTACATACACTAACTTGACTGTGCCTGTAAACAGCTTGGAAAATTCCAGAAAATGATGTCATGGCTTTAGAAGCTTCTGATAGGCTAACTGACATCATTTGAATCAATTGGAGGTGTACCTGTGGATGTATTTCAAGGCCTACCTTCAAACTCTGTGCGTCTTTGCTTGACATCATGGGAAAATCAAAAGAAATCAGCCAAGACCTCAGAAAAAAATTGAAGACCTTCACAAGTCTGGTTCATCCTTGGGAGCAATTTCCAAATGCCTGAATGTACCACGTTCATCTGTACAAACAATAGTACACCATGAGTATAAACACCATGAGTATAAACACCATGAGACCATGCAACCGTCATACCTCTCAGGAAGGAGACGCGTTCTGTCTCCTAGAGATTAACGTACTTTTGTGCAAAAAGTGCAAATCAATCCCAGAACAACAGCAAAGGACCCTGTGAAGATGCTGGTGGAAACAGGTACAAAAGTATCTATGTCCACAGTAAAACAAGTCCTATATCGACATAACCTGAAAGGTCGCTCAGCAAGGAAGAAGCCACTGCTCCAAAACCGCCCTAAAAAGGCCAGACTACGGTTTGCAACTGCACATGGGGACAAAGATCGTACTTTTTGGAGAAATGTCCTCTGGTCTGATGAAACTAAAATAGAACTGATTGGCCATAATGACCATTGTTATGTTTGGAGGAAAAAGGGGGAGGCTTGCAAACCGAAGAACACCATCCCAACTGTGAAGCACAGGGGTGGCAGCATCATGTTGTGGGGGTGCTTTGCTGCAGGAGGGACTGGTGCATTTCACAAAATAGATTGCATCATGAGGAAGGTAAATTATGTGGATATATGGAAGCAACATCTCAAGACATCATTCAGTAAGTTAAAGCTTGGTCGCAAATGGGTCTTCCAAATGGACAATGACCCCAAGCATACTTCCAAAGTTGTGGCAAAATGGCTTAAGGACAACAAAATCAAGGTATTGGAGTGGCCATCACAAAGCCCTGACCTCAATCCCATAGAACATTTGTGGGCAGAATTGAAAAAGCACGTGCGAGCAAAGAGGCCTACAACCCTGACTCAGTTACACCAGTTCTGTTAGGAGGAATGGGCCAAAATTCACCCAACTTATTGTGGGAAACTTGTGGAAGGCTACCCGAAACGTTTGACCCAAGTTAAACAATTTAACGGCAATGACATTTCACATTATTAAAATAAAGTGGTGGTCCTAACACAGTGATTTTTTACTAGGATTAAATGTCAGGAATTGTGAAAAACTGAATTTAAATGTATTTTGCTAAGGTGTATGTAAACTTCAGACTTCAACTGTACATCCCTTCACCTTCTTTTCCCATCACCTCAACGCCACGGAGAAAAACTACAATGTGGGAAATTGTGAGCTTCTCGCAGTGAAGATGGCATTGGATGGATGCACCAACCACAAAAATCTTGAGTATCTCCGTACCACCAAACGTCTCAACACTAGGCAAGCTAGATGGGCCCTGTTGTTCACACGGTTCAACTTCTCCCTCTCATATCGACCGTGATCCAAGAATGTCAAGCCGGATGCACTGTCTTGCCGTTATAGCCCCACAGCTATTACCCCGGATACCGAGACCATCTTGTACCTTTGCCTGCCCGTGTTCGATTTAATAAACTTATTGTTACTTCGACATTGTCTGCACCTGGGTCTTACCTTCAAACCTCATAATAGGGGATGAATTTGTTACATACAGTACATCTCTGATCTTGTCAATATCAGATTCGAAAAGCTCCCTGGTCTTTGTAGTTGAATCTGTGTTTGAAATTCAGCACTTGACTGAGGGACCTTACAGATGTTGTATGTATGGGGGACAGTGGAAGGGATAGTCATTATAAAATCATGACAACCCCAATTATTTCACACAGAGCGTGTCCATATCATGTGTTATGTGATTTCTTATGCCACATTTTACTTCTGAACTACTTTAGGCTTGCCTAAACGAAGGGGATGAATACTTATGCAACGACTATATTTGATGAGATTTTTTTTTTTTTACTCTAAAGAATAAGGCCTGATTATTTCTCCATGGTTCTGACTTTACCTGCTCGTTGCACATTGGCTTGTATCAATCACTGCGTTCGATAATCCGGGTACTATTTATATGACGATTGACGACGACCATTCAAACATTCATGTATTTTTAACACCAGCTGCTTTTGAAGTTATTAGCCATAATTGCAGGGGCTTACCTTTGTTTTAAGAAGACATAAGGGCTCCCGAGTGGTGCAGAGGTCTAAGGCACTGCATCTCTGTGCTAGAGGCGTCAGTAAAGACCCTGGTTCGATTACAGGCTGTATCACAATTGGCCGTGATTGGCAGTCCCATAGGGAGGCGCACAATTGTCCCAGCGTCGTCCAGGTTAAGGTTTGGCCAGGGTAGGCTGTCATTGTAAATAAGAATTTGTTCTTAACTGACTTGCCTAGTTAAATAAATAAAATAAATAAAAATACACTCCAAATAGCCTACCTTACCGCTCTGAGGTGTCTGCATGGTCCTAAAGCACACCGTTGCCTCGTTTTGTATCACATTCCAATGATAAAACTGGGGGGGACAAAATTTCAGAATGTGGGGGGGACATATCCCCCAGTCCCAAGTGAAAGTTCGTCCCCTGCATAATTGTACAGTTAGTGTAGGGGGCCCCTTCGAATGATGAATAGAGAGTCTTAATATGTCACAATTACGACTTGAATGAACTTAGCAATGTCAGTTTAAGTCAACAATGAAGAATCGCTAAACATTGCATAACGTGTAAATCTTACATAATACCAAAAGGTAAATGTTTATTCTCTTCACCGCTAGAGGGCAGCAATAAACCAGGGGATTGTAGTACAAGTAAGTAGCACTTCAACATAAACCTGGTATATGCAAAACATCATCACTTTGAAAATGTAATCATACTATCAGAACTATTGGTATCTACATAACTTCCACAGTTAGCCATATGCAAGTAGATCAAAGGGTTTTCAAAGACTGTCAATACATGTATGGATTGGTCTAGGTCTACATATTTATAATTCATATTATCACAAAGTCTATTGTTTAAAGCAGTGCATACGAATCCTCTTATGGATTACAGTTGGGATATTTTGCATTGGTTTTTCAGTCAGTCCCTTGGATGTCTCCAAAGTTTTGCCTGAATGATCTTTGCTTATAACTCTCAGACGAACACACACACCCATCTCTGCTACACCTCCTCCTCCTCCTCCTCCTCCTCCTCCTCCTGGTGAACAGTTGGGACATTCAACTGAAAGCCTCTACACTCCCTCCCTCCCTTCTCGTAGTCCCCAATAAATCTGCTCCCTGGACCTATGACTTCTCAATGGACTTGCAAATCGCCCTCCCCTGCTTCGGCCCATTTCCATAGGCTAGCATTAGCATACAGATGTTAGTAAGAAAAAGAGAGAGCAGTCTCACAAAAGGGCTACGCTCCGAGGAGAGCCCCATGCCTTTTCATGTCTTGCAGTAACCCCCTCCATCCCAACTTTTCAATATAATGACCGATCGCTATTGTCTGGGATTATTCAGCAGGGTCCTAGCACCAGAATGCCAGAACAAAGCCAAATAATAAACACACAAAACCGAATTTCTGTTCCCTTCTGTGTATGTGTGTGTCCAAATAAAATATCATTTTTGTATCATGTTCTCATTTTGTGCAGAGATACATTTTTGTTCAATTTTCATCATAAACATTTTATCCTACTATTTTTCCTCTTAGAAAGCATTGGCCTAAATAATTATACAAGTATTTATCTGTTAACGTCACTTTTTCTAAGATAATAAATAATATCACTTTATTGCATGACAGTGATGGTATAAGGTGCCTCTAAGTATAACAAGTCAGTGAGACAGTGATATCCAAAAGTTTTATTTTGAACCAAACAGGTAAAAATATATTAAGATAGAAACCGGGATTCATATCCCATGGAATGTAAACAATACACTTAAATTATATAGAAACCAACATAATATAAAACCGACACTATCATTTTTGCTTTGAAAAACAAAATAAATACGTTTTAATTTAACAAATGCAAAGCCTTGTTTGTTTTTCCAACACAGTTAAGGCTAAAGAAAAGCTCAGTCCTTTCTTGCTGAAGATGGGCCACAAAGACAAGTTCATTGTAAGATAAAATACACATAGTAATTCATGCCACTTTGTCTAATAACAGCTGGTGTGCAAAGAGACCAAGATGTTGATGTAACCCATATTGCTCATACATTGTGGCAACATTGTTTTCCTATGTTATTACCTCACGTACCCCGAGGAAGGCACAGTGATGCCGAAACGTTGGTAAATACCCATTCAAATTGCTCGGAGTTTATATATGGAATGTGCGACTTCATTTTGATAGTTTGTAGTTTATTCGCCGTTAGTCAGCAACCTCCACACAAACAAAAAATGTTGTGTGTGCGCCAGCTCATGTTTTTTAAATTACCTCACGTAACACCACAAATCATGTTTTAATATTATAAAAACAGTCAAAAAATTGTGTATGAGAATCCTGTCTCACTGAGTAAGCAAAACTGGATGAATGTTTCAGTTTTCTTTTAAACTTGAACTTGAATGGTGAAAACGCTGAACCCAAACTAAACGCTGAAATGCACTTGTTGTGTTAGATCACATAAAATACCTCCTGTAGCATCTTGCTATGACCGGTGAGGGCAATAAGTCTATTTACTGATTGAACAAGATAACTTGTAACACAAGTATTGCCTTCACTGGCATAACGCGATGGTGGTGGACATGGCTCTGGCAGTGTCTACACTCAAGCAATTCAAAGTTCTAAAGCTACGTGAGCTCAAACACAAAGCGAAGAGTAAAGCATGTTCTTCTGCATCACATACAAATGCACAACACAATTATAAACAAACTCTGTAAAACATACAAAATAAATACATCTAAAAAAAAAAGCCCTATAGTTAGACTACCTGATAATACTGTCAATTAGTTGCCTTTACTAAAGGCTATATTTTGTTTACAGTAGGCCTAGCTACATTTTTGGATACATTTCAACATTTACTCTGCCTACAAGACAAGATACTATGTTCAGCTTTGGTTACACTCTAAAGGGCAAGGCTATAAGGAGAACCATTGAAGTTGTAAAAAGCACACGTGTGCACAGTAGGTTTGTCCTTCTACCAAGCCCAAAAGTATCATTACTGACATATTTTTTCGAAATGGGTACAAAACAATTCCCCAACATAACTCTCTCAGCAAAGACACCACGGATACTGTAAAGATAGTTTAGGCACCCATAGTAGCTAAAACGAGTATACAACAGTATACATTGACGTTATGAAATAAAAAAATAAAAAATGTCGTCTAGCTTTACAACACTGAGCAGAATTCCTCTGTTTAGATGAGAATGCAATGTCCAGTTAAAGTTTAGTCATCTGAGACAGAGAGGCGGCTAAAGATAGGGAGACGCCTGCCCTCAAGGCCAGGGGACTCACAACCACTCAGGCTACTGGAGCTGGTATAGCCTTCCTGGTCGGAAAGAGAGTCAGGTGAAGCACACCGCTGCGTGGCAGGCAGGCCGGTGAATGAGAAGGCATTGCGGTGAGAGTTATGTGCAGCAGACTTTTGCGCACAGACAGTTTGGCACTTAGAGTCAGTGATGGCGTAAAAGTGAGGGTTGTTATTAATCTGATCGTTTCCGAAGTCAGATGAGAACGGGTAGTTGTGCTTTAGTGTAGCAGGTTCTAGAAACAATGGGGACTGCAGTTCTGGGCTACCTGTGGAGGGCGGGGATGATACTGAGGAAGCCCTGGAGAACAGCATGGTCTCTGGAACGGGTTGGAATCCGGTCAGCGCTTGGGGAGAGGAGAAGCCAGCGAAACTAATGCTGTGACGCAGCAGCTGTGGGCGTTCTCTCATCTTCTGTCGCTGAGGTGGCGCTCCGCCATCGGGCCCGAGCTGCTCGTCCGCATTATGGATGAAGTGACAGCGGGCGCCATAGGGGCAGAAGCCAATGGTGTGGAACGTGCGGCAAGGTTCGGTTTTGTACTTCGGGTGCCTGCTCAAGTCACGCTGCTCATCCGTGCCGTGGGCAAACTGACACTTGGCTCCGTATTTGCATGTGCCACTCTCCTCGTAAGTGCGGCACATTTCGGTTTTGTACCGGGTGGAGATTGGAGGGGAAGGGGCGAGTGACTTTGGAGATGACAGGCAGCTGGTGCTGATACTTAGGCCGGGTGGGGGCATCAGAGGAGGGGTGGTGGGGAGCTGCTGCTCGCTGTACCCGAGGCTGCCAACATGGCCCTCTATCATGCTGACCGAACGGTCCACACGGAATGGGATGAGGTTGAGAGAGGAGCGGGGCAACTGTTGCTGGTGTTTCAGGCTCCACTGCTGGTTAGCAGTGTTAGTAAGGGCCCAGCAGGCTGGCTCGCCGATTGGGTCCACACTGCCGCTGTTGAACTTTGAGTTGGGCAGGGTAACCGGGCATAGTGAGTGTCTGCGCTGAAATCCCACGACGCGCTGCATCTGCGTGGTGGCTGGTGCGCCATCTGGCATGTCCAGACCACGGAAATTCTATCACACAAGAGAAGAATAAAGTCACATTCCAAGGCCGGGGATTCAAGCCATGGTCAAGCTAATACAATGTAAATATATGCTGAACCAAATAAACAGTAAACAGCAAGCAAACACAATAGCCCATGTCAAGTTCCAAAAGTTGGCTATAGTGCGCTTGGTTTGACATGGAATGAATGACAGATGGAAACCGTTACGCAAGGGAATCAGAAAGTTTGAAGCCTTTTCTTTTTAGCCAAAACGTTGATAAAAAAGTCACACATACAACTCCAAGGTACAATTATTAAATGCTATATTTGATAGTGTATTATTTACCATTTTAAATAAAAACGTATAACTTTCAGACATGTGCTATATAGCCTGATGTATTAATAAAGACTTCAAAACATCTTACCTTGCAGAACTCATCCTCCAGTTCCAAAAACGGCGTTAGGAAGTCGGATGGCATTGTACTGATGCCTCAGTCAGGTTATCCCACTTCACAGTAGAGTGTGTTCTGTGTTGGTGCAGGAAGACTCTCTAATCAAGCGCTTCTGAAGTTTCTCAGCCATCTGTTGGAATCCCAATAAATAGTTGAGAAGCCTAGCTCCACCCACATGTTGGTGACAAGGCGTGTCTTGCGTGGAGGGGATGCCTCTTGAGTTGTAGCAGTAGGCTTCTCCCCCCATTCACGTTGATATGCTGGGTCCATGCTGAAACAAATATGTGGAAGTTGATATACAACACTTTAACATACAGGCCTCCTATAGGCTATACTTCATAGTTTAAACATACATCCAAACAGCCACATATTTACACTAGGCGTCTGTTAGTGGGGTTAGTTGTTGGTCTAAATATTTGTCCAAATAAATTGACTGTGTATGCCATTTATGAATTCATTATATGCCTCTCTCTGGTGGTTGTAAGTCATGGGAAAGTGAAGCTTCAATATAATTATAATTGCACTTATTTGTTTATTGGATATGACTGCTGCGGTATGCAAGGGTGAGCACATTTTCATCTCTTTGACCCATTGGGTCGTTATGGTCTAATATAATATGGGGATGTATTTTGTGGCATGTTTGTCATGTCAAAGGCCCAGAATTGGATATGAAACCATGTCTGGAGGAGAGAGGAAATCTACAATGCCCTTCAACTATGATGTTATTTAAGGTATTCAGTTGTAAATGGCTGCCATAACACAGGCACAAACCACAACAAGGGCCCCACCCTTAACTCAAATGCCCTGCTGTCAAACTGTATTGTATTTTGAGTAAAGTGGGGAGGATGGGGTTCGCCTGTCTGGCAGATAACAGAGGTAGTTGTATGAAATGCAATATGCTCCATAACTAACCAAACCCTGCGGGCTGATTACATGCTTATTACAGGCTTATGTGCTCTTTTTCTAAACCTTATGCACAGAACAGAACACATTCTACCAGAGACATTGTGGAAAAGTCCAACTAGACAGGGTTATTAGGCTCACAGTGGGTGGGAGAGCATACTCAAACATTTGAAAGATAGTGTAGGCAAATTCAAGAAGGGCAAATGCTTACAAAGGATGGGAAAAGCTTACAAACCCCAACACTTTCAACTGAAACTTAATTTGTTTGGCATTTTGTTCAACACAGATGTAGGATGTTAATATGATCTCCCTGTTACAGGAGAACTTTCCTGCAATGCAGGTATCCCATTTACAACTCATGGTGTATTTGAGGTTTAAAAGGCCACTTTGAAATTTCAGACTTGATTTTTCCTTACAAAAAAATATCAAACCCAACAAAACGTATCATTAATTCAAATCCACATAATTTCCAGTTGCTGCAGGATTATTTTCCTTCTCTAGCAAACTGGCTCAAATTAAGATCCTACATCTGTATGTCTCCTGATGCCTGAATGTAGGCCTCGTTCTGACTCTTTCCCTCCCTACCTGACGTTTGGTGATGCGCACCGAAAATAACCCTAAAATCTACATCATTATGCATAGTACATGGGTAAAAACACTCCGGAAACATTTCCGTAGAACCTTTCAGTCGACAGAGAGCACTGTCCCTTTAAACCACTGTGATGCCTTGTCATCAACAGTAGAGTCAACATTTCTTACCATTCTGTAAGAACGGAGATAGGGCCCAGCCATCAGTCTGCTATCCCAGGATGACACTTGTTGTTTTGAAGTAGATAAGGAGGAGGGTTGGTTAATTAGGGCATGAAAAGACAAGCAACTGAAACTAAGGTTGCTGTTTGTCGAGTCACTGTGTCAGTAAACCAGATTAAAGTCTATCTACACAATGACGAGAGACAGTGTCAATTGTCTTTAGTGACAACAGTGAGAAAAAAACTCACTATACTGCCGGGTGACAGTATATTGCTCTTTTAGGGACTGTCTCATGCAGGAGTCTGATTCATAGTAATAAAGGCTCATTTTAAATGCTATTTTATAGCTTTATCTCATGCTGGTATCTGTCTATTAGACATTGTGCATTCTACCACTCTCCTGACACAGTTTAGTTTCTCTCGTGCTGTTTTTGTGAGGCTGTAGAGAGGTAGAGAGAAAGGTGGAGGGGCCTCCACAGCCATAGCCACCCCCGACAAAGAGAGAGAAAAGAGACAGGGATGGCCCAACTCCGAAAAGAGACAATTATCAGGGCACAATCAATGTCCTCCCGGAGGCATGGTATGGTTCCACCAATTATGCTTGAGCGATGGTGCTCACTGGGGTAACAATGGGATTATGCAGACGCCGGCCTGGGCCTTCTCCCTCTGATTGGCCCTGCTCTATGTGAGCCATACCAGCATGCCTCTGTCAGATTCCTGTGCATGGATCTATAGTGGTACATGGAAAGGGCTTTGTTAATGATTAGACAATCAGGTCACAATGGCAGAGCCATCACACAAGAGGGGGTGCAATGGCTGTTATAGTTGTTGCTTTTGACCCTCAATGGGAACGTCTCAGCTTCTTTATGGTGTCTGACTTCTAGGACCTTTTTTGTCTTAGTAAAGCAGCCCACTGATGCGTCTCCAAGCTGCTATACAATAGGCATACTCTAATGCAAAGCCGCAGCAACATTTTGCCAGTTAAATATTGTTTTCTCTACAAATGATTTATGACTTTTATGACCACAATGAGTGTTTCATGAAAATTACAGTGTGTGCGCGATTCAAAAACTGTGATGCTCAATGGTTTCCTTACAGCGTTTGTGGTCAGTTGCTGTAACAGTCTGGCGTTAGCCCTTATCTGCCTACAATCATGACTGGTAGATGTATTGTTTTTCTTGCAGGAAGGCATGACTTAGCAACTGATTCCGTTGTGTGGTGGCCGTTACATAATCCATGATAACTGCCGAGGCTATCAGGGCTGAGAGAGGTAAACGGTAGCAGTGAGGTTTTGGTCCTAACCAGGACCCACTCCCCAGAGGAAAGGAAAACAAGTGGGTGAAGTCTGACCGTTAGTTTTTATACAGGCAATACAGTTAACTCATTCTGTGTATTGGTGTTCAAATTTTAGCGGTTGCGGGCAACAGAGAACGGTCACATTGCAAAAGGGAAACTGTTGGAACTATAAATAAAATGGTTTTAGGAGAGGGAGAGACATGTCTTGGCATGTGTTGTCTTGACATGCTGCTTCTCATTACACATTCTTAACGTTTTGATTTTGTAATTTAAAACATGTTTAAATAACATCACACTATATGAAGAAATGGTTGAAGTAATTATTAAATTGTCATTACATGATAATCCCAAGCCATAATTGCACTAGCATTACTAGCTAGCTTTCTTGTTGTTACAAAGGGAAGCCTTTTGCTGCTTGTGTCTGAGATGCCATCCACAGTGACATTTATTAGTAATGCACAAAATATCCTGCTATCCCTCCCCTTCCTCTATCTTTCACCCTTTCACTGGAGCTTCCAGTTCCCCCATTCCAGCCCCAGAGCAAGATAGTTTCACAGAGCCTATGTTGGAGCTCCAAACCCCACCCCCACAGACTTCGCCCCCCCAAACGATCCAGGCCTGCCCTCATTGTGCGCCCCTCACAAGAGTCCCTTTGTTGTGGCCCTACATATGCCAGGCCAGAAATACGCTCTGCGGCTCAGATAAACATGGCCTGGCTGTAAACACGTCTGGAGCTCTGGAGGGCCAGGCAGGATGGGGAAGGAGGACCATGCCAGGGCCCAGACGCAGGCAGGCCGAGGGATAGCTCACCTTCTCAGCACAGTCAATAGCTACAGGAACAGACACATATACCTATAGGATGAGGGCTCTTTCCTGTGTGTAAAAGTCCTCAGAGTCTTGTCCCTGTCTGGGTTGTTCTGGGGGACAGGGTAACGTGAGGTTCCCACAGACATCCGCTCAGGAACAAACAAGCCCCTCATTTAACGCGGTGCTACAGTTTCACAGCAAACATTTGTACATTCACACACAGGTGAAGGATTAGATCGTACAAACAACGTCAACAGAGCGGCAACATTGTAAAACACCCTCCCGTTGTTGCAAGTTCCCTATTTAACATATGTCAGGGATGTCCAGAACACATATAGTATTGCATGTAGTCAGAACTTCCCTTGCATTGACTTCCCTGTCTGGGTACTTTTTCTCTTCTGTGTACATACATACGTGTGTTTGTTTTCTGGATGCGCTAGGGTTGGTTGGATACATTTGAAAGGGAAACCAATGGCAACATTGAGGTTAGGTCAGACAGAGCAGCAGGTGGTAAGTTAAATGTGTTGCTGGTGAATGAATAAGAACTTAGCTTAACTTTAACGACAGAGAGAAACCTACCTACCGCATGTGTGGATGCTACATTTTAAGCTTAGCTAATATCTGTCCCAACATGTTGCCTTTGAGAAGACCCAAACAAACCAGTGATAAACGTGAGAGTTAGGAGAGTATTTCCTGCATCACACAAGTTATCTGTTACTCCCTCTACTGGTATTGATAACCACTTGTTAATATCATCTTATGTGTGCCAAGCATCCCTTAAGATGGAAGCCTCCATTAAATGATTGGATGTAATAAGTGTATTAGACTCAGAATGACAAGTTCCCACTAGGAAGACACTGCGTTAGGTAAAAATGCACAAACCCAAAACAATATGGAGATATTGGTAAGGGAGTAGGGGTTTGCATGACACCACACATATGCAAATTATTAGGCAATAGATGGGCCATACTGACAATTTATCTTAACACACGCTTGCTGAGTCTTCCCTAACTGGCCTTTCTCATGGATTGTGTGTCAATTAGAGCATTTCCATATGCAGGTGGAGTTGAATGGATGTGAATGGCTCTGTTTGTATAAGTACTACCTATTGTTGTCACCCAGTGTTTGTATGGTGGTCCCAGTAGGGATCACAGAAGGCTATCTCCATGCACTGTATGTAAGCATGGGCCTATTTGCTATTTCACAGCAATGCATAGCAGGCCAATTGTGAAAGAATTAGTGTTATACCTACACTGCAGAATTAACTACCATACAAGTATTTCCTGGCAGTCAATATCCTAGAATTAAGCAACATATGTAAATGTAACCAGTACATTGCAGATAAAAATAAGTTACTACATTATTGTAAGTTAAAGTTAAAAAAAATGACTAAACATACAAATATTTTCTTTTGAGGTTTCAGATTGTGGTTGTCCTCGAATCAGTGTTTTAGTGGTGTGTTAAAAATGACAATGGCACCGAACTTTGATGATCAGCAAACGGGGTGACAATCATATGCCAACGGTAGGTATGAGCGAGTCATCATGCTGCCCATTGCTTCACGTTTCTATTCAAAGTCCTGCGCTTTGTTGTATGTTGTCAATTTGAAATCTGCTCTCTGGAAACATGAAAAATGTTTTACTGATGTCCATAAATCAGGTCTGTCTATTCCTTTCAGAATTATTATTTTTTTGTCTCAATAAATGTATTAAATTGAACACTCAATCATAGAACTCTGTCACACTTTTCACACCATAAACATACAGCAAGTTGATGTTTATTGTCATGAGTCTTGTCCTGGAGGCAGAACTGAGGGATTTCCCCTTAGATAGGCCAGCTACAAAGTCAAAATTGGCTGTATTGCAAAAATTCACGAAAACAAATATTATCTTTTTGGTCTTATTTTAAAATTAGGCTAGGCATTATGGTTAGCAGCGTGGATAAGTTTAGGTTTAAAATCAGATTTTATGACTTTGTGGCTTTGCTAGCTAGTGACCACTCTGCAGAGCCGCCTCAGAACAAGAGTCATGATAAAAAACGCTCACTTGCAAACATACACTGACCTCCTCTGGATTTTGTTATATAACTCTACCCTTCTTCCATCCCTGGCTTGAGTTTCTCTCCTATTCACCAGGCCTCGTTTCATGGTTCCCCAGATTCTTACACTCCACTTCCTAAAGTGTTTTCCAAACCCCCCTCCCCCACATCAGGAAAAATGACAGCCTTTTCTTGGTAAGGGAAATCCCTCCCCGCACAGTAGCTCTAGCGTCCCCTATTTCCAGTAAAAGTGTGACAAGGCACTGTGGAATGTGTTTGGACAAGAGCCGAAGAGGCGGCTGGACACGCACACACGCACACGCACACACACACACACACACACACACACACACACACACACCTACATACTGCTTTCGCAGAAGCATATAGACACCAAAAGTGCCACCACCCTCATCCTCACTCGTCTCTTTCCCCCCAGATCCTTTTCCTGATTCCAGGAAACAGCTCCAGCCTTTGTGGGTCCTCCCTGCCATATGCTGCCAACTGCTGCCTGCTGTGACGCAACACTGCTGACCATGAAGGACCGAGACGACTCTGGTTGGTTTACAATGTGCTTGTTATGGTGGTGGACAAATTTGTACATCAAAGTTAGCAATGGAAACACACGCTCTGTAAACAGCGACGCATCAGCCACAAGATTGGCAATAAAAAAAAAAATCATGCCCCTAAACTAGCAAATGTCCATTTGCACAGGAACCTTAGTTCAAACTCCCATGCAATTGCTTTCCACAACTGGTGTGCTTTAGTTGAGGCACTCTGTGCTCGAGCCACTATTGACGACTGGTGCTGTCTGGAACATGCACACAGAGTCTGGTTCCCTGGGTGTGAGAATCAGTGAGGTGTTAAAGGAAACCAGTCTTCTTCTCTTGAGCAGCTGTTGCTGTTATTTTAACGGGGGCCTGTCTCTCTGTCTGCGCCAGTCTGTGCTCTCATCGCCCTCAGCTGTTGATAGCACGTTCCCTTTCCTGTTAAATTGACAGGCCAAGTTTGTCAGATGGCCATGTGATGTGCTTTTGGGAGTTGGACACTGACTTCAGAGTCATATTGCAGACTGCCCACATGTCGCAAATGAGATAGATTTCAGTTTGCCTTTTTAACACCATTGAGGATTTGTTAGGATGCTGATAAAGGTTACTTGATCTCTCAGTATTATATTTGTCTGTTATACATTCATGAACAGATGCAAGAGTAATCCAGCGTCATTTGGGTCTGACTATTTGGGACATAGCAATGACTGTAAGTCAAATAAATAAAAGAAAACAGAATAAGATCCAACTTGCTAGCAGAGCAGTTCCCTGTGGTTTCGAAGTGACTGTATTGCAGCAGTGGCAGTTATGAATCTGCTAGTACTACCGGAGGAAACGCCTCATCTCAGGAACAGCGCTGATCTAAAATAGCAGGTGGGAATGTTCCACTGTGTCCCCTAAAGCAGGGGTTCTTACATTTTTTCAGCTCGATACCCAAATGAAGAAATTGACAGTCTCCCGTGACCCAAATCGTCCGTTGACATAAATTAAGAAGAGATAGTGTGTGATAATATATGTATTCTCATAACTCGTAACCCACCTCTACCATGCCCAGGGCCCACTTTGGGTCCCGACCCATAGTTTAAGAAACCCTGCCCTAAAGAGATGCTGTTCTTTACCCTTGGATGATGTCTGTGCTCTGATAAAGCCTATCTGTGTACACAGTCTACAGACCATTTGTGTCTTTAGTCAGTGTAACTGTAGGCAGTTAGTGTAAGAACACTAACAAGCCAATCATGGCTGTCAGAATGGTGGAGTAGTGAACATTCATCATATTCAACCTAAATTACATTAATATATATGCATTGTTGCCTCTGAGAATTCCCAACCCCCTTTTTCCTGTATACTAAGCATGAATCATGTATATAGTTAAGCTGGTTAGGCTAATCCAGCATTCCAGAGCATTGTTCTTCTTCCAATCTATTGTTCTGACTCTGTTTTCATCATGCTATATCTTTCATGCCTCCCCTTGTCCACACAGCACCTTAACTAGAAAGCTGGTTGAACAAATGTGAATGATGAAACCGAATAATATTGAAATCCTTTTAATATTACATCCGGAAAGTTTAGAGAAAGCTCAATCATCATTCATATACCAAATATAACTTTTGCCGGCCTTGAAGACTTTGTTTCGTCTTCAAGTCGGACAAGTCAGTCACGACCTAAGCGCGTGAGAGGGGGACATGGTTTAAAAGTTATACACTGAGTGGATTTTACTCCTGGATATGGAGCCTTGTTATTATTCTATATGAAACTAATGAGAGTGCACCTGGACATGCTACATTATGGAAGTACTTTATGACAACAGACAGTATCTGTACTGTTGATATTATTTTCTCTGGCTTCAGCCAAGGTGACTTCATATTTGGTTTAAAATATAACCTCCAATATGTATTTTCTTTGAAAGTCCCCGGCCACCTGGCCCGTTGCTCGGTACTTGTTCCGACTGTTTAGAATGTCAACATTACATCCAAAGTTAGAAAACACTGGATAAAACGTGTGGGGTTCGTAAACGCAGGCTCTCGACATGTGCCAGACATTTAGTCTAAATAGCTGTCCTTTTAAATGCTGTTTATAACCCAGGTGGGGTTGGGAACATATTTGACTTTGGAACTCTCTCTTTCTCTCCTGGAGCGCTAGCTGAGGCCAAGGTCAACATATGCCCTCATAGCCTTCACTGGTCCTGCCTCATAGGGCTCTGAAGGGGGCCGTACAGTGAAAAGTCAACACAGGCCTTTTACTGTTAATGTTGTCATTACTGTCCCAAAGCGGAGGGGTAAGGGGGCACCTCGTAACTCAACACCAGTTGCAGTACAGGGACTTTAAAGTAGGGTGGTGTGGATGGGAAGGGGGGTTCTTTAACCCTTTTAAATGAGCTCAGCACTTGAGATTAATAGGCTAGTAAAATGATGGAGCGCCTGGCTGTGGGGTAGATGTGAGGCCAAGTGGTTTGGGTCGTTTAGGGGATGGTGGTCTGTACAGTCACACGTGCCTCCTGTCAGCAGGTCCCCAGCCACAAGCACCTGGTGACATAATTTCTGGGTGGTAGACTGGGGGCTAGACCGGGGGGGGGGCTGGAGCACTGGTCTGGTTTGGTTGCTCCGGTTCACCCCCATGGCAGCCCAGACACACACACAGACAGGCAGACAAACATGGCTTTCTTACAGAAAACACAAGCACTTCTGTTTTCTTTGTTTGTTTACATCCTTTTCGCAAATTCTTTCTCAGTTTGTGTGAACGACGGCTTATGATCAAGCTTTGTGGACACGTTGAGAGTCGACATACTGGTAGGAGTAGCATTTTACACAGACATATACATGCAAATAGAGAAATGTTTAAGGCACAAAGACACCCTTTGTCCCATGTGTACACGCACGCACGCACGCACGCACGCACGCACGCACGCACGCACGCACGCACGCACACTGTCATATAACCTGTCATATATGGAGAACTTACGTCAATCTTCTGAATTGTGTTGTCTGGATGTGGTGGCATGTTAAAGTAGAGGGGTTACAGAGTGTGAAGGCTTGTGGTGCTGATAACGGGTACCCCTCTATGCCCACTTCCATTCGCTCAAATTGATAACCACTGTGCAAGATGTTGTGGTTAGCCCAGCCGTAATGGGTGATACCTCGGGGCTAACGGCTCCAACCACTGTCAGTTAGCTCTACAACAACATCTCTGGGAGTGGGTTAACCTCTACTGAATGTTTGTGTAGACTAGAGAGGGTTGAACACATCAAAGTCAAGTCACATAAGCTGTTTGAGGTGATTCCAAATTAACGTAAAGATGTTAACATATTTATTTTTATCGGACACAGAATAATTGTCTTTTGATGATATCTACAAAAAAGACTCACCAAACATTCTAAAATAGTATTAGGCTATTTGTACAGAAGATGGGGACACCCATGACAGGACAATGCTTGCCATGACAGAAACAGGTTTGAGATGTATGAAACAGATAGCAGGAATGAAGAACATGAGATCAACACGAGGACAGCAGAAAAGAGATTAACGTCTAAACAGATCATTCGATGACTGATTACTGTGGAAGGTGGCTGGGGACGCATTGGCCTACTGAATGACGCCTGTTGTAGAGAGGAATAAATCTGTCTCTTTCACAGCGGGAGCTGCAGCAAAGCATGGTTTTGTTCTGACACTCATCATGCCTCCAGCCAAGTTCATAGCCCTCATCCTGATCACGTTATGGTACGAGCCGCGTGATCTGGGTTTGACTCAGACCTTCCCTTCCCACAGTTGCCTAAGGAAATCTGCTTTTATTAGTGTCGTGTTGCACCAACTTCCTCTATGTGCGGTCTGTGTGTAACTGCCTGTTAACTGTATCGTGCCAAACTCAGCTCCCCCTCCTCACATACCTCTGGAGTGGAGTGGACAGCTGCTGCCAGTATTGGCGAGATTGCCCAAAGCTGTCACTAGACATGGAGGGATAATCTATGTTAACACTGGGCATTGATAATATTACAATCTTCTATAAAACGGGGTTTTAAAAACGAGGATTCCATTTGCAATTTCGATGAGATATGAACAAGCTGTTCTCTGTGGTACAGAAAATAATATCTTTGTGTTTCTGGTACTAGAATATATTATGGCATATGTTATGTTGTAAGCGATACTGTATGAGTTGTTGGATGATAACAAGGTTATGTCTCTTTTCCTTTCCTGATACATAGCCTAGGCCCGATGAAATGTGAGTGGGCTTCAGCTACAAGGTCTTTGAGTTAACTTAACTGTGGACCTTTCCCATCTGACAAAGCCTAAGAGGGTACATCATTTCTTATTTCAGGCTGGAACTATCAACACCAGAGCTGCTGACTGACATGAGCGAGCTCAAATATTTGATGTCTGAGGTCGGGAAACGCTTGGCTACGATTGCTCCCATGGCAGACATATTTGGTGTAATGTGTGTAAAGTTTAAATGGTTCATACTGACATGATGTGCACATGAAATATACTCTGTCTCTCTGAAGTGCGGTGTCTGTATTGTGCAATAGCAAGTACAGTATCTGTATTTTTCACCATGTGACAATTGTGTTTAATCTATAATCTAACACATAGTTTGGCTAGCAGTATAAGAAAAACCTTGCATGTTCTTCCCGTATAATAGGGAATGACAGTTAAAATCGAAAGTAGGTTATTGTTTTTAACTATTTCTAAAACCACTTTTATAGATATTTGGTTCGCTCCCAACCGATTAACCCTTTGGCATACAAAAAAAACCTGAAAAGTGAGTGAGCTGACCACTTGTATTTAATCCTGAGTGACGCAGAGGCATCACTACAGATCTGGGTTCGATCCTGGGCTGTATCACAACCGGCGGTGATCGGGAGTCCCATAAGGTGGCACACAATTAGCCCAGCGCCGTCCGGGTTAGGGGAGGGTTTGGCTGGAGTAAGCCATCATCATAAATAAGAATTTGTTCTTAACTGAATTGCTTAATTAAATAAAGGTTAAATAAATACAAAAATGAAAAATTCAGCTGCCTATCACATGAAAATGGAATTAGAAAAGGAGAAAAGTTTCCCTCATCTGCTCTATCCCCTTCTATCGAGGCTGTTTCTGAAGAGAAAAACCTTGAGAGGCGAATGTTTTAAGAGTACCCTTGTCTGTTTTCTCTTCTCTGTCTCCGCTACTCTTTCCACTTTTTCTCCTTCCACAGGACTGGTGAGCCTGCACAAGAGCAGAACAGAGCGACAAGAGGGCCGCTATTCACCAATCATTTTCAATGAAGTTAATTATCTGTTGTTTAATTGCCCGCAGGGCCCTTCCACAGTAGCACGGGCTGTCCTGGGGGAAAAAAATGACTCTACATACATTTCTAAGAACAACAATTCCTACAACAAGATTCTCTCCCAATGGGGCATGCTGAATACTGAAAAGCGGCCATTTAGCTGTGTCCTCTTGGGACCTTGTCACACTGAGGAGCTCCATACAATGATGTATTTAACGCAGCGGGTTTTCCAATGCTGGGTCCTGGGACTCCCTCTTTGTTTGTTGTGATCAGAAACTTGCCCCAAAGCACGTCTGTTTCCCAGCAGCCTCTTCACTGCCCCTTCGGCCCTAGCTATACTACAGGACTCACTTGGGGACAATTGGTTTTTGTGGTATTTGTGTGTGCATGGGCATTAGGTTACATTTACTCCTCCCTAGCAACCGACTTGTGCCCTTAGTTTGCTATTCATTTGGGTGGTTTCTTCCAATGATTTGGCATTTCATTTTTTAAATACCCTTTACTCCTCCACCAACCCCCAATAATCGCCTCCTCCCCAGCCTATCCTCCCTGCCAGTCCCACTGGCTCTGTCCACACAAAGGCCCACAACGCCTTTCTCTAGCCCTAACGTGTCAGGACAACTATAGTTTATGGACATCTGGACCCATCACTAGGTGCAAAGTGGATCATGATCTGAGAAGACCGTGAGAAAAGTGACAAGATTGTGGCTTGTGACTTAGTGTGTTAGCTACAGAGTATGTCCGGTGGGGGGATTCGTTGAATGATGGGTAGTTGATGGTAGTTGCGTTTTTATGATGCAAAGCATCAAACGTGGCTTTGCATTATGAATCTACATTTGATGTAAAAGACAAAGAGTTCTTGATGTTCTGTTTTTTACTTCTCTCTTTCTTCTATGCTCTTTTATCATGCTTCTCTTTGTCCACACTTCTCTAGTGCCTGGGGTTTGTGGTAATGCTGTCTGTTGGTTGTACTTTTAGAAATGATCAAATGTTTCCAAGCAACAGTAGGTTTCTTCAGCACTACAAGATTACTGAAATAATACACTGCATTAATTATTCAAGATCATTCTGTGTGTTTGATCAGCTTCAATGCACTGGCTTATTATATGGGTAATTAATTCATGCTCACTCTAGATGGGAACTTAAACAGTATAGAATATACTAGCCTGCTTCACCCCTTCTCTGCTCCCAATAGTCCCACATCACCTTTCTCTATTTCCCTTTCTAGCAACTCTCTCTATCCCCCGTTTATTTCTCTATTCCCCTCACTAGCAGCTCTCTCTATCCCCCTCTCTACTCCTCTCTCACATCTGCACTCCTTCTGAATTTCATGGTCCGTCGGCGAATTGAGTCGGCAGCACAAAGCCGGGAACCACGGCAACGCTGCAGTCCTTGGGGGCGATGACCCCTGACCTCTCACAGCTGCTTTTCTGCAACAGCACCTATCCCACAATCCCCACTTTTTTTCACTCCAGGGGCGAAGGTCACGAAAGGGGAGAACAAGGAGCTGAGTCTTCAGAGCCCAAAACCCAGGCTGGCGTGTGAATGCTCAAAAGCTGACATTCTGTGCCAAACAATCTCACAGGGAAGCACAGAGAAACAGTCAGGGAGAATGGGCATCTTTGACCCCTCGGGTAGAGTGGGAGAGTTAATGTCCATATCATTTCAGAGTTCCTCTTCCATTTAAACTTTGACACTGTCAATTCCATCTACTTATTCCATTTGAAATAGTAGTGGTCTTTTGTTCTTTGTTTATTTCAGTTTGAATAGTTAAAGGGATAGTTTGGGATTTTGGCATGCATGCTGATCCGGCTACACCAGCAAGCATTTCGCTACACCCGCAATAATGTCTGCTAAATACGTGTATGTAACTAATAACATTTTATTTTATTTGGTCCCGAAGACTTCAAGTCTTTGAGCTAAGCTAGTTAGCATTGGCTTGTGAAACTACTTCTGACTTCCTTCATACTGGGCACAGAGATATAAAAATGGTATACGCAAGTTCATCTGACGCTGGGGAAGTACACTATAGATAAAAGGCTTCATTGCCAAAATCCTTAACTATCCCTTGAAGTCAGTTTAAATTATTATTATTGTGTCGTATAATCATAGCAATGATAATATCCTTGAATATTTAAACGTTTATCCATATTAAAATGTTGTGATATTTCAATATCAGACGGTCAACCTGTCTATATTTGTAAAAGCAAATAGTCAACTGGAGAGATGAAGAAGTAAGAAAATAATGAGGCAAATCACTTGACTTTCTTGGTACTTTTTCAACTCTTGTTGAATTACGGTCTCGCTCATTAAAATGGGAATTCTTCCCTGAGCTTGATTGAGCAGCTAATTTTGTGCATCTGCAGAGTAATTAAAGACAAAGTAGCTCGGATTTATATTGATCCTTCCTTTCTTTCCTTCCCTCCTTTTCCCTCCTTTTCTTCAGCTGTATCTCACAGAAGGATTCTTCACCTGCAATTGGGTTCCCACACTTGCTCAGTCTACGCCCACACCAAATGATCAACACTTGCTGTGTGTTTCTATGAGTTATGTCTTTTCTAGTTTTCTGGTTTTTCAGAGTTTGGAGTTTTGCAGAGTTTTCAAGTAAGCTTTTACATATTTTCATCATGCTTTCATTGTCAGTATTTGATATTCTGCCCTACATGCATTTGCTTCACCAAATAAATGTTCTATTGATGCTGAATGTGTTATTCAGTTAACATACTACCCCATTCTCTGTCTTCTTGTCTTCTCTATCAATAACCCACTTTCTATTTATTCTCACTTCTTATGATTCTTCTCCCTTGTGTATCCCCCTTTCAATCCTGCAATCCTTGTTTTTTTTAACCAATTCTTGCATCCAATACGGGTGTCAGCACTGAACACCGTGAATGTAGGCAGAGCAGTGCTAACCTTCCCTTTACCCTCGTACCCCCAACAGCCCCCCACACCAACTCTTCTCACCCAAGCTCCCAAGGGACAGGGACAATGCAGCAGCCCCCTGCTACAGTGTAACAGACTGCCCCCCCACCCCCACACCCATTTCAATTTCCACAACAAAGCAGGTCAGAAGATTCTCACGCTGCTCGGAGCCTGCCATCCAATGCTGAAGATTGGTCCTGCCCCTTTACACACACACGCACGCACGAACGCACAGACACACACACATACACGCACGCACACACACACACACACACAGAGAACCTTCTCTCTCTCCTCCTGCTCTAGACTGTAGTATTGCTATTTTTATATACTAGTATACACTGTAGTGTTTTTGCGGACTGTACTGTAGTATTCACTGCAGTATTTACTGTAGTGTTTTTTCAGACATGACTGTAGTATACTGTAGTATTTGCTGTAGTGTTTTTGTTTTATTATCTTTGACATAGAAGTGGGGGATTTCTCCTTGAGGAAACATACTGGACAGAAACTAAAATAGCACATTTTCCATAACCTGTAGGTAGGTAGGTCTGGAGTCTGAACAGATAGTTCAGAGCTTCGGCTCTTTTCTATAACCTGATTGTAACGCAATATATGGTCTATACTTCGCATGTAGGGGGTGGAAGGTAGCCTACCATAAGTACTACATGAACGAGGGTTATTTAAGTAATAATGCCCGAGAAGCCAGTGTTAAGCCGATGATATACTGGCACAGGTGTTGTTAGGCCGGAGAAGAATTTGAGTCAATCCCTGCCAATATATCCTCCAAACTCCATCTTCGAGGGCATTATTACTTTTATACAATGGGTTACCAACATATTCAAATAATGATTGTCATATTTTCATTAAAAAACAAGGACATTTCTAAGTGACCCCAAACTTTTGAATGGTAGTATATATATATATCCTTGTTTTTTAAAGAAAAGCACACATATATATATATATATATATATATATATATATATATATATATATATATATATATATACAGTTGAAGTCGGAAGTTTACATACACTTAGGTTGGAATCATTAAAACTCGTTTTTCAACCACTCCACAAATTTCTTGTTAACAAACTATAGTTTTGGCAAGTTGGTTAGGACGTATTCTTTGTGCATGACACAAGTCATTTTTCCAACAATTGTTTACAGACAGATTATTTCACTTATAATTCACTGTATCTCAATTCCAGTGGGTCAGAAGTTTACATACACTAAGTTGACTGTGCCTTTAAACAGCTTGGAAAATTCCAGAAAATGATGTCATGGCTTTAGAAGCGTCTGATAGGCTAATTGACATCATTTGAGTCAATTGGAGGTGTACCTGTGGATGTATTTCAAGGCCTACCTTCAAACTCAATGCCTTGTTGCTTGACATCATGGGAAAATCAAAAGAAATCAGCCAAGACCTCAGAAAAATTATTGTAGACCTCCACATGTCTGGTTCATCCTTGGGAGCAATTTCCAAACGCCTGAAGGTACCACATTCATCTGTACAAACAATAGTACGCAAGTATAAACACCATGGGACCATGCAGCCGTCATACCGCTCAGGAAGGAGAAGCATTCTGTCTCCTAGAGATGAACGTACTTTGGTGCGAAAAGTGCAAATCAATCCCAGAACAACGACAAAGGACCTTGTGAAGATGCTGGATGAAACAGGTACCAAAGTATCTATATCCACAGTAAAATGAGTCCTATATCGACATAACCTGAAAGGCCGCTCAGCAAGGAAGAAGCCACTGCTCCAAAACCGCCATAAAAAAGCCAGACTATGGTTTGCAACGGCACATGGGGACAAAGATCGTAGTTTTTGGCGAAATGTCCTCTGGTCTGATGAAACACAAATAGAACTGTTTGGCCATAATGACCATCATTATGTTTGGAGGAAAAATGAGGAGGCTTGCAAGCCAAAAAACACCATCCCACCCGTGACGCACGGGGGTGGCAGCATCATGTTGTGTGGGTGCTTTGCTGCAGGAGGGACTGGTGCACTTCACAAAATACATGGCATCATGAGAGAGGAAAATTATGTGGATATATTGAAGACATCTCATATATTGAAGACATCTCAAGACATCAGTCAGGAAGTTAAAGCTTGGCCGCAAATGGGTCTTCCAAGTGAACAATGACCCCAAGCACACTTTCAAAGTTGTGGCAAAATGGCTTATGGACAACAAAGTCAAGGTATTGGAGTGGCCATCACAAAGCCCCGACCTCAATCCTATAGAAAATTTGTGGGCAGAACTGAAAAAGCGTGTGCGAGCAAGGAGCCCTTCAAACCTGACTCAGTTACACCAGCCTGTCAGGAGGAATGGGTCAAAATTCACCCAACTTATTCTGGGAAGCTTGTGGAAGGCTACCTGAAAGGGGGGACTAGGCTACCAGAGGGGGACTAGGCTTTGTCGTGCCCTCTTTACAACTATTTTAGTGTGTTTGGACCATGATCGTTTGTTGGTGATGTGGATACCAAGGATCTTGAAGCTCTCAACCTGCTCCACTGCAGCCCCGTCAGTGTGCTCGGTCCTCCTTTTCCTGTAGTCCACAATCATCTCTTTTGTCTTGATCATGTTGAGGGAGAGGTTGTTTTCCTGGCACCACACGGCAAGGTCTCTGACCTCCTCCCTATAGGCTTTTTCAACATTGTTGGTGATCAGGCCTACCGCTGTTGTGTCATCGGCAAACTTGATGATGGTGTTGGAGTCGTGCCTGGCCATGGAGTCATGAGTGAACAGGGAGTACAGGAGGGGACTGAATACGCATCCCTGAAGGGCCCCCGTGTTGAGGATCAGCGTGGCGGATGTGTTGTTACCTACCCTTACCAAATGTGGAAAGTCAATCAGGAAGTCCAGGATACAGTTGCAAAAGGAGGTGTTTAGTCCCAGGGTACTTAGCTTAGTGATGAGCTTTGAGGGCACTATGGTGTTGAACACTGAGCTGTAGTTCATGAATAACATTCTCACATAGGTGTTCCTTTTGTCCAGGTGGGAAAGGGCAGTGTTGAGTGCAATAGAGATTGCATCATCTGTGGATCTGATGGGGCGGTATGCAAATTGGAGTGGGTCTAGGGTTTCTGGGATAATGGTGTTGATGTGAGCCATGACCAGCCTTTCAAAGCCCTTCATGGCTACAGACGTGAGTTCTACGGGTCGGTAGACATTTAGGCAAGTTACCTTAGTGTTCTTGAGCACAGGGACTATGGGGGTCTGCTTGAAACATGTTGGTATTACAGACTCAGTCAGGGACAGGTTGAAAATGTCAGTGAAGACATTTTCCAGTTGGTCAGCGCAGGTTCGGAGTACTCGTTCTGGTAATCCGTCTGGCCCTGCGGCCTTGTGAATGTTGACCTGTTGAAATGTCATACTCACATCGGCTACGGAGAGAGTGATCACACAGTCGCCCGGAACAGATGATGCTCTCATTCATGCTTCAGTGTTTCTTGCATCAAAGCAAGCATAGAAGTAATAGTCTGGTAGGCTCGTGTCACTGGGCAGCTCGTGGTTTCCCTTTGTGGTCTGTAATAGTTTGCAAGCACTGCCACATCCGACGAGCGTCAGAGCCGGTGTAGTACGATTGAATCTTTGTCCTGTGTTGATGCTTTGCCTGTTTGATGGTTCGTCGGAGGGTATAGTGGGATTTCTTATATGCTTCCGGGTTAGAGTCCCGCTCCTTGAAAGTGGCAGCTCTACCCTTTAGCTCAGTGCGGATGTTGCCTGTAATCCATGGCTTCTGGTTGGGATATGTACGCACGGTCACTGTGCTGACAACATCATTGATGCACTTATTGGTGAAGCCAGTGACTGATGTGTTGTACTCCTCAATGCCATTGGAAGAATCCCAGAACACCCCAGAACATCTGTGCTAGCAAAACAGTCCTGTAGCTTAGCATCTGCTTCATCTGACCACTTTCTTATTGACAGAGTCACTGGTGATTCCTGCTTGAGTTTTTGCTTGTAAGCCGGAATCAGGAGGATAGAATTATGGTCAGATATACCAAATGGAGGGGTCGACGGAGAACTTTGTATATGTCTCTGTGTGTGGAGTAAAGGTGGTGTAGAGTTTTTTCCCATCTGGTAGCCCATTTAACACGCTGGCAGAAATTTGGTAAAACGGATTTGAGTTTCCCTGCGTTACAGTCCCTGGCCACTCAGAGCGCCGCCTCTGAATGCTTTTAGCTGTATACAGCTCATTGAGTGCAGCCTTAGTGCCAGCATTGGTTTGTGGTGGTATATGTAAAAATACAGATGAAAACGCTCGTGGTAAATACTGTAGTCTACAGCTTATCATGAGATACTCTACCTCTGCCGAGCACAACCTCGAGACTTCCTTAGATTTCGTGCACCAGCTATTGTTTACAAATATACAGGCGGCAGGTAGCCTAGTGGTTAGAGCGTTGGACTAGTAACCGAAAGGTTGCACGATCGAATCCCTGAGCTGACAAGGTAAAAATCTGTCGTTCTGCCCTTGAACAAGGCAGTTAACCCACTGTTCCTAGGCCGTCATTGAAAATAAGAATTTGTTCTTAACTGACTTGCCTAGTTAAATAAAGGTTAAAAAAAAATAGACCACCACCCCTTGTCTTACCAGAGGCCGCTGTTCTATCCTGCCGAATAAGCTTAAAACCCGCCAGCTGTTTGTTATTCATGTCGTCGTTCAGCCACGACTCGGTGAAACACAAGATATTACAGTTAATGTACCGTTGGTAATATATTCGTGATCGTTGTTTGTCTATTTTATAATCGATTGATTGTACAATGGTTCCTCCTTTAAAAGTCACGGCTTCATTGCTCCAGACCACCACAAGGGGGAGTTAGAGCACTCATTATGCATTTGGGTCCCAAGGTTTTTATATGACCAAGCATATCGAGTGGTTCCAATGACAAATTTTGATGCGAGCCACCCTTGCCTTGTGGCGTTCTTTAACAAAGATGGCTGACAAAACATTACGGTGGAACCAGATGTAAGTTGTTATAACCTCATAACGAGTCAAACAAAAAATGTACAATTGAGAGGAATATGTTAGTTAATGTAGAGGCAAACATTTGTGCATCTTTGTTTGTCATAAAGTTAATTTACGAAATCGCTATTTAGCAAGTTATCTGACTAGTTAACATTAGCCAGCTAGCTAGTATTAGGAGAATGAATTTGTCATTTGTGTTGTTTAATGTTTTAGGGCCTCCTGAGAAAACCAGCAAACCAGGCTGTTGTCTTGTGAAACAGTGGATGTAGAATCTAGCTAACTAAAGCATTTACTGCAAACTGAATGTACAATTGTGTAAGCTTAACTTGCAATGCAGCTGAAGTAACATAGCTAGCTAACTATTTACTTGCTTATTGTGTAGTGGAGGATAAAAATAACTGTATGCCTATGGATGTGTAGCTAGCTACAGTATGTAGCCGATCTGAATATGGACCCTAAAACGTATGGACCCTAAAACGTTAGGTTCTGAACTAATATTCATACCAATCTATGAACCCCAGCTATCATAGTTGTTGTATCAACTTCAAGTCTGAATGGCATTAATGAAGCCTATCGATAGAGTAGAATATAATAACTTTATTGTGCCAAGGATACAAGTCCTAAATACACATGTACTGTAGTTATTACCACGCATGAGATTCCCACATTGTAGCCTGTACATTGAATATATTCACTGATCATGTACTCTTCCTTGGCAAATAAAGGTGCGGTTCAGGTATGAATCTCTGAGACATTCTTTTTCAGTCATATCAAACTCCATTATTTGAATGATGCTGTGTCTGCATGTATGCATTACAATTATACACTTCAACAGTGTTTACCACTCCTGCTCCTGGGACATCAATTATTACACATTGTAATTATGCAATAGACTAGAAACATGATTGATTTGTAATTCATATATACCGAAAAAAATATGGATATCTAACTCCCTTCATCTGCATTAATCTGTGCATTATAAAACGAGGAAGAAAGATGAGGTGGGGAGAGAGGTGTAGAAGGCAGAAAGGGAAAGAGGTAATAACAGCGGCAGACAGCATATGATTCATGAATTACAGTGCTACCCTAATATTCTCTCAGTTCGTCACAATTGCGGTGTCTCCTAACTAGCCTTGGGCCCCCAGTTGGCCTGAAGGCTATCTTAAGAGCAGGTAAGGTGGCGATGACGGGGCTGGCTTCCTCTCTCACATCAAAACATACCTGCAGACGAGAGAGCATGATTAAACCTTGTTTTTGTATTCCAACATGGTCAGTCATCTTAAATCATGAGGTGAAATGCAAAACTGACCTTGGATCATTAACTCTGGGACTACTACATCTCTGTCTGTATTTCAATGTAAAGCATCTCTTTAATAATACTTCCTGTTGACCTGACCAAGTGACATCTCACCTATGATCAAGCTGTGCCAGCCAGTTCAGATGCGGTAGGGGTTCACCAAAACAGCTGATATAACCTAGAGGATTTAGGGAGAAGGGGGAGATGGATGAAGTGAAGAAGAGAGACTGTTATTGTGTGTGTGTGTGTGTGTGTGTGTGTGTGGTCTCATTTGGTGTCGACACTAAGTGGCTACAGAGTACTTTATTTTAATTGTATTTTATTTCACCTTTATTTAACCAGGTAGGCTAGTTGAGAACGAGTTCTCATTTGCAACTGCGACCTGGCCAAGATAAAGCAAAGCAGTTTGACACATACAACAACACAGAGTTACACATGGAATAAACAAACATGCAATCAATAATACAGTAGAAAAATCTATATACAGCATGTGCAAATGAGGTAGGATAAGAGAGGTAAGGCAATAAATAGGCTATGGTGGCAAATTAATTACAATATAGCAATTAAACACTGGAATGGTAGGATGTGCAGAAGATGCATGTGCAAGTTGAGATGCTGGGGAGCAAAGGAGCAAGATAAATAAATAAATACAGTATGGGGATGAGGTAGATTGGATGGGCTATTTACAGATGTGCTATGTACAGGTGCAGTGATCTGTGAGCTGCTCTGACAGCTGGTGAGGGAGGTAAGAGTCTCCAGCTTCAGAGATTTTTGCAGTTCGTTCCAGTCATTGGCAGCAGAGAACTGGAAGGAGAGGCGGCCAAAGGAAGAATTGGCTTTGGGGGTGACCAGAGAGAGATATACCTGCTGGAGCGCGTGCTACAGGTGGGTGCTGCTATGGTGACCAGTGAGCTGAGATAAGGCGGCCTAGCAGAGACTTGTAGATCACCTGTAGCTAGTGGGTTTGGCGACGAGTATGAAGCGAGGGCCAACCAACGAGAGCGTACAGGTCGCAATGGTGGGTAGTGTATGGGGCTTTGGTGACAAAATGGATGGCACTGTGATAGACTGCATCCAATTTGTTGAGTAGAGTGTTGGAGCCTATTTTGTGAATGACATCGCCGAAGTCGAGGATCGGTAGGATGGTCAGTTTTACGAGGGTATGTTTGGCAGCGTGAGTGAAGGATGCTTTGTTGCGAAATAGGAAGCTGATTCTAGATTTAATTTTGGATTGGAGATGTTTAATGTGAGTCTGGAAGGAGAGTTTACAGTCTAACCAGACACCCAGGTATTTGTAGTTGTCCACATATTCTAAGTCAGAACCGTCCAGGGTATGCTGAAAAACAGACACATGAGGACAAACAATAGAAGATAATGTCAATAGAAGACGCTGTATGTGACGCAGACACCTATCAGAGTGTACCTGAAACATTTAAATATAGAGGGCTATATGTCTCACCACTTGGTTATTGCAAGGCTAACCCCCAGGGAAATCATGATGTCACGACTTCCACCAAAGTCAGTTCCTCTCCTTGTTCGGGCGGCGCTCGGCGGTCGGCGTCGCCCGGCGGTCGGCGTCGCCGGTCTTCTAGCCATCATCGATCCACTTTTCATTTTCCATTTGTTTTGTCTCGTCTTCCCACACACCTGGTTTCAATTCCCTCATTTCATGTTGTGTATTTAACCCTCTGTTCCCCACATGTCCTTGTCCGGAATTGTTGGTTGTAAGTGCTTGTGCACGTTCCGCTGGTGTGTGACGGATTTTGTACCCATTTGATTTATTGTTCTGTTAACGGTGGTTTTTATTATTAAACTGCGCCGTTGTAAATCAGTTTTTGCTCTCCTGCGCCTGACTTCTCTGCCGCCAGTACGCACCCCTTACACAAGACTTGGCAGCAACAGATAGTCCAGTGAAAATGGCTGTGTTTATGTGGTGTAAATCTGAAAATTATCAGCTGATATCTTGTTTTTTTTAAATTAATGCATGTGAGACAGGTTCCATGTACAACAAGACAGGCAGAGATGGAGAAAAAGAACACAGAACAGTTGAATTACCCTTGGTTATGGACACTTTTGCCAGAAATAAAGCTTCCACGACTTCCACAGACAGTGAACATCCGGCAATATCTACATTTTCGCCACCTTGGTCAGCTTGCTCTCTGAAAGTAAATAAAAAATATTCTTTTTATAGATATGAAAACAATAACTGAGATATGACCGTTCAATCTAAAGCAGCAGATGTCATTTTTATGATACGTCAATACAGCCCAGTGCTGACAACCTGAGATGCCATCTTCGTAGGTGTCCGCTTGACTTCCTTTGTGTTGGAAAAAGTTACTTTCAGAACAATTATTTTTGATTGAAAATAAAAAAAGGTTTTGCTCTCGACAAAAAGACACAAATGTACCTCCATAGCATATAACAATTTGCCTGTGAATAACCACACCTTCATATAAACTTGCTACTGTATGCAGAAGTCTTGACACACAACCGAAGATGCTGCCATATCCTGCCAGCATGCCCACAAGTGAGCCACTCAGGAGCAGAATGATGAATCATGGAAGAGGGATTGGAATGAGATGGGAACAGCAATTTGTTGCAAGTTGGGGAGGAGGGCTAATAGCTGAACAACAGAATATTCAACCTTTACTAAAGAATAGTCTAATAGCCGAGCTAGGTGTGAAACCCCCCCCCCCCTCCTATCACAGACCAGATTTGCCTTAACAACCAAGGGGTAGCTTGCTACTCAATGTAATGAAGTAATGACTTTTCAAATAAGTTACCTTACACATTATGTTGGCTGACAATTTGTTAGTTACGCTGTACTTACAAACCACATAGCATATCATTACAGCAGTATGTACCGGTATGTTAGCTAGCTACCTAACGTTAGTAGTTATACATCAAACTTGCCAGTATATTAACTATAGGCTATCTAACTACTCAACGTATATTGACTTGATTATTCTCGTCATTCTTAGCTTAGCTAAATGGTATAGTCGTTGTGCTTTCGTAAATTCGCTCTGGCTATCTATAGGCTGGACAATAGAACGAGTCAAAACGGCTTAAGAACGTTGGCAAAACTGGAACACTAGCGCGAGCCCATAGCAAATTAATGGAATCGAATGTTCGCAGAGCCTGTTTTGACTGGAGTGATGGTTAGAATTCCAGAAAAAAGGTATCCCTTTTTATTTCACCACTACAATCTGTGTGTCACGGGTATCGTCGGCCTTCCCTGTGGCTCAGTTGGTAGAGCATGGTGTGTGCAACACCAGGGTTGTGGGTTCGATTCCCACGGGGGGCCAGTACAAAAAAAAAATAATGCATGAAATGAAATGTATGCATTCACTACTGTAAGTCGCTCTGGATAAGAGCGTCTGCTAAATGACTAAAATGTAAAAAAATGAAGGAGGACCAAAATGCAGCAGGACTGTGTTTGTTCATTTTGAACATTTATTAAATCAAAACGAACACAAAAACAACAAACAAGAGAACGAACGACCCACTGACAGTCTGGCAAGGCACAAGGCAAAACACAGAACAATTTCCCACAAACACACAGACAAACACACCCAACTAATATAGGACTTCCAATCAAAGGCAACACCACACAGCTGCCTTCAATTGGAAGTCCACCCCAATTAACTCCACATAGAAACATACTTACTAGACTACACATAGAAATACATAAACATAGACCATAAACCAAAAAACCCGGAAATACTAAATCAAACACCCTTTTACCAAAACACCACCCCGGACCACATAAAACAAATACCCTCTGCCACATCCTGACCAAACTACAATAACAATTAACCCTTATACTGGCCAGGACGTGACACTGTGTAGAAAGTTGTGTAGAAAGTAAACATCCGCATCTTGATGGTGTCAACTGTGCTTTTGTCTGTGTAATGAAAAAGTAGGGAAAAAATGAAAACTTCTGACTATTTCTGGTCTAGCGATCGATGACAAACGATCTCGCTGCCCAGACTTACATAATTACAAAGAGGAGATTCTCCTGATTAAAATGGTGCCCGTGTAACAGTTTTGGTGCCCGTGTAACGGCCCACTAACTTTTAAAGGAGGAACCACGTTGGCTAATAGGACCGATGGTAAAGGTAGATTACTCTCCCGGCGACGAATCCTTACAAGGCACCCGGACCTTCGTCCTCGATACCGCCGTCTCTTTCTCCTGCAAATGACGGGGATGAGGGCCTTGTCGGGCGTCTAAAGTAAATCCTTCCCGTCCGACTGGTTGAAGAAAAAGTATTCCTCCAGTACGGGGTGAGTAATCGCTGTCCTGATATCTAGAAGCACTTTTCGGTTATAAGACACAGTGGCAGAAACATTATGTAAAAATAAGTTACAAATAACGCCAAAAATACATACACAATAGCACAATTGGTTACGGGATCGTAAAACGGCAGCCACTCTCACTAATACACTGTATTTCAAACAATCTAAATATAAGCCTTCCACAACCATAAGAACCCCAACAAATGTAATGATTTTATCAAAATAGTTTTAACCTGCTTTGTTTTGCAACCTGCACCATTCACAATGCACATCCCCACTAATAATGACCTACTTCTTGTAGCAGACATTTTAGAAAATGAACACAGATCTCATCAAATCAAAATGTATTGGTCACGTATACAGTTTAGCAGATGTTACAGCGGGTACAGAGAAAGGTTTATATTACTAGCTCCTAACAATGCAGCAAAATGTCAAACAAGAAAGGTCGGAATGAATCTCGTAAACAATCGCTCAAGCACAAGCCCCTTGTCAAATCCCCTAGGAGAGATGGGTGTGAAGTCAGGCGCAGGAGAGAAAATGATGTAGAGAAGGCGTTTATTCAAGAGTCCATATTAGCACAGGCACAGGACCAAATAAGCGGCCCACTAAATGATCCGGAACACAGTCCAGGTAAAATACACCTGTCTAAACGAACAAAATAAACCGCAAACCAAACGACAGGTACACACAAACAATCCCGCACAAAACCACACAGGTAGGGCGAGATTAAATACGCCACTAACGAACCTAAACTCGACACAGGTGATAACACAAGACAGACAAAACCAAACGAAAAGGAAAAGGGATCGGTGGCAGCTAGTAGACCGGCGACGATGACCGCCGAGCGCCGCCTGAACAGGGAGAGGAACCACCATCGGTGGAAGTCGTGACAACCCTGTGCTAGTCAATTGCCAGCTAACCTTTATATTTCAGGTTCAGTCAACTTGGAATCTATTTGCTAGCTAACAAGGTAGAACAGTTGAACAGCAGGCTAGCCTTTCCACTTGTTTAGATGTTGAAATCAAGTGGCCTACCTGGATAGGAAGATGCCTGCCAATTCCTTATAGAAATTGTATTTTTATGTTCATTGCACATTTACAAAACCCAGACTAGAGAGCTAGCACATAACAGTCTGTTGATAAACCACAATGCCGAGTGCAACAGAAACTGAGCATTCATTTTCCAGAAACAATGTTCATTGATACTCCCATTTTAGTAGGGTCTGCTCTCCATACATTTTGGGAGTTGAGACATAAAAATGGTATTATTAGAAAGGTTAAGTTCTCCTCTGTTACATACATTAAGGGCTAATCAACAATGGGCTATGAGTTCCGTAGAAAATAATGAAGGACGTAGAGTGGAACTCCCCATGGCTATAATTGAACACATTTTCCACAAGAAATTTCAACAAGTGTTCAACATCCACTGAAATGTGTTCAACATCCACTGAAGTAGCTAGCAAGTTTAGTAGATTCTACAGTAGTTGCCTTGGTAACCAAACATACAGACTTGCTAGTTTAGCTAACTAAACCACCAGTCCTAGCTTGCTATATGAGAGATCCCGTATATAGCCTCTCTACTGTTATTTTATTGTTGCTCTTTAATTATTTGTTATTTTTCTATTTTCTTCTTTTTATTTTTATTTATTTATTTTTGTCTTGTAAGTAAGTATTTCACTGTAAGGTTTACACCTGTTGTATTTTGCGCATGTGACAAATAAAATTGGGTTTGATCACCATGATGTCACAATAGCAAGCAAATTTAGTTCCAGGTGGAGAAAGTTGCATTCTGTGCATGGTTCTCTGCATGGTTGTGCTCTGTATTTACAAATCAGTAATTACATAATGTAATTGACAGTACGGTAAGGAGCCGGCAAAATTGACTTTCCAATAACATGAAACTTTGTCATTGTCGCAGTGCTATTTCATGGTGTAATCTCAAAATTATCTAGCAGATGATGGTAGTGAGCCATTTCCTCCATTAGCTGGCTATGTAAGGTTAGCTTGCAACTTCAAAAACTGCTTGTTCACAATAAACAAGAGAGCCCGTGCCCATTCACTTATTCATAGATGAATGATATCCCAGTAAAGCAATAATATCGTATTTTAAACAGAAGTTGTTATTTTCTGTGTATAACATTAGCTACTAGCAAGCAAGAAACTAGTTCAGCAACTAGTTAAGGAAATATTTGTGTGCTGATGTAGCTACCAAGCCATATTATTAATTGAAAATGAGGGTTGTCTTTGCTTGCTAACGCTACATGACTGACATCTGCATTCATCCATGCATGCTGGCAAGATAGCCAATGCAATGGCAAGGCAAGGATATCTAGCTAGCTAGCTAGCTAGCACTGGCAGGAAGCTTGAGGTCATTCGGTGTTCAAACAAGATAGGTGGAAAATAATTAAACAATAATTGGAACTCAGCTAGCTAACTAGGTAGTTAGCTAGGTAGTTGGGGCCTACAGATGGGCTAGCTAACATTAGCTAGCTACTGTTTTTACATACATGCATGCTGCACAGTGCCGGTGGGTGAAGCTTGGATAAGTAAAAATACCGTGAGATTGGCTAATTGTCGCTATTTTCAGAAATGGAACTGATTAGCTATATATCCAACATTGCAATTAGAGCTAGCTGGCTGGCTATGTATTTCTATAAAAATACATGGCTGTGGCTAGCATACAGGTCAGCTGCAACTAAGGCAATGTAGCTTTGTAGCTAGTTGGCATTTCCTCCATGAACGAAGCAAACTAGCTATCTAGTTGACAACCTAGAAAAATGGAGGCTTGATAACAAGAGACTAGTGCTGATGATTTTATATAAAATGTTAGAAAAACTGGTGTATATGAATTATTCATTAGAAAATCTAGCTAGTCCGGCAGTGGTATAATGCATGCCATAGAATCCCCTTCAAGCCAATCAGAAACGAGTATTCAACAATGCATTGGTATAAAGTAAAATAATGTCTCAATGTATTTTGGTGTCCATATGACCGATTCTGTTTGACCAAACCTCAAATATAAATAGTGAGTTGAAAGTGCTTTTTGTTAGACTAATCTGTCTTTTTAGAAAACATTTTGAATTGGACTTCTCTATGGGGCCGTCTATGGGAATTGTACTTTTGGGCTCATCTTCAGCTAAACTGCAGTACCAAAAGTGTCCTATGAGCCCAGTGGAAAGCGTGCATCCCTGGCCCCTTGGAAATTGAGCATAGCACAGAAAGATTGAAGGAGAGGAGACCAAAAAGACAACATGACACAAGAGGATATAAACGTTAATTTAAAAAAAATATGAATAAATAAACAATTCTTACGCTACAGGCATTTGGAATTTCACACTAAAACATATATTCTAATTAATCAAATGTATTCAATATATCGTACAACCATAGTGTAGCATAGTATTCTCCACTAAACTACAAAATTATATTGTAAGCACTACACATGATCAAGGGACAGTACAGTGTGTAGAATAGTATTCTACAGTATACTACACAATTCTATAGTAAACTGTATTATTGTTTCATGTGGGCTTCTCTGTCCATCATTTATTTTCCTTCAACCAGACCCCTACCACCCATACACACACAGCCCACCACGGGCAGCAGTGGGCCAAATGGCCCGCTGTCAGAGGAACAGATGTATTTAGTCATCCTGGAACACCACATTCTTATGCCATGGCCCCAACACCAGGGATTAGAATGGGTCATCAATAAATAGAATAATCCCCTAACCACCGCTTCAACCCCTCAGCCCCTGCCAACTGCGCGTCACTCTGCTTCATCTCATTGCCCAGCTTCTCACCCTTCTGTTTCACATCCAACTCTCTACTTATAATGTGTCTAACAACTCTGTTATTTTTAATACACACACATACACATGATCAAGGGACAGTACAGTGTGTAGAATAGTATTCTACAGTATACTACACAATTCAAAAAGATGACTGCTATGGTGTGTGGTCATCCACACCGACTTCCAAAATGGCTGCTGTGCCATTTTTCCCCCTTGCATTATTTGACATAGATGTGTAAATCTAGTAAGTCCAGAACTGGCACAGTCCTTTAATGGCTCCTTTAAGACAACGGGGCAGTACCAGTCAAACGTTTGGACACACCTACACATTCAAGGCTTTTTCTTTATTTTTACATTTTTTTTATTACTATTTTCATTCCCAGTGAAGCTGGTTGAGAGAATGCCAAGAGTTTGCAAGCTGTCATCAAGGCAAAGGGTTTCTATTTTGAAGAATCTCAAATATAATATATATTTTGATTTGTTTAACACTTCTTTTGCATACTACATAATTCCATATTTGTTATTTCATTGTTTTGATGTCTTCACTATTATTCTACAATGTAATACAAATAAATAAAGATAAACCCTTGAATGAGTAGGTATGTCCAAACTTTTGACTGGTACTGTATACATATATATATATTTTTTTTCTTGGTTTATAGAATAGTTATTACTTCTACCCCTTCTCTCCCTGAATCTCCCTCTCTATCCCTCTCCAACTATTTCCCTTTCACCCCCACCTCTCTTCCACTCTCTCTTCCTTTCCCACTCGCTCTCCTCCAGTCCCTATCTCGTCCTCTCCTTCTCACTGTGTCTCCCTATCACCCACTCTCAACCACCCCCCCTCTCTCGCTCTCTCTCTCTCTCTCTCTCTCTCTCTTTCAGTGTTCCTCTCCCCTCTCCCCTGCAGTCTCTCTCTCTTGCACATACACCATTGTCTTCCGAGTGCATCTGCTGAGGGTTAAATCCCCTTGTGTCCTCTTGTGTCTCAATGTGTTGATGTGCCTGGTATCTGCCGAGGACACAACAGGAAGGACTTGGGCCGGGGCCAGGGCTGGCAAGGCTTCCCACCTCATTTGACTTTAAAGCAGACTTGTTCTCTCTCTGCTGTCTCTCTGGCTGTAGGCTGAATGCAGAGAGAGGGGATGGGCACGCTGCTGGATGGTTATACAATTCATTAAAAACATATTTTCACACGCAGACAAGATGGCTGCGAGTCAAAAATGGTTCCCTTTCATGGTGCTGAAGAAGAACTCAAAAGCCACCAAGAGGCGACTCATTGTTTCATTAGCAGTCTGCATTGAGGTTTGTCTGGGACACAGAATAACTGCATTTAAAGTAGTCTTAAATTTAAGAGTTTAATTCCAAAACTCTATATATCCATTTTCAGAAAGAAAAATGGAATAGTGGTGTGTGCATATGTATTCACCCCCTTTGCTATGAAGCCACTAAATAAGATCTGGTGCCACAAATTACCTTCAGAAGTCACATAATTTGTTAAATAAAGTCCACCTGTGTGCAATCTAAGTGCCACATGATCTGTCACATGATCTCAGTATATATATACACCTGTTCTGAAAGGCCACAGAGTCTGCAATACCCCTAAGCAAGGGGCACCACCAAGCAAGTGGCACCATGAAGACCAAGGAGCTCTCCAAACAGGTCAGCAGAGGTGTGGACTCGAGTCACATGACTTGGACTCGAGTCAGACTCGAGTCACAAATAAGATGACTTGCAACTTTACTTTGACCTTAACACTAATGACTCGTGACTTGACTTGAGCCCTTTGACTCGAACTGACTTGATACCCTCCCCAAGCCCAAGTATTAAAAATGATGCTATTAAAATTGTGCAGCGCATCAACTCTTCATTTAATGGATTACAGTTTGAATCGGACAGCAGCCAATCAAATTTATTTTTTTTTTATTATTTTTTTTTATTATTTTTTTTTTTTCCCAAGATGGCGTAGCAGTTCAGACGTCCTCTACCCTCCTCTTGTCGTGTCCCGTGTATTTATATATTTACATATATTTTTTTTTTTTCTTCACTTATCTTTTTATATATATATATATATTCTTTTTTAATTCTAAAAACTCAACCTCAAAGCACTCTCCTGCAACCCG
The DNA here is from genome assembly GCF_965601325.2 of Salmo salar. Taxonomy (NCBI): domain Eukaryota; kingdom Metazoa; phylum Chordata; class Actinopteri; order Salmoniformes; family Salmonidae; genus Salmo; species Salmo salar. The sequence continues at coordinate 50,556,855 of NC_138310.1, read as the reverse complement.
CCTCACCAATTTAAAAAAAGAAAGTATTATTTACCTCATCTGAATTCCACAACAGAAGCTAGCAAGAGGTTAGCCATTTTCACTGGCTAACGTTGAAGTTCAGCTAGCCACGGTTAGCTGTCCTCAGCTATCCATTAGCTCGAAAAGCTATCGCCAGTTTTTGTACAGCGCGACTCAGACCAGAGCATACCGGACCTATTCTCTCTCCTTTCCCCGACTTCTACCGCAGGCTCTGGACATTTACACCTGGATCTTGCAGCTAACTAGCTGCTACCTGAGTGACTATTGGCAACGTCGGTCACGGAAATAACACACATTATTACGGAGCTAGCCAGCTAGCCAGCTGAAGAGTTCCGTCAGCCACTCCTGGGCTATTCCTGAGCTAGCCAGCTGAAGTGTCTCCTGGGCTACAACTCACCTATCCTGACCCGTTTTACTGCCGATCCGGAGCCCCATCGGGTCTTCACGACTGGACCACCGACGTTATCTGCCCGAGGGAGTTATCCAACTGGCCCCTCCGTCGCGACGTAACCTGATCGCCCATCTGCGGCCCGCTAATCGTTAGCTGTCTTTTCGGCTGCGATCTGAATAGGTCTATCGGACACTTTTCTTGGGCCACTATAACTAACTATTTTGCCAACTTGGACAGGTCCCCCCTTCCACACGGAACCCCACTAACCCACAGACGGAAACGCACGAGCTGGCTAAAAAACAGACCTCCCTCCCATCTTCCACCAGCTTGCTACCTATGGCCCGGCTAGCTGTCTGAATCTCACTGGACCCTTTGATCACTCGGCTAAGCATGCCTCTCCTTAATGTCAATATGCCTTCTCCATTGCTGTTCTGGTTAGTGTTTATTGGCTTATTTCACTGTAGAGCCTCTAGCCCTGCTCATTATACCTTATCCAACCTCTCAGTTCCTCCACCCACACATGCTATGACATCTTCTGGTTTCAATGATGTTTCTAGAGACAATATCTCTCTCACTATCACTAAATGCCTAGGTTTACCTCCTCTGTACTCACATCCCACCATACCTTTGTCTGTACATTATACCTTGAAGCTATTTTATCGCCCCCAGAAACCTGCTCCTTTTTCTCTCTATTCTGGACGTCACAGACGACCAATTCTTGTAGCTTTTAGCCGTACCCTCATACTTATTCTTCTCTGCTCCTCTGGGGATGTAGAGGTGAATCCAGGCCCTGCAGTGCCTGGCTCCACTCCTACTCCCCAGGCGCTCTCTTTTGATGACTTCTGTAACCGTAATAACCTTGGTTTCATGCATGTTAACATTAGAAGCCTCCTCCCTAAGTTTGTTTTATTCACTGCTTTAGCACACTCCGCCAACCCGGATGTCCTAGCTGTGTCTGAATCTTGGCTTAGGAAGTCCACCAAAAACTCTGAAATCTTCATCCCTAACTACAACGTTTTCAGACAAGATAGAACGACCAAAGGGGGCGGTGTTGCAATCTACTGCAGAGATAGCCTGCAGAGTTCTGTCCTGCTATCCAGGTCTGTACCCAAACAATTTGAACTTCTAATTTTAAAAATCCACCTCTCCAAAAACAAGTCTCTCACCGTTGCCGCCTGCTATAGACCCCCCTCGGCCCCTAGTTGTGCTCTGGACACCATATGTGAACTGATTGCCCCCCATCTATCTTCAGAGCTCGTGCTACTAGGTGACCTAAACTGGGACATGCTTAACACCCCAGCCATCCTACAATCCAAGCTTGATGCCCTCAATCTCACACAAATTATTAATGAACCCACCAGGTACAACCCCAAAGCCGCAAACACTGGCACCCTCATAGATATCATCCTAACCAACGTGCCCTCTAAATACACCTCTGCTGTTTTCAACCAAGATCTCAGCGATCACTGCCTCATTGCCTGCACCCGTAATGGGTCAGCGGTCAAACGACCTCCACTCATCACTGTCAAACGCTCCCTGAAACATTTCAACGAGCAAGCCTTTCTAATCGACCTGGCCCTGGTATCCTGGAAGGATATTGACCTCATCCCGTCAGTAGAGGATGCCTGGTTATTTTTTAAAAATGCCTTCCTCACCATCTTAAATAAGCATGCCCCTTTCAAGAAATTTAGAACCAGGAACAGATATAGCCCTTGGTTCTCCCCAGACCTGACTGCCCTTAACCAACACAAAAATATCCTGTGGCGTTCTGCATTAGCATCGAACTGCCCCCGCGATATGCAACTTTTTAGGGAAGTTAGAAACCAATACACACAGGCAGTTAGAAAAGCCAAGGCTAGCTTTTTCAAACAGAAATTCGCTTCGTGCAACTCCAACTCTAAAAAGTTCTGGGACATTGTAAAGTCCATGGAGAATAAGAACACCTCCTCCCAACTGCCCACTGCACTGAGGATAGGAAACTCTGTCACCACCGATAAGCCCACTATAATTGAGAATTTCAATAAGCATTTTTCTACGGCTGGCCATGCTTTCCACCTAACTACCCCTACTGCATTCAACAGCACTGCACCCCCCACAGCAACTCGCCCAAGCCTCCCCCATTTCTCCTTCTCCCAAATCCATTCAGCTGATGTTCTGAAAGAGCTGCAAAATCTGGACCCCTACAAATCAGCTGGGCTTGACAATCTGGACCCTTTCTTTCTAAAATTATCTGCCGAAATTATTGCAACCCCTATTACTAGCCTGTTCAACCTCTCTTTCGTGTCGTCTGAGATTCCCATAGATTGGAAAGCAGCTGCTGTCATCCCCCTCTTCAAAGGAGGTGACACTCTTGACCCAAATTGCTACAGACCTATATCCATCCTACCCTGCCTTTCTAAGGTCTTCGAAAGCCAAGTCAACAAACAGATTACCGACCATTTCGAATCCCACCGCACCCTCTCCGCTATGCAATCTGGTTTCAGAGCTGGTCATGGGTGCACCTCAGCCACGCTCAAGGTCCTAAACGACATCGTAACCGCCATCGATAAGAAACATTACTGTGCTGCCGTATTCATTGACCTGGCCAAAGCTTTTGACTCTGTTAATCACCACATCCTCATCGGCAGACTCAGTAGCCTTGGTTTCTCAAACGATTGCGTCGCCTGGTTCACCAACTACTTCTCTGACAGAGTTCAGTGTGTCAAATCGGAGGGCCTACTGTCTGGACCTCTGGCAGTCTCTATGGGGGTACCACAGGGTTCAATTCTTGGGCCAACTCTTTTCTCTGTATACATAAATGATGTCGCTCTTGCTGCTGGTGAATCTCTGATCCACCTCTACGCAGACGACACCATTCTGTACACTTCTGGCCCTTCTTTGGACACTGTGTTAACAACCCTCCAGACGAGCTTCAATGCCATTCAACTCTCCTTCCGTGGTCTCCAACTGCTCCTAAACACAAATAAAACTAAATGCATGCTCTTCAACCGATCGCTGCCTGCACCTGCCCGCCTGTCCAGCATCACTTCTCTGGACGGTTCTAACTTAGAATTTGTGGACAACTACAAATACCTAGGTGTCTGGTTAGACTGTAAACTCTCCTTCCAGACTCACATCAATCATCTCCAATCCAAAGTGAAATCTCGAATTGGCTTCCTATTTCGCAACAAAGCATCCTTCACTCATGCTGCCAAACATACCCTCGTAAAACTGACCATCCTACCAATCCTCGACTTCGGCGATGTCATTTACAAAATAGCTTCCAATACCCTACTCAACAAGCTGGATGCAGTCTATCACAATGCCATCCGTTTTGTCACCAAAGCCCCATATACTACCCACCACTGCGACCTGTACGCTCTCGTCGGCTGGCCTTCGCTTCATAATCGTCGCCAAACACATTGGCTCCAGGTCATCTACAAGACTCTGCTAGGTAAAGTCCCCCCTTATCTCCGCTCACTGGTCACCATAGCAGCACCCACCTGTAGCACGCGCTCCAGCAGGTATATCTCTCTGGTCACCCCTAAAGCCAACTCCTCCTTTGGTCGTCTCTCCTTCCAGTTCTCTGCTGCCAATGACTGGAACGAACTACAAAAATCTCTGAAACTGGAAACACTTATCTCCCTCACTAGCTTTAAGCACCAGCTGTCAGAGCAGCTCACAGATCACTGCACCTGTACATAGCCCATCTATAATTTAGCCCAAACTACTACCTTCTTCCCCTACTGTATTTATTTATTTTATTTATTTTGCTCCTTTGCACCATATTATTTATATTTTATCTTTGAACTTTCTTCAAACTACAAATCTACCATTCCAGTGTTTTTCTTGCTATACTTTATTTACTTTGCCACCATGGCATTTTTTTGCCTTTACCTCCCTTATCTCACATCATTTGCTCACATTGTATATAGTCTTATTTTTTTATTATTATTTTTTATTTTTTTATTCTACTGCATCATTGATTGTATGTTGTTTTACTCCATGTGTAACTCTGTGTTTTTGTATGTTGTCGAACTGCTTTGCTTTATCTTGGCCAGGTCGCAATTGTAAATGAGAACTTGTTCTCAACTTGCCTACCTGGTTAAATAAAGGTGAAAAAAAAAAAAAAAAAAAAAATAATAATAATTGTGCCAGCTGAGAAAAAGTTGCGCGTGGCAATGCAGAGGAATGTCGGTGGGTGAATTTAGTCGGAGCCCTCGGAAAGATGATACCCCAAATTATTATTTTCGGATATGAAGACTATGCTGTAGTCAACAAAAAACGGATTACAACTTGCAAAACATGTGGGAAGAAAATTAGACAGAGGCGCAACTTCCAACTTGGTTCGACATTTGAAGCTGCAAAAAGAACAGTAAGTCATGGCTAATATAGCCAACAGCTATATATAACTGTTTTTGTATAGCATGTAGGCTAACGTAACATTAAGTCAATGAGCCTCCACACAGTCAGTCAGTGCGGGAACGTGATCATTGCACCCAAGATTGAGCTACAACTGGCTAGACAGTTTGTAGCCTAAATCCTGCCTGGTGTTACTGCTCATCCTAAAACCATTGACATACATTAGCCTACTGTAACCACACACATAGATGGTGTGTGTGTTGTGTGTTAAGTTTGGGCGATTGTGTACAAGCCTACATCGCTCGATTGCGCCCCATAGCGATAGTCGATCGCTATGGGGGTCTTTCTCATGGCTACCCATGTATTTCCATGGAAATATAATGTTTATTTGGAAAGTAATAAATACTTTTTTTTAAGCATTCATGATTTGCGTAAATGTAGTAAACTAACTATTACTCTTGTTAAAAATATGAAATGGTATACATTATGACTTGTTTAGGACTCGAAACTCAAGGTTTAGGACTTGAGACCTGACTCAGACTTGCCTGCCTTGACTTGGGACTTAACTTGGGACTTGAGTGCTAAGACTAGAGACTTACTTGTGACTTGTAAAACAATTACTTGGTCCCACCTCTGCAGGTCAGTGACAAAGTTGTGGAGAAGTACAGATCAGTGTTCGGTTAGAAAAAAATATCCGAAACTTTGAACATCCCACGGAGCACCATTAAATCCATTATTTACAAATGGAAAGAATATGGCACCACAGCAAACCTGCCAAGAGAGGGCCGCCCACCAAAACACACGGACCAGGCAAGGAGGGCATTAATCAGAGAGGCAACAAAGAGACCAAAGCTAACCCTGAAGGAGCTGCAAAGCTGCACAGCAGAGATAAAAGTATCTGTCCATAGGACCACTTTAAGCCATACACTCCACAGAGCTGGGCTTTACGGAAGAGTGGCCAGAAAATAGCCATAACGTAAAGAAAAAATAAGCAAACACGTTTGGTGTTCGCCAAAAGGCATGTGGGAAACTCCCCAAAAATATGGAAGAAGGTACTCTGGTCAGATGAGATTAAAATGTAGCTTTTTGGACATCAAGGAGAACGCAATGTCTGGCGCAAACCCAACACCTCCCATCACCCCGAGAACACCATCCCCACAGTGAAGCATGGTGGTGGCAACATCATGCTGTGGGGATGTTTTTCATCGGCAGGCACTGGGAAACTGATCAGATTTGAAGGAATATTCTTGAGTGAAACCTGTTTCAGTCTTCCTGAGATTTAAGACTGGGACGGAGGTTCACCTTCCAGCAGGATAATGACCCTAAGCATACTGCTAAAGCAACACTTGAGTGGTTTAAGGGGAAACTTTTAAATGTCTTGGAATGACCTAGTCAAAGCCCAGAACTCAATCCAGTTGAGAATCTGTGGTATGACTTAAAGATTGCTGTACACCAGTGGAACCCATCCAACTTGAAGGAGCTGGAGCAGTTTTGACCCCAGTGGCTAGATGTGCCAAGCTTATAGAGAGAGAGATTATTTTTTACATTTTATTTCTTGTTTGTTTCACAATAAAAAATATTTTGTATTTTCAAAGTGGTAGGCATGTTGTGTAAATCAAATGATACAAACCCTCCCAAAATCTATTTTAATTCCAGGTTGTAAGGCAACAAAATAGGATTAATGCCAAAGGGGTGAATACTTTCGCAAGCTACTGTACTGTCCCCATCGACACAGCCAGCAGACTTCTCAGTTCATCGCGCAGACAGGAATAAAGAACTCTCCGGAAGAAGAAAGGTGGTTGTGTATGTTTCATGGTGTGATTGTGATAACATACAGAAAGTCAAGTATTTTTGTTCACTCCACCTAGAATACCTCACAATCAAATGCCGACCACATTTCCTCCCAAAATAATTTTCTTTGGTTATAGTCACAGCCATGTATATTACCCCTCAAACCGATACCAGGACAGCCCTCAAGGAACTACACTGGATTTTAAGCAAACTGGAAAACATATCCTGTGGCCGCATTTATTGCAGCTGGGGATTTTAACCTGATATGGATAGGGGGCAGTATTTTCACGGCCGGATGAAAAAATGTACCCGATTTTAACTGGTTACTACTCTTGCCCAGAATCGAGAATATGCATATTATTAGTAGATTTGGATAGAAAACACTCTGAAGTTTCTAAAACTGTTTGAATGGTGTCTGTGAGTATAACAGAACTCATATGGCAGGCAAAACCCTGAGAAAAAGTCAACCAGGAGTGTAGGATCTGAGAAATGTAGTTCTTCTTTCTAGTCTCTTTCGAAACTACAGTATCTGTGCTGTTACGTTGCACTTTCTAAGGCTTCCATTGGCTGTCTAAAGCCTTCAGAAAGTGGATTGAGCCTTCTCCTGTCTCTGGGCAGAGTATAGGAGCTCAGTTACTGAGTGGTCTGCCTGAGGACAAAGAGATTGGATATGCGCGTTCCCGCGAGCACGCTGTTTTTTATTTTCCTCCTTGAATGAATACACTATTGTCTGTTTGGAATATTATCGCAATTCTACATTAAAAATACCATAAAAATAGATTTTAAACAGCTTTTGACATGCTTCTAAGTACGGTAATGGAACATTTTAACTTTTTGTGTCTCGAATTGCGCTCGCGCGTTACCCTTTGGATAGTGACCTGAACGCACGAACAAAACGGAGGTATTTGGACATAACTATGGATTATTTCGAACAAAAACAACATTTCTTGTGGAAGTAGCAGTCCTGGGAGTGCATTCTGACGAAGATCAGCAAAGGTAATACAATATTTCTAATACTAATTCTGAGTGTAGGTGACCCCGAAGTTGGCGGGTGTCAAAATAGCTAGCCGTGATGGCCGAGCTATGTACTCAGAATATTGAAAAATGTGCTTTCGCCGAAAAGCTATTTTAAAATCTGACACAGCAATTGCATAAAGGAGTTCTGTATCTATAATTCTTAAAATAATTGTTATGTATTTTGTCAACGTTTATGATGAGTTTTTTTGTAAATTCACCGGAAGTTTTTGGTGGGAATACATTTTCTGAACATCACACGCCAATGGAAAAAGCTGTTTTTGGATATAAATATGAACTTGATTGAACAAAACATTCATGTATTGTATAACATAATGTCCTAGGAGTGTCATCTGATGAAGATCATCAAAGGTTAGTGCTTCATTTAGCTGTGTTTTGGGTTTTATTGACATATATGCTTGCTTGGAAAATGGCTGTGTTTATTTTGATCTATGTACTATCCTAACATAATCTAATGTTTTGCTTTCGCTGTAAAGCCTTTTTGAAATCGGACAACGTGGTTGGATTCAGGAGAGGTTTATCTTTCAAATGGTGTAAAATAGTCGTATGTTTGAAAAATAGAAATTATTGGATTTTTGAGATTTTTGTATTTCGCGCCATGCGATCCCATTGGCTGTTGGCTAGGGGTTCCGCTGGCGGAACGGGGTACAAAGCAAATTTGAGGAAAACGCTACCGAACCTCTATCAACACATTGACTGTAGTATTCAATTAGGAAAAATACTAGACCACTGCTACTCGCCTTTTCAAGATGCCTACAAGAACCTCCCCCGCCCTCCCTTCGGCAAATCAGATCACGACTCCATTTTGCTCCTCCCTTCCTATAGGCAGAAACTCAAACAGGAAGTACGCGTGCTAAGGTCTATTCAAAGCTGGTCTGACCAATCGGAATCCATGCTTCAATATTGTTTTGATCACGCGGACTGGGATATGTTCTGGGTAGCCTTTGAGAATGACATTGACATTTACAAGGACACATTGAAGGAAGTGTATAGGGGATTTTGTTCCCACGGTGACTATTAAAACCTTCCCAAACCATAAACCGTGGATAGATGGCAGCATTGGCGCAAAACTGAAAGCGCAAACCACCGCATTTAACAATGGCAAGGTGACTGGGAATATGGTCGAATACAAACAGTGAGGCTATTCCCTCCGTAAGGCAATCAAACAGGAAAAACATCAGCAATTGAACGGCTCAGACATGAGACGTATGTTGCAGGGTCTACAATCACGGATTAGAAAAGGGAAAACCAGCCATTTAGCGGACACCGACGTCTTGCACACAGACAAGCTAAACACCTTCGCCCGCTTTGAGGATAACACAGTGCCACCGACGCTGCACACTCCCAAGGACTGTGGGCTCTCATTCTCCATGGCCGAAGTGAGTAAGACATTTAAACATGTTAACCCTTGCAAGGCTGCCGGCCCAGACGGCATACCTAGCTGCGCCATCAGAGCATGCGCAGACCAGCTGGCTGGAGTGTTTACAGACATATTCAATCCCTCCCTATCCAGTCTGCTGTCCCCACTTGCTTCTAGATGTCCACCATTGTTCCTGGCCCAAGAAAGCAAAGGTAACTGAACCAAATGACTATCACCCTGTAGCACTCACTTCTGTCATCATGAAGTGCTTTGAGAGGTTAGTTAAGGATCAAATCACCCCTACCTTACCTGACACCCTAGATCAACTTCTATTTGCTTATCGCCCAATAGATTCACAGACGATACAATCACCATCGCACTGCATACTGCACTATCCTATCTGGACAAGAGGAAAACTTATGTTCATTGACTATAGCTCAGCCTTCAACACCGTAGTACCCTCCAAGCTCATCATTAAGCTCAGGGCCCTGGGTCTGAACCCCTGTGCAACTGGGTCCTGGACTTCCTGATGGGCCGCACCCAGGTGGTGAAGGTAGAAAACAACACCTCCACTTTGCTGATCCTCAACACAGGGGCCCCACATGACTGCATGCTCACCCCCCTCCTGTACTCCCTGTTCAGCCATGACTGCATGACCACAGATGCCTCCAACTCAATCATCAAGTTTGCAGACGACACAACAGTAGTTGGCCTGATTACCAACAATGACGAGACAGCCTACAGGGAGGAGGTGAGGGCCCTGGCAGAGTGTTGCCAGGAAAATCTCCTTCAACATCAACAAAACAAAAGAGCTGATTGTGGACTTCAGGAAACAGCAGAGAGAGCCTAAGACCCTCAGAAACGTTTACAGATGCACAATTGAAAGCATCCTGTTGGGCTGTATCACCGTCTGGTACGGCAACTGCACCGTCCGCAACAGCAGGGCTCCGCAGAGGGTGGTACGGTCAGCCCAACGCATCACCGGGGGCAAACTACCTGCCATCCAGGATACATGCAGCACCTGATGTCACAGGAAGGCCAAAAAGATCATAAAGTACAACAACCACTCAAGCCACTGCCTGTTCACCCCGTTACCATCCAGAAGGCGAGGTCAGTAAAGGTGAATCAAAGCTGGAACCAAGGGACTGAAAAACAGCTTCTATCTCAAGGCCATCAGACTGTTAAATAGCCGCGACCACCCGACTACTCAACCCTGCACCTTAGAGGCTGCTGCCCTATACACATAGACATGGAATCACTGGCCACTTTAATAATGGATCACTAGTCACTTTAATAATGTTTCATACTGCTTTACTCATCTCATGTGTATGTACTGTACTCTATTCTACTGTTTTTTAGTCAATGCCACTCCGACATTGCTCGTCCTAATATTTATATATTTCATTCTTTTACTTGTAGATTTGTGTTTTGTTGTGAATTGTTAGATGCTACTGCACTGTTGGAGCTAGGAACACAAGCATTTCGCTACACCCAGCAATAACATCTGCTATGTTCATGTGACCAATAACATTTCATTTGATTTGACCTCCTTGATGTCAAGATAACAGATTTAGGAAAACAGACTCTATGCATTGCCTTCATGCGCTCCATACAACCCCCCAAAATTGGGCCAATCGAGAGCTTAATTTGTGTCTACCTAACTCCCGAACGGCGCAGCGGTCTAAATCACTGCTTCTCAGTGCTAGAGGCATCACTACAGACCCTAGCTTGATTCCAGGCTGTATCTCTACCGGCTGTGATTGGGAGTCCCATCGGGCGGCGCACAATTGGCCCAGCGTCATCCGGGTTTGGCCGGGTTAAGTCGTCATTGTAAATCAAAATGTGTTCTTAACTGGCTTGCCTAGTTAAATAAAATTAAAAAACGATCCATCTTTGATTGGCTTGAGCCGTTCAGGGTTTCTTCTCGTTAGCTACCATTAGCCTGAGGTCCAGGCATCCACTCTTCAAGTTGCTAATGATAATTACAGAAGAGTGGCTGTCAATGCCAGCCTTGCAGATGAACGCTCTTAAAATGGAGGCCACTGAGTCACTCCACTCAGAGTTAGGCTAAGTGGGGGGGCCGGAGGGGGGTACGTTTTTTCCGTATTAGTGGACAATGACCTATGAAGGCCTTGCTTTTTTGACTCAACAATGCAAATGTAGATAATTATAGGTCAGAGGTTGTATGGTATACCTCTTACACCTTCTCTCAGTCAATGTCACTATGCTGCTGCTGGTGCTGACTGGAGACATCAAGTCCATGCAAGTTGACACCTGGCTGGCAACAAGACATATATCCCATTCCCTAAATCAGTGTTTCCCAACCCTGGTCCTCCAGTACCCCAACAGTACACATTTTTGTTGTAGCCCTGGACAAACACACCTCATTCAGCTCATTGAGGGTTTGATGATTAGTTGACAAGTTGAATCAGGTGTACTTGTCCATGGTTACAATAAAAATGTGTAATGTTGTGGGTACTCTAGGACCAGGGTCGGGAAACACTGCCCTAAATCACTCTTTGGTCAATACATTGTGCTTTTGAAGATACGTTTTAAATGGTCACTTTGATCTAGCTGTATGGTCTAGTCCACAGAGATTCGCTGTCTCAGTAAATGGGAAAGACAGACCCTCCTGCCAAGCCTTTTAAATATGCACACATGTCTTCCTGAGAACAGCCATGTTCTCTCTCTCTCTCTCTCTCTCTCAATTCAATTTAAGGGCTTCATTGGCATGGGAAACATACTGTATGTTTACATTGCCAATGCAAGTGAAATAAATAATAAACAAAAGTGACAAACAATACAAAATTAACAGGAAACATTACACTCACAAAAGTTCCAAAAGAATAAAGACGTTTCAAATGTCAAAGTATGTCTATGGGGTGACAGGTTGCCTAGAGGTTAGAGCGATGAGACTCGAATCCCCGAGCTGTCGTTCTGCCCCTGAATAAGGCAGTTAACCCACTGTTCCTAGGCTGTCATTGAAAATAAGAATTTGTTCTCAACTGACTTGCCTAGTTAAAAAAATATATATACATGCAAATCCAGGGTGGAGTGGTGGGCCAGGTAGACATTAGGATTTGAGGCACAGTCTCGTGAAATGCTTGCATTTACCTGCTGTATGGTGGCAGGGTGCACTTGTGTGCTGGGGAAAGTAGAAGAAGCTTTTTCAATCAATCCCTTGAGTGTTGTGGTCACCCTTTCCTGCCGGTCCCTCAGGTCATTTTTGCCTGTGTGAATTATTCTGTGGCTGGGGGACTCTAGTCTGTCCTCTGACAACAGCTCCAGGGCATGTCTAGTGTTTGGGCACCAGAGTTTAGCCACTTTGTGGAAAACGTTTATCCTCTTTAATCTATTTGCCATTTGAGTCAAGGAGGAGCACAATCTCTGGATTTTGTGTGTCCTCAGTGGATGTGTGGGGGATGTCAGGAGGGCTATCAGGGAAGCTGACAGGGGGGCTGTTAGGAGGGTGTAGTGTCTGTTGGGTTGGTGGGTCCTGTGTTATGTCCCGTTGTGGTCCAGGTCTGAGGTGGGCTGTTCTGCTCTCTGTCACACCTCTCACTCTCACTCTCAATTCAATTCTCAATTTAAGGAGCTTTATTGGCATGGGAAACATATGTTTACATTGCCAAAGCAAGTGAAATAGATACTAAACAAAAGTGAAATAAACAATAAAAACTTAACAGTAAATATTACACTTACAAAAGGTCCAAAAGAATAAAGACATTTCAAATGTCATTATGTCTATATTCTAGGGGTGAAATGATAGTTAAGTACAAAAATAAAAATAAATAAACATAAATATAGGTTGTTATTGGTGTTTGTTTCTTCACTGGTTGCCTCTTTCTTGTGGCAACAGGTCACACATCTTGCTCCTGTGATTGCACACTGTGGTACTTCACCAAATAGATATGGAAATTTATAGAAATTCTGTCTCTTATATGGTCATACATTTGGCAGGAGGTTAGAAAGTGCAGCTTAGTATATCCTGTCACGCCCTGATCTGTTTCACCTGTCTTTGTGATTGTCTCCACCCACCTCCAGGTGTCACCTGTTTTCCCCATAGTCCCTGGGTACTTATTCCTGTGTTCCCTGTTTGTCTGTTGCCAGTTCGTCTTGTCTACCCAACCAGCGTGGTTTTTCCGTGCTCTTGCTTTTTCCTTATCTCTGTTTTGCTAGTCCTCCCGGTTTTGACCCTTGCCTGCCTTGACTCTGAACCCGCCTGCTTGACCATACTGCCTGCCCTGACCTCGAGCCTGCCTGCCACTCTGTACGTCCTGGACTCTGACCTAGTTTATGATATTTTGCTTGTCCACAACCATTCTCTTGCCTGCCCCTTGGATTAGAATAAATATCAGAGACTTGAACCATCTGCCTCCCGTGTCTGCATCTGGGTCTCGCCCTGTGTCCTTTATTTTTCCACCTCATTTTATGGGCAGTGTGCACATAGCCTGTCTTCTCTTTAGAGCCAGGTCTGCCTTCTGTGGCCTTTCTCAATAGCAAGGCTATGCTCACTGAGTCTGTACATAGTCAAAGATTTCCTACATTTTGGGTCAGTCACAGTGGTCAGGTATTCTGCCACTGTGTAATCTCTGTTTAGGGCCAAATAGCATTCTAGTTTGCTCAGTTTGTTTGTAAATTATTTTCAATGTGTCAAGTAATTATCTTTTTGTTTTCTCATGATTTGTTTGGGCCTAATAGTGTTGTTGTCCTGGGGCTCTGTGGCGTCTGTTTGTGTTTGTGAACTGAGCCCCAGGACCAGCTTGCTCAGGGGGCTCTTCTCCAGGTTTATTTCTCTGTAGGTGACAGCTTGTTATGGAAGGTTTGGCAATTGCTTCCTTTTAGGTGGTTGTAGAATTTAATGTCTATTTTCTGGATATTGATAATTAGCGGGTTTTAGCTGCTTCCCTAGGTGTTTGTCCCCCTGTATGCTGAGGGTGTCAGGTTCTTGTCCAGTTCTAGCATTTAGGTCGCCACAGACTAGTACATGTCCCTGGGCCTGGAAATTGTTGATCTCCCCCTCTGGGATGGAGAAGCCGTCAACGTTAAAGTATGGGGATTCTATTGGGGGAATATAGGTAGCACACATGAGGACATTCTTCTCTGTTGAGATACTTTCCTTGTTAATTTCTAGCCAGATGTAAAATGTTCCTGTTTTGATACATTTAATAGAGTTGGTTTGGTCTGCTCTATACCAAATTAGCATACCCCCTGAGTCTCTTCCCTGTTTCACACCTGGTAGTTTGGTGGATTGGACTACCACGTCTCTGTAATCTAGAGGGCAACCAGTGGGTCCGTATCCTTTGTAACATGTTTCTTGTAGGATGACAATGTCTGTATTTCCAATTTCTTTGATGAAGTCTGGGTTCCTGCTCTGTAGGCCAAAGGCAGATGACCTCAGACCTTGTATATTCCAGGATGAGATAGTAAAAGCTTTGTGTTCCATAGTGTCTAGTGTAATTTTTATGTGGTTTAGGCCCAGACCATTACAGTAGGTCTCTCTCAGTATATCTCCATCTTCTCCCTATGTTTTTAAAAACCCCAGGACACTCTGAGATCATTGTGTCATTTCTGTGTGAGTGTAGTATGATGGATAAGAACATTAACATGTGCCTCCCTTGTATGTCACAGTGTGCCTCAGGGTAATGGTGCGTTTGTGAAACTATGTTTGTCTGAGTGTGTGAATCAATGTAGCCCCACACAGACACACACACGTGTAGAATGAGCTCATATTGTCACACCTCTCAAAGGCTCTGCATGTGCTCAACAAACCATCTGTGTGATTGCAGTGTAGATTATAATGTACAGTGCGTCCCTCCATGTGTATATCACTAATAGGAGCGTGAGTCTGCTGAGGGGGCTGTAAGCTGTAGTCCAATTCTTTGTGTTCTTCAGATGGCGGTTGGCCCCCATACGGCCCCTTCTAACAGAGGGGTCAGGCTCCCGGGCCCCGGGGCCAGAGCATCCATCATCCCACTGGTGTTCGAGGCCGGCTCTGTCGACAACACCAATTATACTGAGGAGCCTATCGACAACACTCGCACACTGGGCCTGTCGATGTCCCACTTCTTTTGTCTTGTGCTCACAGACAGAGAGCAAATGATTACTAATGATGATTTATTAGTTATTTTTTCTACTTTGTTGTTTTTGACTGTTTTATGGACCGCATCTTTTAATTGTCTCTTTTTCGACATTTTGTTTCATAAGGTCTTTGTGAATTAACATGGTCCAACAACGTGCTGTTATTAACTAGTTGACAACAATTGAGAAACGTTGAAAACTGAAAGATTTGGAGGTACGGAATTGCCAGTGTATACCTTCTTTGTGATAAAGTCACAGAAGTGAAACACTTGTGGATAGAGCTCCTCAGAGACAATGACCGTACCCCCAAAGATGTGGATGTTATTCCAGCTCCCTGTCATGCCCCCTGGGCATATGGCACGTCACAATAGAAAACATGCACACTTGTGTCCCGTTTCCAAAACACACTGAAATTAATGACCAATTAGCTTACACAAGTCACTCTTAATTATGCCTCAGTCTGCTTGTGGCATAATAGGAATGTAACAATGGCCGTAGTTATCACGGCTCAGGAGAAGACCCAGATGCAGACAGTTTCGAAGTAATACAAGTTTATTACAAAAACAAGGGGGCAGGCTAACGAATGGTCAAGGGCAGGCAGAGGTCAGTAATCCAAGGCAGTGTCAAAAGCTACAGAATGGCAGGCAGGCTCAAGGTAGGCAGAATGGTTCAAACTGGGAAAAAAATACCTAGAGCACAACAGGAGTACGGGAAAACCACTGGTAGGCTTGACTAGACAAGACGAACTGGCAACAGACAAACAGAGAACACAGGTTAAAATACCCTGGGGATAATGGGGAAGATGGGCGACACCTGGAGGGGGGTGGAGACAAGCACAAAGACAAGTGAAACAGATCAGGGTGTGACAGTGGTGTTTGTGTGCCCTTCTCCAGTGGTATCCAAAATAAGAATGCTGAACTCTTTTGGAGCATTTGCAGTTGCTTTCATGTATGATGTGTCTTACATCTCCAAGCGAGGCAAAGTAATGCCTCTAGCATTGTTTTCCAATTGGTTCGAGTGTCAAGTGGATTCTTATCCTCCTCATTGCTTTTCTTTTTGATGTATTTCCAGTGGTTGATTATTGTTTTAGTTCATTATTTCATCAACTCATGAAATTAATGAAGTAAAGTACAATACGTTTGAACAGGACTTGAAGTATTATCACACATACATTAGTAGGTCTACAACCCAGACAGAACGATGTCCTGATTTTAGCTTTCGCAACTTCAATTCCTATGGAAGATATAATAGGAGGGTAGATGCATAGAAATATAACGAATAGAACAGGCTTGGAAGCTCTAATGCTGGCAATTTGATTGGTAAACTCATGGGTACACTGAATGACTGCCTGGTATTGTGATGCAATCATTTCTATGGTAATTTGGAATGTTATATCAAATGATGCAATGGTAATGCAGAATTGTCATTCAAATGATGCTAACTTATGTGGCTTATGCAATGGAATGTATTTGTTGTAACGTCAGTTGAGTTGACTCAACAAATCACAGAACAGATTGAAGGGTACACTTCCTGCTTTTACTTCCTCCCACGGGGCTATAATAAAATGACGCCGAAGAGGATGGCTGACGTTTTACATGCCCGTAACCAATTGTGCTATTTTGTTCATTTTTTTGCGCTGTTTGTAACTTATATTTTTATTTATTTTGTACATAATGTTGCTGCTACCGTCTCTTATGACCAAAAATAACTACTGGACATCAGAACTGGGATTAATCACCACAGACTGGAAGAAGCTTTTTCTTTAACGAGTCCGACGAGAAAGATATACTGCTCTCCCGGGAACAGTCCCAGATCCACATCATTTGCGTGACGAAAAGACAGAGGAAAAGAGGATGCAGATCAGGCTGCCTTTTGAGAATCTGTAGACGAGTGAGTAAACTCCCATTGCCATCAATTCTAATTGATAACATGCAATCATTGGAAAATGAAATGGATGACCTACAATTACGATTATCCAACCAACAGGACATTAAGAACTGTAATATAATATGTTTCACCGAGTCGTGGCTGAACGATAACATGTACAATATAAAGCTGGAGGAATTTTGAATGCACCGGCAGAACAGAGAAGCTACATCTGGTAAGACGAGGGGTGGGGGTGTGTCTTTTTGTCAATAACAGCTGGTACGCGACGTCTAATATTAAAGAAGTCTCGAGGTATTGCTTGCCTGAGGTAGAGTACCTTATGATAAGCTGCAGACCACAATATCTACCAAGAGAGTTCTCATCTATATTATTCGTAGCCGTCTATTTACCACCACAGACCTATGCTGGCACTAAGAGCGCACTCAACCAACTCTATAAGGCCATAAGCAAAAAAGAAAATGCTCACCCAGAAGCAGTGCTCCTAGTGGCCGGGGACTTTAATGCAGGCAAACTTAAATCAGTTTTACCATTTTTTTACTAGCATGTCACATGTGCAACCAGAGGAAAAAAAACTCTAGACCACCTTTACTCCACACACAGAGATGCATACAAAGCTTTCCCTCGCCCTCCATTTGGCAAATCCGACCATAATTATATCCTCCTGATTCCTAATTACAAGCCAAAACTAAAGCAGGAAGTACCAGTGATTCTCTCAATATAGAAGTGGTCAGATGGTGCGGATGCTACGCTACAGGACTGTTTTGCTAGCACAGACTGGAATATGTTCCGGGATTCATCCAATGGCATTGAGGAGAATACCACCTCAGTCATTGGCTTCATCAATAAGTGCATCGACGACGTCGTCCACACAGTGACCGTACGTAGTACATATCCCAACCAGAAGCCATGGATTACAGGCAACATCAGTATCGAGCTAAAGGCTAGAGCTGCCGCCTTCAAGGAGCGGGACACTAATCCGGACGCCTATAAGAAATCCCGCTATGCCCTCAGACAAACCATCAAACAAGCAAAGCGTCAATACAGGATTAACATTGAATCTACTACACCGGCTCTGACGCTCATCGGATGTGGCAGGGCTTGAAAACTATTATGGACTACAAAGAGAAACCCATACGCGAGCTGCCCAGTGACGCAAGCCTATCAGACAAGCTAAATGCCTTTTATGCTCGCTTCGAGGCAAGCAACACTGAAGCATGCACGAGAGCACCAGCTGTTCTGGATGACTGTGTGATAACGTAGCCGATGTGAGCAAGAACTTTAAACAGGTTAACATTCACAAAGCTGCGGGGTCAGATGGATTACCAGGACATGTACTCAAACACACACGGACCACCTGGCAAGTTACTTCACTGACATTTTCAACCTCTCCATGACTGAGTCTGTAATACCTACAT
Organism: Salmo salar; assembly: GCF_965601325.2. NCBI lineage: Eukaryota > Metazoa > Chordata > Actinopteri > Salmoniformes > Salmonidae > Salmo > Salmo salar. The sequence continues at coordinate 50,538,533 of NC_138310.1, read as the reverse complement.
GTTTCAAGCATACCACCATAGTCCCTGTGCAACAGGATCCTGGACTTCCTGACGGGCTGCCCCCAGGTGGTAAGGGTAGGCAACAACACATCTGCCACGCGGATCCTCAACACTGGGGCCCCTCAGGGGTGTGTACTTAGTCCCCTCCTGTACTCCCTGTTCACCCATGACTGCGTGGCCAAAAATGACTACAACACCATCATTAAGTTTGCGGACGACACAACAGTGGTAGGCCTGATCACCAACAACGATGAGGCAGCCTGTAGGGAGGAGGTCAGAGAACTGGCAGTGTGCTGCCAGGACAAGAACCTCTCCCTCAATGTGAGCAAGACAAAGGAGCTGACTGTGGACTACAGGAAAAGGCGGGCCAAACAGGCCCCAATTAACATTAATGGGGCTGTAGTGGAGCGGGTCGAGAGTTTCAAGTTCCTTGGTGTCCACATCACCAATGATCTATCATGGTCCACACACACCAAGACAGTCATGAAGAGGGCACGATAAAACATTTTCCCCCTCAGGAGACTGAAAAAATTTGGCATGTGTCCCCAGATCCTCAAAAAGTTATACAGCTGCACCATCGAGATCATCCTGACCGGTGTAGTGCGTATGGCCCAGTACATCACTGGGGCCAAGCTTCCTGCAATCCAGGACCTATATAATAGGCGGTGTCAGAAGAAAGGCCATAAAATTGTCAGAGACTCCAGTTACCCAAGTCATAGACTTTTCTCTCTGCTACCGCACGGCAAGCGGTACCGGAGCACCAAGTCTAGGACCAAAAGGCTCCTTAACAGCTTCTACCCTCAAGCCACAAGACTGCTGAACAATTAATCAAATGGCCACCGGACTTTTACATTGACCCCCCCTCCATTTGTTTTGTTCACTGCTGCTACTCACTGTTTATTATCTATGCATAGTCACTGCACCCCTACCTATATGAAAACATTACCTCTTACCTGTACCCCCGCATCTGACTCGGTACCGGTACCCCCTGTATATAGCTTCATCATTGTTGTGTTATTGTGTTACTTTTTATATATTTTTTTACTTTAGTTTATTTTGTGAATGTTTTCTTAACTCTTCTTGAAATGCACTGTTGGTTAAGGGCTTGTAAGTATTTCATGGTAAGGTCTACACTTGTTGTATTCGGAGGATGTGACAAATAAAGTTTGATTTGGTCTAGCTCAAAAATATACAGGTTAAGACAACGTATTCACAAATCTGGTACCAGCGCCATTGCTAACTACCAGCGCCGTTGCTAACTAGCATAGCCATTGTTGCAAAGAGTTATGGGATATTAGAATTCTGTTGTCTTAACCTTTGCCATCTTCAACCTATGGGTACACTCACATGGCTGACAGTCCACCCATTATGCCACCATTGACTCGAACAGGGATATCCGTTCTACTCATTCTATGTCTATGGTTAGCTGTGTCGGTGAAAATAGGTCACCAACAGAAGACAAAAACAGAAAAATTCCAGCCCAGTTCAAAATTGGGAAAACTTCACACCTCAATGAACCTTTGAGAGAGCTAGGCAAAACAAATGCTGTGAAGGGGCCTGTGCTGCTCGTAGAGGGGGACACCCTAATCTCTCTTTTGTCCCGGTCCAGGTAGGGGTCTCGCTTTGGTATGAAGTTCCCCTTGAAGTGGAGTGAAGCAGGGTGGGTATAATGAAGTGTGATGGGACACCACCAGCCCCCTCCCCCACCACCTCTCACCCTGTCCCATACAGCCCAATCCCGTGCCATTATTGCCACTAACGTCCTTCCTGGGTCTGTGGAGAAGCCAGCAGATGTTGGCTGGTGTGAAAGGACCCTTGAGCTTGTAAACTAGCCGCCGGGATTTGGAGGGGACGGGATCAAAGGGAGGCCTACTTGAACACCTCCACACATATACTCTGACAAATCTTTGCCCTCCGCATGTAGAAAAATGCATGCACACGTATTCATACATGGACTCTCACATTACAAGCCCATTGTCCACATACCCACACATTCACTAACATGCAATCAAGGACAAATGTGTGCACAAATACAAACATGATTTCACGCACAAATTCACAGACACAAACACGCACACAGGTACTTGAACACACTAGTTACCCAAACCAATCAAAATGGGTCTGTTTTATGTAATACTTGTCAGTGTAATAACTGAAGAATTCATCAATGGAGGTCAGCAGACAAAAAAAATATGCAGACAGAGGAAACAAATTTAACGCCCAGCAGTGTTGAGCGACAGCTTTACTTCGGGTACTTTTCCCAGATAAAGGGGAGCAGAACGGAGAATCGAGCACCCAGGTAGAAATTGTCTGAATCTTCGTTGAGTTTGACAAACCCAGATTATGGAACAGAGTGCTGCTTGCAATGCCAGGTGACAATTTAAATAGCAAGCAGCGAGGTAGGGAAAAACATAGAAGAAATAAGTGTGCTCAGGCAACCCTGTCTGACAAACAAGACAGGAGCATAATGTGGCATCACAACACACAACAGTCCTTCCCCAGATACCTGTTAGACAACGACTGCTCATCTTTTCTTTCCTGGATGAATATGCATTTAGGCCAAATGTAAAGGAAGTGGAATCGGTGGATGTGCCAAGTGCCAACATTGTAGCTTTGTTCTCTGTTATTCCAGTGGCGGCGGTTGCGTCTCCCTGTCTGACAGCGCAGGCCTTTCATCCATAGGAGATGTCCCTGCTAGTCCTCCCAGAATGTCACCTCAGCAACATCATCACCGCTTTCATCCTCTAGGAACAGGAAGTGGTTTTTATGACTGTTTCCTGGATGTTACACTTCATTGTTTACACTCCTTGTGTCGTGATAAACTCAAAGACGAAGATAGTGTAAGGTCATTAGGATTTCTATGGTCAGCTAGATCTTGTTTTTACAGCTTACCAATTAAAGTACTACAAAATAACTCCTTCAAATGTAAAAAATAATAATAGAACGGAGAATCAGAGTTTTGTCATTAAACAAACCTCTTTCTGTCTGTGGCTTTTGTTTTTTTGGGGGGATGAGAAGAGAGCATGTTGGGTATTCAGCCACCCCTTTTAACTGGCTCATGAAGGATGTGACGCACACAGACATGGGAATATCCCTTGCAGTCCAAAATGGCCTTCACCCACACACCAAAAAAATAATCTCACATACTACTCTCTCAAGATTTTGCTTGAACAATTAGTTCCATGGCTCAAATCATGAAAGTACAATGAAAGTACATACTATTAGTGAGTTTTGGATGACAGTTAATACAACATGAGGTTTGTATTCACTCACTTAAAGAGGACAGACTAGTCCTTAAAACCCCATAGAGGTTATCCAATCTCACAACAGTCACAGGTTAGGGCAGAATGACATATCTAATTAATTACTATTCCCGAGAATGTAAACTGTCTGCCTGAGCAATTTTGACATTAGCTGTGGGACCAGCAGAGGCCCAAGAGGTCTGTCTGCCTGGGTGTTTAGTATTCTGCACCACCTGTTTGGAGCCTGAAGGACCAATGATGTTAGATTTCATTCCATTTAGCAAAAATGCTGAATCATTGCTCCTCCATTTTGTAAGACTCACAAACATACCATGATTAAAGTAGTGTCACACCCTAATCTGTTTCACCTCCCTCCAGGTGTCGCCCATCTTTCCGATTATCCCCTGTGTATTTATACCTGTGTTCTCTGTCTGTTTGTATTGTTTGTTCAAGCTTACCAGCGTTTTTCCTGTCAGCTCCTATCGTTTCCCAGCCTCTCTTTTATCAAACAAGCTTACCAGCGTTTTTCCTGTCAGCTCCTATCGTTTCCCAGCCTCTCTTTTATCATCCTCCTGGTTTTTGACCTTTGCCTGTCCCGACCCTGTACCCACCTGCCTGACCTCTCTGCCTGTCCCTGAGCCTGCCATCCTGTACCTTTGCTCCACCTCTGGATTACTGAACTCTGCCTGTCCCTGACCCTGAGTCTGCCTGCCATCCTGTACCTTTGCCTTACCCTGGATTATCGGGCCCTGCCTGCCTTGACCTGTCTTTGCCTGCCCCTGTTGCTACAATAAACATTGTTACTTCGACGGTCTGCATCTGGGTCTTACCTTGATTCCTGATAGTACGAACTGGCCATGACTGACCCAGCAGACTTGGACCTGCGCCACTACGCCATTTCCTTCCAAGGAGCCACCATTGGTAAGCACGAGGAGTTGCTTCGTGGTCTGATGGAGGGGTTCCAGGCCACGGCCAAACGTCACGACCAAGCATTGGACATTTTGCAGGAGCAAGTCTGTGGGATGCCTACTAGGCAACCAACAATGACGGTAATCTCCCAGCCCCTCTGTAACCCGGCTGGTAACAGTGCCGTCACCCCGGTTTCCCGGGAACCCCGCTTACCTCCCCCAGAGCACGACGATGGAGATTCCAGAACCTGCCGGGCCTTTCTCTCCCACTGCTCCCTCGTTTTCGAGCTGCAGCCTTCTTCGTTCCCCTCAGACCGCTCGAAGATACCGTACATTATTTCGCTGATGTCCGGGAGGGCACTCGCCTGGGCCATGGCGGTGTGGGAGCAACAATCCGCCATCTGCCTCAGTCTGGAGGTATTTGTGGCGGAGGTAAGAAAGGTGTTCGAGGCTCCGGTGTCTGGGAGAAAGGCTGCCCGGAAGTTACTCCAGCTTCGACAGGACACCCTCAGTGTGGCAGACTATGCGGTGGAGTTCTGCACGCTAGCAGCGGAGGTTACCTGGAACCCGGAAGCGCTGTTCGACACGTTCCTGCACAGCTTATCAGAGGAGGTAAAGGATGAGCTGGCAGCCCGAGAACTACCGACAGATCTCGACTCACTCATCGCTTTAACCATCCAGATCGATGGTTGGCTACGGGAACGTAGGAGACAGAAGAGGTCCGATTGTGGTACCAATCGCTCACTCAGGGATCCCACCTTTCAGCTGATGAAGTCCCCGGCGTCTATGTCCCTGAGAAGATCCGACCTTACCCGAGTCCCTCCAAGAGCCTCTGGAGACTGCTGATTCACCTCTTCCCGAGCCGATGCAGCTCGGCAGGGCTAGGCTGTCTCCAGCCGACCGCGTACGCAGACTTGAGACCCAGAGTTGTCTGCATTGCGGTATTGCCGGTCATTTTGTGTCTACCTGTCCCTTCAAGACAGCTAGCTCATTCGTTGGAGTGAGTACACTGGTGGGTCTGAAAGATAATTGTTCTTCTCCCCTTACTCAGCCCCCTCTCCATGCCACCCTGCTGTGGGGTGACCAGTCCAAGTCTCTCCAGGTACTCATCAACTCGGGGGTTGATGTGAGTCTCATGGACGTTAGACTGGCGTCCAAGCTGGGCATCCCCACTCAACCCCTCTCCATTCCGATGAGTGTTGGAGTGCTGGACGGGCGCTCTTTTGGCCAGGTCACCCACCAGACCACCCCTGTCAACCACAGGGTTCCTGCTGGTTGAGTCTGCGCAGGTTCCCGTGGTATTGATATTCTCGTGGTATCTCTTGGCTCCAGTGACACAATCCCTCCATTGACTGGGCTACTGGTGCCATCATGGGCTGGAGCCCGTCCTGCCACACTCATTGCCTGAAGTCAGCTCTGCCTTCCCCGGGACGTCTTCCTGCGGGGCTTGGAAATTGCCCCTGACCTCTCCGCAATCTCCGCAGAGTCCCAGGACCTCCGGGAAGGGTTCAGTAAGGCCTGGGCCACTTCGCTTCCACAGCACCGACCGGTACAAAAGAAGGTCGAGCCTGAGGCACTGGCACGTCGCTATCGGGCGGCGGCTACACCACCGGAAGCCGAGACCTGTCCCGCCTGCTCCAAGATCATTAGCCCCTCTGCTGTTCGTTCTCTGTTGCCCTGTACCCTCCGTATTTTTCCTACCTTTTCTGTGTCTAGAGTCAAAACCATGTCTGACTGCCCATTTGTCTTCTGTTTCTAGGCCCATCCCTCCCCCCGTGTCATTGATGGCCAGCCCTGATCTGTTTCACTTGTGCTTGTCTCCACCCCCTCCAGGTGTCGCCCATCTTCCCAATTATCCCCTGTGTATTTATACCTGTGTTCTCTGTCTGTTCGTTGCCAGTTCGTCTTGTTTGTTCAAGCTTACCAGCAGTTTTCCTGTCAGCTCCTATCTTTTCCCAGCCTCTCTTTTCTCATCCTCCTGGTTTTTGACCTTTGCCTGTCCTGACCCTGTACCCGCCCACCTGACCTCTCTGCCTGTCCCTGAGTCTGCCTGCCATCATGTACCTTTGCTCCACCTCTGGATTACTGAACTCTGTCCCTGACCCTGAGTCTGCCTGCCGTCCTGTACCTATGCTTTACCCTGGATTATTTGCCCCTGTTGCTACAGTAAACATTGTTACTTCGACAGTGTCAGGAGGTGGGTGTAGCTGGTGCACTCTCCATCTCCACCCCTGAGGTGGAAATGCGGTACCCTAGGAAGGAGACGGCCTGCTGGAAGAACAGGCATTTCTCAGCCTTGACGTACAGGTCATGCTCCAACAATCATCCAAGCACCCTGTGCACCAGGGACACATGCTCGGCGCGTGTAGCGGAGTATATCAGAATGTCATCAATATACACCACTACACCCTACCCATGCAGGTCCCTGAAAATCTCATCTACAAAGGCTTGGAAAACTGATGGAGCATTCATCAACCCGTACGGCATGACGAGGTACTCATAATGCCCTGAGATGGTACTGAATGCCGTCTTCCACTCGTCTCCCTCCCGGATACGCACCAGGTTGTATGCTCTCCTGAGATCTAGTTTAGTGAAGAAGCGCCCCGTGCAGTGACTCAATTGCCATGGCGATGAGAGGTAGCGGGTAATTGTACCTCACCGTGATTTGATTTAGACCTCGATAGTCAATACACGGGCGCAGACCTCCCTCCTTCTTCACAAAAAAGAAACTCGATGCGGGTGAAGTGGAAGACCGAATGTAGGGGGGTTCGGAGACATAAGTCTCCATAGCCGCTGTCTCTGCTTGTGACAAGGGATACACGTGATTCCTGGGAAGTGCGGCGTCTACCAGGAGATTTATCGCACAATCCCCCTGTCGATGGGGTGGTAATTGAGTCAAATCGGCATATTCAGGGGGAATGTGCACGGTGGAGACCTGGTCTGGACTTTCCACCGTAGTCGCACCAACGGAAACCCCTAAACACCTCCCCGAGCACTCTAGTGACCACCCCGTGAGAGCCCTCCGTTGCCACGAAACAGTCGGATCATGACAGACTAACCAGGGTAGGCCTAGCACCACGGGAAATGCAGGAGAATCAATAAGGAAGAGACTGATTCTCTCCTTATGACCCTCCTGCGTCACCATGCCCAAGGGCGCGGTGACCTCCCTAATCAACCCAGACCCTAATGGTCGACTCTCTAGGGCATGAACTAGGAAGGGCACATCCACTGGAACAATGGGGATCCCTAATCTATAGGCAAATGATCTGTCAATGAAATTCCCAGCTGCGCCTGAATCGACAAGCGCCTTATGCTGGGAATGCGGGAAAAACTCAGGAAAAGTAACGGTCAAAAACATGTGGGCAACAGAGAGCTCTGGGTGAGCATGGTGCCGGCTCACCTGGGGTGACGCGAGAGTGCCCTGCCTGCTGCCTCGACTCCCAGAGGAACCTCCCCAGCACCGACCGGCAGTGTGCCCTCTGCAGCCACAGATGGTACATGAAACGGAACCTCCTCCGGTCTCCCTAAGCACAGCACCTCCCAGCTCCATGGGCGTCGGAGCGGTGGTGCTGGGGGATGGAACCGACAGACCCCGATCTGGACGTCCGCGGGTAGCCAGCAGGTTATTCAACCGAATGGACAGGTCCACCAGCTGGTTGTATGTGAGGGTGGTGTCCCTGCAGGCCAACTCCCGACGGATGTCCTCGCGCAAACTGCAACGATAGTGGTCGATCAGGGCCCTGTCGTTCCATCCCACGCCAGCGGCCAGGGTCCGGAAGTCCAGAGCGAACTCCTGGGCGCTCCTCATCCCCTGCCTCAGATGTACGAGACGTTCACCCGCCGCTCTACACTCAGGCGGATGGTCGAAGACTGCCCTGAAGCGACGGGTGAAATCTTCGAAGTGGTCCAGCGCCGCATCTCCTTCTCCCCACATGGCGTTGGCCCACTCCAGGGCTCTCCCTGAGAGGCATGAGACGAGGGTGGACACCCTCTCTCGGTCCGAAGGCGCCGGGTGGACGGTTGCTAGGTAGAGCTCCAGTTGTAAGAGGAAACCCTGACATTGTGCAGCCGTCCCATCATACTCCCTAGGGAGGGCAAGACGAATCCCACTGGGACCGGGTGAAAGAGGGGCGAGTAGTGGAGACCCTGGTTGCACTGGCGGAGGCGCTGGAGGACCTCCCTTTCTCTCCCAGCGATCCATAGTCTGTAGGACGCGATCCATGATGGCGCCGAGATGATGGAGCATCTCCGCTTGCTCCTGGACGTGCTCCTCGACCCCAATAACAGGGGTACCTGCTCCTGCTGACTCCATGACGTTTCTGGGTGTGTGATTCTGTCAGGCGGTGGGTGTAGTTGGTGCATGAAGTCAGGCGCAGGAGAGCAGAGATGAGTGAACAACGCACTTTACTTAATAAATAGCACAAAGTAAACATACCAATGTGCCAACAATAACGGTTGCCACAAAACACGGGTGAAAACAGCACCCGGAAAAAAACTGCCGGAAAATGTACCGACCTGAACAATAAACAAAGAGTAGTAACCAGTTTAAATCGGATACGTTTTTTATCCGGCCGTGAAAATACTGCCCCCTACCCTAGAGAGGTTAATGTTGTTACCTCATGTTCTATGTTTTTCTTTTGGATCTTAAGCCCCATTTATATCTGCCGCTAACATGCGTACTTCATCCTGATCTTGACTGTTCACACTTGTAAAATCTAATTACAATCAGATCAGAATGTGTGTCTTTTAATCGTCTATGCCTGTGGGCACATAGACATCTATGCCTTTAGCATCTGTATAAGATCAGGACGCATCGGACGCATGTTAGCACCAGGTGTAAACGGGCTAGTGATGAATGTTTTTTATTTTCTTTGGAGGATATTGACAAGCACCACATCTGGCAAAAGTGGTTCATGACTTTAAGGTTGAAATCAATAAAATAGGAGATAGAAGAGCACTCGTTTAGTTTAATTTGAGCTAGAATTGGTAATTCAACAGGTACTCTTCAAAAGGTCAACGTCAAAAAGGTAGGCCTAGTAATAGAGTTAATGGTCATTTTAAAATTAAGGGAAAGTGTTAAAAAAAGTAAGATCAAAGTTAAAAAAGGGATCCAGAACTTTTTCCTGAATCTAATCACATGGAGGTGATGTGCAGTGTTTTGTAGGGAGAGGCAATCTCAGCCTTTTTGTCAAGCTCTAAATCCATTCACACGTTCTCTTTTAAACAAGCAGATAATTTTTGTGTAAATCAGCACTTGAATAAAAGGAATCTGCTGTAAAAGCATCAAAAACGATAAATGACACATCAATAATAAAGGTTTACCATAATGCAGGCAAAGCTGACAACCACGTGAGAGTGGAACCACTTCGCTGGTTACCTTGCAAAGCTGCTTTTGGTCTCCCTTATGTAAAATATATGCTAATAAGAAATTACACATGAATCTCAATGAATGTTGTCAATCCTGTTGATGCTTTTTGCTTTCCTAAAATACATATTTCATGTATATGGTTTGTCCGTGGACGTTTGCCTACCACAATGGCAATGCAGTTTTAAACAATGACATGGTTGGACCATCTGACCACAGACTGGAAAGCAGAAGTACGACCTAGAGTTAATCAAATTTAAAAAATGTTTTCCCTTCAACAGTGCCTGTGGAAAGTGACTTGTTAAAGTCACCATGAAAGCCTCTGGCGACCCTTGGTGGCAAAACCATACTTCTGTAACTGTAATTACATTGTCATAAGGTCAGTTTGGTTGAAAACTGACCAACAAAGCTGATGAAAACACTGCTTCTAATGCATTTTCTTAAAGTAAAACAAGTTTGACACTTCATGCAATTATTAATCTATGAATAGGATTCTTTTCAGAAATTGCGTGAGTAATGTTGCTGCACATCTTCAAGAAAAATAATTTTATTTCTTTATAAATCCACATATTTTACCTATGAAAGCATAAAATTCCATCTCACGTTTTTTTCTTATTGTTGCTTCATAATTCAAAGGAAATATGGGTATCAAATCAGAGAAGATTGAAGGTGTATCTCACATACAAATACATACACAGTCAACAGTAAGGGGAAAAAGAGTATTTGATCCGTGCGTCCATCTTTTCAATTGGCAAGTGGTATACAATAGGGTCAGTTTCTTCTCTGTAAAGTTTGTGTCAGAATGAAACTTAACTCACCATTTCACTATCAAACCACAATGCATTGCTTGTGCTGTAGGTTCATGTAATAAAACCAAACCAGGTGCTTCTTTTGACCTCATCTTGAGAGCCCATGTTTTTGGCCAAATAATTATATTTTTTCCACCGTCATCCAAAATGGATGCATTTGATCTCATAATTGTTGATTATATTATTCAGTTGTCCATATAGATGGAGGGAGAGAGAGAGGGAGAGAGAGAGAGAGAGAGAGAGAGAGAGAGAGAGAGAGAGAGAGAGAGAGAGAGAGAGAGAGAGAGAGAGAGAGAGAGAGAGAGAGAGAGAGAGAGAGAGAGAGAGAGAGAGAGAGGATTATAAAGATTATAAAGTGCCCTAGAGATCACCGAACAACCGTTTGATATTGGTGCATCGACGTGACATCGATGTGTGCTAACACTTCCAAGGCCCTCGGGGAGGAAAACAAAACACTGTATCACCTTCTCTTATTGTATTCCTTTGGCATGTGACCGATCGTTAAGGGAGAGTGGAGCTTTATTATGAAACCCACAACATTTCATCAAAACCATCCAAGGGTGTTCCTCTGTAATAGGCAATTCCGATGAGAATCTCAAAAAGTATTCCGAAAGGAATTTGAGGGGTCTGGGTTGTCAACTCATTCCTCACACAGTGAAAGAAGCCCCAGGTTTTGGAATGAATTTCCCTCCACTCCACAGGGCTGGATTACATCCCAGTTCCAGGTAGAATTGCACACAGCGATTCCATGGCATCCACCCATCTCTACTCCTAATGCTGTTCTTGGCTTCATATGTATTCTTTTGTGAGTTTGTTTGTCCAGCTTCCTTGAACCAGGGGGATTTTACCTGGAGGAGAGAATTAAAGTAAACGTCACTAAGTATTGCCTAAACCTGCAGTCTACTAGACAATCGAATGCAATAGAAAGAAAACACTATTTGTGTTCTACCTGTCCCTTCTTCCCTTCTCATTTGCCCTTTAAATCAGACTTGCGTAACGTCATAACTTTCCCATCTCTATGTAGAACTTGCATATAGAATTAAAATGTATAGCTCTCTGCCCCTAAACTCACCTTTCCATTCTCTCTCCCTCCACCTCAGAAGACGAGCATGGGTGATGTACGAATCTGGAAGAGACAGGACACAGGAATCAGTGCACAAACCTCATCACCTGAACTAAGAATACCTGGAAAGATCCCGTATGTCTTACCTGACCCAGGGGGGTACAATTCTGTAGATATGAATATCACATCTGGCTATGTGATTGCGCCTACTAGTTCCTTTTTTAGACAGAGACACAGGATAATAAGATGGTGCTCTAGAAGGGCATAGGCCAGATTCAAACCCACGCCAGACCTGGCATATCTGTGTGATCAGAAGACAACAGCAGTAACCACTAGACCACCCCAGGCCACACACGCCTACCAGTATTTGACAGTGTCTTACACATAGGTGTTGTTGAAAATGAGGTGATGAAAGCAGACCAAGACCATGACGAAGCATATCTAAGAAGCTGGTTCACTGACTGATTTGGATAACATCGACCTTTCTCAATAGCAATGCTCACTGAGTCTCTGCATAGTCAAAGCTTTCCTTAACTTTGGGTCAGTCACAGTGGTCAGGTATTCTGCCACTATGTACTCATTCTAGTTTGCGCAGTTTTTTTGTTAATTCTTTCCAGTGTGGGGTCTGTTAGTGTTTGTGAACAGAGCCCCAGGACCAGCTTGCTTATCTTATGGGACTCTTCTGCAGGTTAATCTCTCTGTAGGTGATGGCTTTGTTATGGAAGGTTTGGGAATCACTTCCTTTTAGGTGGTTGTGGAATTGAATGGCTCTTTTCTGGATTCTGATAATTAGCGGGTATCGGCCTAATTCTCCACTGCATGCATTATTTGGTGTTTTACGTTGTACACGGAGGATAATTTTGTATAATTCTGGTTGGTTAGCGGACCCCAGACCTCACAACCATAAAGGGAAAAGGGTTCTATAACTGATTCAAGTATTTTTAGCCAGATCCTAATTGGTATTTCAAATTTGATGTTCCTTTTGACGGCATAGAAGGCCCTTCTTGCCTTGTCTCTCAGATCATTCACAGCTTTGTGGAAGTTACCTATGGTGCTGATGTTTAGGCCAAGGTATGTATAGTTTTTTGTGTGCTCTAGGGCAACGGTGTCTAGATGCAATTTGTATTTGTGGACCTTTTTTGGAACACCATTATTTTTGTCTTACTGAGATTTACTGTCAGATTTACCCTCTCTCTTTCTGCAGTCCTTTCAATCTCTTCTCCATCCCTACCTCTTTCTCTCACTCTATCTTTTAACCCCTCCATGTCTTTCTCTCTCTGTACACCACATCTTCTCTTATCAATCTCTCTACCTTTGTCTTTGTCCTCCTTGACTCTGTTTCCTCTTAAACTTGTCTCTGCTCTCCAGTCTCTCTCTCTCCAGTCTCTCTCTCTCTCCAGTCTCTCTCTCGCTGTCTCACGCTCGCTCTCCGCCCCCTCCTTTCCTCCTGTCGCCAGTAACTCTGTCAGCCTCATTGTGTCGCTGTGAGAAACACAGGGCCTCCTGGGAGTGATCTGTCATCTCCTCGCTGGCTGTCTGATGCTCCTAGATGAATTATGGATGCACAGACACTGCAGGTATTTCACAGCTAAATGCTGAGCACAGAGGCTGAGGAAGAATACTACCTCATCTGCCTCATCCAGGCCTGTCACAGAGAGAGAACACTGCCTGCTGCTGCCCACAGCTATAAACACGCAGCCATTCATTGAGCCAACTAAACTCTCTTCTTGAAGAAGACTATGATCGACAGGATTGTAAACTGCATGTAATCAAGGTCTAATCACTCGGTCATCTGAGACAAAAATAGCTCTTCCTACTAAATGGATATGTAATGCAACCAGGACTCATAAACTGCTCAAGAACAAAAACAACTGATCCCAAATCAGAGCTGCATGGATTGCTTCACTGCTGCAGCAGTTGATGACTCAAATTGCAAGCTATTACATGAGGTCAATGAAGACAGTGATCGGAAGGTTGATAATCTCTTAGCTTAGGTCAGGGGTTCCCAAACCTTTTTCGCCTCTGACCACATTTTGATATCTGAACATTTTCACGACCCTACCCATGTGAAAACAAGTATGTAATTAACAGCCAATGTTAACTTTTTTATTTGGGGCTATGACAGTCAATTTAAAAACAGTATTTCTGATTGTCTTCTCAACTCACCATCACATTCTTTTAATGTGGGGCTATATGACAGTCAATTGCAAATTAGTCTGACATAATGTCTCTTATCTCACCACCACCGCTGAGATAGGTGTGCTTGATGCATGTCGCATTGGAGCATCTTAAAGTCAGGGGGCGGGGTCGACAGTGCGCACCTCATCTCTGCTGTCATCCAACCTGGATCGATATTTGGTTTTAATGCAGACGAGAGCACTGAATCCAGCTTTACACAGATATGAGCTGGTGAAGGGTAGCCTACCATGTCTTTTAGAGCGCTTTCAAAACAACTGGGAACTCTGAAAAATACGAGGTCAAAACATGATGTCAGTGATCTTTAGGTTGGAAAGTCAGAGCTCTAGAATGAAGCCCGAGTTCCCAAGTTGGAATTCCGAGTTGGATAAGCGTTCAAAATGATTTTCCCACCTGGAGCTTGTTTCTTTCCAAGTTCCCAGTTGTCTAGAGTGTACTGACGTCCGAAGTCTGAGATTTCCGAGTTCCCAGTTGTTATGAACGCCGCACTAATACTCAGAGGGCGACGGTAGGTTATTCCCTTTGAGTCAGGAACCAAAACTCCTCTGTATTGAACTGTGAATGCGTTGTCTGCAGCATGTCAGCTCGATCAGCTTTTGGACTGTCAACTGAGCCAGGATCACAGTTAAATGGATTGGGAAGTCGGTCCATCCTAAAGTGCTCTTCCAAGCATTGGAGGTGAGCAGTCATCACTCGTGTGGGACACTTACTGATGCTGTTTCTGTTATTTACTTTTCATTACTCAGAAAGTCAACCAAGTTATTTATTTATTTTTTTACATCCATTGTGAATGACAACAGTTCCTCTCTCAATGGTAAAAATCTTTCCAACACTCCCCCTCGATAACCACCACGCCACGGAGTGAAGTTTTGAGAACAGGTGTGCACGCAGTGGATGTGGTTTGATATACAGTGGGGGAAAAAAGTATTTGATCCCCTGCTGATTTTGTACGTTTGCCCACTGACAAAGAAAGGATCAGTCTATAATTTTAATGGTAGGTTTATTTGAACAGTGAGAGACAGAATAACAACAAAAATATCCAGAAAAACGCATGTCAAAAATGTTATAAACTGATTTGCATTTTAATGAGGGAAATAAGTATTTGACCCCCTCTCAATCAGAAAGATTTCTGGCTCCCAGGTGTCTTTTATACAGGTAACGAGCTGAGATTAGGAGCACACTCTTAAAGGGAGTGCTCCTAACCGCAGCTTGTCACCTGTAAAAAAGTCACCTGTCCACAGAAGCAATCAATCAATCAGATTCCAAACTCTCCACCATGGCCAAGACCAAAGAGCTCTCCAAGGATGTCAGGGACAAAATTGTAGACCTACACAAGGCTGGAATGGGCTACAAGACCATCGCCAAGCAGCTTGGTGAGAAGGTGACAACATTTGGTGTGATTATTCGCAAATGGAAGAAACGCAAAAGAACTGTCAATATCCCTCGGCCTGGGGCTCCATGCAAGATCTCACCTCGTGGAGTTGCAATGATCATGAGAACGGTGAGGAATCAGCCCAGAACTACACGGGAGGATCTTGTCAATGATCTCAAGGCAGCTGGGACCATAGTCACCAAGAAACCAATTGGTAAAACACTACGCCGTGAAGGACTGAAATCCTGCAGTGCCCACAAGGTCCCCCTGCTCAAGAATACATATACATGCCCGTCTGAAGTTTGCCAATGAACATCTGAATGACTCAGAGGACAACTGGTGAAAGTGTTGTGGTCAGATGAGACCAAAATGGAGCTCTTTGGCATCATTTTACAGGTAAATTTTTTTGTCATTTAGCAGACGCTCTTATCCAGAGCGACTTACAGTAGTGAATGCATACATTTCATGCATAAAATTGTTTTTCTGTGGGGGGTATTGGCCCCCCATGGGAATCGAACCCACAACCCTGGCGTTGCACACACCATGCTGGCGTTGCACACACCATGCTCTACCAACTGAGCCACAGGGAAGGCATCAACTCAATTCGCTGTGTTTGGAGGAGGAGGAATGCTGCCTATGACCCCAAGAACACCATCTCCACCGTCAAACATGGAGGTGGAAACATTATGCTTTGGGGGTGTTTTTCTGCTAAGGGGACAGGACAACTTCACCGCATCAAAGGGACGATGGACGAGGCCATGTACCATCAAATCTTGGGTGAGAACCTCCTTCCCTCAGCCAGGGCATTGAAAATGGGTCGTGGATGGATATTCCAGCATGACAATGACCCAAAACACACGGCCAAGGCAACAAAGGAGTGGCTCAAGAAGAAGCACATTAAGGTCCTGGAGTGGCCTAGCCAGTCTCCAGACCTTAATCCCATAGAAAATCTGTGGAGGGAGCTGAAGGTTCGAGTTGCTGTCACGTCCTGGCCAGTATAAGGGTTAATTGGTATTGTAGTTTGGTCAGGACGTGGCAGAGGGTATTTGTTTTATGTGGTTCAGGGTGGTGTGTTAGTTAGGAGGTCGTTTGATTGATTATTTCCGGGTTTTGAGTTGTGGTCTATTTCTATGTTGAGTCTGGTTTATGTATGTCTATGTTTGGTTAATTGGAGTTGGGACTCTCAATTGAAGGCAGGTGTTGTCTATTTGCCTTTGATTGAGAGTCCCATATATGTGGGTGTGTTTGTGTTTGTCAGTTGTGGGGAATTGTTCTTGTTCTGTGTTTAGCCTTGTGCCTTGCCAGACTGTCTGTTGATCGTTCGTTCTCTTGTTTGTTGTTTTGTACGTTCATTCTGAGTTAATAAACGTCAAGATGAGCTTACACATACCTGCTGCGTTTTGGTCCTCCATTACCAACGACAATCGTGACAGAATTCCCCACCAAACCAGGACCAAGCAGCGGAAGAAGTCTGGCGAGGACTGGGGAACACGACGGGTAAGGGAGACCGAGAGGCACCCCCAAGATTTTTTAGGGGGGGGCACAAGGGCTGTTTGACGGGGCAAGACTGGAGTGCCAGTCAACAGTTACCAGAGCTGCCCGCCAGTCAACAGTCACCAGAGCTGCCCGCCAGTCAACAGTCACCAGAGCTGCCCGCCAGTCAGTCACCAGAGCTGCCCGCCAGTCAACAGTCGCCAGAGCTGCCCGCCAGTCAACAGTCGCCAGAGCCGCCCGCCAGTCGTAAGTCGCCAGAGCCGCCCGCCAGTCAGGAGTCGCCAGAGCCGCCCGCCAGTCAGGAGCCGCCAGAGCCGCCCGCTAGTCAGGAGCTGCCAGAGTGGCCCGACTGCCAGGAGATGCCAGAGTGGCCCGACTGCCAGGAGATGCCAGAGTGGCCCGACTGCCCGAAACTGCCAGAGTGGCCCGACTGCCCGGAACTGCCAGAGTGGCCCGACTGCCCGGAACTGCCAGAGTGGCCCGACTGCCCGGAACTGCCAGAGTGGCCCGACTGCCCGGAACTGCCAGAGTGGCCCGACTGCCCGGAACTGCCAGAGTGGCCAGAACTGCCAGAGTGGCCCAACTGCCCGGAACTGCCAGAGTGGCCCGACTGCCCGGAACTGCCAGAGTGGCCAGACTGCCCGGAACTGCCAGAGTGGCCAGACTGCCCGGAACTGCCAGAGTGGCCAGACTGCCCGGAACTGCCAGAGTGGCCAGACTGCCCGGAGCTGCCAGAGTGGCCAGACTGCCCGGAGCTGCCAGAGTGGCCAGACTGCCCGGAGCTGCCAGAGTGGCCAGACTGCCCGGAGCTGCCAGAGTGGCCAGACTGCCCGGAGCTGCCAGAGTGGCCCGACTGCCCCGAGCTGCCAGAGTGGCCCGACTGCCCCGAGCTGCCAGAGTGGCCCGACTGCCTGGAACGGCCAGAACCGGAGCCACCTCCAGATATAGGTGGGTTGGGGAGGGGGGGTGTAGCACAGTGCCGTCGTTGACAGCAGCCACCCTCCCTTCCCTCCCTTTAGTAGGGGGATTTTTTGTTGTTGTTGTTGTTGTTGTGTGGGGTTGTTATTTTCTTAAGGTGCTTCCGGGGTTAGCACCTTTAGGGGGGGGGGGGGGGGTACTGTCACGTCCTGGCCAGTATAAGGGTTAATTGGTATTGTAGTTTGGTCAGGACGTGGCAGAGGGTATTTGTTTTATGTGGTTCGGGGTGGTGTGTTAGTTAGGAGGTCGTTTGATTGATTATTTCCGGGTTTTGAGTTGTGGTCTATTTCTATGTTGAGTCTGGTTTATGTATGTCTATGTTTGGTTAATTGGGGTTGGGACTCTCAATTGAAGGCAGGTGTTGTCTATTTGCCTTTGATTGAGAGTCCCATATATGTGGGTGTGTTTGTCAGTTGTGGGGAATTGTTCTTGCACTGCGTTTGCATAGCCTGTAAGACTGTCCATGTTGTGAGTATCATTTATTGTTTTGTTTTCTGGTGGATGCTTTGCCTTTTACCATTAACCTGTTGGGGCTAGGGGGCAGTATTTTCACGGCTGGATAAAATAAACGTACCCGATTTAATCTGGTTACTAATCCTACCCAGTAACAAGAATATGCATATACTTATTATATATGGATAGAAAACACCCTAAAGTTTCTAAAACTGTTTGAATGGTGTCTGTGAGTATAACAGAACTCATTTGGCAGGCAAAACCCTGAGACATTTTCTGACAGGAAGTGGATACCTGATGTGTTGAATTACCTTTAAGCCTATGCCATTGAAACACACAGGGGCTGATTAATGTTTTGGCACTTCCTATTGCTTCCACTAGATGTCACCAGCCTTTACAAAGTGTTTTGAGTCTTCTACTATGAGATCTGACCGAACAAGAGCCTTGGAACGGTGATGGCCGATTAGACTCTGGCGCGCGAGGTCATGTTGGGTACCCTCGTTCCAATACGTTTTAAAAGAGAATGCATTCGTCCACCTTGAATATTATTCATGTTCTGGTTTAAAAAGGCACTAATGAGTTATGCTATACAACGTTTGACATGTTTGAACGAACGTAAATATATTTTTTCCCCTCGTTCATGAAGTGAAGTCCGGCGGGCTTAGATCATGTGCTAACAACACGGAGCTTTTTGGACATAAATGATGAGCTTTTTTGAACAAAACTACATTCGTTATGGACCTGGGATTCCTGGAAGTGACATCTGATGAAGAGAATCAAAGGTAATGGATTATTTACATAGTATTTTCGATTTTAGATCTCTCCAACATGGCCGTTTGTCTGTATCGCAAAGCGTATTTTTCTGGGCGCAGTGCTCAGATTATTGCAAAGTGTGATTTCCCAGTAAGGTTATTTTTAAATCTGGCAAGTCGATTGCGTTCAAGAGATGTAAATCTATAATTCTTTAAATGACAATATAATATTTTACCAATGTTTTCTAATTTTAATTATTTAATTTGTGGTGCTGACTTGACTGCCGGTTATTGAAGGGAAACGATTTCCTGAACATCAACGCCATAGTAAATAGAACGCTGTTTTTGGATATAAATATGAACTTGATAGAACTAAAAATGCATGCATTGTCTAACATAATGTCCTATGAGTGTCATCTGATGGAGATTGTCAAAGGTTAGTGCATCATTTTAGCTGGTTTTATGGTTTTGGTGACGCCTGTCTTTGAATTGACAAAACATTACACACAGCTATTGTCAATGTACTCTCCTAACATAATCTAACTTTATGCTTTCGCCGTAAAACCTTTTTGAAATCGGACAACGTGGTTAGATTAAGGAGATGTTTATCTTTCAAAGGGTGTAAGATAGTTGTATGTTTGAAAAATTAGAATTTTGACATTTATTTGGTTTCAAATTTGCCGCTCTTGAAATGCACCTGCTGTTGATAGGGTGCACCACGGGTGGCACGCTAGCGTCCCACATAGCCCCAAGAGGTTAAAAGAAAATGAGTATCCACAATCCCGCTGCGCCTTGGTCCTTTTCTCTCCACTACGAATCTTGTGACAGTTGCCAAACGTCAGCCTCGAAACCTTAATGACTTGGAGAAGATCTGCAAAGAGGAGTGGGACAAAATCCCTCCTGAGATGTGTGCAAACCTGGTGGCCAACTACAAGAAACGTCTGACCTCTGTGATTGCCAACAAGGGTTTTGCCACCAAGTACTAAGTCATGTTTTGCAGAGGGGTCAAATACTTATTTCCCTCATTAAAATGCAAATAATTTTATAACATTTTTGACATGCGTTTTTCTGGATTTTTTTGTTGTTATTCTGTCTCTCACTGTTCAAATAAACCTACTATTAAAATTATAGACTGATCATTTCTTTGTAAGTGGGCAAACGTACAAAATCAGCAGGGGATCAAATACTTTTTTCCCCCACTGTAGTTTCCAATCGAAGTTACCTGTTGCAGTATATCTCCGAGTTCTGTGCTCAGCTTTTTTGCCCCCAGTTGCTCTCGGTGTATCATACAATGCATCCATATGGCAGAGGGAGACACATTCAGAACTAGAGTGCAGAGGCTTGCCCTCCGTCCCGGGATAGATAGAGACCCAGCTGTACAAAAACCCATAATTCGATCCCATATGGAATATGTTTTTTGTCAATATAGCCATGCAGTACACTGAACATCCCCTATGCTGTTTCATACTTGGAAATCGTGAGACACAACAATATGTCCTGTGAATAGCATCCCCCGACAAGTATAGTGAACAAAAGTCAATGGGTTGGCGCCCCCCCCCCCCCCCCCCCCTTGGGTTGTGCCATGGCGGAGATCGTTGTGGGCTATACTCGGCCTTGTCTTAGGACGGTAAGTTGGTGGTTGGAGACATCCCTCTAGTAGTGTAGGGGCTGTGCTTTGGCAAAGTGGGTGGGGTTATATCCTGCCTGTTTGGCCCTGTCCGGGGGTATCATCGGATGGGGCCACAGTGTCTTCTGATCCCTCCTGTCTCAGCCTCCAGTATTTATGCTGCAGTAGTTTATGTGTCGGGGGGCTAGGGTCAGTCTGTTACATCTGGAGTATTTCTCTTGTCTTATCCGGTGTCCTGTGTGAATTTAAATATGCTCTCTCTAATTCTCTCTTTCTGTCTTTCTCTCGGAGGACCTGAGCCCTAGGACCATGCCTCAGGACTACCTGGTATGATGACTCCTTGCTGTCCCCAGTCCACCTGGCCGTGCTGCTGCTCCAGTTTCAACTGTTCTGCCTGCGGCTATGGAACCCTGACCTGTTCACCGGACGTGCTTGTTGCACCCTCGACAACTACTATGATTATTATTATTTGACCATGCTGGTCATTTATGAACATTTTAACATCTTGACCATGTTCTGTTATAATATCCACCCTGCACAGCCAGAAGAGGACTGGCCACCCCTCATAGCCTGGTTCCTCTCTAGGTTTCTTCCTAGGTTTTTGGCCTTTCTAGGGAGTTTTTCCTAGGGAGTTTTTCCTAGCCACCGTGCTTCTTTCACATGCATTGCTTGCTGTTTGGGGTTTTAGGCTGGGTTTCTGTACAGCACTTTGAGATATCAGCTGATGTACGAAGGGCTATATAAATACATTTGATTTGATTTTGATTTGATTTTGAGCATCTCTGCCCTCACAGCTAACGCCCATATGGAGAGCATAAGCTGGGGAGTTTTTGAGTCAGTCAGAGTTTCCTCTTTGTTTAACAGTGTTATCTGACAAAGGTATTGATCTGAGTTTCTGTGCCTCTGCCCTCCCACACATTGTTTTCACCATATCAATTGCGGCCGGTAGTATCAAGATCTCTGCAGTAGTGTGTGGTTTCATAGCGTAGCAGGCCTAGCCATTCATCGTGGGAATGATTCAAGTGCAACGGTCAAGTGCAGCCTTTTCCCATGATCTGAGGGCACTCTGGTTGAATCTTTTAGATTTTAATCATTTTAATTTAGATTTTTAAGGTTAACCACATTACAATGATTTTGAGATACAAAGACGATATTATAATATATCCTGAGAAAAAATAATAGTATGTATAACCTTTTTTTGTTTGTTTTATTTATTTATATATATATATATACACTGCTCAAAAAAATAAAGGGAACACTTAAACAACACATCCTAGATCTGAATGAAATAAATAATCTTATTAAATACTTTTTTCTTTACATAGTTGAATGTGCTGACAACAAAATCACACAAAAATAATCAATGGAAATCCAATTTATCAACCCATAGAGGTCTGGATTTGGAGTCACACTCAAAATTAAAGTGGAAAACCACACTACAGGCTGATCCAACTTTGATGTAATGTCCTTAAAACAAGTCAAAATGAGGCTCAGTAGTGTGTGTGGCCTCCACGTGCCTGTATGACCTCCCTACAATGTCTGGGCATGCTCCTGATGAGGTGGCGGATGGACTCCTGAGGGATCTCCTGCCAGACCTGGACTAAAGCATCCGCCAACTCCTGGACAGTCTGTGGTGCAACGTGGCGTTGGTGGATGGAGCGAGACATGATGTCCCAGATGTGCTCAATTGGATTCAGGTCTGGGGAACGGGCGGGCCAGTCCATAGCATCAATGCCTTCCCCTTGCAGGAACTGCTGACACACTCCAGCCACATGAGGTCTAGCATTGTCTTGCATTAGGAGGAACCCAGGGCCAACCGCACCAGCATATGGTCTCACAAGGGGTCTGAGGATCTCATCTCGGTACCTAATGGCAGTCAGGCTACCTCTGGCGAGCACATGGAGGGCTGTGCGGCCCTCCAAAGAAATGCTACCCCACACCATGACTGACCCACCGCCAAACCGGTCATGCTGGAGGATGTTGCAGGCAGCAGAACGTTCTCCACGGCATCTCCAGACTCTGTCACGTCTGTCACGTGCTCAGTGTGAACCTGCTTTCATCTGTGAAGAGCACAGGGCGCCAGTGGCGAATTTGCCAATCTTGGTGTTCTCTGGCAAATGCCAAACGTCCTGCACGGTGTTGGGCTGTAAGCACAACCCCCACCTGTGGACGTCGGGCCCTCATACCACCCTCATGGAGTCTGTTTCTGACCGTTTGAGCAGACACATGCACATTTGTGGCCTGCTCGAGGTTATTTTGCAGGGCTCTGGCAGTGCTCCTCCTGCTCCTCCTTGCACAAAGGCGGAGGTAGCGGTCCTGCTGCTGGGTTGTTGCCCTCCTACGGCCTCCTCCACGTCTCCTGATGTACTGGCCTGTCTCCTGGTAGCGCCTCCATGCTCTGGACACTACGCTGACAGACACAGCAAACCTTCTTGCCACAGCTCGCATTGATGTGACATCCTGGATGAGCTGCACTACCTGAGCCACTTGTGTGGGTTGTAGACTCCGTCTCATGCTACCACTAGAGTGAAAGCACTGCCAGCATTCAAAAGTGACCAAAACATCAGCCAGGAAGCATAGGAACTGAGAAGTGGTCTGTGGTTACCACCTGCAGAACCACTCCTTTATTGGGGGTGTCTTGCTAATTGCCTATAGTTTCCACCTGTTGTCTATTCCATTTGCACAACAGCATGTGAAATGTATTGTCAATCAGTGTTGCTTCCTAAGTGGACAGTTTGATTTCACAGAAGTGTGATTGACTTGGAGTTACATTGTGTTGTTTAAGTGTTCCCTTTATTTTTTTGAGCAGTATATATATATATATATATATATACAAAAAAAACAACAACAAGATCATCCATATAATACTTTTTTTCTCAGGACGTTTTGAAATTCTCCTGCAACCAAATTTTCATATCATGCCACCCCACATTGGGTCGCGAACCCTAGTTTTGGAACCGCTGGCTTAGGTTAACATTACCAAGGGCATACCTGAACATACCCATAGGAGTCGCTATTACGCATGTGGCTGCCATTTGCCTTTTCTAACCCAACAAGGTTCTGACCCTTGTTTAAAAGTAACTTCCAGCTGCTAGTGACATAGCCTGTAGCTTGCCCTCCAAAAACGAATCAGAATAACACAAATGCCTTAGGAAGCCCCAAAGATGACGTCAAACCCTCGTTAGTACATTGAGTGTGCTAATATGCGGGATGACGTGATGTTGTTGGTGGGCAGCAGAGACACAAATGATAGCGTTTAAAAAGCCACAGAGTTGTCCCGGGTCCAGCTCAGTTCATTTGTATTTGGAGAGCGCAGATGTAGAGAAGATTGTGCTATACTGCGGATATTAAACTTACAACAAACATATCAGGGCCAGCGGAGTCAGCTATGATTGGTTTCATGGAAACAGAGTGTGGGGGGGAATCCCATCGGGCAGCGAGGGAGAGAGGGAAGGAAGGAGAGAGAGGGGGGACGTGGAGCGAGTGAGCACAGCGTGCCGTCCTTTATGTGCTGTGTGATTTTATGATGATTGCCTATTCCCATCAGTCCTGGGGACCTGGCAAGGGGCACAAGCAAAGCCTGCCTGCAGTCACAGCTGCAGCTCAATAGGACTAGTTCACTGTACTATTTACTACGCTTCATTTAAAGAGGAAAATACAATACAGCAAAAGTACTGCGCTTTGTCAAGACAAGCCCCTCGAAATAGATACTGCATGCAGATGCACCTAGACTTATAGGAACACAGCATGTACACACAAAACATGCACACACACACACACAATCTGTAAACTACACACATCTGTAAACTCTTACAGAAGCAGTCTGCAGAAATGTTAATCAATACAGATGAGCCCTGAGCACTTGCCCAGCCTTGTCTGACAGGAATCACCCACCTTGGACACGAGATAATCCTTGGTAAGGCAGAGGGACCCCAGCACCGGAAATAAAAAGGGGGCGGGGTGGGGAAGTCCCAGATCCTGTGTTATTGTGATATAGCATCCTCGTCCTTCACTGACTTCCCGTAGTCTGGGTTCAAGTCCACTACGGTGGTCCCTTTCAGGGGCCCTCCGAAGCCCCCTTCCGAGGCCTGATGGGGTCCCTCGTGCCCTACCTTGTCCACTGGACCAGGAGGCATGGGCTTATTAGCCGAGCCTGAGGAGGAAGGGGGGATGGGAGTGCCTCCCCCGCCCGCCGCCTGGCCTCCGTTGGTCTGAGAGCACACGTTGCTGACATGTGTCGCCTTCTGCTTGTAATGGTTGCTGTGCAGCTTGTATTTCATGAGGAGGATGAAGATGAAGACAAGCACGGACGCCACGATGATACCGCCAATCACGATGATCATGGTACCGCCCAGGAATTGGTCGTGGAGGGAGCGGCACTGACGGTACTCGCGCTCTGTGGTGAATGCCACGCAGCCCACCAGGCGGGTGCCGGTTAGGGCCGTGACGCCATCGTCGTACACCGCCAGCACACACAGGTCATAATCCCGTTGAGTGGCCAAGTCACTGAGTAGGAAGAACTTATGAGACGCAGGGATCATCCTGAGAGAAAGAGAGAGAGAGCGAGAGAGAGAGAGAACAATGTTATTGACAGAGTGAACATTCTAGCAGTAATCCGAAAACTGAGAGCTTGTATAAAGGCAGTAAACTCAACAACCTATACTTTCAGTACCTGGAAATTACGTTTAGCCATTACTACCCTGACCACACACTTACACACTCTCCTGCTCTCCTCTCGTTCTGCACTCTCCATTGTCAGGTTTACTTTCTGTCTTACAAACACTAGACCACACATTGGCTAAGGTGTGCCTTCCCTGTAGCTCAGTTGGTAGAGCATGGTGTTTGCAACACCAGGGTTGTGGGTTCGTTTCCCACGGGGGGCCAGCACAGAGAAAAAAAAAAATGTATGAAATGTATGCATTCACTACTGTAAGTTGCTCTGGATAAGAGCATCTGCTAAATGACTAAAATGTAAAGTGTGTGTGTGTGTGTGTGTGTGTGTGTGTGTGTGTGTGTGTGTGTGTGTGTGTGTGTGTGTGTGTGTGTGTGTGTGTGTGCGCTGTTATCCCGGTGGCTAGCGTGCCAAACTGCTCCATTTATCAACAGGGACATAGGGGCCCGGGGGCTCTGAGGTGATGAAACATGGAGCGGAATTCCAAAGCGCGACATGCTCAAGGGGTGACAGCGTGGATGACAGTGTGTGCATTAAACATTTCTCCTCTAAACGCAGGCGCCAGCGGGGCCAACCTCTACGCTCACACGGCGGGATTCCTACTGTCTCAGAGTACCCTCCTCTGCCCTACCTTATCCACAGGTTACACCTGCTGTTTCCATTAAACTGACTTACTACCGTTACTACTCTCTTGCCACCCTGTTTATCCACTGTATTCTCCTTTCCAAATTATAATACATTTATGGAGCATGTAGAATGTCTTCCACCCATAAAGTTAGTGTCATATTATGGTCTGGTGTTTTACTATGAAGTAAAAGTTTCATGATGAGATGTTACTTGTATTGTTACGTGTTATTACTTTTCTATTGTTTCTCTATTTTATCTCTCTCTGCGTTGTTGGGAAGGGCCCGTAAGTAAGCTTTTCACTGTTAGTCTCCGCCTGCTGTTTACGAAGCATGTGAAGAATAACATTAGATTTGATGTGAACAAAAAAACGTATGAACTCACTACTGTAAGTCTCTCTGGATAAGAGCGTATGCTAAATGATCAAAATGTTAAATGTACATTTCAATTCCGTGAACATTTCCTTGAAAGAAAGAAAGGAAACGAGAAGATCAAACTACTAAGAAAGGTGGAATCTCACTAATTAGGGGGAATTGTCTTGATGTTGTTCTGTACGCCCCAGTGCATATACAATCATCATTAGTGGATGTTCTGGATGAGTGGAGGTCACTAGCCGCCCACAGACGGGTCTGGCCATTTCGTTAGTCCTGAGCCTAGCATACAGTCTAGGTATAAAAAGGGAGGTCGCCTGGTTCAAAAATGAATAGGCCCCAATATACTGTTTCTTCAGATGTGTCGTCATCCATATCCTCTGGTGGGGTTTTGATGGACATGGAGGAGAAGGCTGGGTCCTCTGCATGCAATGGGGAGGAGGTGGTGGGGATGGTGAGAGAGGAGCGGGAGCCCTCACTGATGTAGTCAGACCTGACCTTGCCACAATTCCTGTCACCAGTCTATCACATTAGAGATGGTAATATGGATGTTACAGGCAGGGGCCCAGGAGGGGTTAGGGGGACATGGAGGATTGTGTGTGTGTGTGTGTGTGTGTGTGTGTGTGTGTGTGTGTGTGTGTGTGTGTGTGTGTGTGTGTGTGTGTGTGTGTGTGTGTGTGTGTGTGTGTGTGTGTGTGTGTGTGTGTGTGTGTGTGTGTGTGTGTGTGTGTGTGTTTACTCTTGTGCGCGTGTGTGATCAAGGATGTGAGTGTGTGCTGAAATCTCCCTACCACATGCTGTCTATAATGGCTTTAACATAGGATAGTTCTCATCCTCTCATGTAAGACTGTCTCTGAAGAGGCCACACAAACATAAAGGCAATTAGGTAGTGATATCTGGAGTCAAAAGATGGACAGAGAGAGGGAACGAAAGGAAGAGAAATAGAGAGTGCAGTCGACTTGATGTATGAAAGAAGAAAGAGACTGAGGAAAGCTGATACCGTCACAATCCTCTCCTGTTCTCAGCACAATGTTAATGTGTCTGAGAGGATATTAGCTGTCCTCAGCCACCGCGTCCCTTCATTACCCCCTCCCTCCATCGCTGACCTCCCAAATTCAATACAACCGTCAGTCCACATAGAGCTGGACTCATGTGTGCCTAATTGATAAAAAAACGCATTCCGATTACTTTGCAGTGCCATAAACCAAAGGCCTCCATATGCTTTTTGCATAATTAACAGCAAATTGCTTCTCCCACGTGTCTTTTCTGTCTTAATCCATCCTCAGGGAAAGGCCGGAAGTTAATTAGGTACTAACAGGGCTCCTTCAACAGAGAATCACTCCACAGTGCAATGTTGAAGAGGGCCGTGGTGTAATATAAAAAAAAGAATCAATAGATGAATTTCTGTCTTTTAACGAATCTCTCCGTCCGTCCATTATAGGCTTGTGGAATAATCCACTGTGTGAGTGCCGTGAGGTGCTTCAACAGAGAGGTGGATGGAACTGAGCTCGCTGGCTATTTTTGCCGTGGGGGTAGGAAAAATAGCCCCCCTCCCCTTAAGACTTCTAATGCTGTACAGTAGTCTCACTTCTAAATCTCTGTAATAACATTAGCTGGTGCTGCAACACTCACGGGGATGTTTTCTACTGCACCTCCTATAAAAATAATGAGCCGCTGAACAGCGAATTTAAAGAAATCTTTGAAAGCTCAAGAGGAGAATATTGCCCTAGGAGAAGAAAGAGGTTCGCAGCCGACTCTGGGGGAATTTAATGGCCGGCGATTTCTCTGGTTTTCACTTTGAGGAGAGAATTCTTTTTTTTCTGTTAATGTTCCACTTGATTCTTATCAGAGACAAACAGAGGGCTGTAGTGACTGTGGGAGTGACCCGCCTTTCTTCTCTGTGTAAATCGGGATGTTTCAGGTGTTTTATGCTCTCTGCAACAGTCATTCTCTGAAATCTATGAAATGGAGGAGGCTCAGAAACCACTGTTCCCATAAGAACAGATTATTTACATTCCTAAAGTTGGGGTGAAGAGTTCAACTCAACTGTGCCTCATTCAAAATCAATTATCAAACCCTGCCTTCTGGAACGGATTGCACTTCACTGGGGTAATGTGTTTACATCAGTGTAACTCTGCACTGGGATTCCTTTGGGTGCTATTGAAAATATTTAATATTTTCTCTAACTGAAGTTAACACCTCTAGTGTCCACGGCTTACAAATAATCACAATCACTTAAAAGTCTGGACAGTATATTGGTATTTCTGATAGGAACAATACTGAATTACAAAAGCCAAACTCGACACTTTTCAAAACCCTTACATGACACTAACAGTACTAGTGAGGCATTACAACCTTCAGTCCATTATATCATTGAATGCCTGGCCTTTGACACTTGGGAGTCAACCCACCTAATAAAACATCTGAATCTGATATCAGAAAGGTCAATATTTAACTGGATCTCCATCTCAGGCCTATGGAGATGATTGATGGCAACAAGTTCTCTTCTTATAGGCTCTTCACCGCCAGACACATTATAGCTAATGGCTACTGCACAGGAAGGCTATATAGGCTGGTGTGGCAATAGATGTCTGCACATTGAGTCATTCCAACCCATTATTTCAGAACTTCTATGTCATTTTCCCTGTGGGCATCATGTTCTATTGTTTCTGCAGTTCGCTCTGTGACTTCTTTAGCGATGAGTTAAGTCCACTCGTGTTGTCATCGGGCAGTACATTCATTATCAACGTGATTCAGTGCCTCTCTAAACCAGGCTGTTAATGAGGATCAATTTGGAGGCTCATGAACTGTCGAAGAACAACAAGAGACCCACAGTATGCAATGCCACACGTGAAGACCACCTTCCACACAGAGATACCAGTCAGCTTTATAGGGATAGTTTCTATAACACTAACCCCCCCCATAGAGATGCATGTCATCTTATATGATCTTTTTGTAAAAGAATGCGCTTCCCAGCTTACCTGTATATGAGGATGTCGTCGGAGGAGCTGTTGTACTGGATCTGGTACATGCGGACCCCCGGGATGTGGTCCTGAGGGGGCCATCGGATGGTGGCCGAGGTTGAGCTCAGCTCCGACACACTGACCCTCTGATGGTCGGTGCGGGCATGGCCCCCGCTGGCGTTGGACTTGATGGAGGTGGGGATGTCCGAGGGGCCAGGCTCGGGCTCCAGCTTGGGGTCATAGTGTGGCGAGGGGTTAACCACCAGCTCCACGGGCGCCGTGGCCTCACCAGCGGCGTTGGATGCGATGCATGTGAACTTCCCAGAGTCCTTCACAGTGGTGGTGAGGATGTCCAACGAGCCGTTCTCATAGCAGATGGTGCGGGACGTGTTCCCAATCAGCTTCCCCTCAGGGCTGACCCAATGCGTGGAAGGTTCCGGGTCACCCACTGACTTACAGCGCAGGCTCACCTCCTGACCCTCCATCACAAACATCTTGGAGGTGTGCCGTGTGATCATGGGTGGCTCGCACACAAACTCCTCCTCGCGGATGGTCCAGAAATACTTGCCGGCGAGCTCTCGGGGGGAGGCGCAGGTCTCCAGGTCGTCTTCCCTGGTCAGCCTCCTCAGCCACACTAGCTCACAGTTACAGTGCAGCGGGTTTCCACCGAAGCTCAGCACCAGGGATGTGAGTGGAGAACCCTTCAGCTTAGCGTACACTGGGATCCTCAGGAACAGGGGATCTGGAGGGATTTTCTTCAGCTTGTTGGAGGTCATGTCTAGACGTGCCAGCTTGTGCAGGTTGGAGAAGATGCCCTCAGGGACCATCTCTATGAGGTTGTGGTCCAGACTGAGGGTGTTGACACTGGCCAGCAGGCCGATGGTCTCCCAGGGGATGTTCACCAGGTTGTTGTAGGACAGGTCCAGGTCTTCCAGGGTCTCCAGAAAGTCCTGGAAGGCCCCCTCTGAGATGCTGTGCAGCTGGTTGTTGGCCAGGATCATGTGCCTGAGATTGACTAGGCCCTGGAAGTGGGTGTCGTCCAGCATGGTGAGCCGGTTGGCGTCCAGGTGCAGGGCGTGCAGGTCCTGCAGGTCGGCGAAGGCATACGGCTTGATCTGGCTAATGGTATTGCGCGACAGCGTCAGGTGGATGAGGCTGCTCATGTTGGCAAAGTCACGGTGACGAAGGGTGGTGATGAAGTTGTCCATGAGGCGCAGCTCGGCCGTCTGCCGATCAATGTTTGGCGGCACGAAGAGCAGGCCTGTCTTGGCGCAGAGAACAGTGTAGGAGGGCATGAGGTTCTGGCAGGTGCAGCGCTTGGGGCACAGCATGGTGGCGACGGGCGCAGTGAGGAGGGCCAGGCACAGGAGCAGGCACTCCATGGCTAGGCTCCTGGAAGACAAAGGGAAAGGCTGTTAGCATACAACAACAACAACAACAACAATGAAAACAGCATTGAAAAAAATAACTAAAACAATGAAAACAACAACAACATTGTTATCATTGGGATGGATAGAATGAACCTTTACGCTGATAGCTGTAAATATAAAATATTTGTAAAATTAAATGCTTACATTTTTATCTGGAAACTGAAAACAGAAAATCTATTTAAATAAGGTTGATTTCTTTCAAGAATAGATACAGTGCAGCCTTTTACAGCCTTTATTAAAATTGATTATATTGTCCTCATCAATCTACACACAATATCCCATAATGACAAAGCAAAAACAGATAAAAAAATTCAAATGAACAGTACCAGTCAAAAGTTTGGACACACCTACTCATTCAATGTTTTTTCTTTATTTTTACTATTTTATACATTTTAGAATAATAGCGAAGACATCGAAACAATGAAATAACACATATCATGTAGTAACCAAAAAAGTGTTAAACAAAACAAAACATATTTTAGATTTGCGATTCTTCAAAGTAGCCACCCTTTGCCTTGATGACAGCTTTGCACACTCTTGGCATTCTGTCAACCAGCTTCATGAGGTAGTCACCTGGAATGCATTTCAATTAAGGTGTGCCTTGTTAAAAGTTAATTTGTGGAATTTATTTCCTTCTTAATGCGATTGAGCCAATCAGTTGTGTTGTGACAAGTCCATCATTACTTTAAGACATGAAGGTCACTCAATCCGGAAAATTTCAAGAACTTTGGAAGTTTCTTCAAGTGCAGTCACATCAGCCATCAAGCGCTATGATGAAACTGGCTCTCACGAGGACCGACACAGGAAAGGAAGACCCTGAGTTACCATTAGAGTTAACTGCATCTTAGATTGCAGCCCAAATAAATGCTTCACAGAGTTCAAGTAACAGACACATCTCAACATCAACTGCTCAGAGGAGACTTTGTGAATCAAGCCTTCATGGTCGAATTTATACAAAGAAACCACTACTAAAGGACACCAATAAGAGGAAGAGACTTGCCTGGGCCAAGAAACACGAGCAATGGACATTAGACCAGTGAAAATCTGTCCTTTGGTCTGATGTGTCCACATTTGAGGTTTTTGGTTCCAACCGTCATGTCTTTGTGAGACTAAAGGTAGCTGAATGGATGATCTCCGCATGTGTGGTTCCCACCGTGAAGCATGGAGGAAGAGGTGTGATGGTGTGTGCTGGTGACACTATCAGTGATTTATTTAGAATTCAAGGCACACTTAAGCAGCATGGCTACCACAGCATTCTGCAGTGATACGCCATCCCATCTGGTTTACATTTAGTCCCACTATCATTTGTTTTTCAACAGGACAATGATCTAACACACTTCCAGGCTGTGTAAGGGCTATTTGACCAAGGAGGAGAGTGATGGAGTGCTGCATCAGATGCCCTGGCCGCCACAATCACCCGACCTCAACCCAATTGAGATGGTTTTGGATGAGTTGGAGCTCAGAGTGAAGGAAAAGCAGCTAACAAGTGCTCAGCATATGTGGGAACTCCTTCAAGACTGTTGGAAAAGCATTCCAGATGAAGCTGGTTGAGAGAATGCCAAGAGTGTGCGAAAAGCTGTCATCAAGGCAAAGGGTGGCTACTTTGAAGAATC
Source organism: Salmo salar (assembly GCF_965601325.2). Classification (NCBI taxonomy): domain Eukaryota; kingdom Metazoa; phylum Chordata; class Actinopteri; order Salmoniformes; family Salmonidae; genus Salmo; species Salmo salar. Next base: position 50,506,601 of record NC_138310.1, on the reverse strand, counting down.
TCAATTAAAACAAAATATTTGTATATGTTGAGCACTTTTTGGATTACTACATGACTCCTTATATGTTATTTTATAGTGTTGATGTCTTCACTTTAATTCTACAATGTAGAAAATAGTAAAAAAAATTAAGAAAAACCCTTGAATGAGTAGGTGTGTCCAAACTTTTGACTGATACTGTATATTAAAACCCCCCGTAAATATCACAATTACCTAAGTAATCAGACCCTTTACTCGGTACTTCCTTGAAGCACCTTTGGCAGCGATTACAGCCTCAAGTCTTCTTGGTTATGACGCTACAAGCTTGGCACACCTGTGTTTGGGGAGTTTCTGACATTCTTCTCTGCAGATCCTCTGAAGCTCTGTCAGGTTGGATGGGGAGCGTCACTGCACAGCTATTTTCAGGTTTCTCCAGAGAAGTTAGATTGGGTTTAAGTCCGTGCTCTGGCTGGGCCATGCGAGGACATTCAGAGACTTGTCCCGAAGCCACTCCTGTGTTGTCTTGGCTGTGTGCTTAGGGTCGTTGTCCTGTTGGAAGGTGAACCTTTGCCCCAGTCTGAGGTCTTGAGTGCTCTGGAGAAGGTTTTCATCAAAGATCTCGCTGTAATTTGCTCCGTTCATCTTTCCCTCAATCCTGACTACTCTAATATTCCCTGCCGCTGAAACACATCCCCACAGCATGATGCTGCCACCACCATGCTTCACCGTCGGGATGGTGCCAGGTCTCCTCCAGATGTGACGCTTGGCATTCATGCCGAAGAGTTCGATCTTGGTTTCATCCTTCTGGAAGGTTCTCCCATCTCCACAGAGGAACTCTGGAGCTCTGTCAGAGTTACCATCGGGTTCTTGGTCACATCCCTGACCAAGGTCCTTATCCCCCAATTGCTCAGTTTGGCTGGGCGCCCAGCTCCTGGTGTTTCCAAATTTCTTCCATTTAAGAATGATGGAGGCCACTGTGTTCTTGGGGACCGTCAATGTTGCAGAAATGTTTTGGTACCCTTGCTCAGATCTGTGCCTCGACACAATCCTATCTCGAAGCTCTACGGACACTTCCTTCGACCTCATGGTTTTTGCACTTTGTGCCTTTCCAAATAATTTCCAATCAATTGAATTTACCACAGGTGGATTCCAATCAAGTAGAAAAATCTTAAGGATGAATAATGGAAACAGGATGCACCTGAGCTCAATTTCGAGTCTTATAGCAAAGGGTCTGAATACTTACGTAAATAAGGTATTTCTGTTTTTCATTTTTAATACATTTGCAAAAAATTCTAAAAACCTGTTCTCGCTTTGTCATTATGGCGTATTGTGTGTCGATTGATGAGGAAAAATGTATTTAATCCATTTTAGAATAAGGATGTAATGTAACAAAATGTGGAAAAAGGTAAGGGTTCTGAATAGTTTCGCCAAGATAACGGGGATATCTGTGGAGGCTACAGAAAGAGAAGATATCAATGCTGCTCCCTTGACACCGTACTTCATTCTACCACACCCCACCACTTCAAACCATTGATATCTGACACCCCATCTGTCTATAACACACACTCAAATAGAATTTCACAAGGCAATCCATTATATAAATATTCAGAAATGCTCCAGAATAGCTAATGGATATCTGTTACGAGATCCTTTGTTTATTGTTTGTGCACACCATTCCATTCTCATAACGTTTACATAGAAATGCATGAACGTAATTATTTCCCACTGCCAGGGAACCCACTCTGAATATCAATGCTCTAACTGCTGGGAGATGAAAGAGATGGACTTTCAAGCGGGGAAGAGGAGGTGGGAGAAGGTGGAGAAAACATGGATGTGTAGTTACGGCTCTCTGCCAGGTGGGGGAGATATCGAGCCACACAGGTGGTATATCAGCAGGGACTGAGAGAGGAGAGCTGCTCTCTTGCTCTGCTAAGGCGAGCTATATATCAGAGGCAGAGAAAAAGACAGTGCGGTGTCTCAGTGACACGCCCAGGCAGGGCTGAGCTCCCTGCTCTCCATTATAGGGAGGATGAGAAGTCACAGCACCCCCGGAGAGAGATCCATTACCTCTCGACAACTAACTAAGAAAAACACTATGGGAAAAGGTACCGATGTCAATGCATGTCAGTGGTGGACTATTTCATGCAGGCGCATTAGCCATAGGCCTATCAGTGGAGGCTCCTGAGGGGGCTAATAATAATGGCTGGAATGGAGTCAATGGAGTGGTATCAACCACATGGAAACCACATGTTTGATGTGTTTGATACCATTCCATTGACTCCATTCCAGCCATTATTATGAGCCATCCTCACTGCAGAAGCTTCAACTGAGGCCTAGGTACTCAACTTAACAGTAAAGTATGATTGAGTCATGGCATTCATATTAATGAGTAGTCAAGTGCAATTTACATACAGTACCTACACAGCACATTCTTCAGTGTTAAATTAACACTGAGCGTGTTCAATTTAATACTGGTCCGGTGTCTATACAGGTCCACACTTAAATTAACACACTGCTTAGTGTAAAGCCTTATTTGCCTATTTCCCAGAGTGCCTTTTGAGTGAATTGTAGCGTTACCACCCATGACTATTTGTTAGTGACAGAGACATGGTTGTTGCATTCCACAGGGATGCTGGCCCATGTTGACTCCATTGCCTCTCACATTTCTGTTAAGTTGGCTGGATGTCCTTTGGGTGGTGGACCATTCTTGATACACACGGGAAACTGTTGAGAGTGAAAAGCCCAGCAGTGTTGCAGTTCTTGACACAAACCGGTGCGCCTGGCATCTCCTACCATAACCCATTCAAAGGCACTTAAATATTTTGTCTTGCCAATTCACTCTCTGAATGGCATACATACACAATCCATGTCTCAATTGCCTCAAGCTTAAAACTCCTTCTTTAACCTGTCTCCTCCCCTTCACTGATTGAAATTAATTTTACAAGTGACATCAATAAGGGATCATATAGTAGCTTTCACCTGGATTCAACTGGTCAGTCGATGTCATGGTGTTTTGTACACTCAGTGTATATATAACCTTTTTTAGTAATATTCTTTAATCTCCTCCAAAGAACCAAAACGTTTCTGTGTAGAAAAATGTCAATTTGTTTCTCAGAGTGAATACACTTCATTTTTATACAAACATTCAAAACATAGCCTACAGTGCGAAACTTGAAAGAACTTGTGGTTCTCACAGTCAAACGAAATGATACAATGTATCACAATGTATCACGTGTGCACCAGTGTGCTGGTAATTCCAAAATAAAATATTTAAGGTCAAAAGATGATCTGCTCTGCTGTTCCTCCCCTTCACACCAGGGCTGCCAAGAAGGTTGCTATAAGATGTAAATGGGAAAATAATGGAGCCGTGACAAAAAAAATGGCTTCCTACTACCATGAGATGTATATATTTAATGTATTACATGAATGGTGATTACAGCCCTTCCGAAAATACATTTAAATCGTGTTTTAATTAGATTTTGTCCACCCTGCTCCATGTATTCAATGTCTTCCATTTTAAATCTGGCTCCCAGCGCAGCTTTACTTCCGGGCCATTATGATGGATCTGGCAGCTACTTCTCTGTACGTTCCTAGCTGCAACCTGCATTCACAATGACTGCCGGGATGGGAAGACTAAGGTACGAGACTACCTAAATCATCAAAACTGGATCAAAATTGTACCCATTCAGTAATTGGTACAATAAGTCTAAGTAACAGATTGGATTAGTTTAGAAAAATGTATGTTATTTATATGTGAGTTGCATAAGATGCATTAATCTATCAATGTACATGTAAAAACGGAGATATTGAAACAAACAATGCTAAAAATCTATCTACAATAGAGCATGCTGGGAAATATGATAGATGGGTGTGGTTTTGGTTTAACACTGGGGTTATTTTACACCAATGAGTGATAATAGAACACCTGAAACAACACTAGAAATGTTACACAAAAAAATCAACAGTAGGTAACACTGTCCAATTTGTTGTGTACTAAGTCGATTCTGTCGCAGCATGCATCTCAGTGAGAGTGTAAGTGTCCTTAAAAATGCACACAGTAGCACAGCACGTGTAGTTTGTTAATAGTATATGGAATCCATCATTATTTAGTCTCTTGACGTTCTGGTTGGCTCTTATTGTAAGTACAAGTATTGTTTGTGGGGAAATAGCTTAACATGAGTTTTTTTATTTTTTCAAGGGATTTCAGTACTTTAATGATGTTGCTATTTGTGAATTACATAAGATGGCATCATTTTTTGTAATACTCTATCAGCTCAGTACGTCTGGGCAGAGACAAGCAAAGATAGACGTGATTCTCATATGGTACGTATTGTTTCAATCCATTCTCCAGCACTGGAACACACAGTATTGAGCAGCGCCATCAATATTTTAGTGAAGGAATACTTGAGTGCTTGACAAACGGAGCAGAGTGGGTAACCTCTTGCCCTGTTAGGCATTTAATAAGAGACTAATACGGTCAAGGGTAAATATACAGTATAGAATCTGTCAAATGGATGTCTTACAATCACTGCATTATGTAAGGACCAAGCTGTTCATGACATGTTTCTACTGCATGTTCCTTGGGCGGCAGGTAGCCTAGTGGTTAGAGCGTGGGGCCAGTAGCTAAGAGGTTGCAAGATCAAATCCCCGAGCTGACAAGGTAAAAATCTGTCATTTTGCCCCTGAACAAGGCAGCTAACCCACTGTTCCTAGGCCGTCATTGTAAATAAGAATTTGTTCTGACTTGCCTAGTTAAATAAAGGTTAAATAAAATAAAATTCACTATGTAAGGAGGACTGGTAATACATGCTAACTGATAAAGATGCACATGAAAAGGTGGTTAAAAGGGGATGATAGGGTATGAATACAGGGTACAGCGACTCATCACCCGCAGTCATTGTTGTTAACAGTGGGATTTCCATTTCAATGAAAATAAGAAAGGAGAGACTGTCAGAACATGAAGTAGAGTGGTGGGTGGAAGATTGACAATTAATGGAAGTGTTCTGACAATCTAACAGCAACAGCTGGTTAGAGGACATCCTGCTGTTCAAACGGGCTTCTTTTTTCATCAACACTAATCAACACAATCTCAAAGAAGAGGAAGGGATGGTGTGTGTGCACGTGTGTGTGCACAAATGAAAACCGGAGAGAGGGAGTAAAGAGCAGTAAGATAGAGAGAATCCGAGTGAGTGAGAAAGAAAGAGAGAGTGGGATAAAGAGAGACAAAGAGACAGCTAAAAGGAGGCAGACAGCTAAAAGAGAGTGAGATGAAACGAGTGGAGCGAAAGCAGACACCTCGACCATCCACTCCACTTCTCAGCACAATATAACATGTCTGAGGGTGTATTAGCCATCTACAGCCCTGGATCCTCCCTCCTCCAAAGAGAAAGGGAGAGATGGAGAAATCGCTCATGCCACCCAATCCCCCCCCCCCCCCCCCTTGACCTAAAAGCATCCCTCACCCAGTGCCTGATGGAAAAGAGGGCAAGCGGCCCACAAAGGCAAAGCGCTTTCCCTAGGCTCAGTGTGTGGGTACAATCACCTCTGTGATCAGTATTGTAAATATGAGTAAGTAGGGCAGCTGTACTTGAACAACAAGGGCCTGCAGCCTGCGGTGTTCTCTCCCCGTCCCCCTGGGACACAGACTGCTGTCACGAGGGCTTACTGGAGCTACCGGAGCAGACGAGTCACTGAGCCTGGCTTAACCAACCAACACTCTCACTGAATGCCTCTGCTTGCCTGCCTGGCTGGCATGCAAAGGGTGGGCGGGGTCACGTCCATACACAACCCTCATGGCACACACACACACACCCCTTCCATTAACCCCTTCCATTATGTGACACAAATCAGCTGTGTTATCTGGATATCATCAGCAGGAGTGTCATTTGCATGCTATCTCCTAACAACAGGGAAAGTGATCAAGAGGATCAAGCTGATTGGTCAATACTACAGTAGAGTTTGGCTGGGGAGGGTCATAAAGGTCCCCCTCCATGACTTAATTACCTGGCTTACTAGGGAAAGCTGGGGAGAGAAACTGTGACTAATTGCAGCCTGATGCCTTTAAAGAGGAGGTGGGGAGGGTAATGTTCTTGCTGTGCTGGCACGCCAATTGATTTTTACTGTTACAGGCGTTCTCCAAAGCTCCTGCCATTTCTGTGTGTTTTTTTTTTTGTCCATGGAGATTTGAATAAAAAATAGCTCTTATTAATTTTGACATGGTATTTATTGGTGATGCATTGCAGCTGCGACAGCCGTCGCCATGTATTTGTTAATCATTATTAAAGGTTTGAACCACTCTTGCATAGTCATTTCCACACGCTATGTGGCTTGAATGGAAGTCCACCTGGACAGAATGGAACGTCCTAGACATTTTCTAATCATCACTTTCCATTGTGCGCGACTAACCTGTAATTGCTAAGTGCAAATTGAAAGCGAGATATTAATTAATGGAGAGCATACCTATTTTTTTGTTAATGGGAAACATTTGCTTTTGTTGTTTTTGTTTCTTCCTCCTTGCTGTTGGCCGTAAATGTAATTGCCCATTTTGATTTGCATAAACATCCCTTCCATGGGATTGTGCATGGCGGAGTAATTTTTGTTCCATTTCATTTTGAAAACATTTTCTGTGCGAACATGGTGGCACTGTGGTTGAACTCTCCCACGGGGCTTGTTCGGTAGGACAGATGTTACATTACTGGAATCTATGTCCTCTGCAAGCTCACCAGAGACCTCTTAAGAAACCTATTAAGTAAACAATGGTTATGCTGGAGGTTATAGTGGGTGTACCGTGTACGTGGAAAACACTTCTATTAACCATCTCCAATACACTTCAATACATTGGATAGTGGATCAGCCTGTATCTTATACTTATATAATCCTACACATTTACTATAGTCAAAACATTTTCATTTAAGACAACCATCCATCCACACACATACATGCTGTACAATAGATCTATACGTCTTTACCATAAACACTAAGACATGTACATGTACATCCTGCATGGTAACATTGAGCTTGAACTTTGAACTCCTTCATGCAAACATGAGTTGAACATACAAGGGTTGCAAAGCTACCGGTAATTTACCGAAGTTACCGGAATCTTCTGCAATATTGATAATTAACAGAAACTCTATGGCATCTATGGTAACTTTTAAAGTTATACTTGAATAAAATAAAAACAAATGTATTCATATATAGCTCACGTTTTTTATATCTGTGTCCATATTGTCATTGTGTTTCTAGTAGATAGACCATATGGTTCAACAGAAAATAGCCTAATTAGTGGAAATCAACAATTACATAATTTCCAATTAACTCCGCAAGTTTTCCAATTACTTTTTTTTCCATAACTGCCACCAGTTTGATGCCAAAACATTGAAAACAAATACCTATTGACATAGTAAAATAAATAAAATTGTGTTAAAAATATCTACTGTGTTTACAAAACATTAGGAACATGAAATAGACTGGCCAGGTGAATCCAGGTGAAAGCTTATTGATGTCACCTGTTAAATCCACTTCAATCAGTGTAGATGAAGGGGAGGAGACGGGTTAAAGAAGGATTTTTAAGCCTTGAGACAATTGAGACATGGATTGTGTATGTGTGCCATTCAGAGGGTGAATGGGCAAGACTAAAGATTTAAGTGCCTTTGAACAGAGTATGGTAGTAGGTGCCAGGCGCACCGGTTTGAGTGTGTCAAGAACTGCAACTCTGATGGGTTTTTCACGCTCAACAGTTTTATCGTGTGTATCAAGAATGGTCCACCACCCAAAGGACATCCATCCAACTAAACACAACTGTGAAAAGCACACCTTGTAGAGTCCATGCCTCGACGAATTGAGGTTGTTCTGAGGGCAAAGGGGGGGTGCAACTCAGTGTGTTTTGTAGACTCAGTGTATAAAGGATATTTCATGCTTAAACACTCATATTAAACCCCAATGGTATTCAACAAGTTGATGGTGTATATTTAGGATAATGTTCTACAGCTTTGTCATTCTATTTCATTATTTCATTAGTACATGTGATAAGGTCACACAGAGGGCAAAAGATAATTGTAGATACCTGTGCTAATCTGAGGTACCCAAAACGGCCATTACATGTCATCTTATACAATTCAAAATAAAACGTGAAAGTTACCAAAATTCTGGTAGTTTACTGGTAAACGTAGAAAGTCTTCAGTAATATACCCTCCCTCTGCAACCCTATACCAATCACACATCTCTACACACACAAACACTCACACAACCAGGCAGTATTGCAACAATGTTCAGGGAACACAGTGCTCTATTGGGCCTGTCGTGTTTGACTTCCAATGCAGGGATGGGGGAATTCACCTCCACAGCACCATAAATTAACACAGCAGCGAGTTCCTGCCCTGCAACACATAACCAGGCAGAGCAGACGCTATAACACAGGCCATTCTGTAGCAGATCTTCCCCACAGCCATAACACATTCAACGGGAGGTGCTAGGTGGTGGCGGATGGTAGCCAGGCGACAAGTCTGACAGCACACGAGAGTGCCAACTAGTTGATAGAAACTTCAACCCTGTCTCCCTTTAAGACAATGGCAAGATCGCTGGCGGAGTGCCTCTGTCACTCTGATTATGCAAGCAGGCAAATGCACCCCGCCTCCTCTCTCCTTTCCTCGCACCATCCATCACCCAGCCTTCACTCCCATCACGGGACACCCTCCACTCCCGAATCAGATTGGCAACTGTTGGCGATGGTTAATAGGATTGTGTTGCTGAGGTGAAGCAGCAACATGGCAATCCACTCCCAGTGCCAAAACAGTTAATGGCATTAGAGCTCGTAATTAGCCCATGATCCCTCTGTCATACACTTTAACAGCATTGGCCTTTCCCTAAGTAAGCTGTAGATACGCCCGCTCCCTCCCTCTACCTCCCTTCATCTCTCTCCATTTCCCTCCCTCCATCTCCCACCCCTCTCCCTGTCCTCTACTGTGACTGTCAAAGCAGCATGATGTATTCAGGGGGCGAACTGCAGGGCTGTGGCACAAACTAATGCAAATATATACAGGCAAGCAGGCACACACGTACCAGTATGCACCCATGCACATACACACTAACTACAGAAAGACAAAGCCACCATGACAGTGGCTGCGAGCTGCTCTGTCTCTTGCGACACTAAAGGCTGTCAAAGTTTACACATGTTAACTAGGGCTGGGAATTGCCAGGGACCTCACAATATATGACGATACTTAGGTGCCGATACAATATGTATTGCGATTCTCACAATTCTCACGATTCTATATGTACTGAGATTCGATACTGTGATTTTATTTCAATTCGATGTTCCAAACATATCGCTCACCATATCTCTGCTTCAGAGGGACAAGAGAGAGCCATGAGAAAACAAGTTTGATCAGTCCTGGAAATAAAAGTGCTGAAAACAAATTGTATCCCTATTTAAAAAGAAGATGGAGAAACAGCTATGAAGGGAAATACTGGAGTTTTGGTGCAGGTACAGCCAACTAGCTCAAAAATAATACTGCAATATTGTCAATACGATACGATACGATATATCGTCAAAAATAACATCCCGATATGTAACTGTATAGATTCCCCCCCCCCCCCCCCCCCCCTATCACTAATGTTAACAGCAAAGTGCCTCCCACCCATTAGAAACCAAAAATCCAGGCTCTCTCAAACAAGTCCTCTGCTAAACATTAGCCTCCTTTTCAAAGATGAGCTGGTCAAACACGTTGGCTAGAAGAACCCTCTACACTCTTCTTAGCTGTGTAGACCTCCGCTGCGGTGACACAGGTCTTGCTGTTGTTGTTGTTGATGGGATAGTGGGGGTGAGGACTGGAGACCTGATGTGCTCATGGAGATGAGGCTCTGCCTTCAGGACAAAGGGGGTTGTAGTCGACACCCGCCTGGCATGAAATAACAGAGTTGCACGTCTATCTCTACAGGGCTATGATTACTGCTACCAATTATGACACTATATAGTGGTGGTAAGATAATAATGCATTGGTAAAAATCAATCCTCATATCTTGAACTACACAACATTGCATTGAGCTATATTTCATCTCATGCATCATCATTCTGTAGCAGTGTGAGCATATTCTGTACCGGTTGGCAGGCAGTCTTTGCCGGAACACTCACCAATCATCAGTTATGGAAGTCAACAGGAAGGGGATTGGATTAATACTCTGGGAATGTGGCCATGACAGCTGGGTGAACACCCTGGCTCACTAAAGAAGTGCCATGGGATCTTTATGACCCCAGAATATATCAGGACATTGGTTTTGAAGGCACATCCGTCCCAGCTATGATGCCCTTACAGCACTGTGTCTGTACAACTGCAATGAGGCTTTGGATCTTCCATAGGAATCTCCCATACTGGCCCACTGAGACACATTCCCAAAGATGTCTCCCATCCAAGCACTAGCCAAACCTCACCCTACTTAACTTTTGACTTTGTCTGGCAGTGAGGTGCTGTTTGTGATGAATGCTACAAGGGTTTAAGTGCTTTTGTTATGGTGTGAGGTTTGTCCCATTTTCTGAGTGCACATCTTCTAAATCCGTGAGGTATGGCCTAGCCAGCTGCCTGACAGAAAATAAGTTAGGATGTGAAACCGGGGCAGCTGGAAATATCATCTCTTAAGAGGAAGCAGCGAGTGTCTACTGTCTGCATTATTTCCATCATGGTGCAGAGGTTTTTGCTCAGCAGTTTTGGCAGGGAAGAGGGACGGCTGCTACATGTTGACATCCTGTACTACCTTCAAAGGCTACTGCTGCGCTGTGGTTCGTATAGACGGTACTGCTAATGTGTGGCTAGCCTTGGAGTCAATCAGAGTGAGAAGCTCAGCTCAAAAAGCCACAGCTGAGACGGAAGCGAGGGAACTGCCATCTCACATCCCCTTTGTCTCCCTACCTCTCTCCCTCGCTCTGCCTTGGAAGACATTAACACATCCCTTTCCATTCCCGTCCTAAATTGAAGAAAAATGTCTCAGGTGGTTTCCTGTAGGATCACTTCTTTTCAACTATATGAAACGTAATTTATGCAGAACAACTGGAGAAAGTATGACAAGAACAGAATAATCTGGTAGTTATACTTTACTGTTTGCTTATGAGATTGAGGTTTAGGCACACAGGCGATTAGAGTGGCCAAGTGTTATTTCTGGACCAGTTCGAGATGTGTGCTCTGGAAGGTTTGGGTTAGAAGCAGGGCTGGCTAAACTGGTCCTGGACCTGCTCCATTGCTGTCTGCTGAGCTCTCTAGTCTTACTGATAATAGACTGAGGTGACTCAGAGCCCAGTCAATTTGTGTCTGCCTCCCCACACTGCTCAACGCCAGGGAGAGCATTACATCTCCGCCGAACCAACACTCTAGCTTATGAAAACAAACACTAGACTAGACTACACACACACACACACACACACACACACACACACACACACACACACACACACACACACACACACACACACACACACACACACACACACACACACACACACCATAGGAATCTCACCTTTCTTTGAAGAGGTGTGTGCTTAGACTCAAAGTAAAGCTCAAGAGGCTCTCTTAGATGGAAAAATGTAGGATATCAGCCAACCTTCAGCAGCCTTCAGACTATAAGCGTCATTATTTTCCCAGCCTTTCTATGATATTGTGTGGGGGAGGATAGGATAGCACCATGATTTGGATACCTCTCTGCCGGAATGCCCACTACTGGGCGTCAAAGTGTAAACAAGAACAAACAGCATTCCAACAGAGGCACCTTCTGCTTTGTGCTCCTTAATGAAATGGACTCATGCGCCATGCTTACCCACGGTAGTGGATTGATATGTACAAATGACAATGAAACAACATGAATGCGACTCACATAGGGAAGTTATCATCATCAAGAAAAATGAACAAACCTCTCCTCTACTGAGAATACCTCATAGCAGGGGTTGATTCCTGTCAAGGTATTTTCCTAAGAGAAGCATTCAGCCGACAAATTGTGTTGTAAAAAGTTCTCTACAATTCAAATTGTATTGTTTGAAGGCTTGACATCGAACAAAGGACGTCAATGCCAGCATGACGTGAATATCAGCCACAAGACTAAATGCCAGCATGACATGAATTTCAGCCACGACACTGAATATCAGCCATGTTGGAGATACAGCATGTACAACTTCAGTCCAGTGGGTTCTATGACTGGTGAACGGATTAAAACATCTCTAAGCGGATGAGCGGAAGATTATCAGCCCACTGACATGTTAGCTGCCATTATCACTCCATAGCTGTAGCTACATGATCAAATTAGTCTCTTTCTCACATTCTCAATCAACAAAAGTTAGCAACCATTGAACATTGCCGGTATTTTGTCATAACAATTGCATTTTTACAGTAGCAATGCTCTGTGGATTCTCTTTCCAGTGGTTACACTTTGCACAAACATTACTCCGGAATGTATTGTACATAACATGTTTACACTGCAGGATGTTATGCAAAGTGAACCAACTTCATCATACCAATGTTCAGTTTATCCCAGGTTCATTTTCTCACATAATTCCAGCTAGTTAGGCTTCTTCACACATGAATTATGCATTCATGATCACACACCGATTCTCCACACAATTTCCCCATGCAGTCCTCCGAGCATGTGTCCGAGGTATACACTATGTGGCCTTCCTGGCAAATGTTTGGTGAGTGCTTCTCTACAGAGCCCCTGGACAGTACTAGAGAGACTCTTTACGCTCTCTTGATTCTGGATCATGGAGATGATAGAAATACGATAGTGATGGAGACACTTGAGATTGGCAAATCTTTTCCTAGTACACTAGGACCTCATCTGGGATAAGTGAAGAGTCGATGCCAGAGGGGTTTCTCCCCGGCAGGCAAGGCAGCGGCAGGGATCTCCCTAACGCATTATCCTCCAGAAGTGGCCCTCCATATTTGCCGTAGATTCTCAGAGAATTACTTCTATTTATCATCCGCCACCCAGGGAGAAGCTTGGCAGCTATAAAGCACAGAGCGGCTTGCAGGTGGGAAAATTCCCCAGTAGTACAGTTGCTACTGTGTGTAAAGTACGGTGCGCTTCATCCGGAGAATGTGTGGAAGTGTTAGCGGTAGTAAAAATTTCCGCTGGGCGTGTTTCTCGAGACATGACAGCGTGTAGGTAGAGGAACATATGGATGCGGAACAAACAACAGCATGATGCGGATGCTTTGACCTTGGCGAGGCAGGCTGGTGCTGCTGCAGGAGGCCCACATTGCTGACAGGTGCCACACAGCCAGGTACAACGCCTTGTTTCGTTTTCCCCGCACTCATGCACACGTTCAGAACACATACTGTATGTCCCAATCAGGTATGATAAACTACATGGGCTGCATTCCAAACTTGGATTTTGTATTAACATACTCCTTAGAAAACAGTCTATCTTTGATTGATGGGAAAACAGAAAAGAGTGGGACCTTAATAGCTCATTTGTTATGCAAAGGCCCATCCATGAATTTCAACTTGATATATATGAGAGCATTCTACAGCCAGTCACGTAGACTTCAAACGTACTGAAGGAGACACAGCTTGTCTTGCTGAATCTGATTCATTTGGCAATCACAGCGATACAGTGCCTTCAGAAAGTATTCACACCCCTGGACTTTTTCCACATTTGTTGTGTTACAAAGTAGGAATACAATGGATTTAATTGTCAACCATTTAGAAAAAATACTCAAAGTGTTAGTCAATACATGTTAGAATCACTTTTGGCAGTGATTACAGCTGTGAGTCCTTCTGGATAAGTCTCTAAGAGCTTTCCACACCTGGATCGTGCAACATTTGCCCATTATTATTTTCAGAATTCTGTCAAATTGGTTGTTGATCATTGCTAGACAACCATTTCATGCCTTGCCATAGTTTTTCAAGCAGATTTAAGTAAAAACTATAAATCAACCACTCAGGAACATTCACTGTCTTCTTAGTAAGCAACTCCAGTGTAGATTTGGCCTCGTGTTTTTGGTTATTGTCCTGCTAAAAGGTGAATTAATCTCCCAGTGTCTGGTGAAAAGCAGACTGAAACAGGTTTTCCTAAATTTGTTTGCCTGTGCTTAGCTCCATAACGTTTATTTTTTATCCCCAAAAACTCCCCAGTTCTAAACGATTAGAAGTATACTCATAACATGATGCAGCCACCACTATGCTTGAAAATATGGAGAGTGGTACTCAGTAATGTGTTGAATTGGATTTGCCCAAACCAGGGGCGGAAATCCCGGGGGGGACGGGGGACACACGACCCCCCCATCCTGGGAAAAAGATGATTTGTCCCCCCCAATATATCACTGAAACATAACTATGTAATTTAAATAATATTAATAATACGCAATGAAAGCAATTGTGCTGATTATAGACACTTAATAGCGAGTTTTTAAGTTTCAAAATATTGCGACCCCCCCAGTTGGCAAGCTAACAGAGGGGTCGTATCTACTGTCTGAAAGGCACTCAACGAACGTAACTGACGTGAGGTTAATCCAGTCAATCACGCACACACACTAGCTGAATATGCAGAGCTAGCGCGCAAATATTAACTATTAAGCTAGCTAGTACCTATTCCATTTATGTGGCCTCGTCAAAGATAGAATCTTTGCTATCGTCAATTTATTCCAAGATCAGCATGCAGATGATGTAAGTTAGTGCTTCAAAGTCCCTGTGATAAGGTTAGCGATAAACTGAAGTCCAAACTGAACAGAACTACACTCTCTTCTACCATTGTCTTAAATATATTTAATGGTCTCGTTGCAAAAGCTAAATTGTCGCAAGGGAACTTTTATTTATTTATTTTATTTAACCCGGGTAGCAAAGATTATAGCAAACACCACTGAAATGGAATTGGTGCTCGCTAGCTTTGCAAATTCAGCTATTGTTGGAAGCCAGCCAATATGAAACAAACTATTAAAATTACAAAAGGTTGCAGCATATGTTGTGTAAATGGTGAACTCATACAGCTGTCAACTCTTGTCATTTTAATCCGTTTCACATTTGCTAGCTACCTTTTAGATCGAAGCCCAAATAGAATTATAAAAGATAAGATGATAGAAGCCCATCTCCTACTGTAAATAACCTACACACTGTGTGTGTGTGTGTAGCCAGCCAGCCAGCCAGGTAGAAAAATGGCAGAAAAATAAAAGACGGACATCAGAGTATTTTTCAGTACACCAAAACGCAAAGTAAGAACCCTAGTAGCCTAATATCTCAAAGACTAGTTGATAAAATGTTCATAAGAAAGAAATGAAATTCTAATGGAAATGTTTCACAATGATGTCATTGGGCAGAGCAGGCAACAGATGGCACATAGACAGCAGAGTTGGGGACAGATATGCAGGGACAGACTGGCAGAGACAGGGAGTCTCAGGTAAGTTTGTTGAGTCTTTGTTTGGCAACATTATGAAAGGTTCTCAATTTTTTTGACTTGTAAAATAGGAACATAATTGGAAAATGCCATGGATACCCCCACTCTCAACTTAAACTGGTGACTGAACTAAGATTTGTTAAAGGCAATGGTATTGCTGTTGTGATTAGTTGTGTAGTTTTGGGTACCGGTAGTTAGGAGTACGGCAAACACCTTATTTCTTTGGTTCCTCAATATACATTTACCATATTACAATGTAGGCTATGTGTTACAGCACTAATTTTGGTGTCCCCCTCAGGAATTGCTCTTGAGAAAATTTCATGTAATTGTCCCCTCCAAAGTTGATATCAGATTTTCGCCCCTGGCCCAAACATAACACTTTGTATTCAGGACATCCTCAGTTTTCGCCTATCACAGCCACTAAACTCTAACTGTTTTAAAGTCACCATTGACGTCATGGTGAAATCCCTGAGAGGTTTCCTTCCTCTCCGGCAACTGAGTTAGAAAGGACGTCTGTATCTTTGTAGGTACTGGGTGTATTGATACAAAGTGTAATTAATAACTTCACCATGCTTAAAGGGATATTCACTGTCTCCTTTTTTTAACCCATCTGCCAATAGGTGCCCTTCTTTGTAAAGAATTGGAAAATCTCCTTTGTCTTTGTGGTTGAATCTGTGTTTGAAATTCACTGCTAGAGTGAGGGACTACAGAGAAGAGGTAGTCATTCAAAAATCATGTTAAACACTATTATTGCACATAGAGTGAGTCCATGCAACTTATTATGTGACTTGTTTAGCACATTTGTACTCCTGAACTTATGCCATAACAAAGGGGTTGAATAATTATTGACTCCAGACATTTCAGCTTAACATTTTTTATTAATTTTTAAAATAAAAAATAAAAACATAATTCCACTTTGACATTATGGGTTATTGTGTGTAGGCCAGTGACAAAACATCTCAATGTAATTATTTGTTTTAATCCAGGCTGTCATGCAACAAAATGTAGTCAAGGGGTGTGAATACTTTTTAAGGGCACTATATGTCTTATACAGTGCTGTCAGACATACGGTCGGCTAAAGATAGCTAGCTGATGAACATACTGCACAGAGCAGTACAGTGCAGTGTCAAGGGTAGAGGTCTATCCTGCAACAAACCTTTTCTGGCTAGACAGGTGTTGTGGTTGTGTTGTGCAAGCCCTCAGGCAGCTGGTAATTACCCAGCCCTGTGATGCCTTGAATCCATTTTGGGACTCCTAACAGTTTTTTGCTGACTCACTAAAAACTTTTCAACGGCTAACAAGAGGACTTTTTTGTTGAAAATACCACGTTCAAAACCTCCAGACCTTCCGATGTCTGCAATTTAAATTCCATCTCCAGTCCATTTAGCTGAGCACAGATGACTTCCAATATAACCCCCCAAAATGCGGCGAGAAAATGGTAATAAAATATTTTTTAGACCCATTCAAAATGGCTTGCCCAGCAAAAGGCTGATTTGATTAGTCTTCCAGAGTAATATTGTAAGTGCATGGCCGTGCAGTACTGCCTTCTCTGGGGACAGGGAGGTTATGCCAGAGAGAGACCCAGATGACCCAGAGTGCCATCCAACGTGTGAAACTCTCAGCTTCTCTTTAACATTGCTGCAGGGCAGCTCCCATCATGTCATCACATTTAGGCAGCCTTAGTCGTGCCGTGGCCAAGTGGTGTGTCATTGTCCTTTGGCTTTTGTCCTCTTTCCCCCGAACCATCTCATTAAATGAATTAGCCAGCTTCATTCATCCAAATTACCCGGTACTATAAAAAGTACGTGAGTGACAGACAACCTTGGGTGAATATGCTACTACCCTATAGCTAGTTATTTATTTAATTCCAAGCTTATACTTATCTCTCCTCTACTTTATCGGATGTTTGAAACTGAGCTTTCATAAAGTTTCTTTATGATAGGGGCGTCATTCTTTGCAAGGTTTCATTGTGATAGGGGCGTCATTCTTAGCAAGGCCTTGAAGAGGCCTCTCTACAGTATAGAGCCCTTTATTAAACATTCTACTACGTCTACATAAAGATGATCATTTGCCAGTGAAATAATAGGTCTGATGAGAACCATTATTCATATTTTAAGACCATCTATTATATTTCACAAGCACTGTAGTCAATTTCTAAACATGTAGTGTATAAGCTCATATACCGTCTATTCTCACCTTCTGGTCTGTAGGCATCCACTGTAACCTTTTATATTGTCAATTGACTCGAATACTTTTACAAGCTACATGCCCTTGACAAGTTCTGACAGTCACTTTGACTTGTTCATTTTGTATTCAGTATGAGGATGTCTGGCCTGTATGCAATGAGCATCGGAGGCAGCCAGCCCAGCACCGGACGATAAACTACACGCCTGTCAATGAGATACACTGGCTTGTTTGTCCCCCTGTCTGTAAGCAATCAAAGTCATGACAGGCATGTTAAGCATGTCATGTTGACACCTTCATAAGGAGATGGCTCAATATTTATCGAATGGAGAAAGAGGAGCGGCCAATAATGTCCGCCTTCCTGCAGAATTATAGCTAGTAACTGGTCGTTTCAATGGAGAGAGAGAGAGCAGGGATAATCAGTCCTCTGTCCGATGACTGGCCCTACACACCCTGTCCGCCTCCTGCCATTCCTATTCATTTTGGGGGTTTGGGGGCAGAGACTTATCAAAAATTTCAGGACTTAATTGAATGTTGGAAATTATACATGTCTGCCCAAGGCATGGTGACAGCTCCAGAAAGCACAGACACATTGAGTAGGCTCCGAGAGATTATGACAATGAAAGGAGGGGGAAGAAGAAATTGAGACAAATCCTATCTAGTTGTCTGTTTTAAATCAGCGCGACGTTGCCGGAAATAATGAACATTTGGGTAAGTCACACAAACATTTCCGAGGGCGGAAGATAAAAAACTTTCACTCAACTAAAATGATTTTATTTCAATTACAAAACGACGACATCATTTATAGTATGTTATTGATCGCCTCAAACAATAATAAAAAAGTAGCCATGGTAATTAAAACTTGTTAAAAAAGTTATATGAATGACTCTCAGACGGATATTCTTTGTAACATGTATGGTAAGTAGTTTCTAACTTCTTACTGTCTTTCATGAAGAACTTTTTATAAGGACAGTGCATTCTGAAAGTATTCGGACCCATTCACTTTTTCCTCATTTTGTTACGTTACAGCCTTATTCTAAAAGTGATTAAATGTACGTTTTTTCCCCTCATCAAAGAGCACTCTGTACTTTGCTCCGTTCATCTTTCCCTCGATCCTGACTAATCTCCCAGTCCCTGCTACTGAAAAACATCCCCACAGCATGATGCTGCCACCACCATGCTTCACCGTAAGAATGGTGCTAGGTTTCCTCCAGACGTGACGCTTGGCATTCAGGCCAAAGAGTTCAATCTTGGTTTCATCAGACCAGAGTCTTTTAGGTGCCTTTCGGCAAACTCCATGTGTGGTGTCATTTGCCTTTTACTGAGGAGTGGCTTCCCTCTGGCCACTCTACCATAAAGGCTTGATTGGTGGAGTGCTGCAGAGATGGTTGTCCTTCTAGAAGGTTCCCCCATCTCCACAGAGGAACTCTGGAGCTCTGTCAGAGTGACCATCGGGTTCTTGGTCAACTCCCTGACTAAGGTCCTTCTTGTCACGACTTCCGCCAAAGTTGGACCCTCTCCTTTTTCAGGCGGCGTTCGGAAGTCGACGTCACCAGCTTTCTAGCCATCGCTGATCCAGTTTTCATTTTCCATTTGTTTTGTCTTTGTTTTCTACACACCTGGTTTCTATTCCCAAATTACATGTTCATTATTTAACCCTCTGTTTCCCCCATGTTTGTGTGTGTGTTTGTATATAACGTTCAGGTCGTTACTTGTTGGCTGGTATTGTTTGCCGGGTTTGTTATTACGCCCGTTATTTACGAGTGACCGGTATTTTCACGCACCTTTAGTATTTGTTTTATACTGGTGCTGTTCGTGGAATAAATTACCTTGTACACTCATCTCTGCTCTCCGGCGCCTGATTCCATGCACCAGTTACCCACAGCCTGACACTTCTCCCCCGATTGCTCAGTTTGGCCGGGCAGCCAGCTCTATGAAGAGTCTTCGTGGTTCTGTAGTTTTTCCATTTAAGAATGATGGAGGCCACTGTGTTCTTTGGGACCTTCAATGTTGCAGACATGTTTTGGTACCCTTCCCCAGATCTGTGCCCTGACACAATCCTATCTCGGAGCTCTACGGACAATGCCTTCGACTTCATGGCTTGGTTTTTGGGACTTATATAGACAGGTGTGTGCCTTTACAAATCATGTCCAAGCAATTGAATTAACCACAAGGGGCTCCAATCAAGTCGTAGAAACATCTCAAGGATCATCAATGGAAACAGGATGCACCTGAGCTCAATTTCGAGTCTCATAGCAAAGGGTCTGAATACTGACGTAAATAAGGTATTTCTGTTTTTATTTGTAATAAATGTGCAAAAGAATCTAGAAACCAGTCTTTGTTTTGTCATTATGGGTAATGTGTGTAGATTGATGAGAGACAAATATATAAACCATTTTAGAATAAAGCTGTAACGTAACAAAATGTGTAAAAAGTCAAGGAGTCCGAATGCACTTTCCGAATGCACTGTAGATGGCTGGACTACAAATCACAGAAAAGAATGCAGCAGTAAATCCAGACTTTAATATGTCTGGGACAGGGCCCATTGAGAACACTTTAGTGAGATAGAACAAGGGAAGCAGACTAGCCTGGACACGCTCCTCTGGACAGATGATGTCAATTATCACTCCAGGCTAATTATAAATACATAGCAGATAGGCTGCTTCAGTGGCAGGCAGATCTCTTCGTGCCAGAACAATGTTCTCACATTCATCTTGTGGAGGAAATCCCCCATGGTGTAACTATGCTTTGCCTCGAATGGTAATGCCAATAATGAGGGGACAATATAAGAGAAGATATTAATTGAATTATGGAAATGAGACGTGACATTTTTTATCTTCTGGGCTCCCCAAAGAGCACATTCCGCATATCTCAATAGAGTTTTCTCTCTGATTTGCACAGTAATGTCTCTGCGTGTGACTTGGAAGTTGGCAGGGGGTTTGGGCTGGTATGCTGGCCTAAAATTAGGCGATGTGCCATAGAGGAGGAACGGGGGAGGAGGAGGGTACAAGGCTGTAATTACAAGGATCTGTGCCCCTGTCGGGACAGCCATGATCGAATCTGGGCAGGCTGGGAACACTGTGCTGTAATAATGACATACTGGAGCTCTGTCAGTGTTCTTGGAGCACAGCCAGGAACTCCTACCAACAGCATAGATAATGTAAACAGAGATAAATAATTCAATAAAATAAACATAAAAACTGCTGTTGTTTTTGACAACAACATCAAGCTTAACCAGTCTTGAATACAGAGTTGTTGACCCTGAGTGATGAACATCTTCTTTGGCGCCTCACCTGCTTTCATAGCCTACTTGATGTACCATGTCATGGTTTTTGCATCGTTTTGTTTAACACACACATTCAACCACCAATGGCATGTTACATAACCTTGCAGGTGGCCCGTTAAATAGCACAGAGCATCATAGAAATCTCCCTGGGATCCACAGAACAGCTTCTGCCTGGACAGATGCTGGGCTGGTGACTCATCCCTGTCTCTGTCTGTGTGATTGTAATGATTATATTAAAACCCTCCATGTCTCCTCAACGTGGAGATAATATGCACATGGCACCACCCCAAGTCTGAAAATAGTGTCACTAATGACAACAACAGTAGCGCAGCAGTGGTGTGGTGAGGGGTGATAAGACGGAGGAGGGAAGGAGGCGAAGAGGCTTTGCAAAAACAGTCACATAGTGAGAGGACGTCGACACAGAGGGCCTGTACCGCAGGCCGCTGCCCCGCCTCTTAGCCCAGCGGAAATCTCCCAACTCCCAGATCAAAGCTCGAACACGCTCCAGAAATCTCCTCTGCTCTCTCTCTGTCTGTTAGGAGAATAATTGCATAAGTGGTTTCAGCTCTCTGAATTTATCTCCCATAAGTCAACTTGTCTCTCACACACTTTCCTCTTCTTTCTCTCTTCTTGCGTCTTGCTTCACTCTCCCCTGTCTTTCTTGCCTTTACTCTTCTCTTGCATCTTCATCCATGTCTATAGCCCTCAGATTTGCCACAGAGCTAAACCCGAGAGATACGATTGACAGACGTGAGAGAGCGATGAGGACAGGGCTGAGGGTAGGATTTAGAGTGGCTGTTCTCTAAAGATTACATCCTCCAACACAATCTCAAGAGGGGGTCTCTTGCCATTTTATGTTTCATTGCTGACCATGGTTATCGTCAATGTTTATCTTTCCAATTTTGTTATGATTTAAATATCATAACGCAAACCCCTGCTATGATGCAATTTGATACAATGACACTCTCCCACCCATCCACTTACCAAGTGTCTTTGTAAACTGCTCATTAAGACTTCACTGTGGCAAAGCACTGGGTGGATCAATGAAGGGAAAATCAAGCCTGATCGGCTGAGATAATACTGGCCTCTCCTGGAGAGTGGCCCGGGCCCCTGCTCACCCACCGGCTGTCAATCTGAAGAGTACCTCATCCACACTCCCTCCAAACACTACAGCCACCCAGCAAGAGCCCTAAACCCTGCCAACCCCAGGACCAGTAAGGGAGGAGAGAGAAGGGGAGGAGAAAGGAAGGTGGGGGAGGGGACCAATTCCCATGTTGCCTTTGTTGTTGTTGTCAATATGGGAGATGAGCACATCGATGTGGAAATAGTCCGCCAGAAGGTACAGTCAAAGCACAAAGGTTGCCAGCATTAAGTACTTGCATGATTATATGTGTAGATATTATATGCAATGAAACGCGACCGCACATACACACGCACTCACACACACACAAAAACGGCCCCATACCCAAAACTCTGAGAGCGCTGGAGTGTCATGTTGTCTTGGCAGGACGGCTGTAGTGGCAGATGGACTGTGCTGATTCCTTGTCCCCTATGGCTTCCTTGGTAGTGCCAGGCAGAAGGGATGATCTTTCTGCCTGTAAGCCAGTCTAAAATGTCTCATGTTGGGCTTCAGAAAGCAAGGAAACATCCCTTGACGG
Source organism: Salmo salar (assembly GCF_965601325.2). Lineage (NCBI taxonomy): Eukaryota > Metazoa > Chordata > Actinopteri > Salmoniformes > Salmonidae > Salmo > Salmo salar. The sequence continues at coordinate 50,484,131 of NC_138310.1, read as the reverse complement.
CTCTCTTCATCCAAAGCTACTGTCTGCTCATCTCTTTGACTTAATAAAAAAAAAGATTGTTTTGTAACATCTAAACACTCTAAATAATTTGATTTCCCAAAGGCAAAAAGCAACCTGCGTGGAACCTTTAATTTGATCCAATATACACTTAACAATTTTAATAAATGGTTGAGGGAAATTCAAATCAAAAGCGCCTTCCAATAACTCACTAATTGTCCAATTGGCCCTTAGCTGACAAAAACAATTTGTGTGATGAACTCAGTGACAGGTGAGTTCTCTTGCAGTTTTTCGTTTTTCTACTGTGTCCGATATGGCAGTTCTCTTACTATATGCTGTGAGACATTAAATACTTCCTCTTGGGAATCTCTCCTGTGTGATAGCACAGATTGGATCACTAATGTCTCATTCCATTTTTTCATTCACAGCTATGACAGGACATTCACGCTGAAGAGCAGACATTAGGCATATCGTTGTCAGAGAGCAGTGACGGCCCGTTAAGTTCCTCAAGGGTAGCTGGCTTCTTAAGTACTTATTCTATTAAGGTTACTTCAATTCCTCAAAAGAATCAGACTTCAGTCAATCCAGCCAATATCCCAGTTGAATGATTTGGCCCCTGATTCCTGCAGGACTTATACCCTGAAGACTCAGAGCCACCGTACTCAAGAGCTAAAAATCTATACAAAGACAATCATTTAGTTCACCTATTGCATTTGAATTGTCAAACAATGACTTGCCAAATGTGTCCTTACACAACAGACAATTCACATGGGAAAATATCAACGCTGCTACCATCTTTCCAAATGAGGACTATATTTTCTCCGCCAGCAGGGTGTCGATGTGATGATAATGACATTCACCTCGGAATGAACCTGCCTCAATTTCAGACCGAAGGAGAGATTGACTGGCAACAGGAGATCATTATATGTAACTCCTCAGTCCTCGAGACAAGAATGTCAGTCCATTTGATTTAATAGCATTCTGTTTCACATTGTTCCAGTACTCCACACATTGATGTTTACTCCCTTTGAAGTGGGAAAGAGCAGGTACCAGGGAAAATAATATATAGTGGTCGCTGTCACTGCTCACTTCAAAAGAGCCATTTCGAGCATCAATCAAGGGTTTGCGTGATTCGACATGATTTTGACACAGCCAGTGGCTGTGTCAAAACCCTGTGATTTCTGGACCGGTTGGTGAAAGATGAATCTGTATTGATTTGCCAAGTTCGTCTGAGGTTGTAAATCATCGGGAGATGCTATTCTTCATAAAGTGGGCTACAATGTTGTGAGAGACAGAATGCTCTGGAGTCTAGCTATCCTCCATTCATGTCATTTTGATCAAACTACAAACTTAGATGGTGGAAACAGTAGGTTTAAAACTGACTGCCTGGCATAGTTATGTGCTACATTTGTATATGTGCACTAGATGAACATACTTTATATTCAACTGGATTGTAGATTAAAATGGTCAACTCTACCATATGATAAATCTGTGTTCTATACCAAAACCCAACAACTTTACGGCTAAAGAGCTGTGATTTCTAATGATTAATCTATACTGAACAACAAATATAAACAATTTTCACAATTTTACTGAGTTACAGTTCATATAAGAAAATCAGTCAATTTAAATAAATAAATTAGGCCCTAATCTATGGGCTGGCCTAGAAGAGCATAGGCTCACCCACTTGGAAGCCAGACCCAGCCACTGGAGAGCCAAGCGCAGCCAATCAGATTGCGTTTTTCCCCACAAAAGGGCTTTATTACAGACAGAAATACTCCTCAGTTTCATCAGCTGTCCAGGTGGCTGGTCTCAGATGTTTCCGCAGGTAAAGAAGCCAGATGTGGAGGTTCTGGGCTGGCGTGGTTACAAGTGGTCTGCATTTGTGAGGCCGGTTGGACTTACTGCCAAATTCTCTAAAACAACGTTGGAGGCGGCTTATGGTAGAGGAATTAACATTAAATTCTCTGACAACATCTCCGGTGGACATTCCTGCAGTCAGCATGCCAATTGCATGCTCCCTCAAAACTTCAGACATCTGTGACATTGTGTTGTGTGACAAAACTGCATATTTTAGAGTGGCCTTTTATTGTCCCCAGCAGAAGGTGTAATGATCATGCTGTTTAATCAGCTTATTGATATGCCACACCTGTCAGGTGGATGGATTCACTTGGCAATTGAGAAATGCTCACTAACAGGGATGCAAAAGATTTTTGCACAAAATTTGAGAGAAATAAGCTTTTTGTGCGTATGGAACATTTCTGGGATTTTTTATTTAAACTCATGAAATGTATATTTTGTTCAGTTTATATTGATGAAACATTTTGCTCAACATCTAATCAATCAAAGTAATCATGAAAGTAATCACTTCAAACAAAGAATAAAAATCCCACACTCCCTACTTCTCAGTGTGGCTAAAAGTCTACTGTGGGCTTGAGAGCCGTGGGCGATGCAACACATGGGCTGATCAATAGTCTTTAGGGAAGTGATCACTGCTGCTACCTTACTTTCCAACCAAGGTGCATGAATTGAGGCACAAACTGAAGGAGAGTGGAGATTCAGCAACACGAGGAGGACAATGGAATTCAATTAAAAAAAGTGTATTTTGCTCAAAGTTGAACAATGGTCTTTGTTGAGGCTCAGATTGGAGATCCTTTAGTGATCTCTCCAATGAGCAGCACATTTGGCCAGGACTATGGTGGCTCTAGGGGGCAAAGTACCACACAAGGTAACAAGCTCATCTCCCAACACTTCACACGCCTCTTCCTCCATCCAGTCAGAAGGTTCTGAAGGTTGAATCTACCAAGACCCAAAATAAATCCCTCCAGACTGTCCCTATGGAGATAAAGAGAGAGAGAAAGCGCGCGAGAGAGAGCATGAGACAGTGAGACAGATGAAGTGAGAGAGGAGAAAGAGAGTGAGAGAGACTCAAAGGTTGTTACTGGCCAGGGGGTAGTGTGGAACTGTGAAAGGTATTAGCGCATTGAGAGAAATCTACCAATATTATGCCAACTGCCAGCAGATGCCAAAAACATCTTCCTCTTATCAACTAATCCAATTCCTGCTTGTGCAGGTGTTTCCCTGAGCGTGTCTGTGAAAAATGCTAGAATTGAGCTGGATCAATTCTCTCTTAGTGTTCATCTTGGCTCTGTGATCTTTGGAAAGTGGTTCATGTATTTTACAAGAGAGCAGAGGAAACAACTCTTTTAGTGGAGTTTCTACAGCTCTTATGACTCCATTTTCAGTCCGAAATTGAAAGCTTTTTCTTTCGATGCTGAAGCTTGTCCATAGCACACATCCCTTTATCATGGCTGAAAGTGAGGCTTTAAATGGAGAAATTATAGACTAGAGGAGAGCCCCTTCTTACCAACTGATTATAATCACCATTACCAAACATTCTGCAGATGTAGGCTATCAGTTAACTGACTTTGTTTGGCTAGCCTTAAGCAGGCCCTCAACAGTTTTGGATATTTATAGTGAAAGAAAAAAAAACACTCTGAGCAATATAGTATAATCTACAGTGAATAGAGCCATCTGCTTGGAGACAAAACAGTAATTATATAACAATTATGAATGGAATGTGTATTGTGTAACAACATGATTGGACATTATTATTTGAAACATAGGCGTTTGAGAGGGAGGCATGTGATGTATTTTGACTTAAACAGACTGTGAAAGGGGCTAGACCTCACTGACGCACACACACACACACACACACACACACACACACACACACACACACACACACACACACACACACACACACACACACACACACACACACACACACACACACACACACACACACACACACACACACTTCAGGAGTTGGGTGGAAGGAAACACACTCTGCCTAAGTGAGATAGCTTGAGATAGCTAGAGGGAAAGCTCAGAGGGACGTTGTTGGAACACAATGGTGTTGTAGAGTTTCAAGTTTTATATAACATTGCCTGAGGGATGGTCATGATGGTTAGACTGACATTGTTGTGACACAGCACGAGAAGAGAAGAGAAGAGGGATGTTGGCTTGATGGTGACATGTACAGTGTCTGTCTGAGCAGCCCTGCCTCAGTGGGGACACGGTCGGATTGGGGGATTAATCTTAGCCTGCTTCACAGAGTGTTTAAACAGATGGGCCCGGCTGCTGTGAAAGCCTCACTCACAGATTGGCTTGGAAACCATTTGAAAAGAGAAAAGAACCTAGTGAAAGAGAGTGAAAAGTAATAGATGTCCTGGGTGGCTAACTCTCTGTGGTGATGTTGCTAGGGCCAAACAGAAATATGTATAATATAAAGTTATATATGATGGAATATTTGCACAGAAATGTGATGGTTATGCCACAGGTTCCAGGTTTGTGGTTATTTTACTTCTGTAGCTTTTGTTCTGCGTTAAAGTCCCTGTATTCTCTACATGTAGGTTTTAGGGTATGCCCAATAACATAACTATGCATATTGACATGTCAGCTAAGACTTGGTGTCCTTACTTAAGACTTAATTAATCGTAATGATACTTGTGATAATGAATTTACAAGGACATTTTCCATTCAGCAGTCATCATGCGCTACAAAATGTGGGCTTAAAGAATCCTTAAGAGTCTAACGACACACCCGTGCGTCAATCTAATGAACATAATACAAAAGTCCCCATCTGTCAGTTTAAGCGAGTTTGAGCGACATGTGTTTTTTTTGCATGGCCTGTCTGAATCCACTACATCAGCCTATGTCGCCCTTCCGCATCTGTGGTGGAAAGTGGCAGTGCCACAGCGCTGTTTGTCAGGCCAGATATGACCACTCTATGAAAAGATGCTACTCTCGCAAACACGATGGTGTTCTCCCTTTTGCACTACAACCCCCACAAGTGTCATGGGACTCGAAGGTAACCCATACCAATGAACGGAAGGAAGTACTGTGTGGAGATAGTTTTGTGCCTTCTAGATATACGACAGACACTTCAAAACCTTATTTCTTGTGTTTCTTTTTTTACCGTCTTTCTCAATGCGTTTCTATGGTCCAAATTCAATATTTTATCAAATAAATTGTAAATATTTTTTTTATGTACCTAAATGGGATCTAAAATTCTAGATGAAATAGGTAAATGATCCATGGTATAACCGTCTTCAAACAATTTCATATGTTAGCTTAGTAGAACACCCCTCACTCCAACCACTTAGACTTTTAGAGGTTAAAGAAGAATTTACTTTTATTAATGTGCACATTTCTGCAAGCATTCCAAATGTTGTCGTCAGGAACATACTGGTTCAGAGAGATAAACAAATTGACTGCATTAATAGTGGTAACTGCTGCACAATGGACAAGGCCACCACACTGGTACTGGCAAACAGAGAAAGTAGAGCTGCGAGCAGCAATTCAAGGCTACAAGCAGATAACAGTTTTAGAATTATTCAAATAATTTGAAATGTTGGAAAGCTTTCTTTTTTAGAGATGCATTTGTTCCGCAAAAATGTTGACATTTGCACCCTGTTTTCGATTCCAAGTGCTTGCTACAGAGTCACCATGTTTTCAATCAACACCATATTGTCTGTGTGGGTGTGGCCTACTAGCTTCATAAAAAAAGTACTACTGTATGTCTGACGTTATTATGAAACAAATACATAAAAAAGGCAGATGTTGGTTGAACAACAATGCAAAAAATTGTTGGAGTTTGGGCAGCTTCATTGCTAGGCACTCAGAAACCCCACATTGGTATCTATAAAAGAGCACTCAACAACTTACTTTTGATTTAAAATTCCATCAATGCTCATAGGAACAAAACAAAGACTATTTCAAATACTTTGAATTCTTCTCCATACCTGAGTGACTCATGCCAAAGGAAAAGAAAACAGTGAATCTCTGTCTCTCTTTCACCTGACTGGGGAGAGGTTTGCTATGTTTTTGTTTCTCTTTCTCCATTTCTACCCGGAGCACTCTGTTTTCTCTTCATTCTCTCCGTTTCTCTCCATTCTCTCTGTTCAGAAAGGGCTTGGGTTTTTCATCTCCTGTCCACAACTCTGCCGTCTCTTTGTCTCCCTGATGGGGGAAGTGTTTGGTCTTCCAGTTTTATTCTTTCATAACCAAGCACTTCTTCCTAGCTCCATTTTCACAAATACCTTCTGTTGAGTTCTGAGAAAACCTGACATGGTGGCTTTCCATTCTTGAGTTGCGTAAAAGGTTTTACCATAATGTCTGGTGCCGTTTATGTGGTCGAGAATACAGGGACTTTCACGCAGAACAAAAGCTAAAGTAAAATAACCACAAACCTATTGAGGACATGAAAAGAACACCCTGTCCACGAAAACAAAACACAAACGAGGCATATATGTCAGCTACTCCAATAATCACAGAACGCTAGAGACAGGGAGTGGCACATGAGAGAGAGAGAGAGAGAGAGAGAGAGGAGGACGTGGGGTGGACAGAGTGCAAGAAATGGAGAGAAACAGAGAGAGGGAGGGTGAGAGAGAGAGAGGGTGAGCCGACAGAAGTGCTGGCTGTGATGGACGTGGTTGGCATGGCGAGCTTAGCGCTTTGACACCTCGTTACGGTCTGCCGTGACACTGACACGTCACAGGAGGAAGATGGAGAGAGAGTATAGAGGGAGAGGAGGGGGTCCTATCAGAGCTCCCAGGCTCACAGGCCTGGCATGTGGAAGATGGAAGACAGAGGATGCCCCCACCAGCAGGGCAATCAAGCTCAACAGATGGCGCCGACGTCTGGGAGCCTGAGACTGTATATGCCCAGCTCGAGCAGGGCTGATGACAGAGACGCATAGGACCTATCTGAGCAGCATATGAGTGGGTGCGGGGGGGTGCAGGCACGTGCGACAGCGTGTGTGAGTGACTGCGACAGTGTGTGTTAGAGTGTGTGGGTGGGTGTAGCCTACCTGAGGCTGACACACTGTCGGCCAAAAAATTGCAAACGCAAATGTGATTAATTAGCTAGTTTTTTTTATAATTACTACAAATCACACCTACTTCAAATGGTAAAGATTTTGTGTGTCACTGCTAATTCTTCCAATTGACATTCACGAATACAGTCTTATGCTTATGGCAGGAATATGACCGTCGCTTTCATTTATCTTTTCTATTCACAAATACAGAGGGTAAATGAAAGTGCGATGGGTCCAGTGAGTTGCACAAAAACTAAGTAAAGATTTGAATGGAGTAGGAAAGGTAAACCGTAATAAAGGATGCAGGTTTAGTACAGTACTGACATAGGAAGAGATACATAGAAGGGGGAGGGAAGGTTTTTCAAATGGGCTCCTTTTATAACACATGCACACTTACACACACACACACACACACACACACACACACACACACACACACACACACACACACACACACACACACACACACACACACACACACACACACACACACACACACACACACACACCCTCTGTATCTCAAAAAACAAATGGGCTGACAATACATGAAAAGCCTTCAAAGATGCTCTGAAGTAACATTTATGCAAAAACAGCGGGGGGGCGGGTGAAGAGAAAAATTCAGCATTGGCTTCTTTACCAAATCATTGAGGAACAAAGGTATTACACATATTTTTATAACAAAACAAAGAACAATTCAACCCAATGGTAACCGGGTTAAGCAAGTACCCCTAAATCCTCCCAAATGAAATGGGGAAAAAGAACCAGAGATTGAAGATATCCCAGACAGATGAAATCCTATGAAATAGTACGATGTGTAGTGGGAAGTTGTTCAAATCATAAAAGCTTGACTACTGAAAAGGTTTTGTTACATCTGCCTCTTCTAAATAATAGTCTTCCTTCTTTCAAGCCAAAGATAATTCACAGACAAATTGATATTCTGATGCATTGACGTGTATTCACATGTATATGTCATCTGAGTCCAGATTACAAGCACTTAACAGTTCTATTCTGCAATAACATATCCTCTTACCATCACCATTAAACCGTCACCATCCAATTGAAACTCTCAATAGCCTCACACTTATTTCTACCTCTGCCCATAAAAATGACATTGCATAACAGCCACACCATAAAACACAAATATATATTCCTGTCTTTATTGAGATTGCATGTTCGCTTCTGGGTGGGAAAATTCCGTTGCAAATTTAATTTATTCTTCACACTAAATAGATTACCAACCCTATGCAAGCCATGAGGGATACCCCCTTTTTCCATGTAATTCACCTAGACGAATGAAATCCATACTGTATTCTTTTTTTATTTCACCTTTATTTAACCAGGTAGGCTAGTTGAGAACAAGTTCTCATTTGCAACTGCGACCTGGCCAAGATAAAGCATAGCAGTTAGACACATACAACACAGAGTTACACATGGAATGAACAAAACATACAGTCAATAATACAGAAGAAAAAAAAGAAAACAAAAAGTCTATATACAGTGAGTGCAAATTAGGTAAAATAAGGGAATTAAGGCAATAAATAGGCCATGGTGGCAAAGTAATTACAGTATGGTAATTAAACACTGGAATGGTAGATGTGCAAAAGATGGAATGTGCAAGTAGAGATACTGGGGTGCAAAAGGAGCAGAATAAATAAATAAATACAGTATGGGGAAGAGGTAGATAGATGGGCTGTATACAGATGGGCTATGTACAGGTACAGTGATCTGTGAGCTGCTCTGACAGCTGGTGCTTAAAGCTAGTGAAGGAGATGGGAATCTCCAGCTTCAGAGATTTTTGCAGTTCATTCCAGTCATTGGCAGCAGAGAACTGGAAGGAAAGGCGACCAAAGGAGGAATTGGCTTTGGGGGTGACCAGTGAGATATACCTGCTGTAGCGCGTGCTACGAGTGGGTGCTGCTATGGTGACCAGCGAGCTGAGATAAGGCGGGGCTTTACCTAGCAGAGACTTGTAGATAACCTGTAGCCAGTGGGTTTGGCGACGAGTATGAAGTGAGGGCCAGCCAACGAGAGCATATAGGTCGTAGTGGTGGGTAGTGTATGGGGCTTTGGTGACAAAACGGATGGCACTGTGATAGACTGCATCTAGTTTGTTGAGTAGAGTGTTGGAGGCTATTTTATAGATGACATCGCCGAAGTCGAGGATCGGTAGGATGGTAAGTTTTACGAGGGTATGTTTGGCAGCATGAGTGAAGGATGCTCTGTTGCGAAATAGGAAGCCGATTCTAGATTTAATTTTGGATTGGAGATGCTTAATATGAGTCTGGAAGGAGAGTTTACAGTCTAGCCAGACACCCAGGTATTTGTAGTTGTCCACGTATTCTAAGTCGGAGCCGTCCAGAGTAGTGATGCTGGATGGGTGGGCAGGTGCGGGCAATGATCGGTTGATGATGGGGACAGAGAGTGTAATCAAACACTAGCATGTTCATGATGATCCTCAACACGCGTTATAACACTACCGCTTTTAACGCTGCATGGACATTGGCTAATGGCTACTGATCCCACTCCGCTTCTTGTGTTCTCTTTAATAGCCAGCCTTGTTTCCCAGCGGTCACTTTTACATCCGGTCCTTTTCCCCTTAGCACTCCCCAGACTGCAATGAGCACTGATGGAGCCCCAGACGTTACACAGGCGTGAATATGAACCAACAGAGTGAGTCCATTATCGGAGACGGATGAGAAAAACATTGTCCAATAAACTTGTGTGGCTGCGCAGTGATACCAAAACACTTCTGCTCCAGTGGTGTGTGGGCATCATGGAGCAGCTGTCAGCTCCAAGATTAAATTTGAACAATCCATTTTAGTAAAATGAAGGCTCTTGGAATAGATCCCTCCTGACACATGCAGGTTTATATGAGTTTACCAAACAATGTGTTGAGACTAACTGAACAAAAAAAACGCAAGATTGATTTTTGAGTGCTTGGTCTGGACGTTTGGTCAGCGATTGGTTGAGGTCGGTGGCCATTTTCAGAGGCCTTGTCAGAGTGTCAGTCACAAATTACACTTAATTGATATCCACTGTTTTATATCCACCTTCAGAAATAATTCTGCCTCTTCCATCTACACCTTGTTTCCCTTTTATGCATAAATGAATAGAAAATCAAGGACAGTGATAATTAATGGAAAATTAGGGGGATTTCAAACCATCCCAACCACCCATTTCCATATACAGCAGCTGGTGTGGCAGTGGAGGAGAAAAAAGATGTGCATTGGGCTTCATTATGATTCCAGCCGGACACATTTGTCAGGGATTATCTCTGAGTGTCTAACACCTAATTACCGTTGGGCCACTGTGCAGGGCGTCCCTCTGAGAACTCTGCTGGCTCTTGCTGGCCGGCTGGTTGGCTGCAGCTGGCACCTCTGGGGTGCCCTTCTGACCCGCCTGCCCGGTGGTACTCTTGATCTGCCACCATGCCCTCACACCACGTCCTTGCCAGCCAGCTGCCCAGTCGACTGAAGGGACATCCGGTGTCATCTTCGATTCAGGGGATACGCCAAATATTGAATATAGATGGTCATATTATTCAGAACTACATACAAATACCACTCTCTATGTTCTTTCAATTAGCCTACCGGTGGATTTGCCTGTAAGCTTATAGATTAAACAATGTCCATGCATTTTTTGTTTTGTTGCTGTGCTTCTTTATCTCAGTGGAGTCAGCAAACACTTGCTATTTACTTTTCCCTTAGACTAAGTAATTCCTTAATATGATCATTCCACCCTGCTGCTCACACATTTCATGGCTCTTAACCCTTAATATATTTCTTTGATATGTCGGGTGCAGTACCAATTAGAGAATGAATGCATTAATCAAACAGAGTCCAGAGATTGTATTTTCTATTTATGCATTAAAATTCATGGTAAATGTCTGTGCCTGTTTATTTGAGTGTTTAAAGATGATTGTAAGCACATTTTAATCAGGAAAGTATATGGACATAGCTCAAGATTCAATAATGACAGTAGTTGTTTAGGTAATGAATTGATCTATGTATAAAAACACCTTCTGATTGCTGAGTTTATCAGGAAAATAGCTCTGACTGTATCACACATGCACACACACACGCAGACAGACAGACAGACACACACATACACGTACACACACACACACGCAAGCACACACGCACACACACACGCACACGCACACGCACACACACACACACACACACACACACACACACAACACACAAGGTAAATCAGCAAATACTGCAGTGACAGTCACAACAGGTTTACTGGTTCACATCTATCTTTAGGGCATATTGGTAATGCAGGCAGAATGCATTATACTGTAAGAAACTTCAGGAAAAATTAAGTGGTGGCAAATAAGATTGCTTACACTTAAACAAAGGTTATTTTTAGATCCCTTTGAAAAACCCTTTTTGGTTCAAGATAGAACCCTTTTGGTTCTGGGTGGAACCATTAGGCACAGACATTGGGCTCCCGAGTGGCGCAGCGGTTTAAGGCACTGCATCTCAGTGCTAGAGGCGTCACTACAGACCCGGGTTCGATTCCAGGCTGTATCACAACTAGCCGTGATTGGGAGTCCCATAGGGCGGCGAACAACTGGCCCAACGCCGTCCGGGTTAGGGTTTGGCCAGGGTAGGCCGTCATTGTAAATAAAAATGTGTTCTTAACTGACGTGCCTAGTTAAATAAAGGGTAAACAAAAATTACAAATGAAAATAAATAACACAAACGGAACCACCAAGGGTTTTACCTGGAACCAACAAGTGTTCTCCTATGGGGACAGTCGAAGAACCCCTTTCAAACCCTTTCTTCTAACGGTGTAGCTTGATGTGGAAACTTCAAGGATACATAAAAAAAAATATGAATTGCATTTAAATGGTTTCATATTTATACATTATCACCATTGTCTGTGCCAAATGAACAAACCAATGAATTAACCAATGAATTAACCAATGAATGAATGCTGTTGTCAATTCCATTGCACTACTGCATGTTGACTTTCAGTGGTCTGTCCTTGCTCCCCGGATTGTGTACCCTACACACTAACACTTGGGGAAAGTGGGAAAAAAATCACATTAGAAAAGGTTCAAGAACAGTGTCTCTTGTAGAGCCTGAAATCTAATGACTCTGGGTGGGGACTTTATGTTCAGATTCCAAGCTGTCACTCTATCTCTGCCATCTAACTTGACTCTAATCAATGTGAAGTGGGTCAGAGGAGCCTCTCTAAGGAGACGCCAGAAACTCTCCCTGGGAGGGAAGCAGCCATGTAAACCCCTTCTGTCCCAACCATCCCTATAACCGGCCCGGCACTCACCAGCTGAGGTGAAACTGCCCTTGGCATTCCCAGGGAGACTGGGATATGGGGGGTAGGTTGGGAGTGCTCTCAGACACAGGCCATTAAAACATTCCGATATCAGTCTTATTCTCTAGACCATACTGTATACTCCAGTGACATTAATCACGATTCAAGAGGAATTAAGGCACTATTGCTACCTAATATGTGGGATATATACTCTAATTAGGAGTTTTAGTTCTGGTGCATGTATTTGTGAAATATTATCTTCCAAATAAGCACCCACTTGTCACTGGCATGCTCCCCTAGACATAACTTCATCCTGCTAATGAGGGTGTTTACCTGGCAGTGTGTACAGTATAATACGAGAAGCTGTATCCAGAATGTGCATTAACCATCAATTACCGGGTGCCTTAATGCAGACACATCATGTAACAAGCAGCTAATAGCAAGTTTTATTATTCTGTATTTTTTTATTGAACCTTTATTTAACTAGGCAAGTCAGTTAAGAAAAAAATCTTATTTACAATGATGGCCTACCCCGGCCAAACCCTAACCCGGACCACGCTGGGCCAATTGTGCGCCGCTCAATCACGGCCGTTTGTGATACAGCCTGGATTCGAACCAGGGTGTCTGTAGTGACGCCTCTAGCACTGAGATGCAGTGGCTTAGACAAGCTGCGCCACTCGGGAGCCCATATCATGTTTACACATTCAATTAGGGGATATCAGGGTAGAGCAAGTCATTATTTCATCAACATTTCCTAAGTTAGTCTGCAGCTGCTGTTCGACATGGGGTCAAAGTCTCCCACAGACTGTTTTGAAGTCAGCTACAGCATATTCCAATATCCACACTAGCATACTATCATACCACTTAGAATGAAGAAATGTTTTGGCCATGATTTCTAAGTAGCTAGTACTCTAGGGAAGGTATCGGAACACAGCCTCATGATATTCTGTCCCTGAGGGTCAAAAAAATAAACTCCACCAAGGCCATGATATTCAGCGTACCTTAAAGACGTGGAGGGGAAGCCACCACTTGGCGTTGTCCACGAGCCGGCGGCCAGGGCTCTCATCCGTGTGTGGCTAGCCTCCACTCTGCTCTATGTGGACAGCCTACGTTGGCTGGACTCAAGTCTGCCCGCGTTAAGACTCCTGGCCGCCTGTCATTGGCTCAGCTCGGGCCACCTGCCAATCTGCCTGTGAGTGACAAGGAGAAAAAACACAGATGAGGAAAAGAAAAACACACACAAACTGTCACTTTTACAGATACATTTACATATAAAGGTAATTAACTTGACAACGACAGATGAGTTATTACGTCTAAGAAGAGACAGAAAAACACAAGAACTTGTAAAAAGAGCTAACTTTCCACCAGAGTTGAGTATAGGAGAAGATTCCGAAATCTGAAGATTGCTTTTCATTCATCAATATGCGGTGGCCTTGAGCAGTGTGGGAGATAAATGATAAACAATTTCTGTTGATTTTAAATGAAAAATCCCAACGGATTTAAATGATTTTACTGTGATAGCTAACTGTGTATATTCACAAGAGACAATGACATGAAAGGTGTGGATAGAGCTTTGTAATAAGGCCATTTTCACACACAGAGGATTGTGTGAGCTTTTTTTTGGGACATTTGGACTGCTACAGGGGATTTGGGTAATGGTTGCATTTTAGAAAGCCTGTGAGATCAAGCGCTCATTTGAAATCTCTGGCAGCTCATCGTTGCGTCATCATTTTTCTTGTGGCTCTTCAGGGCTCGAATATAAATTTCAACCAGACTTCAGGAGGGCTCAGTCATGCCTGTATCTATTAGCGTGTTTTATACTTGCCATGCAAACCCTATAGTTTACACACTATGCACACAGAGATACGCTGCATGAAACCTGAACTGGAAAACTGAACTGATTACTACAGCATTAGAACCTTTGCACCTTGAATGAATTTCCCTCAGTGGGAAACTACAACATTTGGAGTGTTTGTCTAATCAGACAAATGAACATGAATATATTGTTAATACATAACAAACAAAGCAACACTTGATTAAACCTATTCGTTGATGAATATTGAAGGATTTTCTGCTCTACCAACTGGATATGTATTCGTTTAGCCATACGTGCATCCCTACAGGCATCTACTGAGTTGTAAATTAGTCACACTCGTGAGTTATGTTATCCCCCTTAATCAGAGACAGCATCAGACACGATGCCAGAGAATCGAATTGAAACATGACGAGGAACACACAAACACACACACAAAACACTCCCTCTCTCTCACTGACATACCCTGAGGTTTGGCCCCTTAGCCGTGTCATAAAGACAGGACATCAAATGAAAAGTTTCCACTATAATAACAGCCTCCCTGCACTGTCTCCAATCAGCTTCATCTGGCAGCCAGAGAAGACAGAGTCTGGCTGCACTAGCAGATCAGGTACGGCAAGCATGAGACAGTACCGCTGTGTTTTTTTCTTCTACAGTTCATGTAACCGCTCCATCGCACTATCAACATCAGCCCTGCACAGCTCTCCTATCTCGCAGTACAGCAGCCGGCATTCGAGCCTACCACTCTGGTGCTTTACAACCCATTGACATTGCTAATAGCTGGAAAGGTCAAAGCACATCTTAGTAGAATAGTCGCTCAGGCTTATAGCTTGTACAGTCTTCCCCTCTTCCTTCTTTTTAAAATCTTTTCGCATCTGACATTTAGGGCAAAGGGGTTTCAAGGTCGGCTCAAAGGCCATATCGCAAATGCGGAAATCAAACAAAATTAGCAGAGAGCTAGGAATCAGCCATCACTATTTGCGCACGATTCATCACCTGGGGTTTTCCTTTAATGGTTGGTCACCCCACTGTGGAACCGTTGCTGTGTTCCTCATCTTAGACGTGTCTGAGGCAGCTAAAGAGCATCATTTATCAGTTCAGCAAGTCTGCTCATGATGATGCCACCGGTTGCTGTCGGTGGCCAGCGGTCACACACGGTGTCAGACCTCTCCTCAACTAAGGCATTAGGATGGAGTCAACTGAACTGTCTAGCTAAAATGGACCTTCGGGGCTCAGATTGTCATGGCAACAGGTTTAGTCATGACACTGGGGTTGCAAAGGAGTGACACCTGATTTACTTGACGAGGTGGCCCTGATTGTCTCTGAACTCGACGTGTGTCGTGGTTATGGTCATCTGATGTCCAGCAGTCCCGGCAGGAGCAGGCAAGAAGCCAACCTTACGTCTGGAGAACAGAGAGGAGGGTAGAGGAAGGCAAAAGATCCAGAAATGGCTGCAACCTTCAACCTTTCCTCCCTAACCAACCAATATACAGTGTGCAGTCACTCCAGTCAGCAAAGAAGACAGGTTGTCATGTTGCCACTGAAGTGTTTCTTGTAGACAATGCAGCTGTTATTTGTTCAGCGAAGGGATTTGTCACAAGCTATAACGCTTCAACATGTCCATGTCTCCTTTTACAGTCAGTATGACACATGGTTCTTCTGAAGATATTGAATTACAGGTACTAGATGTATGTTGGGCCTAGTCGGCTACTAATGAAAAGCTTGAAGGCTGTGCTAAAGCAATGAATGACTATGTTATGGACAGTGCTCCTTAACAGCTGTGAAGCTGTGTTTTCTGGTTTGAAGGCTTCAAGGGGGAAGTCATAATGCAGAAACAAAACGGTCGATGCGGATGCAGATCGATTGGCTCACTGCAAACTGCAGCCACATGGAAATGCTTTCCAGTTGGCTCCCCTTAACATCCTAGCTAAGCAATAATCACTCTACACACAATAGTCAGTCCGACCAGTGTATTCCAACCGCAAGGTAAACACAATGAGGTAAACAAGAATGTTTGAGATTGTATCTAAACCAAACAGCATTCTCCGCAAAAATTTAGAGGAGGCTAAGATCCAGTCTCCATTCCCTCCTCCTCCTCCTTTTCTTCCTCTCCCTGAGGGAAAAAACAACATATGCTGACTTCAAGGCAATCCAAACGTTATTAGTCTTGGATGGACAATTGACAATCCCCAAGATGCTCAGCCCGTTTGAGTTCAAGGGAGAGAAAAAGAGAGAGAGAGCTTCACTTAAGCACTTTCTCAGATTGCAACTGTCAGTCTTTGAATTTAGTCTTGCCTTGCCCAAGCCAACCCCATATCCCCCCCCCCAAAAGAAATAGCAAACTCAGGAGAAAACAAGGAGTGAGAATGTCTGTGTGATAGAGAGAGAGAGAAAACATACCAAGCAAGAGAAAAAAAGAAAGAGAAAGGGGGCAAGTTCTTTCCCCAGCATTCTTTGCACTTCAAATCCACTGCACACACCTGCCCTCGCCCAAAATGCACAATCCAATAGATAGAGGGTGAGAGAGACAACGAGAGAGAAACCTAATTGCTATTTCACCGGTTCGGGGGGGGAATGGCTCCCATTCGCTGTAGGCCCCACTGTCCAAAGAGCAATTTTCTCTATATTATAAAGATGATGAGCCACCCTGACCACAGGGCCAGGGGTGAGCATGAATCGTTTCACTCTGGGGGAGATATATATATATATATATAGAGAGAGAGAGAGAGAGAGAGAGAGAGAGAGAGAGAGAGAGAGAGAGAGAGAGAGAGAGAGAGAGAGAGAGAGAGAGAGAGGGGTACCTGGGGTATGAGCGATGGGCAAAAAACCCCACCCTGCTTCAATCCAAATACCGCTCCTCTCGGGAGCAGAGGGGGAGCAGCCTATGCTTTCTTCCTATGGAGGCCAGATCGCAGCTGGGAGGGAGGTATGTATACTGTCTGCCCTTTTCTGCCAGAGAAAGAAGCACTGCTTTCCCATAGATGGTAAAATATACTGTGTGATGATATGGAGTTGCAGAGGGCAGCCTCAATGATCCAGCCTCCCATTTAGATGAGATGTGAGCATAGGTAAAGTCAAGGCAACAATAAATTTAAAATAAATGAAATTAAATGTGGCTCCATTCAGGAAACTAGGGGGTATATTGTGCATCACTACTTTACAGTAGAGGCATTTGAACGTAAACATTTTTAATCAAAATGCATGTTGGGGCAGAAATGCCTTCTGAAACACGTGAAACATGTATGCGATCTGTAAATACAAATACAATTGTTTAGTTAGGAGCCTAGTTGGTTTAGCCACGGAAAAATACAGGAATTTTCCCATTAGCTATAATTGGCTAGGATAATGGATGAGCTGAACATACTGAGAGATGAGTTCGGATTGGTCTGCCATGTAGCACACTTATGTCAATAACATGACCCTCTCAGTATGTGTATTTAATCCTTTCTAACGCTGCTTTTTGAAAGATATCACAAAGAACTGCAAAAGTGTTGCTAATGTTCTCCACTTTCTGGAGGACCGAGGTTTGAAATCAGTGGAATGCCTGGTGGAAGCAGAGTGTGATAGCTAATGAGATGCAGAGAATTCAGACATTTGATTGCAAATATGTGTAGGGCGTTGAAAAGAGAACATCCAGAAGGCTGTTGTATAAAACACCTGTCTCTGGATTACATCTTCAAACTAAGGGCAACCATGGCATCCGTGACAGAGAGGGAGAAGCGTTAATCCATGTATACGGGTAAGAGAGTCTAGCTAGCCACATTATCAGATATTGTATGTTTCTAATTTTGTCAGAAAGTTGTATTCATTGCAAGTTAAAGCATACTGTTAGCTAGCAAACTAACATTAGCTAGGTCACTAGCTAACATTGTGTATGATCTGTGTAGTAATATTATTTGTGTCTCAGAGCCATTTGCATTGCTAGTTACGCCCTAATGCTAGCTAACATTGAACCTACTTGGTTAGCTTCAGCTACCTGTAGATTCATGCAGGGTAGTAACATTATGGGATTATGGTTAATTGTTTAGGTAGCTAGCTACAGTACATGTCTAAACAAAAGACTCCACTATCCAAGTAACCATTTCACTGTACCGTTTACACCTTCTGTATCCTGTGCATGTGATGTAGTGTGTGTTTACCAGAGACAGTAATGTGAAGAACAAAATGACCTGCACCAGTCAAATTAGGATATAACGTTAGGCCAACGAGACAGTGTCAAAGCTCTACAATTCTCCAGTAGAATGCCCTGCTTTTATTTTGTAACACTCACAACCGTTAGCTATTTTCTGTAATTAGCTCGCCATTCATTTGTAAATAACTTGTTGTGAGTTTATTTTCCTGTAATAATGAATACAAATTTGCTAAAGTTAAGACATTGTCAGCTATATTATATTGTCATTATTTGAACTGGCCTGCCAGCTAACTTCATGCTAGCTAGCTAGCTAACAAGCTAGAAATGAACCAAAACATTGTTTAGAAAGTTGCTTTTAGTTGCCTGGTTTCCTAGATTGATAAATACTAAATAAATGTTTAAACGGATGGGTTTATTGGTGTTAAATACACCAGTTATGCTATTTTGGACCACCAGGCTGCTGATGTAACGCAGCCTGTTGTTTTTGTGTTCATACTTTTTCATGACGACATCGACAAGTTTGATGTCAGACGACAAAGAAGAGCTCTCCAGTAGGTGTACCAAAACATTCAAGGGCCATTTTCTCAAAAGTGGGGCTACAAGTTTATCAACTTTCAAAGCAGAATTACTTTTCCATTGTTCCTCAACTGTAGTGCATGATATAGGATTTTCTAGCTCTGAGTCTCTACTTTTATCCAATGTAAAAAACACAATTTCAAATTTTGCTACATAAGACCGTATCGAGCCGGTAGGTCACACATGTCAATCAATCACACTAGCGGTTATGTCATCAAAATACACTACTTTGCCAAAAGTATGTGGACACCTCCTTGTTGAGCATCTTATTCCAAAATAATGGGCATTAAGATATTATGGCAGTGCCATGTTGAACGCCAGTTAGCTCTTCAGTAAGGCCATTCTACTGCCAATGTTTGTCTATTGAGATTGCATGGCTGTGTGCTCGATTTAATACACGTCAGCAACAGATGTGGCTGAAATAACCAAATCCACTCATTTGAAGGGGTGTCCACATACTTTTGGCAATGTGGTGTACATTTAATTTGCATATAAAAACACATACTGGTAAACATGATGTTTGCCAACGGCAAATGTTAAAGACAATGTCTGGTTTTGTATGGCAGAACCAGCCTTGACGTGCCATGAACAAATAGTACTTAGGTTTACATTCATCTTTGCCTTCACCTGTTCTAACCTCTTTGATCATGACTTTGCCAAGTAGTTTCATTTGCCTTGGTCGAGAGGTTTAACTCAATCATGATTGGGAAGGAAATTATGTATTTTTCAAAGTTTTATTCTGAAAGGAGCCTAAGCTACTTTCAGGAAAACTTTGGAGAGTAAACTAGGGGAGCTAGAGTTTAGCAATTCTATAATTTCTCATTTCCAATCCAGACGTGAGAGGAACAGTAAGCATGCCCGGATTTCTTAACACTCAACCTCAACTCAACCTTGCATCTCCGCAGAGTGAATACAGAGGGTGTGTGTGTGTGTGTGTGTGTGTGTGTGTGTGTGTGTGTGTGTGTGTGTGTGTGTGTGTGTGTGTGTGTGTGTGTGTGTGTGTGTGTCTGTCTGTGTCTGTAAATATTAGTGGATGGGAAAAAGACAAAGTACACAGTGAAGAGGATAATCAATGCTACACAGTTTGACCCCACAGCATCACATAAAACATGTTTGATTATTGCCAGAAACACATGCACTCACTATATATCAATTAGAATTACAGCCATTAAGAGCTTTCAATCGGCTTTGAATTGCAGGTGGAAGGGGGGGGGGGGCAATGAACCTCATTACGTAAGGCAAGCAACAGACCCTGAGTCTCATTCTCCAATCAATTTCTATCAACCACAGAGATAGAATTCAATTAGAGGAGTTCTGCACTCACAATGGCGTCACCCAGTCGAGCCACAATCGCCTCAGCAAAGTGGGCTGGAGGCAGGTGACCTTGAGCTCATAAACTCTTAGAAAAATGGTTTCCAGAAGGGTTGTCCCCATAGGAGACCCCACTTTTGGGTTCCAGGTATAACAACAACAAAACATTTAATCAAAGGGTTCTACTATGGGGACAGCCGAAGAACCACTTTAGGTTCTAGATAGCACATAGAGTGTAGGAAGAAATGTTGGAAAATGCAGTTCAGTGCTTCAGGAAAATTGAAAAAGAAGGGAAAACAGGAGAGGCAGAAAAGAGGAGAGAAAAGCAGCATGACGTCTGTTCGATCTCATGCCAGGGTATCTCAGGATAACTGAGGTGAGATGAGCCTTGTCAAACAAAGATGTGATCGCTGCTATTTTAAGAGGTGGGGTGAAGATGGGTGTGAGGCGTGCTTCCTCCCCCCTGCTTCGTCTGGGAAGTGGGTGAGAAAGAAGGTAGAAGGTTTATCACACAATAACATTCCCTGTACAGGTAGGCTTACACCAGAAACAAGCACAGGCAACCACTAAAGACAGATTCTGCCACACTCCAGACAGCAGTAATCTCCACCAGCCAGTTTTGAAGACAGACTTTATTTTGTCACAGGCCAAAAATCGCATCATCAAGAAATGAAATGAAATATTTCCAAGTCCAGTGTTCTGCTTACTTTCCTGGTTTTCAGATAATGTGGTGCCCCCGAAAAGACAGTTTTCAGTTTTCATCTGGGAGTGGGTGACACACAGTGTGCAAAGCTGTCATCAAGGCAAAGTGTGGCTAGTTTGAAGAATCAAAAAATATAAAATATAATATGATTTGTTTAACACTTTTTTGGTTACTACATGATTCCATATGTGTTATTTCATAGTTTTGATGTCTTCACT
Organism: Salmo salar; assembly: GCF_965601325.2. Classification (NCBI taxonomy): domain Eukaryota; kingdom Metazoa; phylum Chordata; class Actinopteri; order Salmoniformes; family Salmonidae; genus Salmo; species Salmo salar. The sequence continues at coordinate 50,463,218 of NC_138310.1, read as the reverse complement.
GTTATTCTACAATGTAGAAAATAGTAAAAAAAACAAAAAAACATTGAATAAGTAGGTGTGTCCAAACTTTTGACTGGTACTGTATCAATATTAGAAATTAGCTATGACATAGCCAATACATTTACTGTATAGCACGACTTTGGAATTCACCCCGTCTCAAAATCGAATGGTTTTGACCATTTGGAAGTTTCTCAGAGTGATCTTATTTTCTCCCCTCGCATTGGCCATGCAGTGCGCCTCGCAAAAGTGATTATCAACTTTACCATGTATATCAAAAAACGACCATACACACTGATTGCTTAAAGCAAAACTACCAAAACTATTGCTGATGGTGAACCTGAACAATCAAAATAAAATATATTGTAAGGCCTGTTCAGCAGGTATAGCCAGATGAGAGTTGTGTCTCTGGTAGCTTACTTTTATTCAGGTAAAACACAATTTTCAACAGTGCATAGTTAAGCAATATGGCCGAGGAGCTGTGGTACAGTATATGGCCAATATACCACGGCTAAGGGCTGTTCTCACCCATGACGCAACGCGGAGCACCTGGACACAGCCCTTAGCTGTGGTATATTGGTCATATACTACAAACCTCCGAGGTGCCTTATTGCTATTATAAACTGGTTACCGAAGGAATTAGAGCAGTAAAAATAAATGTTTTGTCATACCCGTGGGATACGGTCTGATATACCATGGCTTTCAACCAATCAGAATTCAGGGCTCAAACTACCCAGTTTGTAAATTACACTAACCTAGCAAATTACATAGGTTGTCAATAAACGAATAAAGCCTAATATCACGCAAGCCATTTTAGCATTTGAATGCTGAAGATGTCGCAACCGCTGTGCAAAATCAGGAACATGCCACCTACCTCGCGTTGATGAGAGAGAAGGGATCATGAGCCCACCAAAAAAACATTCACTGCCAATTCGGAATGTTTGAATCGATTTTCTGATCGATGCACATTTTTTACATTTTACATTTTTAGTCATTTAGCAGACACTCTTATCCAGAGCGACTTACAGTAGTGAATGCATACATTTTATACACGCTATATTGTATCGGTTTGGGGTCCGCGGTTTGTAGTGGTGTTTATTATTTATTAAATTATTGAATCAACCTGCATCACTGAGAGTATTGGGCAACCAGAAACCCCTTCTCTTATTTGAATCATTTGAGAACTGATTCAGAACAAGCCTAAAATAATGTGTCACTTTCAAAGCCCTGATATCATTTTCTATCTCCTTCTTCATCTCTTCAAAGGGAGCTCAGTCTCCTCCTGTGATTTATGTCAACTCCGCTAAGGAAGCTGACGCAGAAAACCTCATCAAATTATACCCTGTCTTTCTGACAGGAAGTCGGCAGGGGCTCAAGACTTTACCTACTCCCCTGTAGGCATTCATTTATTTCTCTCGTCTGCCCTGACATGCTGTATTCATCTCAGATACTGAGAGATTTACACCGCTGCCAAAGAGTACCATCTAAGAGCACTTAACTGAATTACTGTCATGCAGTCTTTAGTTAATTACCTCCCTAATAATGCCCCACATTCCCTTGTCTGTGAGAAAGATGGCACATTTAAGTACATGGAAGAACTGACTTCATTCTAAGAGACAGAAGGAAGATAGGGATTTGAAACCACAATCCCTCGTTAAGTTGTTATCCTCCCCTGAATCTCTGGCAGTCATTTTGCCAAGTTCAGCCACATCAGGACAGGCTAGTCAGTGGAACAGATTGTATTGCACTAATTCTTCCGAGTCCTAGCTACTTTTTCCAAGGTGCACGTTCGGTCTACTTGAGAATGATTTAGCCTTGCGTCATTACCTTGTCTTGGTGAAGGGGAAATGGGTGCGGTGGGAAACAGTAAACAATTTGCCGTTTTTAACAAGGTGTCACGTCCTGACCAGCAGATGGAGCTAGTGTTTTAGTTTTGGTCAGGACGTGGCATGTTTGTGTTGGGTATGTTTCTATTGTTGATTGGGACTTCCAATTGAAGGCAGGTGTGTTGAGTTGCCTTTGATTGGAAGTCCTATATAGGTGTGTGTGTTTTTCTTTGGGGTTGTGGGTGGTTGTTTTGCACTGCGTTTTTTTAGCCTGCAAACTGTTGCTGCTGTCAAATTTATTGTTTCCTGTGGATGCTTTACTCCTTTTGTTGGGTAATTAAAAAATGAGTATTCACATACCTGCTGCGCCTTGGTTCATTTCAGAAGACAGTCGTTACACAAGGCCATCTGTAATCATATTGGTACATATTGGAAAGGAGGGCAGATTGTACAAAAATCCTTGGGCATGGTGAAATGTCATGCATACAGTGCTCCCTCTCCGGCCTCTAGGTCACCAGGCTGCTCGTTATGGCGTACACCTGTCACCATCGTTACGCGCACCTGCGCGTCGACTCACCTGGACTCCATCACTTCCTTGATTACCTGCCCTATATCTGGCACTCCCTTTGGTTCCTTCCCCAGGCATCATTGTGTCTGTTTCTTGTCTGTGCGTTGTTTGAGGTTCTTTTAAAAGAAAATTATGTTCTGTTTATTTTATTAAAACACTCACTCCCTGAACTTTCTTCCCGACTCTCAGCGCACATCGTTACAGTTATGCAATATTTAATTAGAAATTCAATCAAATAACGAAATACAGGATATTAAATGGACCCATTGAATACTGTATATGAGTCACAATATCCTTGGAATGGTGAGCACACCACATTAGATTCCATTAACTCCTTATAAAAGGGACAGTTACATAATTTAATAAAGACACTGTCATGGAACATGTAATGTACAATGCAGAATGGCTATTATCCAGTATGACTGCTATCTAGTTGCATTTGTAATTGGTGAAGACCGGTCATATTCAGCTTACAAAATACACTACATGACCGAAAGTATGTGGACACCTGTTCGTCGAACATCTCATTCCAAAATCTTGGGCAATAATATGAAGTTGGTCCTCCCTTTGCTGCTATAATAGCCTCCACTCATCTCTACCCCAGCCGACGCTTGGCGTTGCGCATGGTGATCTTAGGCTTGTGTGCGGATGCTCGGCCATGGAAACCAATTTCATGTCAGCAACTGGTGTGGCTGAAATAGCCGAATCCACCAATTTGAAGGGCTGTCTACATACTTTTATATACATTTTGTACATCTTCTTCTGTAATTAGACTAGGTCTAATAAGAAGATCAATATAACATATATCAAATATAGGATGCCCTGAACAGAAAATGTTCGAACGGCACACATACTTAAACAACATGCCTAAAACTCCAGCCAGTGTAGATATGCGTTGCAAACAGAGGTGTTTACAACGAGCAGTTGATAAAGCTCAGCATGGTAATGAGATATCTGAGCACAGGGAAATGGAGGCAATGTGCCTGTGCGCTTATATTGCTCATCACTAGAGATTGCTTGTCATTCAATCCTCAACATGCTCTCTGAATTCATTGACCCCTCCTGCGAGAGATTGGATTTTGCATATCGGTGAAATTCTACGTGGCTGGGCAAAATTTTAAGAATACTTACCGGTATTATAATAACAGACATGAGTAGGTGAAGTGACTCTCAATAACAGGCAGGCTAACATTATGCATGCATTCTGGTGAGGATGCATACATTAGCATAGTCAGATATTGGTTTTAGTTGTCGGGTGACATTGGGCATAGTACCACATAATATTGCATTGCATAGTCAGTGCAAAGAGCGAGTCAGCGGGTCTCAAATGTGATCTGAACCTAACCTTCAGCTTAAATGGCAGAGAAATTAATATCTGGCTCCAGATGGCTGCTTCACCCTGAAAGACAAATAAGAGACCAAGAAGAATGATTATCTTCATCTTGGCCAAGTACTTTTTTGTGGGATTGGAAAAACCTGAATCTTAAGAACAGTAATTTTGTCCAAATGCTTGTTCATAAGAGCTCTCCAACACCACCGCACCTCAACACGGACGATCACCTTCAACACTCTGGGGCATGCTCACACCACTCAAACACCCTTAATATACTAACTAGGCATCCTTCAAGACCAATTTCCCACTTTCTCCCAATTATTAGCTTGGAAAAACTGCCTCCTTGAAATGGGGCCTCCATCCCTCCAGAGATTGCTCTCGTCCCCCATGCAGTAGCACATTGAAGCTTTCATCACAGCAGGGTTGTTATAAATGGCTGCTCTAGGATCAGATCTGGGATCAAGTGGTAGGTCGTGCGGATGGATGGACTGTAAAGCCTGTGAAGCCCACCCAACCCCATCCTCATCTTCCTCCCAGGGATCGTAATAGCATCGCATAATAGGGACTCAGTCAAGAGTGATGGTGTTTGGCGCTACCTCTGTTTGATGTCAGCCTCCACTACACTCCCATTGCTCTCAGATTCCTATCTGGGTGTAGGCCTGACCAACCTCAACTTGCAACACATCAAATGGCAGACTAGAGCATCTCACTCACATCATTAAGAGTGTGGCAAGAACATGACACTGACACTAGTTCTTTAGACTACAGAAGAAAGAACATTCTGAAGTGACAATGAGATATGTAGGCCTACTTCTAGAAATAACCTTCTGCAGTGGCATATGTCCTGTAGACTATGGAAAGAACATTCTGTGTAGTAAGTATAGTATAGCATATAGTATCTGCTGTGAATTGCACCCCCTCTATGTTAATTTTATCTTCAGTTTGGGTATATGACGGGAAAGAGAAGTATTTTATGCCTCTACTTTTCCAGGATTGCTTTGAAAATTATTTCAGTCCACTTCATTACAGGAAGGAATGAAACCCATTAAAAAAATTGACCACTTTAAAAATGAAGCCAGTGAATATACAGGCCATGTAAGAGTACTAAACACTATATTTTGGAGGAAATTAGTTGCAACAAAGAAAAAAGACAAATTACAGAGGAAGAGAAAAGAGAGAGAGAGCGAGAACCCACTGGGCACACACTGGTCGAATCTATACCGTTTCCAAATCATTTCAATGAAATGACGTTGAACCAATGTGGGATAGATGTTGAATTGACGTCTGTGCTTAGTGGGAAGCCTTTGTACTAGGCTATTTGATATTCCATCTCATTGTTGTCGTAACGAAGTAGCTAGCTACCTCCACACAGCGCAATCCAGTATGCTGTATTAGCATTCCTTAGTGTTACATTTCTCTTCCTTAGAGGACAAGGAGACAGGAGAGATATCTCGCTCATGTGGCAAATTACCGTGTCTGTGTTAGCCGAAGGGAATTGTGTAGGCCATCATTAAGGGTGCTGTCCCCAGAGTTTCAAACACCCAAACGTCTCTAGAAAGAATGAGGACTTATATATAAATACCCTAGGATACCAGTCATTGTCGAAATAGGGCTTAAAATGATGAACTTAAGTGTACTCAAGGGCTTAGACTCATCACAAGGAATATGTATTTCTCCAAACGGAATTGTATGATGCCAAGCCAAGGTGAATCCAATATTCATTTAGTCATAAATATAGATAAGCACATGTCATTTTACAAGGACACTGAGCCTCTCCAATAACAAAACAAAGTAATTCATAATAAATTGGGCATGGTCGGTCTACGAAATCTCTTTTATATGAATGCTGTTATTAACACTTGCCATAGCCTCCATATGCAATTTGTTATATTACAATGTTATTATAAGACAATGGGCCATAGTCCTCTTGTGAATTTCCGCAACATTTTATTTTAACGCCATCAATATTGCAGTAAGCAATGGTAACACACTGAAGGCAATGCAATGTGCACGTGCCAAATGGAATATGGGACATCAATGCACTATACTAAATGCATGTATTGCCTGCCTTAACACCTCTGCTCTTTAAGTCCAAAAGCAGGTGTCTTAGGAATGTCTTAAAAGATATAGAAGTGTGTCAGTCTGGCAGGTAAAAGAGCTCGCTCAATCCTGGACTGGTCTAATGTCAAAATAACTGGATCATTTAGGCCTCTCAAGGGAATTAATGCATTAATGATGCATTGGGGGTAATTGACACTCAGCAGCACTTATCAACATTGATTTCCTCCAATCCCGAGCCCCATATCTGATGATATTAAAGGCTAATTAAATATTCATCAGGAATATCATAGAGCCCACCCCATGAGCTCAGGAGGAGCAGATACACTGAGATAATTAAGGGGAAATGGAGGAGTGTTGCTTCATTACACACAGACTAAACGTAGGGTGGGCGTATACACATACCAGTACCCACTCATACTAAAACACATAATACACATAATACTAACACAGTGCATTCTCTTTTTATCTCTCTCTCTCTCTCACACACACACCTGCACACACACCTGCACACACACTTCTACAGATTCAAACTTCTACAGATGCACTATGGAGAGCATCCTGTCGGGCTGTATCACCGTCTGGTACGGCAATTGCACCTTCCGCAATCGCAGGGCTCTCCAGAGGGTGGTGTGGTCAGACCAACGCATCACCGGAGGCACACTGCCTGTCCTCCAGGACATCTACAGCACCCGGTATCACAGGAAGGCCAAGAAGATCATCAACGACCTCAGCCTCCCGAGTCACAGCCTGTTCACCCCGCTACCATCTAGAAGGCGGAGGCAGTACAGGTGCATCAAAGCTGGGACCGAGAGACTGAGAAACGATTTTTGTCTCCAGGCTGTCAGACTGTTAAAAAGTTACCACTAGCCAGCCTCTGCCCAGTACCCTGCCCTGAACCTTAGCCACTGTTCCAGCCAGCTACCACCCGATACTCTACCCTGCTCCTTACAGTGCTGCTTTTCTGGATTATGTTTTGTATTTAGATTTTTTTTACTGCTAGGTACTGTATTATATTACTACACGGAACTAGAAACACAAGCATTTTGCTGCACCTGCGATAACATCTGCAAATCTGAGTATACAACCAATAAACTTTTATTTGATTTGACACACACCTGCACACATGTACGCATGCACACGCGCGCGCACACACACACACACACACACACACACACACACACACACACACACACACACACACACACACACACACACACACACACACACACACACACACACACACACACACACACACACACTTGTGGGGAGCTCCAATCACTGCCACAAATTAGCCACACACTAAAACACAATTAAATACAGCTCTACCTTCCCATGTGAACTGAAGACAGAGTAGAGAGACGAAGAGCGTTTGGCAGAGATACGACTCATCATAGTATGTTTGTAGCCCAAGTAAGGTGAATACATCCGTCTTATTCCAATACACTACAGCACACTGGTCATAAACCTTATTGAAAGGGAGTTAGGTCACCTTGGTTTGAATTACTGTATTGCCTGAAAAGGAATGTATTGCTCTATGACTATTTAACTTCCAACAATGATACAATGTTTACTATTAAAATTAACTGAGTCACATGGGTCTTTCAAAAGTCAGTTAAGCGTCGACTATTGGCACTCCATACTAGATGGGGTATGAATTCTCAATTCATTTGGTGTGTAAATGCAAAATTACAGAGGGTGGCATTTTCCTGCTAGGCTCTGCAACATGATTTAATTTCACAAGACACTGCTTACAGGTCCTTAGCTCAGAGTTTATAAACAGTAATAAATGCTGTGAAATGAAATCACGAAGTCGAGAAGCAAACATTTCTGGACATGTTGAGAGGAGCTTTTCGCTTTGCACGGCCTTTCCCTGGTTAGTGTAGTAGTGGAATATTTCTCATTAATGTTCACCTCCTGTCTTCTAAGGAATATGCTGAGTTCATTATTTTGGAGAAACACCGAAAGGCCGTTAGTTAATATGTCCAATACTCATTCTTTTTCATGTTGAAATCCCTGTGAGATAAGGGCATCCAATCTGCATGTTGTAGCTAGCTAGGAGTTAGTGCAGCTTCCATGTCTCACAGGGCATGTCGGAGAGAAACTCACTCAAAGGTAGTATTATCACACTATAAAAGCATGCTGAGGGCAGCAGAATAATATTTAATATGAAATTGTGATATGAAATATTCTACCTTGATTTAAACCACCCCATACAGTGGCTGGTATTCACTGTGCAAATCTGTTCAGGCCCTGAGAAGATTTACAACAGGTATATATACATATAATCTGTAAACCTGTATTTTTTATTGAATGTGCTCATAATCACCCTTGTGTGAAAATGATGAATCAAGGCTGTTTTAAAAGGTTAATGCCGCCTCTCTGAGTGTCTTTCCTCTGAATCACAAACACTTTTGGCATTGAGACACTTATTCTTCTGTCGTATTGTCATTCACCGCCTTCAGTGCAACAACCAGCTTGTTGGTTACTGCACTCTATCAATTATTCTCTGTGTCCACTCTCCGCATTGCTGCACAGAGAGGGGATTAGAGGATGAAGGATGACTTATGGTCAATGCCAGAGGAGCACAAGAGGGAGACCACACACACACTCAACACTCACACTCAAACACACTCAAACTCACTGTATAGCAGACACACAAACACACACGCACACACACACACACCTACACACTCCCTTGACACCTAGCCAGGAATGCAGTTACTGTAAGCAAATGGGAAACACCAAAAGCATACACCGCAATGTGCAACTGCATTCTCTACTTAGCATGTTCATTATAAAATCTAACAACATGTGGACACATCTGCATGCTCATGTACATGCACAGAATATTGCACACTTACTAGGGTGGGAATAATGAGATATAAAATGGGAAAGTGGTGTAACTCAGTCCCTGAGCCTCTTCGGCTGTGTTTATACAGGCAGCCCAATTCTGATATTTTGTCCAATTATGGGCAAAAGAGCTGATCTGATAGGACAAAAGACCAATTAGTAGAAAAATATGAAAATTGGACTGTCAGTGTAAACGCAGCCTTTCTTTCTCACATTTCTCTCCCTTACCATTGGCCAGGCAGACAGAAACACTTCGTGTTCCCCTCACACATCTGTGGCGTTTACACAGACAGCCAAATTCTGATCTGTTTTCCCATAATTGTTTTCACATCAGATCTTTTTCAGAGCTGATCTGATTGATCAAAAGACCAATGAGTGAAAAAAAATATCAAAATTGGGCTGTAAATGTCGCCTCAGAGGAAATGTTGAAACGAGTGTAACGCAGCTCAATTACGGGCTGCTCTCCAGACGTTGGTCATTTGTCTTCCTCCCCCGCTGGGCCATTTGACCAGAAAGCCTCACTCTTCCTGAACACTGCACAAGGTGTGGTTTGAAACAGACAGATGAAACAACTGAATGTCTGCATGGTCAGAGTATAACTCGTTTGATAGGTAGGCTACCGCAGTACACAGCAGCTTTTTTTGATTCCCCAATTAAGTGAGAATTGTGTTCATCAGAGGGAGAGGAGGAACATATGCTGCATCCGACATGTCAGCCAGATGTGAGTTTAAGTAATGAGAATGATTAATCTATATGACTTTGAACTAAGATAATGAGCATGAGGCTGTGTGTACAGGGAATCAACAAATTAATCGTTGTTTTTAACAAGAATGAAAGGATTGCTTTACCCAATCCAGTCTGAGGTAAAAGTCAAACCTCATCTCCGAGCGTGAACACTAGATCGTTGCTATTCTGGTCCGGCAACGATGGTATAAGGCGGCATTCTGACACCCAACGGGAATACTGCGAGTGAAAGGACAGAGAAAGGGTTAACGCAGCAGCCGACTGTAGTGTGTCACTGTGCAATGTAAGCCCATTTTGCCCAAGGCTGCATTGTATGGAGTTAAGGTTGGCAGGCGTTGAATAATTAAAGACTTGGCTGTTTCATTGCTTAATTAAGCACCTTAATTTGCCTCATCTAGCAAAATTGCAGAGCCTGCCCTTCCCCCTCTCATCCCCCATCCCTACCCCACCCTGGCCATCTTCAGCCTGCCCAGAGCTTCGTCATTTATCCTGTTGAAAGAGGACAGCCATTCACTGTGTCTGTGAGTCTGTATATCATACTTCATGGGAACCGCTCAATTTTCCACAAGCACTTTAGTGGAGGAGTCTGATAAAGACTATACTGTAGAACCAAATTACATGCAGCCCAAAACACCTTTGTAAGATGTACATTCATACACGCTTAAAAATCTATATTTAACTTGGTATGATTTGTGTTTTATTGTTACTCAGGTCTGAATCAGATTAATACTAGATGAGTCATCCTGGTCAAACCCTCCGATTGGCTCCCATCTGCATTTTCATCACGCTGCTCCAACCAGCACCTCGATAATTCAGAACGATTTTTGCGGCATGTTCCTGGGCGAAGGTGTGCAAATGTAATTGGGGGGAGATAAGAAACCTGCTCTATTGAACAGTGAATGGAGTTACAGTGCCTTCAGAAAGTATTCACACCCCTTGATTTCCCCCCCCCCACATTTTGTTGTGTTACAAGCCTTCTAGTTGTGTACACAATACCCCATAATGTCAAAGTGGAATTATGTTTTTTTGAAATTCTTACAAAATAATACACATTTAAAAGCTGCAATGTCAATAAGTATTTAACCCCTTTGTTATGGCAAGCTAAATAAGTTCGGAGCAAATATGTCACATAATAAGTTGCATGGACTCACTCTGTGTGCAATAATAGTGTTTAACATGATTTTTTTATGACTACCTCATCTCTGTACCCCACACATACAATTATCTGTAAGGTCCCTCACTTGAGCAGTGACTTTCAAATACAGATTCAGCCACAAAGACCAGTGAGATTTTCCAATGCCTCGCGAAGAAGGGCACCTATTGGTAGATGGGTAAAAAAAAGCAGACGCTGATGATCTCTTTGAGCATGGCAAAGTTATTAATTAGGCTTTGGATGGTGTATCAACACCATCCACCATCACTGCAAAGATACAGGCGTCCTTCCTAACTCAGTTGATGGAGAGGGATGAAACTGCACATGGATTTCACCATGAGGTCAATGGTGACTTTAAAACAGTTACAGAGCTTAATAGCTGTGATAGGAGGAAACTGAGGGTGGATCAACAACATTGTAGTTACTCCACAATACTAACCTAATTGGCATAGTAAAAAGAACAGAAGCCTTTACAGAATAAAACAATTCCAAAACATGCATCCTGCTTACAAGAAGGCAACGGTAATGCTGCAAAAAAATGTGGCAAAACGATTCACTTTCTGTCCTGAATACAAATGGCTATGTTTGGGGCAAATTCCATACGACACATGAATGGACACAGCAAACGGAAGGGCATCAAACGCATGGAAACCATGTGATTGATGTATTTGATACCATTCCACCTATACCGCTCCAGCCATTACCACAAGCACATGAAGACAGTCATTCACTATGTCTGTGAGTCTGTATATCATACTTTATGGGAACCACTCAATTTTCCACAAGCACTTTAGTGGAGGAGTCTTTGATAAAGACTATACTGTAGAAGCGAATTACATGCAGCCCAAAACACCTTTGTAAGATGTACATTCATGTATTTGATACCATTCCACCCATTCCACTCCAGCCATTACCACAAGCCCACCCTCCCCAATTTACGAACCACCAACCTTCTGTGCACCAGACACTGGGAGATGAATTCACCTTTCAACAGGACAATAACGTAAAGCACAAAGCCAAATCTAAACTGGAGTTGCTTACCAAGAAGACAGTGAATGTTCCTGAGCAGCTGGGTTACAGATTTGACTTAAATCTACTTGAAAATCTATGTCAAGACCTTAAAATGGTTGTTTAGCAACAATCAACAACCAATTTGACAGAGTTGGAAGAATTGTGAAAATAATAATGGGCAAATTCTGCTCTTAGAGACCTAACCCGTAAAGAATTACAGCTGTAATCTGCCGAAGGTGTTGACTCAGGGGTGTTAATACTCATGTCGTGTTTTCAATAAATTTGCAAACATTTCGAAAGCATGTTTCACTTTGTCATTATGGGGTATTATCTGTAGATGGGTGAGAGAAAAAAAAGCAATTTAATCAATTTTGAATTCAGGCTGTAACACAACAAAATGTGGAATAAGTCAAGGGGTCTGAATACTGTCTGAAGGCACTGTAATTTCTTCAATCCTCGTCTGATGTATCTGCAGCAGGCTATCGATTGATTTTCCTGGCAAAAACAGCCATATTAGCAGGAGAAGACATTTGAGATTGCAACTCTGCGTGACCTATTTAGAGAGTCTAAATATACAGTGGTGCAGCATTGTAAACACTCGCATTCCACTCTTGGCTAATCACTGAGGATCCCTTTGATGGAATTCACAGTCAGAAATCCCACAGCAATGTATCAGATAAAAGACAAAATGTTAATTTATTTAATCTCTCTATAATAAAAAAAAGGGTTGGAAATAGATATGGTCTTGAACTTTCAGGCCACTCCCTCCCCTGTCTCCCTATCTTTATATTCATATGTTGACATGTGTGTTCACGTCAAAACACAATCACTTACATGGATGAGCACACTGCTGATCTAAATGAGAGACTAACGGGGGAAAAGTGTGGTTAGCACAGGCTAATTAGCGATGATATCGTTTTCTGGAATCAGCGTTGCTGGTAGCAACAGGTTTTAACACGTGAGCACGACATGGCTTATCTCAAGGCAAAGTGAGGTTTAATGAGGTTTAATAAGTTCTTGATGATTTGTATTTAATGGTGTGGCCTTGAGCATCAGCAGCCTGATATATAATTGCATTAACTGGCCTTAGAAAAACGGGCACTTTGAAATGCACTGTTCATTTCCTATCCATTTCCCCCTTTCAATATTCAGCACGAGATCAATAGTTAAGTCCCAATACAATAATTCATTTAACCTATACAATACTGAAAACATGGCAAATTAATTATTACTCTTGCTCTCAGTTAGTATCGTGAGTATTCATTATAACAGGATATCAGCGCCATAACTCCACATCAATGAAGCTGAGATATGATTTGTTTGAATGGTAGGCTAATTTCCAAACAGAGAGGGGGCATGGGTATGCTACTCCTATGATGAAAGAGAGCTCATCTTCGAAAAAAGAGCTGTGAAAACAATCCAATGACACAATTTGTCACACCCAGATCTGTTTCACCTGTCTTTGTGCTTGTCTCCACCCCCCTCCAAGTGTCGCCCGTCTTCCCCATTAACCCCTTTGTATTCTGTGTTCACTGTTTGTCTGTTGCCAGTTCGTCTTGTCTCGTCAAGCGTACCAGCGTGTTTTTCATACTCCTGTTTTTCTTGAGCCCCTGTTTTCTAGTTATCCCGGTTTTGATCGTTCTGCCTTCCCTGAGCCTCCCAGCCCTTCTGTACTTTTTATACTGCCCTGGATTACTGTCCTCTGCCTGCCCTGACCCTGAGCCTGCCTACCGCTCTGTACCTTACGGACTCTGCCATGGACTACTGACCTCTGCCTGCCCTGACCCTGAGCCTGCCTACCGCTCTGTACCTTACGGACTCTGCCATGGACTACTGACCTCTGCCTGCCCTTGACCTGTCATTTGCCTGCCCCCTGTTTAACTAATAAATATCTATTATTTGAACTGTATCTGGGTCCTGATACAATTTGACCCTCAATCAGTCTCTGCTCATCTCAATAAATACCCAAATCTCACTTGTGTTTGTAGTGCACAGACAATGAAAGCAATGTCTGATGAATAACACCATCCAGAGACTGAATTTCTATATTCTTAAAAGCTAATATGCTCCCTTTGTCTTTGACTTATTCTGACGACCGCTTCACATTCAAAGCAAAACAGTGCCTCATTCTCACTGAGATAAATCGTCTGGAAATAATTAAGCTGAGACCTTGTTACTTTGAATGGTTGACATATTGTATGGGAAGGGGCAAAAAAAATACACATTACTCAATAACATTTGTCAGAAGTCAATCAGAGGAGTTGTTCCACTATGCATTATTCACTATGCATTACTCAAGTGGATGTCACCGAGAATGACTGCACATTAAGTGATGCCCCCCCCCCAACATATGTACAGTCATTTACAATAATATTTGACACAGTGATGGTGAATATACACCTTTTAGAAACCCAAGATGGAGCAGGAAATCAATCATTAACCATTGAAATCAATTGGAAACCCTTTGCACCCTGTGAAACACCCTTAAAATGAGTGATGATCGCTGATATTCTCTCCCATGATGTAATTTCTGAAGTCGATGTTCTACAGGCGTCTGTGTATATCCTGTCACCCAGCTGAGCAGACCCCTGCCAGCACTAATCTCAAGTGATCTGCAGACACATGGCCTTGAGCCATGAGCATGAACACCCATCCACATGGTATACTGATCTCGTTAAATGGAGACTGGAGGCTCAGCAGAAAAAGACCAAAGCCCTCGCTGTAAACCTCTCTGATGCAGTTTACATCCCTATAGTGCTGTGCTGGAGAGAGGAGGGGAAATTGCATCAGAATAGGGAGGAAATCCTCCCCAAATGTCCCATAACATGAAGAGACCTGTGGACCATCCAATAATCCACCACTTATTTTGAGTGGTATGCAGTCGACAGGAAAGCATCCTCTGTTCTATGAAATGATGTTCTGTCATAACATTGTTGGTATAATTCTTGTTAAAGTTGTTGATTTCTCATTGTATTTTCATCATTCGTTATTTCAGATGTGTTTTGACCATTTTACATCTGAAATGATGGCCCAGTTACATTCATTAATTGTCTGAATTACACAGGACTTACCCACATTTCCACTGTAATTTGTTATTAAGGAACACTTGTTCTATGCACACAGATAGGAGCAAGGAGAAGGCCCAGGAGCGCTTTTTGCTGGGCCTTTCATTGTGTTGGTATTCCTATGCTTTTATACGTGGAACAATGAGAATACTTTTTCCAGCTCCGGAATACCTCATTGCAGTTATTACTTAGAAGTAAAAGCATAACACTGATCATGGAGCTGTCTGTGCGTTTCTCATCGAGGAGGAAGCCTACTGCTTTGCATCTTAAGCGCTCAGGACTTCCATAGAGACAATAGTGAGAGGCTGATGAGAGGAGGATGTGGGATAAGAAGACCTTCGGGTGGGTGCATCCAAATGTAACAGTATAAAGTCATGAGAATAAGGAGTTCTATCAGGAGACTTGCATGTTAAGATGGTCTCTACACCTTGTAAATTCAATCCATTTTCATGGAAATGCAATCCATTTTGAAGAAAGCCGTTATAGACTTTATCCCTAAACAGTCTTTTGAGGGCCCTAAACCACATTTTGTTGGAGGCCCCTAACCTCATGCACAAAACCTTTTAGTGGCCCCTTTCTTGACATCGAGTTAATTTCCTGCAATTCTACACATTTTGCAACGGGGAGGAGAGAAGATTTAGCAATTTTACAATGAATTTCAGGCAGTTCTACTCATTTAGCCAAAAATCTGTTTTACAGCTAATTTCCTTTAATTCTACACATTTTGCCAAAGGGTGTATTTTTTTTCTTTTTTGTTTGTTTTAAAGCTAATTTCCTGCAATTCAATACATTTTGCCATGACTTATGACTTATGCCATGTTAATATGATATCTGAGTGAGAGTGACTATCAAAATCAATTGGGGCTCCCTAGAGGTCAGGGCCCCTGGGCACGTGCCCTGTCTGCCCAGTCGACCATGATTACTATAAGTTTAGATATCTGGCTAGACTAATTTACCAATCCAAAAAATGTTTGCTGACATGGGCTAATTGAGTGACTGTCAGTGACTGCCATAACAAAAGAAAAACTGCTGATGCACAACCAAATTTCAAAATTGCACCTACTATTCTAAGGGCTGGATTCAATCTGTATCGCAGAAGTATAGCGGTAGATATGCATTATAGCTCGGTTGAAATTTCAAGGCAATGTTCCCGCGTTCACAGAGAATACATTCACGGTAAACACTGCATACATAAATGTCTGCTCAATTGGAAATTACCTTGAAATTTTAAAGCGGATTTTCTGCGATTCTTCAGTGATACACATTGAACTCAGCTCTAACTCTCAACAGAAAGTTGAGACCCCGACTGAGTTCCGCAAAAATATATTTTTGGGGGGGTTGAGGGGCCCCCTAGCGGTCGCAGGGCTTAAGAGGTTGTTTATGTCGCTTATGCCTGGGGCAGTACCTGTCCCTAAAGAACAGAAAAGAGTGTTATAGAAGGTCTGGATCCGAGGAAATGCCTCAGTGTGCTGTTTTAGTGCCTTCATTCATCTTCCAACTTAAAAAAAATCTGAAACGTGCTCGTCCTTTTATGATTCGGACTCTTACCCCGCACCAACTGCTGGGAAATGGTTCATCACAGAAATAGAGCTACATGAGGCAAAGAGCGAGTCAACAGCTCATTTGCATTCGCTTTCAAATCTCTCCTCAGACCTACTCGCATCTGAAGCCAGCACCTTTCCCATGTGTGGCTCACTGGAAGCAAGAAGAGGAGGGGTTGGCCAGCGGGATTTGAGTCCAATCCCTCCAGAGCGTTGATAACTCCTGAATCTTCTACGTTAAACACAGATATTTTTGAATGTGCTGCTGTTGATGCTGCTGGGACAGGCCTGTGGTGTTGTGCTGCCTGTCCCGAGTTGATTGATAAGACTTAATCTGTCCGGAGCAAGGAATGGCCTTTCTGTGATAGGCAGTGTCTGTGGAGTAGGAGGTGGACAGCCTGTCGACTCTGAGATTCAGGATCAGAATCATAGGTGAGGGAAGGCAAGTATGGGCAGTCTGGGCCTTCTCTCTCTGGATCTCACCCCCCCTTGACTTCTCTGTACTTTTATTTTAATTTTAACTCAGTCTGTAGTTATTGTGTTCTGTTCCTTTTACCTTTATTTTTCCTGAGGGTTTCCCCATGGGCAGTCAGGTATGGCATTAACAAGATTGCAATCATGTGTATCTCAGCTCAGTGGTTTCTGGGTAAACTGTCTGTCATAACACAATGAATATAAAGGATGTTACTATAATACACGCATGAGTCAGCAGGAAATCTTGTCACTTCTACTAAAATCCCGGGAGCATATGGCCAGGGAATATACACTGAAGAAAAATATGAACGCAACATGTAAAGTGCTGGTCTCATGTTTCATGAGCTGAAATACATTTCCATACGCATTAAAAGCTTATTTCTCGCACATTTTGTGCACAAACTTGTTTAAATCCGTGTTAGTGAGCATTTCTCCTTTGCCAAGATAATCCATCCACCTGACAGGTGTGGCATATCAAGAAGCTGATTAAACAGCATGATCCTTACACAGATGCACCATGTGTTGGGATCACTTAAAGGGCAGTTTTGTCACACAACACAATGCCACAGACGTCTCAAGTTTTGAGGGCGCGTGAAATTGGCAGGCTGACTGCAAGAATGTCCACCAGAGTTGTTACCAGAGAATTGAATTTTCATTTCTCTACCATAAGCCTCCTCAAATGTTGTTTTAGAGAATTTGGCATTACGTCCAACCGGCCTCTCAACTGCAGACCATGTGTATTGCATTGTGTGGGCGAGCGGTTTGCTGATGTCAACGTTGTGAACAGAGTGCCCCATGGTGGCAGTGGGGTTATTGTATGGGCATGCATAAGCTACGGACAACGAACACAATTGCATTTTATCGATGGCCATTTGAATGCACAGAAATACCATGACAAGATCCTGAGGCCTATTATGAGGCCCGTTTTTTATTAAGGTATCTGTGACCAGCAGATGCATATCTGTATTCCCAGCCATGTGAAATCCATAGATTAGGGCTTAATGAATTTATTTAAATTGACTGATTTTCTTACATGAACTTTAACTCAGTAAAATCTTTGAAATTGTTGTGTTGCCTTTATATTTTTGTTCAGTATACTACTTTAAGGAAAGTCGGTCAAATACCACTTCATAAAGCTTGCTTTGTGAAGTGTTCTCCCTTGAGAGACCTCTATTAGCTAAGACATGACACCACAGGGCCTAGGGCCAACTCGGTCAAACAAAGCTCATAGGTCTGCAAGCGAAAAGCTGTGTCACTGATGTTAAGGTACAGTAAAATATGTATGTTTGTACAGTACCAGTCAAATGCTTGGAGACACCTACTCATTCAAGGGTTTTTCTTTATTATTCTACAATGTATAAAATAGTAAAAATAGTGAAAACATCAAAACTATGAAGGCAGAGATGTACGAAGGCAGAGATGTACGAAGTAGAAATGTCAACATGTTGCATCACATATTTCATTACGATTCCAAATGTTTCCTTCTTTCTCTCTTCCCCCAAACCTTCTCTCCCTTCAAAGTCCATATAATAGCTTATTGTGAAAGAAAATGGCAGCTCATCTTCGGAGATACAGAAAAAGTAGGTTATACTTCAAATTAAATGTATAATATCAGACTGTGTAATTTATTTATGTATCACTATTTCTCCCGAAAATATGTGCAACATGATTTATTTAGTTTGTGTCGCAGAAAAGAGTTCAGTCTACATATACAACATGTTTTCACAGCCCTGTATTTTACAGCTTTTCAAGCTCAATTAGGGACTCATTATACCGTATTACAATAATGCTGGGTACTGGACAATAGTCTAATGCAAGCTGTAATCTACCACTTTATCCCACTTGGATATTGCTTCAGTCAGTGCAAAAACTAAATAAATGTGATTATAATATTCCTGATAATTGGTTTTGAAATTTGAGATAAGGTGACTGGAAATGGCATGTGGGATGTTAAAATGACATTTGCAATTCTAAAGGAAATGTGATGGGTATATTAAACTCTGACAGATATCAAAATGAATCGGAGGTATTACAAGTCATTCACATCAGCTTTAGCTGTAAGACGAGTGGAACTAATGTAGTAAACAGACAGGGTTTCAAGGTGTGACAACATTGTACAAAGTCCCACTCCCAATTATTAGAGGCTTCTGTAACAAAACAAAACACCTACAACAAGGGTGTTAGACAGTAATGAGCTAGCTACAGAACACAAACGTACGTACCTACGCACGCAGGCAAACACACACACACACACACACACACACACACACACACACACACACACACACACACACACACGAAACACACACACACACACACACACACACAAACACACACACACACACACACACACACACACACACACACACACACACACACACAGAAACACACACACACACACACACACACACACACAGAAACACACAGA
The DNA here is from genome assembly GCF_965601325.2 of Salmo salar. Taxonomy (NCBI): domain Eukaryota; kingdom Metazoa; phylum Chordata; class Actinopteri; order Salmoniformes; family Salmonidae; genus Salmo; species Salmo salar. Next base: position 50,444,167 of record NC_138310.1, on the reverse strand, counting down.
AACTTAGCATGTATTGGGAGGGTTTGGGGGAATTACAATCCTAAAAAAACTATAGTCATTCTGCATAATTTCACAGGATTTCATTGCCAGGGGCCGTGATGAGAATCTCCTCCTGAGGAAGTAAGTATCTTAGGATGTAAATGAGCTGATCCGACCACTAATGGTAGCATTCAGACAATATTAATTACTTCACTGTTTGCATTTTAAGCCTTATTGGTTTCTTCACTGTGCACTCTACAGGGAATATGGTTAAGGGACAGTTTGACATTTACTGGGGGAGGGGTCCAAAATAAGGGAGGGTTGTCTAACTTATTTTTTGTTTTGGGGAGGGTTGTGTAGTTTTATATTGGGCACAGGGGACGTTAGAGTATCGTTTCCTTGGTTTACCTTTCACACTTTTTTTCACAAGTTTTACTATATCATTGAATCCATCCTAGCCAAATTTCCTCATCTGCTTGCATGTGCTTCTCCTATATCAAGGTGTTTTGGTACTTTCCTTACGCGTGCTAACGTTTAACATAGTCTACCAGTCTAACTGTCTATCCGTCCATCTATCTACCATTCATAGTGACAATAGTGGTAGTTGGATCAATTGTCCAGAACTGCAATAGGCTAACTAGCATCGTACCACACATGAAATCATTCAAAGCTGCACCAATGTTCAATATAAGCGGAGAGGCCAGGTGCGCCATTACGCATGAAAGAACAGACACGCAGCTCAAAAAGCTCCCCTTTTGATCTTGTTTAGGGACAATACAATTATCTAGACTAGCCTACAACACCACAATGCAACTAGTAATTGCATTAGTGTTTTCAAATGAGTACAAAATTCTACTCTAGGCTGTATAAACCAGTGAAAATGTCAATGGAAAATGGCGCAGAAACACTGTGATTTGAATAATGAATTCAATTTGGATCCGTTGTGGGACTGCGCTCAACAGTTTAGAAAGGCACTGTAGCAGGTTAGTCTGGCTGTGTTTTAAGTTCTGATACGGAGATGGGCTGTCTGTTGCGGATATCATTCTCCTAAGTCATCCTACAATAACATGGCCACATATGCTCCCAGCAGGTCCAGTTATTCAGGAAGGTTTAAAGGGAAAACCCAAAACTTGAATAAATAATAAGACGTGTGATTCAGTGTTGATCATATAGGAGGCAATGCAATTACAATTCATGACAGGTCAGGCCCCCAATACACTCATTAAAGTAACTCTCTCCCAGTGAAAGGATATCAATACCCATTTCCCAAGCCATAGTTATCAATTACCATGTGATGCAGAGAACCAAAAACTCCCCTCCTTTCAACACATAGCACATGTCAAAAGCCTTACCTGACTGATAATAGCCATTGGTGAGTTTGTCACAACACTTTGATGATGAATGCAAAAACAACAGATTCCTAAAGCTGGGCTTGAACCCGTGTGCATCACCTGGCTCTTGTCTTGTAGTGACAGTCTCTATCGCACCATCCAGATCAGCCATAGATGACGGATGACCCCCGCCTTTCAAGCTGTTACCTGTCAGCCACTCTGAAAAAGCTCAATCATCCCACTTTTTCCTCGACAAGAACAGCAGTAGAGAGAGGATTGTGAATTTGTTTCTACACTGCTGCTACTGTTTATTATCTATGCATGGTCACTTTGCCCCTACCTACATGTACATATTACCTCGACTGGGCTGTACCCCCGCACATTGACTCGGTACCGGTATCCCTTGTATATAGCCTTGTTGTTGTTATGTCATTTTCTTGTGTTACTTTTTGATTGTATTTGATTGGACCTTTGCCACAATGGCCATCTGAGGTACATCTTTCACTGCTTCCTCTGGCCTGCCATGGTCTATCCTCCTCTCTCTCCGCAACTAATCTAATGCTCGCAAAGAGCCCCAGCTAAAGTTCACATTGCAAATCCTGTTTCAATATGCTAATCTATTTGATGTTGTATGCAAAGAGCCCTGCTTTATCTGGCACATGCATGCTCCATCACAGCCAGGCTGAGCTCTTTTCTTTTGGTAATCATCCCTGTCTCGCACATCCACACTGACAGCTCAGTCTGGGCTCATGTATTACCCCAGAAACCAAGAGACACTGTCAAACTTGAACAAAAGCAAAGCCCACAAAAATAAGACATACTGTACATGGCCTAAGCAACACCTAACACATTCAGCTCATGTTATTTCCTATTGTGAGATTGTGGCAACATTGTAGTTCTGTGCATTCAATCTCCATGTACATTTATATGTGAAAGCTGCAGGGGACTTACTAGTTAGCACACACTCACGCCATTGGTACACCTTGGAATCTACACATTTCGATGGGAAATGTGACAACAATGAGGCCCCGGTTAATATGAGTAGAGGATTACTTTATTAATCCCAACTTGGGAAATTGTTTTATCACAGCATGCATCATCAATGACTTACAAGGACAGGACATGCAACAATGAACAACACATGAGAAAAAACAATGGATATTAAGACACATAAAGGCACTTCCACAATAGTATCCCTAAAATAACAGTCTGATTCAAGTCCTGTTTTCTATCCTACTCTGGGGGAAAACAAGCAACATCACTGTTCAATAAGAAAAGCCTCGTGGCTGTGGGTAGAAATGGTCTAAAACCTCTCTGTGGAACTTTAGGATAGGATCAACCTGCTACTGAAGCTTCTCCTAGGGGCAATTCAAACAGACACATTGTAACGACATTGACTGAAGAGATAGGGCCATGTAAAGCGCAGTAGGGATCAGGTCAGGTAGGAGAGGATGTTTAGCTCCACAACAGACTGCCGGTCTATACCTCAATCAACACATCCATAGTAGACATCAACCATTTGTTGCTTCTCAACTATGTGATCGCGAGTCACTAGGTCTCCATTGTTCTGCTGCTCTGCTTCCATCGATCCATTTGTCTTCTGAGGTAGAGGTCTAGATTTAGCAGAAGAGCGATAGTGTCAGACTGGGGGCTCTATCTACATACACACCTCCATCTGTCTTTGTGCGAGGTAAAAAAAATAAGCAAAGAATATACACGGCGGGCTGAAGTGAGCGAGAAAAGTGAGAGACGCCCGGGACATGCAGGGGTGTGAATAATGAGTTGGATAGCGGCGCTAGGATCCCTCCAATCCCTCGGAAACCCTGTTAACAACTCGTCTCTACTTCCCCTATGGGATGAGTACGATACAAGTCCTCGCTATCTTAAGCCTCCCATGTGCAGGGATCCTGGAAAGCAATTTGGCTCGGGGTCATTAAGTCACACCAAACTGTCAGCGATAGTCCATCTATTTGTACTCTGGGTAGAAAATCAGGAGCCTGGGTTGGCGTTTCTTTATCCTCTCTCGTTGCTGAGGCTTTATCATGCACAGAATAACTGGCATATTAATTGAGCTATTGCAGTGACGTATTGCTGGCTTGTTAGGCACAACAATAACCTGCAGGAGGGCTAGCCTTAAGAAGAACCAACACGTTTTGTTATTTTTGTGCTTATGGAGACAAATCCCATTAGGGGTATGGATGGGAGGTGTTCCTACTTCAATGGAGCACACTGGGCTCGTACTAGGAATATAGATCCAAGCAATAACATGTTCAGCTGTTCAGCATTGCAGGGCCAGAAAGAAAATGGCAGCCCACTCTGGCAAAAAAATCAATGGTGCACTGACAACAACAAAAGCAGCTAGCGCCATCACCTGAGGTGAAGGATATTAGGAATGAGATTGGTCTGAGACAGACAGCCTTGTTGGGCTTGAGATAACAGACTTGGAGAACGGGGAGACATTGTGATTTTTCACAGGAACTGTCAAGTAACATGTAACATGGGAACCAAGCACAGGAGCTTAAACATGCCCACATGAAAGACAAAACAAAACAGAGAAAAACAAATTCTCCATCAATTTTCACATCATGTCTTTGTACAGTAGCTTGTTGGGCAGGTACAGCAGAGCCAAGACAGCGTGTCAGCAGTGTTCTGTCTCGAAGAAGATGGCTTTTCCACTGAGGGAATTGTTGTGTGCTCTCGCTCTCTCTCTCTCTCTCTCTCTCTCTCTCTCTCTCTAGCATGTCTCCTTATTGAGCGGCAGAGCTTACACGGAGCAAATTAACTGAGCAATCGTTAGGAGACATGTAGTTGTTAAATTGACTGGGCATCCTCTAGACACACAGCCCGAACACACACAACACTTAAAATCAAGCAGAAACCACCTGTCTAAAAACATAATTAGCAACAGATTCATTGATGAATAGATGAGCATGCAAACCAGAATATTGAGGAGATAAACGCATGCATCCAAAAGCAATATCCTACTATTACCCACCGTATGTGTGAGTGACAGCGTATCATGGCTTTCCCAAGAAGTCAGTGGTGTATAACTCTAATCTAGCACTCAAAACATCCTTCAGAATAGGAAGTTAGCCATAAGCTATTGTAAAGCAGATTGTCTTGTGCATTTAACAGTTTGGCTGAAGGCCTTGCCTCTATTGCCTTTGCCGATCAAGGCATACGAAAACCCAAGGTACTGTAACGCCCCGTTCTCTGAACTACTCTTGTACTTTCAAGCTACATTTACATTTGATTCCAGTGAAGTAACATGGAGGAATGTACAGCATTGAATTATTACAGTATAATATACAAAATATTTAAGTAAAACACAAAGCCCTGTGCAATTGAGATTCTTGAGGTTTTCTGTAGACAACTATTCATGATTCAGATGTATCTAAACATTATGTATAAATGGCACTAATGTGCTTAACACTGCACGTCTAGGGAAAAATGCCCATATCTAAGACCACAAAACACAGTAGTGGTGAAATAAATTGTAAGCAGTGTTGTCCACTGAGCAAATTCTACTGTGTATGCTATACTAAAATACCCCTACTCTGCATAGTAACCAACAGAGCAAACAACTCTAGGGCTTCTTATCCTTGAAAGCACTCACTGTATTTTCCATTTAGTACCTTGCCAGCGTGGATATAATGTTTGAGCAATTACCGATTTGCACAATTGCCCTGTGCGTTTTTAGCCTGTACTAATGCAGGTTATCATCTATCCCATTATCACAGGCTTAATCAACAGCATGTTTCAAACCCATAAGTCGTGGGGTCCTATACGTTTACGGCGCACCCACGCACAGGACGCTCCCATATGCTGACTTGTTTATGATGTGCACCGCACCGTAAAAGGCTTGGCTGCATTCTCTCATCCTGGGTTGAATTTTCCATTTCACTATAATGACGTAGACAAGCAAAACAACAGCGGAAAAACTGGAATTGCAGATGGGGGCATATGTCTTCTCTTTTCTCCTCTCAACTTTCCATCCCCCCACCTCTCTCTCCCTGCTGTCTTCTGCCCTTCAATATTTAAGGTGGACAATTTCAGGAGGTTATTAAAATGAAGAGCTTCAGTTGAATGCAAGTCAATCGTGATATTAAGGTAATTCATCATGATATTGATCTTCAGCGCTTGCGGATTGGGCATGGAGTGTGGGTGTGCATGCATGCCTGTGATTGTGTTGCACTGGTTATTTTCATAGAACGCATCTTCGCATCCAACATTATATGTCAGCTTTATCTGCCAATCTCATTTTAGCGTTCATAATACCTGCAAAACCGCCATTGGCAAATTTCATTGCACCAATCGATATAACGCAGAACGTGTTCAACTCCTCTCAGCACAGCTGTAAGCATGGCGACATTGATCCCTTGTTATGCCTGGACAATAAGAATGCTAATGACTGATTGAGATTGGCTGTACCAGACAAAACGCACTGTGTCTATTTTGTTGCCCATGTCAGTATTAAAGTTTGATGGGACTTTGATCATTATCGTCCTTTACTTTTCAGACTTTTCTTCTTCCCGGAGACAAAGGATGTATTTTTAGATGGAGGGATGGAATGGAGAAACATGCAAGCATCCACAATGGTCCTGAATGATTTAAGGGCTTGAAGGTGTGCTCTTCCTCCTCTGACCTTTGGAGCGTGCATCCTCTGGGACTTAAAGTAAACACTGCTCCAGTTTATTGCTGCTTAAACAGAACATAACACTCCACATACATTAAAATTGACAATTTTCAGCCTTTTAAACGCTTTATTTTCCAAACGTTTAAAGTGCGTGTGGGCAACGGAGAGAAACAAAATGGTGCAGTTTGAGGCGATGAGGCAGAGAGTGATGTGGGCGCTGGAGATGGGGGTGTGAGCAGGTGGGTCTGATGTAGTTGTGACGCAGCAAGCATTTGATTATTCATTACAAATAGGATTTATTTGATTAATTTAGTTTCATTCTTCACCGTAACCACAATGTCACAAATAATTGAACACACACAACATGAGCAGATTAACTTGGTCAAAACAGTCAATGTCACGTCCTGGCCAGTATAAGGGTTAATTGTTATTGTAGTTTGGTCAGGACGTGGCAGAGGGTATTTGTTTTATGTGGTTCGGGGTGGTGTGTTTGTTGAAGGGCGTTTGATTTATTATTTCCGGGTTTTGGTTTATGTTCTATGTTTAGGTATTTCTATGTTTAGTCGAGTGAGTGTATTTCTATGTTAGGTTAATGGGGGGGTTGGGACTCTCAGTTGGAGGCAGGTGCTTCCTCGTTGCCTCTGATTGAGAGTCCTATATATGGGTAATTGTTTGGTGTAGGTTTTGTGGGAGATTGTTTCTTGTCTAGCGTGTATGAGCCTGAGAAGACTGTTAGTTGATCGTGAGTTCGTTTTGTTATTTTGGTGTCCATTTTGAGTCTAATAAAAGTTAAAGATGAGCAACCACATACCTGCTGCATTTTGGTCCTCCTTTCCCAACGACAACCGTGACAGTCAAATCATTTCTTTATTTAAGACTATTAGAAAGTATGTTGGTACTTATTTATTTTGATGGTTAGGTTCTAATTCTCTGAATAAAAAACTCTACGGACACTATGAAAGCTTAACCAAGTTTATTCTTCCCAGAGGATCAATACAGCAGCATTAGACAAAAACATGTTCACACAAGCACTGATATTTAACTGTTCCTCATAGGCTGAGTCTCCTCCTACACATCTGTACAAACATTGTTCTTTACTGCTAGGCAGGACACTAGTGATATCGGCCATAAACTTGTATTTCTCCCTTAAAGTGACCTAACCTGACCTCAACCCCCCTCCATCACCAATCCATAGCTCTCTCCCCTTATCAATGCCTGCCACATGTAATCGCTTCCCTGCACTCAACATTCCAAGCTTAATTGCACACACTATATACCTTCCTCCTATAACCATTAACTTCTGGTGGAGACCCTCTAAACCTCAGCACTACATCAGTGACATGAATAAGTATATTTCATATTCTCAGAGTCCAACATGATCCCTAGCCACAAATGAGTAAGTCACTCAGCTTTATGCTGATAAATCCTCGCTGGACTCTCTTTCATTCCGTTTCTTCTTCACATCAGCAAAGAAGGTCTCTATGTCTCAGAAACTCACTTCATATAGAGGGGCTATCACACTTTCACACTGTGGTACATAATGATTTCTTTCTGTTTTTAGAGGGAGGGAAAACAAACACCCACCATGCCTATTTTTTTATTTTTAATTGTCAGTCCACATGTCAAGTGTAATTGCGCCATTGTATTTACCCAAGTTCTCTCTCTCAACTCCAGGACCACAGCTAGCTAATTTTTATTTTGCCTGATGCAGGACTCTAGTGCCAGAGAAGAGAGACTCTCTTACTGAAAACGTTCACACCGCCACTAATTTACGAAAACAGAGTACATTTGTGCCACAGTTTAGATTGCCGATAGATCTGCGTTCTAACTCCCCCTTGTGATAGTGTGGTGCAATGACAGAATTTACCACAATCTGCCACCATCTACCACAAACGGTGACAGCATAATCTCAAAACTTTTAAAGGAAGAACCACTGTAGGACCCAAGGTCATTGCAACCAAACACGCACGTTTCCTATCTCTGTCCCCAGCAGGTCAAAGGTCAAAAGTCACATGCACCAACATGACATAAAAAAGCTTCCCTGTACAGTACTTGCTCTGAGTTTAAGTCTTAATTGAGTTTGCACTACGCATGAAGTAATCTTTCATAGCAGGCTGCTTGGTGATGCGTTCCTTTAGTGGTACACCTGCTGCAGAATCTCAGATGGGCCACACATGCTCAAGCTAACACACAGGGGCTCTGGCAGGATAAACTATTTAACTGCACCCATCCGGCAGGCTTCATTGTACGTTGCTGCTTGGAGGAAGGGCTATAAACAGATTAAAGTAGAATAGTCCTCTGAATGATGCTAAGTAAAGCCCATTAAAACTAAAATGGTTCCTGTGCAGCAGCTCATACAAATTGCAGCAGGGGAAAAAAGCCACTCTCTTTTGTGAGAGGATCATATCCTATGTATGCTTGCTTTGTAACAGATCCAAAAGAATGTTGTCTTCACTGCGAGAGCCTAAAGCTGTCATGTCACTTCCACGTTCATGACGTGTGAGCTGTGTCTCCATTCAGAAATTAACAGTGGGATTATCCTATCCTAATCAGACTCAAGTAGCACAGAGAATGACATAGGGTAATTGGGATGGCTCCAAATGCCAGTCAAACAGCACACGGGCAACTATCGCATTGCATTATCATAAGCTTCCAGACCACGTCTATTCTCCATTCTTATATGGAGGTAGCCAGCAATAAAAGTAACATTTGTGGGATCAACTCAATTTTGGTGTTTACAATCAGCATTTTTACAAGGTGTATTATGCTAATGTACATTGTTTATCTTATATAATACATAGGCCTTGATCAGTGTATGCGATGACATTAATTATAATGTGAGAGTGCTGATCTCTGAATCTGTTCCACTTCTCTAACAGAGAAATCTGATGCAGCATTTTCCCTGCATTATGCTAGCATCTTGTATGTGTGACAGGGCACTGTGTGTTCTTCTGGCCCGTGCGGTGTTGAAGTTCTCCCATGTGACCCTAAAGTGTGTTGAGATTGCTATTCTTCTCAATAAGCACTTCCTGTTACATCATCGCTGACACTGAAATAACTCTTAGTTTCTATTTTGTGCTGTTTTTAATTGGGTTTTAAATGGCGCATACTGGAGTGACACGTAAAGGAACTAAAGCATCCCGGCCCTGTTATTTTAAGATGCACGTCGTAGGGAGGAAGGAAGCTAGGCGTGGATAATCCAAACTGACTCCAGTGAGTTTGACCTTATCAGTGAAGTTTCAACTGGTAAAGTGTCCTGGCTTGCCACCGGCTCCTCCGACAGTGTCTGTCACTGCTGATCCAAGTTGTAATTAATGGGCTGTAAATGCATCACTCAGCCTCTGGACAGACATGACTAAGGGAAATGCAACAGACAATCTCTTTCACAAAGTGAATGTTTGTATGTCTTTAAACCTAACCATGCTTTGTGACATACATGTATAAATCATTTGTTTTTATTGTGACACACAAGTGACACACAAATGTATATGTCTGTCGAAGGTGAAAAAACAATGGTTAATTGTTATTGTTTTGATATTCCATTGAGACAATGTTGGTATAAGCCATATAAGGGTAAATAACAAATACAGATACTATGACTACCACTACCACTACCACAACCACTACCTCCACCACAACTACTACAATAGTTAATAAAAAAAAGTATACCGAATACATTCATGTATTAGTCGTTTTTTCATATACTGTAACTCTTCCACTCTAAAGGGTATCATTTTGTTATTCACCACCCATGTGTAACATCAATCTGGGTGATGTATTGGGGCTATTCAGCACCAGACTACCCTTCACACGCCAATGCCCGTTGTGGGAAGACAAAGACTTATTTACCCATTAAAATGTGGGAGAGATTAGACGTCTTCTCTTTCAACTGCATGTCTTGATGTCTGCCACAATCCTGCAACAAATGGCATAAATTACATCCCGTGAATGGTCACATGTTTTGTGGCAATTACTTGACAAAGTGCACGGTCGTCTCCAACCATTGAACCCAGTTATTATGCTTTTTTTTTTACAACTAGAGATAGCATCATGCTTACAACCAGAAAGGGGGGGGGGGGGGGGGGGGGGCTAGAGAGCGTGCTATGGAATAGACGTGTTCTGAAACAAATTCATATTAATCTTAATCTCTCACAACCTATAACTTCAAACATTGTCTGGCAATATGACGAAAGGAAAAGGCATCAAAAAAAGGGGACGCAAAACAATATCATTTGGATGAGACAGAAAACAAACCAATGCCAACATCGCCAACCCATGAGGAGTTAGCTGAAGATGCTAGCTCCCCACAAAACCTAGTCCAAGTGACCTACTGGACGCTATAAACTCACTAAGCAAGAAGGTGGACACAAGGTTGGCTGATATCTCAAATATTATTGGGACTTTGTCTGAAACTGTGAAGGCAACCAACGGCAGGGTACATGAGGAGCAGACGACAGTTGATCACGAGGCCAGGCTACAGGACACAGAGAGAACAAAACAACAAAACACTGAAATGCTCGAATCACATTCAAGAAGCCTGAACATCCAAATAGTTGGGATCCAGGAGGACACTGAGAAGGGGAAACCCACTGAATTTGTATCGGAGCTGATACCGGCATTGCTGGGAAGTGCACACTTCAAAACGCCAATCCTGAACGACCGCGCACACAGATCACAGGCAACGAAGACGGTAAAGGGCGTGCCTCCAAGGCCATTCACCACACTTCTGCACTATCCCCAGAACAGGGATCTTATCCTCAAGCTGGCTAGTCAAAAGTTCCACCTTAACTACAACGGAGCCAGGGTGTCTTTCCACCCAGATCTTACTTTGGAGGTAAAACCAACGGAAAGAGTATGATGAATTGCGCAAGAAATGCAGGGCGGCCAACATCCGATATGGATTCCTCTTCCCAGCCCGGTTTAAGGTGACAGTCGAGGGATCAACACATACGTTTGACAACCCAAAAGAGGCCTAACTGTTCTTGTCAAGCAAGCTCCCTGACTGAGGACGCAGAACTGCTGTGTCAGCCGGCCGAGTGGCCAAATACAGGCCAGGAATGTGTTTCCAATCAGAAGATCAGAAATTGGGACTTAAAATCACGGGTGAGATGTTATTGCTTGTATAGCATTGTTTAGCCTATCATGTTTTAGTCCCACTCACCCCCTAACGTGAGAGTTAAGTTTTATTTTATATTTGTTTATATGCAGAGCGTCTGTTGATGCAGAGTTAGTTTAAGCTTTATGTCTAGGCACCTTAAGGTTTGTGTGTCAAGGAGTGCTTCGTTTGGGGAAGTCACTCAGTAATGGGGTCTGTGTTTTATGTTCAGTTTTAAAACAGGTGGCATGACAAGTTCCCCCACGGTGGGATGTTTTTCTTTTGGGTTTTGTATGACAGCAACAATTTGTTCTAAAATAAGAAATGCCACATGGTGACCGGGCACAGATTACACCTGGTGGAATAAATCAGTTGGAATTGCAATGGGTTAGGTCATGTCGTGAAAAGAGCCAAGGTTTTTTCTGATCTTAAATCACTGGCCGGTGACATAGTGCTTCTTCAAGACAATCATATTAAACGCTCTGCTCAGGCCAAACTACGAGTTGGCTGGATCGGTCAGATATACCAGTCAAATTTTAATGCAAAAGCGAGAGGGGGTAGCAATCCTGATAAGGAAAAACATTTACTCATCCTCAATTTCAGACCCTAATGGTCAGTATATTATTGTGGCTGGTACACTGAATTCGATACCAATAACCTTGGTCAATTTAACTTCGGTGATCCGTTATTTTTTCAAAGGTTATTTAAGGCCATACCAAATATCTTGGATACAAGTGTTATTGTTGAAGGCGACTTTAACTGTACGTTAGATCCTCTTTTAGATGTACAGCTATCAAGGTCACTTCATCAATCAAATGCCAGTGTCTGTCTAAATGCGTTGATGACAAACCTTAACATTGTCGATATTTGGAGACTGACGCACCCAACATATAGGGATTATTATTTTTGTCAGTTCATAAATCATATTTCAGAATTGACACATTTTTTGGGACTCCAAACTAATTTCAGCAGATACTTTGGTTACCTATCACCCGATTCTAATTACAGACCAATCTCCCCTGTCCATGGTGCTGAAATAGGACAATATGTCTGCAGGTTGGCGACCGTGGCGCATAGATGCCTACTTATTGAAAGATTATAGTTTTTTCAGTATTTGAAATAGCAGAAATCTTTTTTCCTTGGAGCTAACGACACGGGGGATGTTGACGACTCTACCCTTTGGGAATCTCTCAGGGCTGTGATTAGAGGTCAAATTATTTCATATACATCGGAGAAGAAGAAACACGCCAACACTAGGCTGAAAGAAATTGAAAGAGAATTAGGCGAACGGGAGAACGTTTTAGAACGGTTTACTCGAATGCAGTCATTGAGAAGATCACAAAGTTGAAATATGAATACAATACCATCCTTTCAAAACGGGTGGGCTCTTTACTTGCTAGAATGCAACAAAGTTATTTTGAACTGAGTGACAAACCACATCAATTATTAGTAAGACAGCTAAGGCATATACAGGTATCTAGAGCTATTCATAAAATAAAAGACAAGAAGGGTAAAAAAGTAACAGATCCGCAGGATATTAATAAATGCTTTGCGCGGTTTTACTCAGAGCTATATCAATCGAAATGCAATGCTACTGATCCACCAACTATGGAACGCTTTCTCACTGAATGTAAACTTCCTAAACTAGACAAGGGAGCAGCTGCTGCACTCGATGCTGGGATAACTTTAGAGGAGATTAGTGATAGCACAATTTCCAAACAGCATGGCCCCTGGGCCTAATGGATATGTAATACAATTCTATAAGAAGTACTGCACCAGTCTAGCTCCACTTCTGTTGCCAATGTTTAAACATTCCTAAGAAAATGCCAAACTCCCGCAAACACTATGAGGCTACTATAGCACTCATCTTGAAAAAAAGATAGAGATTCCATGGAGATGTTGTCTTATTGCCCCATGTCGTTGCTCCCCATAGAAAAGGTGTTGATAAAGATATTGGCAAACCGATTGAAAGAATATATTTCTGACATCATACACCCTGACCAGACAGGTTTTATCCCAGGCCGACATATATACTACAATTTGAGATGCCTTTTCAACGTAATGTATCATGATCATAAAGTTGATGCAGTGGTAATTGCTCTTGATGCAGAGAAGGCATTTGATCAGATTGAGTGGAAGTATATGACGTCGGTTCTGGAGCATTTCGGGTTTGAAAAGGAATTTATTAATTGGATAACAATTATTTATGCACACCCAATGGCATCCATGGTAACCAATCAGGAGATGTCGCAGTCATTCCGCCTGATCAAAGGCTGTCGACAGGGGTGCCCTATTTCGCCTGCTCTCTTCGCTATAGCCATGGAACCCCTCGATACTCTCATTCGTGTATATGCCTATACAGCTCCCATTAAGACACGCAGCACAAAATCTCCTTTATGCTGACAATGTTCTTTTGTTTTTATCCAAGCCTAAAACTTATATTCCCCCTCTATTTAACTTGATAAATATATTTGGCTGCTTCTCTAGTTATAAGATAAAGTGGAAAAAAAGTGAATTGATGCCGATACCACAGCCTGTGAATATGCAATGTCTGCAATCTACCCCATTTAGAACAATGATGGACAAATTCAGAAGCTTTGGCATTGTAGTGACAAGAAAATTGATCAGCTTGAACAAAATATAGATTTTTGGAACTCTGTCTATTTCCTTGGTTGGTTGTATAAACGCTATTAAAATGGTTGTCCTATCCAGGTTTCTTCCAATGTCTACCCAATTTCATACCACAAAGCTATTTTAAGAAACTGGATTCAATGGTAATTCCATTTTTATGGGATAACAAGGCAGACAGAATTTCAAAGAAGCATTTATGCAAGTACAAGATAGAGGGGGGGTTTGGCCTCACTTTAAACTGTATTATTGGGCTGCCAATCTGAACATTGTGTCTTTCTAGAGGGAAAGTTTACCTGGGATCCGTCAGAATGATATGCCTTCATGACTTATGATTAAGCAGGCCTCCTATCTATGCTCCTCACTCCCTGCACTTGTTAAAAGCCCAGCATGTGTGAAAAAAGCCACTTACGACTCTAACGCAGTCATTTGTCACACTCTTAGGATCTGGGAACAGATTAGGTATTTTCTTTGCATACCCAATGTCTACATTGACGGCCCAATTTGCCTGAATCATGCTTTCCACCCTGCATTGGATGATATGGTGTTTTCACAGTGGAGGGAGAAGGGGCTCACAACAATCAATAACTTATACATTGATGGTCATATAGCTTAATTTCAACAGTTACAGGGTAAATTTAACATGCCAGCAACACATTTTTTCAGAAACCTCCAAATCAGGAATTTCTTAAGGACACATATCCCACATTATGGCATTAAGCTAAAGAATCCTACATTATATAGCCTTATCCGTGTCAAACCCCATTCAAAAGGGTCGGTCTCTAGACTTTATGATGTGCTACAGGCCCACATAGAGGTATCTACAGACACTTGGGAGCAGGAACTTGGTTCAGAAATCTCAGATGAGGACTAGGTAGAAGCTCTCAGGAATATAACCCACGGTTCAGTGAATGCCAGACACAACCTTGTTCTGTTTAAGGTGATACACAGGTTACATTACTCTAAGGTTAAACTGCATACAATATTCCCGGCCACCTCACCACTGTGTGAGAGGTGCAAACAGGATGAGGGGACTTTCACCCACTTATTCTGGACTTGCCCTAAGTTACATGCTTACTGGGCTCTCATTTTTTATTACTTATCTAAAGCCTTTGATAGAGTTATAGCCCCAGACCCATTGATCGATCTGTTTGGTACAGTTGATGGGAATAACCAGGAGGGGAAGGTTGTCTCCCTTTGTACTCTATTAGCCAAAAGGCTCATATTGTAATTTTGGAAATTGGAGACTGTACCTACCTTTGAAATGTGATTACGGGATTTAGGGAATGTAATGCATATGGAATAGATTCTATACAATACCTCCAATAGAAGTCCAATGTTTTACAAAATACAGCAGCCGATACTGGATAAATGGTCTATACCTCTTCATAACTGTGTTGATGATCTGCTGCTAGTCTGTGCTGTACTCCACTAAATATTTATTGTTGGTTTAACTACACTGCTTGTAATTACTATATGCTGTCTTCTTATAAGATGTTTTAATTCTATTTTTGTATATGTGAGTTAAGTTTTGGTTTGTAAATTTGCCATCCCATTCAACACTACAATGAATGTCAATGTTTGTATCTCAATCTTCTTTAATTACCTGTAAACCAACTGCTATCCGCCGGAGACAGATAGCCCATGATTAATTAGCTGTTTTCTAGCTAACAGCACATAACTGTCACTGTCACTATCATCATTTAATTTAACCTTTTCACGCGTGAGTTCCAGATATCTCTAACTGTCGCCCCTGTGTGAATAATTTTTTGCTCTCACTGTTCAACAATGTGATTGTTACGCAACAGGACAGTTACCAGCGCTTCCCTCAAACCAAGGCATGCTGCCTGCTAATTATCTATAGGCTATGTTTTAACCTGTCAATTTCAAATAATTTTCTCACAAGTTTTATTTTCTAAGAACAGTTTGAATTGAGGTGTGTCCCGCCTCCTTGTTAATTTGCATAAGAAGTAGCCCATTTCACCATTTACCGAGCGGACACACCTCTCTTCAATGAGAGCCCAAGCACTTCTAGTATTGCTGTCATGGTTGTTTTCCTCACAAATTGGACATGTGTGCATTCCTATCAAAGTAAGTGGCTTATTTTCTGTATATCGTGTTGTCCTTTCTGCTGTAGCACACCATATATATGTATGGATCATAATGTATTTACTGTTTTATTCAATTCTTTTCAAGTTCTGGTGACAAATCATGCATTCCGATTCTTGCATAGATTGTAACGGACACATATGATGTGTGTAAAATAATTTTTGGAATGTTGTACTGATTATGATGAGCTAATACTATGTGTGGCGCCATGTTTATTGACATCATACAATATATTCTGGTTGTCACGTAAGCGTCTGTCAAACCAAAGATGTTATAATAAGTGATAGTTGATTAGGTCAGCGTATGACTAGGGTGGGTACTCTAGTTGTTGTATTTCTGTGTTGGCCTGGTATGGTTCCCAATCAGAGACAGCTGTCTATCGATGACTCTGATTGGGGATCATATTTAGGCAGCCTTTTCCCACCTGTTTCTTGTGGGATCTTGTCTATGTATAGTTGCCTGCGAGCACTACATTGGCTTCAAGTTTCGTTTTGCTCTTTATTGTTTTCTGTGCGTTTCACTCGAATAAAGATGATGAAACCATTCCACGCTGCACCTTGGTCCGATCATTACAACAACGTTCGTGACACCCCCCACAAAAACCCCTAAAATGGTTTCATCCCTGTTTAGCTTTCTCGCTATGGTTAGGCTAGGCAGTAGGCTTGTATTTGGTTTGATGATCTGTGAGATGAAAACATTTTATTTGCTTTGTGATTTGTCAAAAACTGTAAAGTCATGTGCTCCGGTTCTTGTATACACTGTAACAAATACATCAACGATTTGTAATATGCTGAAATGCTCCTACATTTCAGGCAATGAACGCAGCCATCTCTGACTTCGTTTATTTGCGTCTTATAGTGAATGGCATTCTGGGATTAGGTCAAACATAAACAAACATGGCTGCCATCATAAAGAATTTAGCTGCTGTTAGCTTAGCTGACACAAATGTATTTTCTGAACAACATTACATTAGTCTCTTGTGCTCACCAGAGATGTGGTACATTGTAAACTAGTCTAGCTGTTAGGTCGCTAACTTATGTTTAGTTTTTTGTCAGCGCATTCTGTTATTTAGACTGGTTTATGGAATGAATTTGGCTGTGGATGTGTTCTGTGTGATGCTTGGATGATGAAGTTCGCATTTATCTTTTACGATAAAAGGAAAAATGTAGGAATAAAGTTGAAGACATTTATTTTCCATCAGTACAAAAAAATATTTTGCTGCTGTTTAGACATGTTTTTTGCATCATACGTTACTGTTCCAATGACATATTTGAGATCGTATGCCTCAGGGACCACTGAACAATGATCACAAATATGTGATCATACGAGCCTAAGGGTTAATCAGCTATATCATTTGTAAAACATCAGTTCTCATTGAGAGCTGTTTGCAATTCCCCATGCTATGACCATCTGTGTTAATGACAACACAGTCAAAGACAACTGCAAGTGGGGACCCCTGAACACAAGGCAGTAGATGAGGCAAGTAATCGTTGTTTCCACTCTCTGCTGGTTAAATATTGGGGAAGGTTTTTCTTTTTTTGTCTACACTCCAGGCCTTTTCTCCTTTCATTACCTTCTATTACAGGCAAACTGAGCTCACAGCCCAGCCCTTGGACAAATTATATGATTCCTCCACAAAAATATTTGTGTCAAACAATAATTTGCGCCTCAATTCGGCTGGCTTGTCACACCACGGGTGATGTGGCTCCCAAGTTTTCCTCCTCATCTAAATAACTATAATTTGCGACTTCTCTGGGCTTGTGCGTGACACCTTTAAATCTGCGACTCATCCTAATGCTTCCTAATTCCTCAGAAAGAAGGCCGGTCTCCCTGGCGGAGAGTGGAAAATGAAAGGCTGCCCGACGCTCTCGGCCTGGCTATCCATTCCATTTATTTTTAAACCATCGCAGAGGTGATACTGGAGTTGGTGTGCATGCAACTTTCGTCTGCTAGGCCTAACAGCCCCCCTGCTCAGGCGTGAAGAGGGTCAGGTATAAATTAAGGAAGAGGAAATTACATGGAGAACAGGAGCGCAGGGTGGAACTGGCAGACCTTATCAGGGTCTATCAGTGGTGAATCTGAAACATGGCCATGTAAATGGCCCCTCATAAATTATGAAAGATGTATTATCACACAAATGGAAAGGGTGACAGTGATGGAAAGAAATGGGGCCGATCAAAGGTAATTCTTCAGCATGGCCTGGCAATTATCCAGCAATAATGAATTACTATTCCAATAGCCTAAACCCCCACCCTGTCACTCACATGCACATGCTTGGAGATGCCAGGATATTCCAAAGGTACTGTACACTGAGTGTACAAAACATTAAGAACACCTTCCAAATATTGAGTTGGCTGGATGTCCTTTGGGTGGTGGACCATTCTTGATACACATGGGAAACTGTTGAGTGTGAAAAACCCAGCAGGGTTTCAGTTCTTGACACAAAACGGTGCGCCTGGCACCTAATACTATACCCCGTTTGTCTTGCCTATTCACCCTTTGAATGGCACACACACAATCCATGTCTCAATTATCTCAAGGCTTAAAAATGCATCTTTAACCTGTCTCCTCCCCTTCATCTACACTGATTGAAGTGTATTTATGCGTCAGTCACCGGGGGCTGATACGGTCATGGTTCATGTGGGGTCAAATGACAGCTAAGAACAGCTGAAGATGGATTTTAAAGAACTGATTGGGTTACTACTTGACACCAACAAAACGCCCCATAATGTCTGACCCTCTGCCCTCCCTAAATTGTGGCATTGAAAGATTCAGCAGACATTTAGCCCTCCATAACTGGCTACGAGACTATTGTAGCTCTGTGGGTGCAACACTTATTGAAAATGTTGATACCTTCTGGAAACAAAGCTCGTATTATAAGGAGGATGGGATCCACCCAAATCATTTGGGTTCCTGGATTCTTTCACAGCATTATAAGGCTGCATTGAGACAATGACTTATCAATGACCCAAGCCCAGCTCAGTTAATCCCTACCATAGTGTCGCTGAGTTGTCATAATGCTTCAGCAAATGTACATTATCCCATGGGCATTGGAAGTCACAATGTAAGTAATCTAATCGATGTCCCTATGACTGCTCTGAATGCCTCTACTGATCCTACAACTATTCTGTGTAGTCATATGGCTATGAACCAGAGTTATACTGTTAGCACGCTGGTGTTTTGCCCTAGGAGGAAGTCCAGTGTGCGCAGCTCACCCTGCACTAACATAAATGCAGAAGTTTGTTTGAAAGCAGTATCCAAATCCATCGGATGTAGTGATCACGATATAGTAGCCATATCTAGGAAAACCAAAGTTACAAAGGTTGGGACAAATATAGTGTAAAAGAGGTCATACAATACATTTTGTAGTGATTCATATGTTGTTGATGTAAATAATATTTGTTGATCCTTGGTGTGTAATGAGGAGCAACCAGACGCTGCACTTGACAAATATATGAAATAGCTTATCCCAGTTACAAATAAGCATGCACCCATTAAGAAAATGACTGTAAAAACTGTTAAATCCCCGTGGATCGATGAAGAATTGAAAGATTGTATGGTTGAGATGGATGAGGCAGAAGAAATGGCAAGTAGGTCTGGCTGTACAACCGATTGGCAAACATAGTGCAAATTGAGAAATCATGTGACTAATCGGTATAAAAAGAAGCAGAAACTACACGATGAAATAAAGATAAATGACATAAAGAATGACAGTAAAAAGCTTTGGAGCACCTTAAATTACATTTTGGGCAAAAAGGCAAACTCCGCTCTATCATTCATTGAATCAGATGGCTCATTCATCACAAAACCCACTGATATTGCCAAATATTTTTTTTTTTTTTATTGGTAAGATTAGTAAACTTAGGCATGACATGCCAGCAACAAACACTGACTCTACACATCCAAGTACAATAGATCTGACCAAATTATGAAAGACAAACATTGTAATTTTGAAATCCTAAAGTAAGTGTGGAAGAGGTGAAACAATTAATGTGAAACAATTATTAAGCCACTGGGGTCTGACAACTTGGATGTAAAATTACTGAGGATAATAGCAGACGATATTGCCACTCCTATTTGCCATATATTACATTTTAGCCTACTAGAAAGTATTTGCCCTCAGGCCTGGAGGGAAGCAAAATACACTGCTCAAAAAAATAAAGGGAACACTTAAACAACACAATGTAACTCCAAGTCAATCACACTTCTGTGAAATCAAACTGTCCACTTAGGAAGCAACACTGATTGACAATAAATTTCACATGCTGTTGTGCAAATGGAATAGACAACAGGTGGAAATGATAGGCAATTAGCAAGACACCCCCAATAAAGGAGTGGTTCTGCAGGTGGGGACCACAGACCACTTCTCAGTTCCTATGCTTCCTGGCTGATGTTTTGGTCACTTTTGAATGCTGGCGGTGCTTTCACTCTAGTGGTAGCATGAGACGGAATCTACAACCCAAACAAGTGGCTCAGGTAGTGCAGCTCATCCAGGATGGCACATCAATGCGATCTGTGGAAAGAAGGTTTGCTGTGTCTGTCAGCGTAGTGTCCAGAGCATGGAGGCGCTACCAGGAGACAGGCCAGTACATCAGGAGACGTGGAGGAGGCCGTAGGAGGGCAACAACCCAGCAGCAGGACCGCTACCTCCGCCTTTGTGCAAGGAGGAGCAGAAGGAGCACTGCCAGAGCCCTGCAAAATGACCTCCAGCAGGCCACAAATGTGCATGTGTCTCCTCAAACGGTCAGAAACAGACTCCATGAGGGTGGTATGAGGGCCCGACGTCCACAAGTGGGGGTTGTGCTTACAGCCCAACACCGTGCAGGACGTTTGGCATTTGCCAGAGAACACAAAGATTGGCAAATTCGCCACTGGTGCCCTGTGCTCTTCACAGATGAAAGCAGGTTCACACTGAGCACGTGACCGACGTGACAGAGTCTGGAGACGCCGTGGAGAACGTTCTGCTGCCTGCAACATCCTCCAGCATGACCGGTTTGGTGGTGGGTCAGTCATGGTGTGGGGTGGCATTTCTTTGGTAGGCCGCACAGCCCTCCATGTGCTCGCCAGAGGTAGCCTGACTGCCATTAGGTACCGAGATGAGATCCTCAGACCCCTTGTGAGACCATATGCTGGTGCGGTTGGCCCTGGGTTCCTCCTAATGCAAGACAATGCTAGACCTCATGTGGCTGGAGTGTGTCAGCAGTTCCTGCAAGAGGAAGGCATTGATGCTATGGACTGGCCCACCCGTTCCCCAGACCTGAATCCAATTGAGCACATCTGGGACATCATGTCTCGCTCCATCCACCAACGCCACGTTGCACCACAGACTGTCCAGGAGTTGGCGGTTGCTTAAGTCCAGGTCTGGGAGGAGATCCCTCAGGAGACCATCCGCCACCTCATCAGGAGCATGCCCAGGCATTGTAGGGAGGTCATACAGGCACGTGGAGGCCACACACACTACTGAGCCTCATTTTCACTTGTTTTAAGGACATTACATCAAAGTTGGATCAGCCTGTAGTGTGGTTTTCCACTTTAATTTTGAGTGTGACTCCAAATCCAGACCTCCATGGGTTGATAAATTGGATTTCTATTGATTATTTTTGTGTGATTTTGTTGTCAGCACATTCAACTATGTAAAGAAAAAAGTATTTAATAAGATTATTTCTTTCATTCAGATCTAGGATGTGTTGTTTAAGTGTTCCCTTTATTTTTTTGAGCAGTATATATTCCCCTATCTAAAAAGTAAAGCCCCCTTTACTGGCTTAAATGGCCGATCAAACCGCCTGTTACCAACCCTTAGTAAACTTTTTGAAAAAATTGTGTTAGATCAGATACAATGCTATTTTACAGTAAACAACAGACTTTCAGCACGCTTATAGGGAAGGACATTCAACAAGCACAGGGCTTACACAAAATACTGTTAATTGGCTGAGAGAAATTGATTGTGGAGATGTTTTTTTAGACCTCAGTGCGAATTTTGACATTATCGATCATAGTCTGTTGCTGGAAAAACGCATGTGTTATGGATCAAGAGTTACCTGTCTAACAGAACACAGAGGGTGTTCTTAAATGGAAGCCTCTCCAACAAAATCCAGGTAGAATCAGGAATTCCCCAGAGCAGCTGTCTAGGCCTATTACTTTTTTCAATCTTTACTAACGACATGCCAATGGCTTTGGGTAAAGCCAGTGTTTCTATGTATGCGGATGACTCAACACTATACACGTCAGCTAACACAGCAACTGAAATTACTGCAACACCTAACAAAGAGCTGCAGTTTCAGAATGGATGGCAAGGAATAAGTTAGTCCTACATATTTCAAAAATTAAAAGCATTGTATTTGGAACAAATCATTCACTAAACCCCAAACCTCAGCTAAATCTTGTAATGAATAATGTGGTAACTGAGCAAGTTGAGGAGACTAAACTGCTTGGAGTAACCCTGGATTGTAAACTGTCATGGTCAAATATTGTCTGTACTTAATAAAGTTCCAATCTGCATTCTTAACAGCACTGTTAACAAGGCAGGTCTCACAGTTTTGTCGCACCTGGGCTACTGTTCAGTCGTGTGGTCAGGTGCCACAAAGAGGGACTTAGGAAACTTACATCTGGCTCAGAACAAGGCAGCACGGCTGGCCCTTGGATGTACACAGAGAGCTAACATTAATAATATGCATGCCAATCTCTCCTTGCTCAAAGTGGAGGAGAGGTTGTTTTCATCACTACTTGTATTTGTGAGATGTATTGACATGTTAAATGCACCGAGCTGTCTGTTTGAACTACTGGCACACAGCTCAGACACTCATGCATAACCCCACAAGACATGCCACCAGAGGTCTCTTCACAGTCCAGAACAGACTATGGGAGGTGCACAGCACTACATACAGCCATGACTACATTACATTTTATTCCACATCAAGTAACTCATGCAAGTCGTAAAATTTGATTTAAAAAAACAGATAGAAATACTCCTTACGAAACAGCAGGGAATGTGAAGCAACATGAACATAGGCACAGACACATGCATACAAACACACGATAACATACTGTACACACTATACACACACGTACACATGGATTTGTGTTGTAGATATGTGGTAGTAGAGTAGGGGCCTGAGGGCACACACTTAATATGTTGTGAAATCTGTTGAGTATGTATCTTAATGTTTTAAAAATGTATAACAGCCTTAATTTTCCTGGACCCCAAGGCAGCAGCTAATGGGGATCCATAATAAATACAAATACAAATACAAACACAAATACAAACAAGCATTCACCTGGATTAACCTGGTCAGTCTATGCCATGGAAAGAGCAGGTGTTCTTAATGTTTTGTATACTCAGTGTATGTCATGTGCACGTCATACTGTATGCAGGAGTTGTGGATCACATCTGACCGTTTTCAATTTTATAAAGGCCAGGCAATTCCAATGTAGAATCAGAATGTGGTCTGAATCCTGGGTGATGTTCCAGTTTAATGCATTTTTTTTTATGACAGAAAATTGATCTACGTTATTTATAGTGTTTGGTTGAATACAGACAGCCCAGGGCCATTGTCAGTTATAGGATGCGTGAAATAATCATTCATGTGAGGTAAACATTGCCTGGTAGTGAGGTTTAAAAGGGTGAGAGAATCAAAGTCATCCAGGGCATATTGCAGTGAGTTACAATAGTAGATTTTTAAAAGGATCACTCCAGGCCAGGGCCCAGATTATTTTGTTTGATGATAATACAGTTTGGGCCTGAAGTAATTGGTGTCAAATATTTATTGAGAGGGCTGTCTTGTTTGGTCATGTATTAACACTGGGTGACAACATGTCACAACAGAGTGTCAAATTCAGACACAAAGCCCAAGGATGCAATCACTGTCTAACACACTAAAGTACAATAGCCTTTGTGATATGAGAAGCAGCACATACACGACAAATGCTACTGAACAATGCAACACAAATCTAAGTCACAGACCGACAGTCACATCAATGTCAGCAATGGCTCAGTTTTCAAAGAAAATAAAGCTCCCAGTTTGTCTTACAACATAGCAGTCGTGTTAGGCGGTACTTAACTGAGCAAATACCACATTGCAGCATAGCACAGCTAATTCTTTGCTGAACACCTTTCTGAAAGTAAATTCTGTTTAGCTTTGTATAGTGGTAATTTCCCTCTCCCCAAATACGGTATAGTCTACCATCTCAAAGTCCACTGTGCAATACAGAAGGAAACAGGTGCAAAAGAGTAGGCTACTTTCATTGTTTAATAAAATCTGTAAGGCTTTTGGGAGAATAGAGCTAGTGGTGGATGACCAAACAATGGCTCATAGACGTGAAAGAGGTAGCCTGGAATGCATCTTCCCAAAAGTGCCATAACAGGAGTATTTGTTAAGCAGCATAGCCACAATAACACTGCCCAGATTGACCCACTCCCTTCAGTGGGTATTTCCTTATTGATGGATTATAACTCAAGAGCAAGGCTGGAAAAAGCCCTAGCTCGTTTCATAGCCCCATAGCCCCATTCAAGGGCACTTTAATACCCAGCGGAGAGGGAATATGAAGGTCATCTCAGTAGCGCCATTAAATATACTCCTATCTCTCTACTCGCCATTATATTTATCGCTCATAAAAATGGCTGACTGCTTGCACTATTATTAGGAGAGAGCGAAACAGAGAGAGAGAGAGAGAGAGGGAAACAACTCCCGTTGCCTCAGCCCTTTTGGATCAGACTATGCATTTGTCTTCTCTGGTCTGTTTGGTTTACCCTCACCAGCCCACTTGTTGCTGTAGCTAAGTCTGTGCCAAGCTGTCGGAATCAGTTGGCCAAGAATAGTGGTTTTCTATTAATGTGAGTTGTCTGCTGGATAAAGGTTGTTGCCAGCATTTTTCATGGCTACTTTGGTTTCACTTCCCTGTCTGCCAGAGTACCAGGTGGGAAAGTATAATATAATTTAGTGGGGGGTGGCACTGCCACAAGACTAACTTGAAATTCAATTGGTTATTCTAATATCTTTTGACCTTGAACAAGATCAACCTTCGGAAAAACTGTGGAATATATATTACTGGTGGGTTCCATTTAAATTCTAAAGCAAGAAGAGATGAGCAAATGCCAAATTCTATCTAAAATATCCCATTGAAGACTGAGCATGGATTGATAGATAGACACATCATTGAAATACGTCACAGGACAGAAAGGTCAGCCTTCACTACTATCTTTGATAACAGTCATTGCCTCTTATCTTAACATTTAGCAATCAAACTCTAATCAACTACCAAACATCCATTCAATACTAGGAGGCCACTAGCAAGGCCAGACTAGACATTTTCCCTGTCCCCCTCTCTGTCCTCCTTATTCATGTCTAACCCAATTCACCATATGAAAAGTGTCTCTAGTGGTGAACATGTTTTGAAATGGGACATTGTGACATAAAATTGTTTGAAGGAGAGTTGCACCCGAAATGACTGTAATTGATGCAATAAACAATTGAATAAATTACATTGACTGGCTCCAGTTTGAAGTGTCTGTTTTTGATGCATGGCAGTGACAACTCCTGCACTGAGCACTTCTGCTCGCTTTTCCCCATACACAGCTCAGAGTGCTTGAAATCTATCAGACATTGCACTTTATCAAAGGGATGTATTCCTCCTAACTTCCTCAGAAACGGCAGAACTTGAGGTTTTAGAAATGAAAGCGAACCAGCCTGTGATTTCGGGATTTTGCTTGGCTCTTTGACAATCACCATAACTTGATTATATTCCACTAGTGCAGTCACCCGATTTGTGGATTTCTATCCTGCTACTTACAAGAAGTGACCTCATTTACATTGTCACTGTGCATGATATGGGCCATGCTAGATGGTGCATTAGTTCCATTTTAGGCAATAAAAAGTGTTACTGTTCCTTGCTAGTTCTTGCTAAATACTGATATCAACAGAATGTCAGTTACATGTCCTCTCACACCCACGGTTAAGATCATGTCCTGTTCTGTGATCAAGCCTAATTAATTACATTTGAAATAGAAAATGATAAGCATTGGCAACGTTGTTATGCTTTTTATAGTGGAACGTATAAAAACTATCTTTACTGTTTCTTCCTTGTTTTATTAACAAGTAATAAACAACTAAATTGCAGATGCTCCCAGAGGTTAACCTCTTGGGGCTAGGTGGGACGCTAGCGTGCCACCTGTGGTGCACTCCATCAACAGCAGGTGCATTTCAAGAGCGGCAAATTTGAATCCAAATAAATGTCAAAATTCAAATTTTTCAAAAATACAACTATGTTACACCATTTGAAAGATAAACATCTCCTTAATCTAACCATGTTTTACGATTTCAAAAAGGTTTTACGGCGAAAGCATAAATTTAGAGTATGTTAGGACAGTACATTTACAAGAGTTGTGTGTAATGTTTTGTCAAGTCAAAGACAGGGTCACCAAAACCATAAAACCAGCTAAAATGATACACTAACCTTTTACAATCTCCATCAGATGACACTCCTAGGACATTATGTTAGACAATGCATGCATTTTTAGTTCTATCAAGTTCATATTTATATACAAAAACAGCGTTTTACTATGGCATTGATGTTGAGGAAATCGTTTCCCTCCAATAACCGGCAGTCAAGTCAGCGTCACAAATTAAATAATTAAAATTAGAAAACATTGGTAAAATATTATATTGTCATTTAAAGAATTATAGATTTACATCTTTTGAACGCAATCAACTTGCCAGATTTAAAAATAACCTTACTGGGAAATCACACTTTGCAATAATCTGAGCACTGTGCCCAGAAAAATACGCGTTGCGATACAGACTAGACGTCATGTTGGGGAGATCTAAAATCGAAAATACTATGTAAATAATCCATTACCTTTGATTCTCTTCATCAGATGTCACTTCCAGGTATCACAGGTCCATAACGAATGTAGTTTTGTTCAAAAAAGCTCATCATTTATGTCCAAAAATCTCCGTCTCGTTAGCACATGATGTAAGCCAGCCGGACTTCTCGTCATGAACGAGGGGAAAAAATATATTTCCGTTCGTTCAAACATGTCAAACGTTGTATAGCATAAATCATTAGGGCCTTTTTTAACCAGAACATGAATAATATTCAAGGTGGACGAATGCATAGCCTTTTATAACGTATTGGAACGAGGGTACCCAACATGAAGTAGCGCGCCAGGTGTCTAATGGGACATCACCGTTCCATGGCTCTTGTTCGGTCAGATCTCCCTCCAGAAGACTCAAAACACTTTGTAAAGGCTGGTGACATCTAGTGGAAGCAATAGGAAGTGCCAAAATATTCCTAAACCCCTGTGTTTTTCAATGGGAGAGGTTTAAAGTCAATACAACACATCAGGTATCCACTTCCTGTCAGAAAATGTCTCAGGGTTTTGCCTGCCAAATGAGTTCTGTTATACTCACAGACACCATTCAAACAGTTTTGGAAACTTTAGAGTGTTTTCTATCCATATATAATAAGTATATGCATATTCTAGTTACTGGGTAGGATTAGTAACCAGATTAAATCGGGTACATTTTTTTTATCCAGACGTGCAAATGCTGCCCCCTAGACCCAACAGGTTAAATGCATTAGATCTAGGGGTCCCGCCCACAGAAACCAGCGGACATCAGGAGCATCTTAACACACATTCACAGTCACTGGTGTTCTACTCTGGGTTGTTGGGCCACACAAGCTAAAGGCTAACACATGTTTCTGCTTATATTTATAGTTTTACAACAACCTGAAGGTATACACAGAAATGATGACAATAACCAAATGTTGTTCTGCTTTTGAAATATCTGAAGGTAAACAATTATAATTGATCATGACACACAAGCAAGTATTTCATATTGCTCATCTTTGGGAAAATGCATTAGCTTTGTAAAGACGTATTACGGTGATGGTGTTTACTGTACTCAGGTGAGAACAGTAATTAGAAACTTTATCAACACAATCTCTAGAGCTTGCAGCAACCAATTTTAGACACTGCTATTGTTTCATTTATCACTGTCAAGCTAGAACTAATGCTTTGCTTATTCATGATTTTTGCCTTATTTCTATGTGCTGCTTTGTACCTTATTACTGTGTTCTGATTATAAGACACTATGGCGCACACACACACACACACACACACACACACACACACACACACACACACACACACACACACACACACACACACACACACACACACACACACACACACACTAGGCATATACAGTGCATTTGGAAAGTATTCAGACCCCTTGACTTTTTCCACATTTTGTTACATTACAGGCTTACTCTAAAATTGATTAAATTGTTTTTTTTCTTCATCAATCTACACACAACACCCCATAATGACAAAGAAAAAACAGGTTTTTAGAAATGTTTGCAAATGTATATATATTTTTTTAATATTACATTTACATAATTAATCAGACCCACAGCATGATGCTGCCTCCACCATGCTTCACCGTAGGGATGGTGCCAGGTTTTCTCCAGACGTGACGCTTGGCATTCAGGCCAAAGTGTTCAATCTTGGTTTCTCATGGTCTGAGAGTCCTTTCGGTGCCTTTTGGCAAACTCTAAGCGGGCTGTCATGTCCCTTTTACTGAGGAGTGGCATCCGCCTGGCCACTCTACCATGAAGGCCTGATTGGTGGAGTGCTGCAGAGATGGTTGTCCTATCTCGGAGCTCTATGGACAATTCCTTTTACCTCATCGCTTGGTTTTTGCTCTGACATGCATTGTCAACTGTGGGACCTTATATAGACAGGTGTTTGTCTTTCCAAATCATGTCCAATCAATTGAATTTATCACACGGTGGACTCCAATCAAGTTGTAGAAACATCTCAAGAATGATCAATGGAAATAGGATGCACCTGAGCTCAATTTCGAGTCTCATAGCAAAGGGTTTGAATACTTATGGAAATAAGGTATTTCTGTTTTAGATTTTTATACATTTGCAAACATTTCTTAAAACCTGTTTTCCCTTTGTCTATATGGGTTATTGTGTGTAGATTGATGAGGGAAAATAATAATTTAATACATTTTAAAATAAAGCTGTAACGTAACAAAATGTGGGAAAAAGGAAGGGGTCTGAATACTTTCGGAATGCACTGAATTCAAAAGTAATCAAAATATCTATTTTTTTTATTATGAGCAACAGTCAAGGCAAAACAAATGTCTTGTGGATGAGTATTAGAATGTTTGGAAAGAGACAGACAGCGAGACGATTGATAGTGGAATTGATGGATGGTTGCATGTATATACTGTATGTGTGTGTGAGTTTATGAATGTGTCTCCATTTGTATGAATGTGTTTGTTTGTCTGCTACAGAACAACACCTTATATAATATACAGTCTCACTTCTCCTGCCACCTACCCACACTAAAGGTTTGTTCAGCTCATTCAATCTCCACCAGCAAGGAAGTGACATAGGAAATGCATTTACGGGAGGGGCAAACTGAACGAAATGCTACATTTACTTTAGACGACAGCTGGTGCAGGGGCGAAAAATCAGGCTACACACCACAGAGGTGTACCAGATTGATATTGTGGTGATTTTCCATCAATTCCTTCAAAGTGGCAAAATACAAAATGGTCTCTTTGGCTAGAGTCTTCTGAATGGCTGGAGGTGGCACATCCCAGCAAACAGAGGACATCCTGAGAACATTTGGTGACGTTGCCATTAGGTCCCTTAAGGGTTTCGGTGCAATGTGACCCACTGACTTTCTGAAAAGTTTCTAGGAACATTAAAGTTCCCAGAATGTCACAGCGGACCATGTCAGGACATTTTTAGGACGTTCTTAAGATTTTTCCTTTACTATTCCTTAGGATGTTGCATGATGGTCCCAAGTGAACGTTCTCTGAGCGACCTTTTTCCAGTCCCCAGTTTGTCCAAAGGACGTTTTTTTGACCATCTTGGGAC
The DNA here is from genome assembly GCF_965601325.2 of Salmo salar. Lineage (NCBI taxonomy): Eukaryota > Metazoa > Chordata > Actinopteri > Salmoniformes > Salmonidae > Salmo > Salmo salar. The sequence continues at coordinate 50,414,493 of NC_138310.1, read as the reverse complement.
ATTGTGTCATGGTCCCTTGGAGGTTTTGTCTAGTTCCTGGTTTGTCCCAAGGACTTTTTTAGGACATTCTTGGGACGTTGTGTAATGGTCACCTGGAGGTTTTGTCTCGTTCCCGGTTATCCGGAGACAACCCCAAAGATGTTTTTAGGATGTTTTTGGGAAGTTGTGTCACGGTCCCCTGGAGGTTTTTGTCATGTAATGGTCCCTGTTGTCCCAAATCATTATAAGTAAAGTAATTAAATGGCATGGGGGGTTTTAAGGTAAGTTATACGCTGTTCAGCTAAAATAGTGTAAAAATCTTGAATCAATGACAATATGATTACCTTTGACATGATCACTTAGTGTTGACTACACATGACACAATGTCCTGACCCAACCTGGGACTTGAACTCACAACTTATGGATTTGGGGTATGCTGCGCTACAAAGACTGTAGAATCCCCCACAGAGTCATTACCAATAATATTGGTTTATTCGGATCCTCATTAGCTTTTGCCAAAGCCAGGTCTCCGGCAGCCTCTGGAACTGCCGGTCTGCAGCCAACAAGGCTGAGTTCATCTCAGCCTATGCTACCCTCCAGTCCCTAGACTTCCTGGCGCTGACGGAAACATGGATTACCACAGATAACACTGCTACTCCTACTGCTCTCTCTTCGTCTGCCCACGTGTTCTCGCATACCCCTAGAGCATCGAGCCAGCGGGGTGGTGGCACTGGAATCCTCATCTCTCCCAAGTGGACATTCTCTCTTTCTCCCCTGACCCATCTGTCTATCTCCTCATTTGAATTCCATGCTGTCACAGTTACCAGCCCTTTCAAGCTTAACATCCTTATCATTTATCGCCCTCCAGGTTCCCTTGGAGAGTTCATCAATGAGCTTGATGCCTTGATAAGTTCCTTTCCTGAGGATGGCTCACCTCTCACAGTTCTGGGTGACTTTAACCTCCCCACGTCTACCTTTGACTCATTCCTCTCTGCCTCCTTCTTTCCACTCCTCTCCTCTTTTGACCTCACCCTCTCACCTTCCCCCCCTACTCACAAGGCAGGCAATACGCTTGACCTCATCTTTACTAGATGCTGTTCTTCCACTAATCTCATTGCAACTCCCCTCCAAATCTCCGACCACTACCTTGTATCCTTTTCCCTCTTGCTCTCATCCAACACTTCTCACTCTGCCCCTACTCGGATGGTATTGCGCCGTCCCAACCTTCGCTCTCTCTCTCCCGCTACTCTCTCCTCTTCCATCCTATCATCTCTTCCCTCTGCTCAAACCTTCTCCAACCTATCTCCTGATTCTGCCTCCTCAACTTTCCTCTCCTCCCTTTCTGCATCCTTTGATTTTCTCTGTCCCCTATCCTCCAGGCCGGCTCGGTCCTCCCCTCCTGCTCCGTGGCTCGACGACTCACTACGAGCTCACAGAACAGGGCTCCGGGCAGCCGAGCGGAAATGGAGGAAAACTCGCCTCCCTGCGGACCTGGCATCCTTTCACTCCCTCCTCTCTACATTCTCCTCTTCTGTCTCTGCTGCTAAAGCCACTTTCTACCACTCTAAATTCCAAGCATCTGCCTCTAACCCTAGGAAGCTCTTTGCTACCTTCTCCTCCCTCCTGAATCCTCCTCCGCCTCCCCCCCCTCCTCCCTCTCTGCGGATGACTTCGTCAACCATTTTGAAAAGAAGGTTGACGATATCCGATCCTCGTTTGCTAAGTCAAACGACACCGCTGGTCCTGCTCACACTGCCCTACCCTGTGCTTTGACCTCTTTCTCCCCTCTCTCTCCAGATGAAATCTTGCGTCTTGTGACGGCCGGCCGCCCAACAACCTGCCCACTTGACCCTATCCCCTCCTCTCTTCTCCAGACCATTTCCGGAGACCTTCTCCCCTTCCTCACCTCGCTCATCAACTCATCCTTGACCGCTGGCTACGTCCCTTCCGTCTTCAAGAGAGCGAGAGTTGCACCCCTTCTGAAAAAACCTACACTCGATCCCTCCGATGTCAACAACTACAGACCAGTATCCCTTCTTTCTTTTCTCTCCAAAACTCTTGAACGTGCCGTCCTTGGCCAGCTCTCCTGCTATCTCTCTCAGAATGACCTTCTTGATCCTAATTAGTCAGGTTTCAAGACTGGGCATTCAACTGAGACTGCTCTTCTCTGTGTCACGGAGGCTCTCCGCACTGCTAAAGCTAACTCTCTCTCCTCTGCTCTCATCTTTCTAGACCTATCTGCTGCCTTTGATACTGTGAACCATCAGATCCTCCTCTCCACCCTCTCCGAGTTGGGCATCTCCGGCGCGGCCCACGCTTGGATTGCGTCCTACCTGACAGGTCGCTCCTACCAGGTGGCGTGGCGAGAATCTGTCTCCGCACCATGCGCTCTCACCACTGGTGTCCCCCAGGGCTCTGTTCTAGGCCCTCTCCTATTCTCGCTATACACCAAGTCACTTGGCTCTGTCATATCCTCACATGGTCTCTCCTATCATTGCTATGCAGACGACACACAATTAATCTTCTCCTTTCCCCCTTCTGATAACCAGGCGGCGAATCGCATCTCTGCATGTCTGTCAGACATATCAGTGTGGATGACGGATCACCACCTCAAGCTGAACCTCGGCAAGACGGAGCTGCTCTTCCTCCCGGGGAAGGACTGCCCGTTCCATGATCTCGCCATCACGGTTGACAACTTCCTTGTGTCCTCCTCCCAGAGTGCTAAGAACCTTGGCGTGATCCTGGACAACACCCTGTCGTTCTCCACTGACATCAAGGCGGTGACCCGATCCTGTAGGTTCATGCTCTACAACATTCGCAGAGTACGACCCTGCCTCACACAGGAAGCGGCGCAGGTCCTAATCCAGGCACTTGTCATCTCCCGTCTGGATTACTGCAACTCGCTGTTGGCTGGGCTCCCTGCCTGTGCCATTAAACCCCTACAACTCATCCAGAACACCGCAGCCCGTCTGGTGTTCAACCTTCCCAAGTTCTCTCACGTCACCCCGCTCCTCCGCTCTCTCCACTGGCTTCCAGTTGAAGCTCGCATCCGCTACAAGACCATGGTGATTGCCTACGGAGCTGTGAAGGGAACGGCACCTCCATACCTTCAGGCTCTGATCAGGCCCTACACCCAAACAAGGGCACTGCGTTCATCCACCTCTGGCCTGCTGGCCCCCCTACCTCTGAGGAAGCACAGTTCCCGCTCAGCCCAGTCAAAACTGTTTGCTGCTCTGACACCCCAATGGTGGAACAAGCTCCCTCACGACGCCAGGACAGCGGAGTCAATCACCACCTTCCGGAGACACCTGAAACCCCACCTCTTTAAGGAATACCTAGGATAGGATAAAGTAATCCTTCTAACCCCCCCCCCCCCCCCCCCCCTTAAAAGATTTAGATGCACTATTGTAAAGTGGTTGTTCCACTGGATATCATAAGGTGAATGCACCAATTTGTAAGTCGCTCTGGATAAGAGCGTCTGCTAAATGACTTAAATGTAATGTAAATAAGAGCGTCTGCTAAATGACTTAAATGTAATGTAAATGTAAAGCAGCAGCTATTCTTCCTGGGGTCCACACAAAAGCATAAAACACAACAAGTAACAAAACACTGATAGACAAGAACAAACAAAAAAATTAAGAAATGTCACATTTTGTTGTAAGTGCAAAATTGTCTTCTGTAGTGGTCATTAGGAAGTAAATATGAACACATTTCTATTATAGTCAATGGGTAATGTTACAGTGGGTGAAAAACACATTTGACAACTAAGTACTTCACTGCAAAATAATGCCATCTGTACTATTTTTTTATTTATCAGTTAATCTGAATATTCTCTTGCTGATTTGATTTACTTATTTCAGCAATTTGAGTTTGGGATTTCGGTATAGTTGTCTAATGTTGGTGGGGCATATTATTAGGTTTTAATGTTACTCCTGCATCACTATGATAAACATAACAGGTTTTCTTTAATGTATTTGTAAGCTGAAGTGCAATGTGTAGGAATAGGCCTGCTCGAGGTGAAATCAGTCAATGTTACAGACATTGTGGCATAGCAGGACGATTGTAATGCCGTGAACCGAGGTAATGAATTCAAATCCCAGGTGATGACTGTAATCATGTATGTCAAAGTGTGTCAAATATGTGTCCCTAGCATTGCCTTAAGACAAAAAGCAGTTAATGGATCAGTGGCTCACCAATCAGGGCCTTGATGGGCTTGGCAACAGTTACCAGAGGTGATGTGTATGAAACTGTTGTTCTTATTTTTTGGGAAAATGTTTCTTCTGCGACCATCAGATGACGTCCCCGGGACAACTTGGAAACTAGACTAAAACCCCCAGGGGACCCTGACACAACGTCCCAAGAATATCCTAGAAACGTCCTCTGGGACATCCCCATGACAAACCAGGAACTTGACAAAACATTCAGGGGACCATGACACAACGTCCTGACCACTTTAGGCGAACATTTTGTGACGTCCTAACAACTCATTTTTGTTTGGAGGGATGCCACATCAGTGTGCTGCGGGCATTTGTCACTATAAATGAGCAGGGAAGTGTCCCAGAGCTAGGATAAAATCCACTTCGAAGAGCAGAAAATCCATCTCAAGTAATGACCTCAGTCTTATCAGCAAAGCCACTGCCATATCTGATTGGTATAAAGGGCCCGTTTCATTACATACAGTCTCAAAGTCCAATGCATACCATATAATAGGAGCAGCATGAGGGATTACCTTGCAGATAAGCAATTTCTCAGCCATTCCTAAGACGAAGCCACAGAACTACTCTGCCTTCCAGATCGTCCCTGAAATTGGACCAACCAATCAGCTACTACGTCTCCAAAGCCAAAGTCATGTCACTTCGAGAAAGTGAACCATTTAGGACCTACAGTGGCTTGAGAAAGTATTCACCCCTCCTGGCATTTTATCTATTTTGTTGCCTTACAACCTGGAATTAAAATGGATTTTTGGGGGGTTTGTATCATTTGATTTACACAACATTCCTACCACATATTTTTTTTTATTGTGAAACAAACAAGAAACAAGGCAAAAAAATGTGCATAACTATTCACCTCCATCCAAAGTCAATACTTTGTAGAGCCAACTTTTGCAGAAATAACAGCTGCAAGTCTCTTGTGGTATGTCTCTATAAGCTTGGCACATCTAGCCACTGGGATTTTTGCCCATTCTTAAGGGCAAAACTGCTCCAGCTCCTTCAAGTTGGATGGGTTCCGCTGGTGTACAGCAATCTTGAAGTCATACCACAGATTCTCAATTGGATTGAGTTCTGGGCTTTGACTAGGCCATCCAAGACATTTAATTATTTCCCCTTAAACCACTCAAGTGTTGCTTTAGCAGTATGCTTAGGATCATTGTCCTGCTGGAAGGTGAACTTCCGTCCCTGTATTTAGCGCCAGCCATTATTCCTTCAATTCTGACCAGTTTCCCAGTCCCTGCCGATGAAAAACATCCCCACAGCATGATGCTGCCACCACCATGCTTCACTGTGGGGATGGTGTTCTCGGGGTGATGAGAGGTGTCGGGTTTGCGCCAGACATTGCGTTTTCCTTGATGGCCAAAAAGCTCAATTTTAGTCTAATCTGATCAGACAACCTTCTTCCATATGTTTGGGAAGTCTCCCACATGCCTTTTGGCAAACACCAAATGTGTTTGCTTATTTTTGCTCTAAGCAATGGCTTTTTTTCTGGCCAATCTTCAGTAAAGTGCAGCTCTGTGGAGCTTTGCAGCTCCTTCAGGGTCATCTTTGGTCTCTTTGTTGCCTCTCTGATTAATGCTCTCCTTGCCTGGTCCCTGAGTTTTGGTGGGCGGCCCTCTCTTGGCAGGTTTGTTGTGGTGCCATATTCTTTCCATTTTTTAATAATGGATTTAATGGTGCTCCGTGGGATGTTCAAAGTTTTGGATATTTTTTATAACCCAACCCTGATCTGTACTTTTCCACAACTTTGTCCCTGACCTGTTTGGAGAGCTCCCTAGTCTTCATGGTGCTGCTTCCTTGGTGGTGCCCCTTGCTTAGTGGTGTTGCAGACGCTGGGGCCTTTCAGAACAGGTGTATATATACTGAGAACATGTGACAGATCATGTAACACTTAGATTGTTATTATGTGACTTCTGAAGGTAATTGGTTGCACCAGATCTTATTTAGGGGCTTCATAGCAAAGGGGGTGAATAGATATGCAAGGACCACTTTTCCGTTTAAATCTTCTTTTTTTTAATTCATTTTTGAAACAAGTTATTTTTTTCATTTCACTTCACCAATTTGGACTATTTTGGATTTCCATTACATGAAATCCAAATAAAAATCTATTTAAATTACAGGTTGTAATGCAACAAAATAGGAAAAACGCCAAGGGGGATGAATACTTTTGCAAGGCACTATACCTTGTGGGACCCTGCATAGAAAGTAAGGTGAGCTCGAAAAGGGATTGCCCCGCTATCCTTCCAGCATAATGTGTGCATTCTTCCACATATAGTGTGCCTCAACACATATTAGGTAAAACTGCTTTACTTCTTCAGTGGGGCGAATCGATAACCACTTGTCCCCCTTTCTCTCTCTCTTTCCTTCTTCCATCTTCTCCTTACCCAACATGAATATAAAGTATGTGTGTTCATTGACTCGTGTTCATTGCGCATGAGTTGTCCCAAGCTTGCAGCAATTTTTGGGGCTGATGGTGACAGGGTTGATGAGCAATGGGGACGTGAGAGAGAGGGGGTGGGATTGTTGACAGCTCTGACATGAGGAACAATGAAAGCAAACAAGAGAGGATGAAGAAAAAAATTATAATCTGAATTGAATGTGTTATTTACCTCTTGAAAGGGAACCAAAAGTGGAAGCTTTCGAAAAGGGGGGGAGGATGCTGTTAAGGAAAGATTTAATTGCCTTCGAAAAAGGGAGGTGGAGAGAAAGAGGGATGGGAGAAAGAGAAGGCAGAAAGAGGGATGTGGTGGTGCAATCAAAGTTTTTATTCCAAATAACCTCCCTCTTCAGTTCCTTGTGAAGGGTCATGTAGAGCTGAGATGTAGCCCTGACAATGAGGGCAACTGGGATTGTTTTTCATTTGAGGGTACATAAGAATAGATTTTTACGGAGGAGTGGGGAGGGGATTTGGGGGGTATATGGAACAAAACCCTTGACCAAAGGAGGATATCTTTGGCAGACAGTCTAGCGATTTGCAAGGGTAGATTGAATGTTAAATTGTTTACTACTCTGAAAACATTATCAATCTGTTATTTCCCTTTTAATGGGTGTCACATACTCCTACGTATGCAGTTGTTTTTTGTTTCCTTTCCTTTCATTTAGTTTTTTCTATAACAGGCTTTCTATTCGTCTATTTTGTTGAGACATACAGAAATCAATTTGCGGTCTTGGGAGGACAACAAAAAATGTACTTTCCTGACCTTGGCTCTACCCATGCTGAGCCCCGAATCATACAGTATCTGCCAATGTTGCTCTCGTCTGTATTTCCTGATATGCTTCTCCTGAGATTGTTGAATTTTGTTTTACCATACAATATGTATCCAGGGTAAAGAGTGTAACTTGACAGTAACTTATCATCTGTATTGCTCCAGGGGAGAGATTCCTGAAACGTAAATTGAACACTTGTCATGTATGTAGTGCAATACACACACATGTAAATACTGGATGACTCATATTCCCAACATAGGAGACCTACTGTAGTAGTGACTAACTTAATTACATTGATTTTCAATTACTTACATGCATTGGTTAAAACTGTATGTGGACCAAACTGTGAATAATTTTTCATTGCTTTCACACAAAATGCATTCAATGACCACATTCTCCGAAATCCATGAACTTTTTTCTCATTCATACTCCATCACCTGCAAAACTATATATTTGCAGCACATGTTTCCAAATGCACACTGTTTCCAAAACTGTTTATAACACATTCAAAACAGAATGATGGCAAATGTTGTGCATTTCTGCTGTAACCAGATTGAAACATGCAGAACATTTCAGCAGAATATTTAAATCATTCCAAACACAGCTGATTGCAATTTCAGCTGAAAGCCTATCCAAGTGTCCTGTTTTTAGTCTCGTTACCAAACAGACAAAAGAGGACGGCTTCGGAATGATTTAGTTTGGAAACATGGATCAAGGAAGACCGGTTGGTGGGGAAAGAAGAATGGCAGGGAGGGAGAGGGAGAATGCGTGGAGGACAAAGGAGAGGAAGACCAAGGGCAGTGGTCTCTGATGAGATGAGGGCCACAAATATTGACCATGTTGTAAACCATGGTCTCTCTTTGAGAGAGGCCAGTTGAAGGGTGCAACCAAATCTGCAGCGTTCAACAGTTGCATCAATAGTACAAATTTTCCGGCAAAACAACAGGTGAGATGTGCATCCTTCAATGATAATTGAACTACATATTACAGTACAATACAGTATGTTCAGATTTTTACATGTACTGACATTTTTTATTATATTGATTGTTTTCTGTTTTTCAGTAGGATCCAAAGGTTGCCTCCCACAGGAGAGAGAAGCAGAATATTGTCAGATACGCAGGAAATTGCCATTGTTGACATGGTAAATGGCAACAACGCAATAAACTGCGGGAAATTCGGGACAGAGTGCTGGCAGACAATATCACTTTTGGGAATGTGAATATGGTCAGCACAATGACGATTGCCAGAGTCCTAGTACCCTTTGAGAGAAACAGAAAATGTGTGAAAGATTTCTCCGATATCGTCATATCAATAACCAAACAGGGTACATACACAGCTATGCATAATGTGAAGCACTGTAAAACTGTCGATTTACTGTATTTTAGAGAGTAATGGAGATGGAAGCCAGGCAAACTGCACATACATACATCTCTGTGGGTGAAGCTGGATTCAACCTGGCAAAAACACACCGCAGGGGAAGAAATGTGATTGGACAGAGAGCAACCGTGGATGCCCCAGGCCAGAGAGGAGCTAACATCATAATGTGTGCAGCACTGTCCAATGATGGTTTGCTGTTACACAAACCACTCATTGGCCCCTACAATACAGAGAGACTAATTTATTTTCTGGATGACCTGCATACTCGACTTGTGCCAGCGGAGGAGAGAGGGGCAAGAAACTCCCCTACCTTCGTTGTTGTGTGGGATAATGTGGCATTCCACCACTCTGCTGCAGTCACAGACTGGTTTGCTGCACATCCCAGGATGTCAGTACTATTCCTGCCTCTGTACTCCCCCTTCCTAAACCCCATAGAGGAGTATCTCTCTGCGTGGAGGTGGAAGGTTTATGACCACTATTGACATGACCAGATGTCCTTACTGGATGCCATGAATGCGGGGCGCGGAGACACTTCTCCTGAAGACTGCCAGCGATGAATTAGACATTCCAGAAGATACTATCCAAGATGCATCGCCAGAGAAGACATAAGATGTGATGTTGATGAGAACTTGTGGCTAAATGGAGGAGAGAGGGAGAACTAGAACCCTCACAGTACTGTACAGTATGAGTGATTGTACTATACATGTTGATGAGAACTAGAACCCTCACAGTACTCTACAGTATGAGTGATTATACTATACATGTTGATGAGAACTAGAACCCTCACAGTACTCTACAGTATGAGTGATTATACTATACATGTTGATGAGAACTAGAACCCTCACAGTACTCTACAGTATGAGTGATTATACTATACATGTTGATGAGAACTAGAACCCTCACAGTACTCTACAGTATGAGTGATTATACTATACATGTTGATGAGAACTAGAACCCTCACAGTACTCTACAGTATGAGTGATTATACTATACATGTTGATGAGAACTAGAACCCTCACAGTACTCTACAGTATGAGTGATTATACTATACATGTTGATGAGAACTAGAACCCTCACAGTACTCTGCAGTATGAGTGATTATACTATACATGTTGATGAGAACTAGAACCCTCACAGTACTCTACAGTATGAGTGATTATACTATACATGTTGATGAGAACTAGAACCCTCACAGTACTCTACAGTATGAGTGATTATACTATACATGTTGATGAGAACTAGAACCCTCACAGTACTCTACAGTATGAGTGATTATACTATACATGTTGATGAGAACTAGAACCCTCACAGTACTCTACAGTATGAGTGATTATACTATACATGTTGATGAGAACTAGAACCCTCACAGTACTCTACAGTATGAGTGATTATACTATACATGTTGATGAGAACTAGAACCCTCACAGTACTCTACAGTATGAGTGATTATACTATACATGTTGATGAGAACTAGAACCCTCACAGTACTCTACAGTATGAGTGATTATACTATACATGTTGATGAGAACTAGAACCCTCACAGTACTCTACAGTATGAGTGATTATACTATACATGTTGATGAGAACTAGAACCCTCACAGTACTCTACAGTATGAGTGATTATACTATACATGTTGATGAGAACTAGAACCCTCACAGTACTCTACAGTATGAGTGATTATACTATACATGTTGATGAGAACTAGAACCCTCACAGTACTCTACAGTATGAGTGATTATACTATACATGTTGATGAGAACTAGAACCCTCACAGTACTCTACAGTATGAGTGATTATACTATACATGTTGATGAGAACTAGAACCCTCACAGTACTCTACAGTATGAGTGATTATACTATACATGTTGTTGATGGTTTTTGTTGTTGTAGTTATTATTGCAGCCCTGGAATTTCAGGAATTTGTTTTTTGTTTCAACTTTTTATTTTCCATTAGTAAATTACTACATGCAACGATATAGAAAAAATAAAGGCTATTGAAGCAAATTGCTGCATTTCTTATTCATTCTTGTTACATATATTTTAGTACAGTCAATAAAGTGAAAAGGTGTTGTTCTTATTCTATAATGAAATGCTGATTTATGTGAAAAATCATTCAAACTTCAAAGAGTTCATAATTTATGTAATGCTCCCTGTTGTTAGTGTTTTTTAGGTCAGTGTGTGATGAGTGACAATGTACGCTTTCTGAGTGAGAATTGTTGCCAGTGTTATGGTCGAACGAGCTTATTCTGAGACATGTATGAAGTGTTTTGGTGGTCTGAGTGAGTTTTGGAGGTGAGATTAACTGTTTGGACAAGATGCATGTCGGTAATGCAGACTGTGTGAAGAGTTTTGAAAAAGTGGCTTCAGTATTGACCGATGCTTGTTAGCAATTGAAAAAAACTGTGAGAGTAGACACATGGCAAATATCATGAGTAACTCATTCTAGCAACTGATTGAAAACTCTGATTGAGCTATTAGAACCCTCTGCGTGTCTCCACAGCCTTGGTACACCCCACATTGATGTGTTGTCGACTCCCCATGTGCAACGATCTCAAGAGTAAGTTAGTTACTCCACAACAGGTCACTGAATATCTACCTGCAGAGACATTTCTCCTCCAGAGTTGCAACTCCATTGAATCTAAAGGGCAGGCCGACTTCTATTCTGAAAATGTTTTGCAGGGTGGCCTACATAGCTCTATCTGTGTGCTGTGTGCTGTTGCTGGGCAGGGGGAGCCATTTTCCTCAGGTTCCAGTGCATGATGGGAAACAGTGGTTGGCGCCAGACAGTGTCAGGGCCCAGTAGCAATCTAATCACTCCAGTCTCAGCAGGGAGTTCAGCCACCACAGCCACTCTGGATGGACTCAGGCTGCAGGTAGTAAAAGCCTGCTTTACCCCACCCACCACCTGATCAATGAGTGCTAAGGTTCAGGAAAGAGAAGGAAACTGTGTGTGTCTGTCTGTCTGTCTGTCTGTGCTTGTGCTTGTGCGTGTGCGTGTGTGTGTGTGTATGTGTGACATGGGAGTGCAAGGCTGAGCTGAGAGGATGAGGAAGGAGGAGATGGGAAATGAGAGTGTGATGTTTTTAAGTAAAATATATTTGCCGTCAGGTATTGATCAGGTGATCAATTGAAGCAATTAACGGTTGAAACAAGTTTGCTGAGCCACCGTTATTCTCTCCTCAAAGCACTCAACGCACAATGCATTGCAGAGCCTCATATGAAAAATGAACGAGGATCCCTTTCATTGGGAATATATCAAGTGCAGAATTACAAGAGGGATGCAGCTCTCACACTCCAAAGACTCAAGGCTCACACCTACTGGTTATGTTGTGTTCTCTCTGACACATGGACTACTCTTTGGCCCTAATAGAAAAATAGGGCTAGGAGAAGTCATATGCCGTATCTGTGAGAGAGAGGGTGAGAAAGAGAGAGGTAGAGAGATAGTGAGAGCGAGGTAGAGAGATAGTAAGAGAGAGGTAGAGCGGTAGTGAGAGAGAGGTAGAGTGGTAGTGAGAGAGAGGCAGAGGTAGAGAGATAGTGAGAGCGAGGTAGAGAGATAATGAGAGAGCTAGAGAGATAGTGAGAGAGAGGTAGAGAGATAGTGAGAGAGAGAGAATGATAGACAGGGAGAGAGAGAGAGGGTGTGTGTGTGCTTGCGTGCATGCTTGCTTCTCTCTATTCAGCTCATCTCTTTTTTTATTGAATTAAAAAAGCGGATGTAGTAAAAAGTTGATTTTAATTACCCTGGGTATTATTTCACTGGACTGCTGTTCAGAGGTATTAAAATTCTCCACAGTAATTAGCCAGCAGAGTAAATTGATATGGAAGATATTAAATCAATGATAATTTCATAGTGAGCACATTATATGTGAAATGGCTGTAGTGCAAGTCTGCTAGATAGATTAATAAGATTACATTTTTTAGGTGTGGGATAAAGTTTCCTTTACGCTTTAATGCCACAAAACCCAGAGCTTTGGCAATAAACAATTTTTTATCCAATACCCTTTATCCTTTTGTTTTGGATTTGAAATTATCTGAGAATCTCAAGAATGGGGCAATATCAGTCCTTGGAGACACAAATGAGTGATTAGCACTTGACAGGCTGCGGGTCATATCAAAGTGTTGACGAAGTGACTTAGAAAATTAATGGTTTCTGAGATGTGAGCGAGAAGCTCAGAATTCTCAGTCACTCTCTCTCCTGTCCTCAATCTCAGGCTATGTGAATCTATTGTGCCTTTGGATATTGAAGCACGAATGAGCAATGGATATGCCATTACATTTCCTTGTCACCGAGATGAGATTGAAAACTGCATTCCGACACACACAGAAAGAATATGACGCACTCTGAAGCAAAGCTAGAATGATGTGATTGGAACTAACATTAAAGGGAGGGAGAAGCACAAGATCTAAGGCGTGAATAGAACCTTGTGGTCCAGAGACGGGCACGTTCGCAAGAAAGCTAGCTCCCTTGGGTGAGTGGTAATTGTGCTTATGCCCCAGTCATTACAATACAATGGGGTTAGTGTGTAATGTTAATGCAGTATGAAAAACTTAACCATCTCTGGTTGCTATGCTGCTGTAGTTGGCAAATAAACACACATCCGTCTGCACATACATATGCATACACACGAGATATTCAATAATCCAGTCGTTTTTAGAAGACCTAATATATTTTGTTCTGCCTGAAATGAGGCTGTGCTCCATGGCTAATTGCTTCTCTTTCCAGGTGTCTGCTCCTACATGACTGGGCCACTGTGCTATTAAACAGGCTCATTAAAACCTCATGTAGTATCAAGCCTCTCTTCACCTGGACGTGATCGCCTTCGGCTGCTCATCTCTAGACCTTAGCCATTATACAGTACATTCGGAAAGTTACGGCCTTATTCTAAAATGGATGAAATCGTTTTTTTCCCCCTATTCAATCTACACACAATACCCCATAATGACAAAGCAAAAACAGGTTTAAGAAGTTTGCAAATGTATTTTAAAAAAAGGGTCGTTGTCCTGTTGGAAGGTGAACCTTCGCCCCAGTCTGAGGTCCTGAGCGCACTGGAACAGGTTTTCATCAAGGATCTCTCTGTACTCTCCTCCGTTCATCTTTCCCTCGATCCTGACTAGTCTCCCAGTCCCTGCCACTGAAAAACATCTCCACAGCATGATGCTGCCACCACCATGCTTCACCGTAGGGATGGTGTCAGGTTTTCTACAGACGTGATGCTTCGCATTTAGGCCAAAGACTTCAATCTTGGATTCATCAGACCAGAAAATCTGAGAGTCCTTTAGGTGCCTTTTGGAAAGCTCCAAGCGGGCTGTCATGTGCCTTTTAGTGAGGTGGCCTGATTGGTGGAGTGCTGCAGAGATGGTGTCCTTCTGGAAGGTTCTTCCATCACCACAAAGGAACTCTAGACCTCTGTCAGTGACAATCGGTCACCTCTCTGACCAAGGCCCTTCTTCCCCGATTGCTCAGTTTGGCCGTACGTCAGCTCTAGGAAGAGTCTTGGTGGTTCCAAATTCTTCCATTTAAGAGTGATGGAGGCCACTGTGTTCTTGGGGACCTTCAATTCTGAAGACATTGTTTGGTACCCTTCCTCAGATTTGTGCCTCGACACAATCCTGTCTCGGAGCTCTACGGACAATTCCTTCGACCTCATGGCTTGGTTTTTGCTTTGACATGCACTGTCAATTGTGGGACCTGATTTATACAGGTGTTTGCCTTTCCAAATCATGTCCAATAAATTGAATTTACCACAGGTGGACTCCAATCAGGTTTGCTTTGTCATTATGGGGTATTGTGTGTAGATTGGTGAGATTTTTTTTTATTTGAATACATTTTAAAATAAGGTAACGTAACAAAATGTGGAAAAGGTCAAGGGGTATGAATACGTTCCGAATGCACTGTAAAGTATGTAGAGGCAGGTATGGCTACTGTAGGTGTGCACTCCCCTCACATGGGACACACATTCCTGTTCTATTAGTCTGAGAACAAATTTGATTGCACAATAAATCCTGGCCATGTTTCCAAACAGTCAAAGCAAACATATTCCACATAAGAAAACACTGTGATGAGGTATAATGGGGATTAAACAATGCAGGGTACCACAGTGCTCCTCTACTGTCCACAATGGATGCAGTACCTCTCCAATTTCATAGCTACATATTGATGAAAGCCATTGATTGAAAAAGGAGTCAATTTGCCTAGCTTGTGCCATAGGCCGGCACTATACTGCAGCGTTAAGGATCTGTATATTGCACCTGCGGCTATAGTCTAGACTAGTCTGTGTTAGTGGGTCTAACTGGTATCCTTGGAGATCATGGCCATGATGGTCTGCTGGGGTGGGATGAGGGTCAGGAGGAGGATCACTGACCTTTATCCTGCAGGCTCTCACAGGGGAAGCGAGAGGAGAAAATGGGGTGCACTCTTGTTCATTAGCCAGAGCAGCCATTTGTCCACGTCTTGGCGTAATAGTGAGACTACCTCCAGGCCACTGGAGCCCTGCTGATGGATGGCGGCGGTTGAGAAGGGAAGCATCAATCGTCTATAGGGCCCTATCATGGTCCCATCATCCTCCCACTAGGCCGACACTGAGTGACATCGCAGGGACGGCCTTACCTTGTCCCTGGCAACCATTTGTTTTGTCTACCGTTGACCTGGCTCTAAGTGGGAGGATGGAGCATGGAGAACCAAGCAGCGTTGGACTAAGTGCACCTTAGAAAATGGTTGACCGAGGAAGCACGCGAGAGGAATGCTTATTGCTTATTGTACATGCATTGTCAAGTAGACACATTGGTAAAAGATTATCTCACACATTACACATTTTTGATTTCGCATTGATCCTCGTTCAACTAAGCGCGCGGTCACAAAAGAAGACGAAAGCAGTTTAGATTGAACTGCATATCAACCTTTCATCAACCAACCAGTAGGGACTTAACAATCTATGTATTTCCATGTACTATTTCTGAGTAATTTCTAATGGATAACGAGGCTGTTAGCCAGCAATAAAGGCAGACAGCTCAAGAGAGTATTATCCTCCACATTAATCTCCCCTCGGCAGATCTTAGACACCTCTATTGCCTCTGGTGGAAATATGATCTGGAGGGTAGTGCCCGCTGTTGTGATTTACGAGCTGGAGGAAAAGGTAATCATGACCTCTCTTCCACACCCAGTGTCTTGTCTCCTCGCTGATTACTCGCTGATGTACAATGTCAGCAATGATGGTGTTATTGTTTTGATTTCTTGCCATCGAGAATCTCCTTTAACCAGGGGTGACCGACCCATCATTGCATTCATCTTTAGAACAACAACATATTTACTGAGTACTTTCACTGTTGCCAGCTCATATCATTACCGCACACCTGTGTAATGGATGCAACAACATTCTTTTCTGTAATGATGTCAACCATGGCCTATTTCAGAATGCATAAAACTAAGCTTGTCGGCTCCAGACACTGACTAATGTGGGTCGTAACCCACTCAACGGGAGAGTATGGGTATGTGTGCACATTGAAGCTTAGAGCTTAGTGTTAAAAAAAAAACTCAGTCCCACTTTAAACAAACAACTACTGTATTCATAAAGGTTTTGGAGCAGGAGCTGCTATATAACATTTTATACAGCAAGACAAGCATACATTATTTGTGAAGAATATGTCATGAGTAATGCTCTCTAAAGCCTTTATAACTAGCTGTTTGTTTAAGTTATGACCAAATGCTCCAACCTCTCCAATATTGTACATTAAGGGGAAAGAGAGAAGGAAAGAGAGAAGGAGGATGGTCGAGGTGAAACCGATGGCTGGGCTTGGCAGCCATACTCAGTAGGAGTGAGGGTGGGATCAATAGTGGAGGAGACTACTGAGGGTCAGTGGGCAGCTAGATCACAACAGAACAGCCAGCAGCCCTGAGGAGGTATTGAGGGCCTGCCAGCTCACTGAGAAGGGCTAGCAAGGCCTCACTGCATGTGGATCAAACCGTCATCAAAAGGGGATTAGGACCAAAGCTGTGGTGGTGATGGCCACACACCTTAATTCACACAGAGGGACATATGATTGTAGACCTGATGAACAGCCAGTTCAACTAATCCAAAAGTTATACCATACTCAAGGACATCCTGAATATCTGAGAGTAAGCCTTTGTTTGAAAACAAAACATTATACATACTGTATAATTTCATTACACATGTGTTATATCATTTATTTCCATTAAGCAATTGCAGGGCACCACTCTAACCAATCATGAGGCAAAAATAAATATAGTGAACAAACAATGATACAGAAACTCTTTTCCCATCTGCATTGGTAATTCCAGCAAATTTAACCTACACACTAGTTAATTAACTCACATTTATGCATGCATAGTTTTTATATATCAACAGTTAGCCTAGCGGTTAGTGTGTAGGGCCAATAATGGAAAGGTCCCTGGTTTGAATACCTGAGCTGAAAAAGTGAAAATCTGTTGATGTGCCCTTGAGCAAGGCACTTAACCCTAATTTGCTCCAGGGGCGCTGTACTACTATAGCTGTAAAACAACACATTTCACTGCACCTATCTGGTGCCACCCCATTGAGTTTGGTTTACGCATTCATTTCATGCCTATTGCGGATGGGAAATGCCACCCTTTCTGCATGAGTTCTGCCCACATCTGAAGACGCACTGAACAAAAACCATAAGAGTTCATCAACCCGACTAGGCTACTGAGTGGGGCCCGTACATTTCCTCTTTAACAGTCCCAAAAGAGGATTACACTGGCCCAAAACAATGAAAAAAGAAACCCTAGCCAATTACAACAGTACAGTATAGGCTACAGCCGCAATGCTGTAGATTTGCGGTTCACACAGAGTCTATTTTTATCTTAATGCTGACAGCAACCATCCCACTGTTCATACAACGGTGATCAAGATAATTGGGGTGCCATTTATCCACGGTCTCGCTCAAAGACTTAGACATTTTCCCCAATGATGCCTTATAGAGCAATGATGGTAGTAACAGTATGCAATCTATCCATTTTCTCCCCTTGCAATTCCCCATTTAAAATCTGGATAGTGCCCCAGCATGGGGACACTCTTTACAGAAGTTGAATCAGAGGGCGACATTTACAAACCCTGAAAGCAGGGAGGAGACTGAAACTAGTGAGTGTGGCTATTTCAGGTTTATTTCCATGTGGGGTAGTTCCGACCAGTTATTTAACATGTGCCTAGTCTTCAGCTTTGACGGAATGAAGGGAAGGCTGGGAGAATCTCCCTTGAGCTATCGCTGCGTGTGTATTGTGTTTGACAGCTTGCTGGATGCCAGACTCTATGGATCAAAGCAGGCTGTAACAGTGAAGCTAATCCATTATAACCTGATCTGCCTCACAAAAGAGCAAGACTATGGCCCTGTTAGGTCCCTACCTTCTCACTGACTCCAACTTCACAGCTGCCTCAAATGTTAACAGACACAACAGGACTGCACAGCTCTCACTTATCACACTGTGGGATAGTCAAGGGCATGAACCGTTGTTGAGTTGGACTGGGGAGGTGTGGTCTTGACTGGGGAGGGAACGAAGAGAGAGCAGATCCGTACGCCTCAGAATGTCTATTCCACCATAATGGGCTACTCTGTTCTAATTCTCACCCTACTGACAGAGAGCCCGCTCTGGGCAAGGCACAGAACACCAGACAGCCTGAAGTAGCCAGGTACAAATGCATTTTGGTTGGCACCAGCCATGTCCACCTAATCCCACCCATGGGCTACGGGTTGGAACACACACACACACACACACACACACACACACACACACACACACACACACACACACACACACACACACACACACACACACACACACACACACACACACACACACACACACACAGACACACATACAAGCACACGAACAAACACACATGCACACGCAAACATGTGCACACACACACACACACACACACACACACACCACACACACACTGCTAGAAATGTGTCAACATGTTTTTTCTGAGCTACAGCAATACATAAACAATAACCTAGACTGAAACAAACAAACACACAAACAAACACACACAAAAAAACACACGCACACACACACACACAGTTCAGTCCCTCCCCAAGGAGGCACAAACACTAACACCAGGCAGCAAAAAGCGGCCTGCAGCTATTGACTGGTCAAAATAGGCATCTGGGCTTTTTATGAGGTTTACAATGAAACCTGCAGATTGTACAAATTAGGCCAAAATGAAATCATAGACCATATGAATGAAAAAAAATACATTTAATTGTTTTATTATAGGCCTATCTTGTCTATTAGTCTACAGGGTCTGAATATTATTGGTAGCCTTTCATATTCAGTTCACCAATAGTCATCATCTATGCCACATACAAACCCATCCATATTTGGCACTAGAATAGGCCACCGCAGGTGCTCGCTGGCCTAGAGGCAAGGCTGTCACAATGCAGACCAAAATGCTAATTAGTGCACGTTAGACACACGTCATATTTCAGAGAGGCTATCAGATTTGTGTCAGATTTGACCTTCAAATCGAATGACGCCCTAATCGATGATGCGTGAAGATTGCCGATTTAGCTGTGTTTTAATGACATTGTAGCCTAGATAGAAGCATACTCACTACATGTCGTACATGAGAGTATGTAGGCTAGGTGCTGAGTGGCTTTGTGTCTGTGTGTGAGGCCGTCTCTGTGAGAGTAAGTGTGTGGGTGTGAAGTGATATAAAGTAAAGCACCTTGTAATGTTCCATATGACCGTTATCGTTGCACACACTTCGCCCGAATCACTGCTATCTATTATCTCTTGTTAGTTTATGCAGCAGATAACGAATATACTAATGACTGTTCATTTGATCATGATGCAGCGTAAAATACATTATATCAGCGCCCTCCAGCTCTCAAAACCGTGAAGTTTCAAGGATACCGTTCCGGGAGCTCTCCATTGTGTTGAGAGTCCGTACATACAGCCAATCCGTCTAGTGAATTCAATGTTAACGTTTAGAGAGCTGTCCATGGAGCTGAAAAGTATTACCCAGCCACTTCGGCCAGCGGTAAACAGTGCTAGTTCTGATTTCAGCGTAGCCTTACCAACCACATTCCTTGCTGTTTCTTTCGCCCCTAAGCAGTATTGTACAGGACTATAGAAGCTATTCACTGCAAGAATGTTGATGACACAGAAGCAAATTAAATATCCCTAAAATGTGTTCTCAATCCAACAGAGCCAACGCATTCCAGTGCGGTCAGAATTGCAGGCAGCTCTGGCAACCACCAAGCACAAATTTCGTAAATGACACCAATTAGGCCTAAACATGTTTTAGTGTTACTCTATTTTGTACATCATTGAGACACTGCATGAAATATGTTGCATTGATAACGTAAATATGCTATACAAAACACACATTAACATACTAATGCATTATTGGTTAGAATGGAAAACATTCTCATTCGTGCACAAATCGGCTATATTTAATCAAATGAATGTCAAATTTTAGATTGCATATGTTGGCACAACGATGGCGTTGCAGGCTATTATCGGTAGGGCATGTCGGTAATGTCGGTAATTCTTCAACTAATAAAAATGCAGCAACGTTCAGGGAGGGCTGTTCTCATGCGAAATTGCATCCCAAGTGGCAGAAACCGACGTTTAATTTTCGAACACATTTTAAATATGATTAATGCATGATCAATTAGCCTACCTTTTTGGTTTGAGCCCTCTCTCCGGTCCCTCAAAGTCGAAAGATCCCGCTGTCGAACGCACGGTGCCTGGCGATCAGCGTCCAACTTTGCGCTTCTGTCCTCACACAGAGGGATCCGCTCTTGCCCAGGGTGAAACTGAGGCGGCGGAGGGTTGCTCTATAGCAACGCCAGTCGGGCAGCGAAGGGAAATGTCTGAGCGCGAAAAGACGCACACCCAGACAGGAGACAAGCTTCAGGTACCGCCAACGGTCACAGGTATAGCAAACACTCACTGGAAAACACACAGGAATAACAAATCTATCATTGAAATACTGGAAAGCTACTATTATAAGGTGGTTTTAGTCAATCTCTTCGGTTTCATCTGTGCTGGGTAGCAATGCCTCTTCCCACCTCTGTTGCAATGCACAATGTCCTTGAATAACATGCTGATCACATTTATCCAATGGTCCCTGGCACGACGTTCTTTTGAAACGTGATGTTTTCCGTTCCCCAAAATATCCAAGAAATCATACAATTGTTAGAAACACACTCCAGTGAATTGAGACAGACGGTACGTTTATCCAAAAACAATCACTCGTGCATTTTGGAGAAAGATTATGCAGTAACCTTTAACTTTGTCCACAATACAAGGTGCAGGCGTGTCCAGTGTTGCTCCAAAATCCATAGCTGGGTTCCTACAACCTCCTACAAACCTATCATTTTTTTTATCCATCTATTTAAAATAAAACAATAGCCTATCAAGTGAAGGAGTATCCTTTATCAAGGAATTACAGAGCTCTCGCTTGATATACGTCTCAATGAGGTTATTGGGCGAATGACAAACGACGTTGAATGATTTACTCGACAATTCGCCCGGATGGCTTCTGTGGATCACCCCTAGGTGAGCGAGCGGGTGGGGTGAGATGCAATCTCAGCTCGGGACTTGCAGCGGCACGCCCAGTCCGATGTCCCTCTTCCTCAATCCCTCCAGCGAGTATTTTCCGCGTCGCTCTCTGTAGGCCTACTTTCTGACCAAGTAAGTAGCTTGCAGAGAGAAACTCATCTTATCCACCTCCATGTCTTCATCTGAAAACCTTGAATTTAGTTAAAAGAGGTTGCATTGGGAATGTCATGTAATAGGTTTCACTAAAACATCAGATGCAGAGAGGGAGGGAAACGGAGCTGTGCACGGGAGGGAGGGAGTGATGCACTCACTGGTGGCTATGCACTTGTGAATTTAAATGAGCTATGCACTTGTGCATTTAAATGCAATACATTCAGCTTTTTAATGTGTAGCCTAATAATGATCCCAGTCCCTTATTATTTTAAATCATGATGTTTCCTTGGTCCTTGTAGGCCCTCAATAAGACTTGATTCTGATGATTAGGCCCAGGCTATATCACTGTCAACATATATCTCTAATTGTTATTAATACCATTACATTAAGTCTGTAATATTTAATTATTGCATTATTCTATTTATAGGCCTGGCAAAGGGTATCATGTCTCACCCAGGAGAGGTTGGCACAGGAGGCTACATTATTTCCAAGGTGCAGGATTTAGTGAATAAAGTTGCAGAAAGTAGCGTAATCATGGACTAATGCAGTGCTCAAGACCAAATATGTGCAGATAGAAATACTCCTCAGATATTTTATTTCATTTCATGAAACATGGGACCAGCACTTCACATGTTGCGTTATATATATATATATACAATGAACCAAATTATAAACGCAACACGTGAAGTGCTGTTTCATGAGCTGAAATAAAAGATCTGGGGAGTATTTCTGTCTGTAATAAAGCCTCTTTGTGGGGAAAAACAACATCTGATTGGTTTGGCCTGGCTCCCAAGTTGGTGGGCCTATGCCCTGCCTGGCCCACACATGGCTGCCTCCCTGCCCAGTCATGTGAAATCCATAGATTAAGGCCTAATTACTTTTTTTCAATTGACTGATTTCCTTATATGAACTGTATCTCAGCAAAATATTTGAAATTGTGAAATTGTTGCATGTTGCATTTATATTTTTGTTCAGTGTCTATTTGTTATTATACATTTTCTTAATAAGAAAAGACACATAGGCATAGTGTCACTTTGCACTTAAGAAGTAGTAAGAATAAATTGACTTAAGTCATCCCAAACTTGACATAACATAGCCGAACATATACATGTCTGTTTCCGTACTTCTCATCAGAAGAGAGAAACCAATTGACTTAAAGGCCCAGTGCAGTCAAAAACTAGATTTGCCTTTGTTTTATAAAGATTTCCACACTGTGTGGTTGGACTAATACTCTGAAAATATGGTAATGCACTTTTATTGTATGAGCTATTTAAAAAGACTGCCTGAAATTTCACCCTGTTTTGGTGGAATGGAGTTTTGGCCTGCCTGGTGACATCACCAGGCGATAAATTAGTTAATAGATCAATACAAACAAAAGTTCCAAACCTCTCTGCCAATAACAAACAGCTAGTTTTAAGTTTTCCCATCTCAACTCAGACCACTCCCAGACAGTCCTAGAAACATTCTTGCTGGAGGAATTGCTCTTTTGACCATTTTAAATAAAATCAATCAGGGTAAGGTATTTTTTTTTGTTACCCAGAAATTATTTGATAGTGAGATAGAAACAGCTGCATTGGACTTTTAAATAGCCTCTGTGTCAGGAAGCCCTCGTTAGCGGAATATGCTATCCCCACATATAAACAGCTGGCGTCAGATAAGAATGTTATCACCACTTGTCCTTTACATGTTGACACAAATCAACTGAATACATGCATTTGTGCCTGACAAATGGAAACAAGCAAGTATCAGGAAATAAAAACATGACAATAAACATTATTGTGTGAATTAACAACTCGTCTCAAAAGTAACCCCCCCCCCCGACCCCGCCCCTTGCTGCATCGACAATGAATATGCTCATTCCCAATTTATCTTCTTAATCCTCAATTAACATATAAAAAAAATCCCCATTATATCCGGCTGTTTAAGCTACAAATATATTTTTTGTCGTTGTTGTTGCATGGGCTGCATATCAATTCACCGAATCCACCTATGTCGGCCTTCTGTATCTGTGGTGGAAAGTGGCAGAGCTACAGCGTTATTTGTCAGACCCTGAGACATTCCAAAAATCTGTCTTCTCACGAAAATATCTGTAGTGTCAGAACAGACTAATATGAACAACGGCACCAGTTTCCAAAAGGAATGGAAGTATAGAAGTAGTTTTGTGCCAACAAAATATACAGTATCTCCTAAATATAGGATAGACACTTCAAAACCATATTCCTTATGATTTATTTTTTGACCGTCTGTTTCATCATTTATAAATGTGTTATTCAATGCATTTCTATGGGCTATAGTAGTAAAGGCCAAATTCAATATTTTATCAAATATTTTCTACATAGCAACATCATAACCAATTCCTCAAAATAGTAACTTGCTTAATTAAAACAGTCAGAATTAATCCAAGATAAATCAAGAAATATCTAATTAATTTAGACGTTTTTGCAGAGGAGGTCAGTTACACAATTGTATATCTAGCTAAGGCGTTTGGTGCAGTATTTCTCAAGTAAAAACATTTGTATGAAAAAACGAATCAGTGTGGAAAAGTCTGGTTGTGTGCTCAGTACTGATTTCTGAGAACAATAACATGTCTACAACTCCATCATCTGCAAGCTGTGAAACTATTGTAAAATAAAGCAACAAGCTACACGCTGTTCATCTCTGCCCAAATCACTTGCTGGCTGGCTCAATTCCAACTCAATGTTTGTCAATGAAGCTAGCAAGTAGTAGCTAGAAGGCACATTGAGCAGCCAGGCCACAACCAGCTTATCAAGTCACTGGCGAGTAGCAGCATTTCGTTTTTTACAACTTTCTCACTATCTGTTACAAGAGTGTGCATCTGTCTGGCAGTGTTTCATAGGGAATCATGTTACAAAACAGGCTGTGAGGCGACACAAGATGCTCGTGAATGGCTTTGGAATATTGACAAGTTGCAGTTGGGACACAAGTGCACTCTGATCATCTCAATTCTAATTTTGCCCAAAAAAGAGTCAGACTCGAGTGATAGACAATATTAAACACATCAGCAAGTGGTCACTCCATAAAGTGCTTAGGGCCAAGAGTTATTTCAATATAACATGTAAACATGTCTGAAGCGCTGCGTAATGGGCAGGTCTGTCTCCATAGAGCTCTATTAAATTACTTCTAAATTATTTCTAAAACTGTCTGGCTAGCTAGCTAACAAACATAACAGTGCATGTAAATTCTTCAAATTCATTGTTTTCAGTTTTGGGAGTATTGAACTAACTACAGTACATGTAGTTCAACTAGTAATTTAATTACATGTTGCCGTTGCTTGGTGGTTGAACTAAATTCAAATCTTGGTAGTGTTTTCAGTAGGTAATAAAACATTTTATTTCTTTTTTGCCTTGTAGTGGTGTAGCTAAGTACTGGAACTACATACTACTTTTCAGCAAAAATAAAATATGGGTGAAGTAGGCAAGAATTTCCTTTCTTTTTCACCATCAGACCTGCCTAATTCTCACTAGGAAACACTTTTTGTGTTCCTAATTCTCACTATTTGTGTTTAATAGGCTAAATCACACATTCTGTTAACATCTGACTAGAAAAAAATCTGTTCTTGCAATATGTAGTTTGACCTTTTAGAGTTAGACATGATAACTTTTCACAAAGTAGTTTGTAATGAACTATTTTTCCTAAGTATCTTCAGTTAAAGCTGGAATATGTAACTTTTTGGTTGACCTGCCAAAATTCACATAGAAATGTGAGTTATAGATCTGCCATTCTCATTGAAAGCAAATCTAAAAAGCTTTAGATCTGTTCTATGTGCACTATTTCGATGCTTCCCGTTTTTTTGCATCTTTTACTTTCGGTTTTGTACACCAGGTTCAAACAGCTGAAAATACAATATTTTTGGTTATGGAAAATATATTTCACAGCAGTTTAGATGGTACAATGATTCTCTACAACAGGGTGTCAAACTCATTCCACGGACGGCCGAGAGTCTTAGGGTTTTTGTTTTTTTCTTTCAATTAAGACCTAGACAACCAGGTGAGGGGAGATCCTTACTAATTAGTGACATCAATTCATCTATCAAGTACAAGAGTGAAGCGAAAACCTGCAGACACTCGGCCCTCCGTGGAATGAGTTTGACACGTGCTCTACACTGTACTTTCTTGTTTTGTCATATAAACTGAAATTAGGCCAACTATTAGAATTTTACCAACCAGAAAATAGGGGAGCGATTTCTGCATAGTACATCTTTAAGTAAACTGTATATTTCTTAAGGGTAGTTTAGTGTAGCTTAACTTCTTCCAGGGTGAAGTAATTGGTAGCTTGCTAAAATACAGTATATTTTCAGAATTGCTTCCCCAACACTGATTGTTTTAAACAATATCTTATCACAGCCCTGGCAAACAATGGTTAATAACCAACTACCTGAGCAAAATGGCTGGCCTTTTATCCCATCTACGTCTGTCTCACTGTCTGGAGGTTCTGGCTGCTATGATTGGATAGAGCGAGCTTAGTTCATAAAGAGCAATCAGCACAGCTGCTTCTCTCATATTAGTGGGCACTGGGCAAGTGGACATGAACGTAATCCATACCCAACTCTCCAGTAGGCTAAGTCGTGACAAACTCACTTACAAATGCAGTTTTGGAAGAGAGTGACTTTATGACCAAAATTATCCTATTTACACTTTGTAGTACATTTTGAAACTAAAATTCATGTTTCTGACTCATATCGATGCAGTAGAAGTTGAAGTTGGTTCTAAGGTAACCTAGGCAGCGATACACTATGCACTGGGCACAGATGTCAATTCGACGTCTATTCCATGTTGGTTCAAAGTGTCACGACATCCGCCGAATTCGGTTCCTCTCCTTGTTCGGGCGACGTTCGGCGGGCGACGTTCGGCGGTCGACGTCACCGGTTTTCTAGCCATCGCCGATCCACCTTTCATTTTCCATTTGTTTTGTCTTGTTTTCCCACACACCTGGTTTACATTTCCCTCATTACTTGTCGTGTATTTAACCCTCTGTTCCCCCCATGTCTGTGTGTGAAATTGTTTATTGTTTCGTGAATGCGCACGTTAGACTGGTTGCACTGGGTTATGTTACCCGCATAGTGTTTAGTGTTCTTAGTGCCGTGTGTTTTTGTTCGCCTAAATAAAAGGCTCCGTTTGCTACCCAAATTCTGCTCTGCTGCGCCTGACTCCCTTACAGCCAGTTACGCATACCTAACACAAAGTCATTTCATTGAAACAACGTTGATTCAACTAGTGTGTGCCCAGTAAGTATTGGCTGCCTATGTTAGTTCTAAGGGGCAGTTGACCTTTAAAATCTGATTTTAAATCTAACCTTAACCCTAACTTTAACCACCGGCTAGACTTATGCCTAAACCTAACCTTAAATTAAGACCAAAAAGCTAATTTTTGTTTTCATGAATTTGGACTTTGTGGCTGTGGTAAATAGTAACAACCCCTCTCCCTCGCGGCAAGGCCTCCCTGGACCCCTGGAGAACAAGGAAGTGAAACACTGTGGTAGATAGCATTTGCTATGAAGACTGTTCTACATTTACATTTTAGTCAGTTAGCAGACGCTCTTATCCAGAGCGACTTACAGTAGTGTCAGACTCGAGTGATAGACAACCCCCTTATTGTTTAGTCTGGCCCCTAAGACTAAGCTTGATCCTGGTACTTCGTAGCACAGAAACACCAATTAATTCTATGGCATGAATCAATTGTCAACTCCAGATACTCCCATCTCAACTAAAACCCCTTCTTGACCACACGCCTGGACAAGCTCACTCAGGGGAGTGAGCCTCTAGGTCATACACTACCCCAGGATAGGTGCTACATCAGAGATGACATACAATGGTTCCAGACACTACCCCACACATCTTTTCTCAGACCTTATCTCCCCAGAGGAGGGAGTGACTGGCGCACAGACATTGTGGAGACAAGTGGTTCCCCATTAATCACGCCATCCCTTCACATGGTTTAGAATAGGTAAAGACACATTCACATATGAAGATAATGTTCTCTTCTCATTCTGATATTCCGCATAGCACCAGAGACATGTGAAAGACAAGCCTGACTTCTCCCCTCTCTGGGCCCCAGGTGACTGAGCCCCAGCTGAGGGAGGAAGTGCAACTGCCAACACCAGAGTCCAAAGGGATACATTCTAATAACAAGCAGATAAGACATCTTAATTATCTATGTTGCCTAACTAATTCTGATTCTTCAGGCAACAACGGGTAGCCTAAAAATATAGCCTACCCTTTTTTTTGTTAGAAATAATCTCAAATTACTCAAAGGTAGGGCCGATATCGACAACAACGTTAATGTAATGATCTACAGTGGATATGGTTGAGACTGACATATTAGTAGCTGTGTTGCCAAATTGAGGCAAACAGTGTTTGCAAAATCAATGCGACATGTGGGCTAATCAACTAGGCCTACGGTAGAGTAGGCTGTCGATAGTGGGTGCTAGATATGCACTATCGTCTACAATTGATGTGCATTCCCAGTAATACACTCGTGTCCCCCGTGGACCGGCTCATACATGAAGCATCCTCCATTCAGGCTGCAAGGCATCATTTCCCTCCTTAGCCATTTTTAATGGCGAGCCGGCAAATATAAAAACTGGAGACATTTATTTTATCTTAACCCTCCTGCTGTGTTCCGGTGGAATTGGACCGATTTACAAGTTTTCTCTCTGAAAAATGTTGTTCATTTAATCTGATTGTCATAAGGTTCCATGACTTTGTCCACACAGGGCATCTGAACACACAAAATACATTTTGAAGATTTTCATTAAATTGTGGGTGTTTTATTTAAATTTTGTACACCTGTGGTGTTCCCGGTCAAAAATGACCGGTCATTAGAAATTAATGGGTGAGACTACAATTAGTGTATAAAATTGAGTTCAGGCACATGCCCATTCATCAGATGGACACACTTCCTCTCCCAGACCCGCACATGCATGTGCGTTTGAGCACACACCTCACTCCCCTTCTTGGCTTCCATGGCAACCCCCACAGGAACCTTTCCACAGTATAATCTTTCCCCCAAGGGAACCACACCTCTTGGCATTCTCACAAACAATCACAACATTGTTTCAATAATATATAGAACTTTTCTTGCTGCTCTGGTATATAAAGCTTTTTTGAGGCCTTGCTCTCAATTCATTCTGTGGCAGCACGATGACCAAACAATAAACTGTATGTGAGGCTCTTGATCATATCTTTGATCATTACACTGGTGAGGAGGAGAGAGTCCTTGTTAACTTTGACACAAAGTAGTCTGTGATAAATAGCACAATATGTTTCATCTGAGTATTTGTTATAGTAAAAATAATCTATGCATTATCCTTTTTTTACTCATAATGAGTTGTATGAGCTCAGGTCAATGAGGCCTACAGGCCATAAATAGCAAATAGAAGTTCAAAACTTGTAATGTTCACAAGAACTTAAGTTGAGAAAAAGATCTAACACAACATTAGGTGATAATATATGGATTTATAATCAGCTATAATGGGGGCGGTCATTTTGGACCGGGAACACAGCATTAATTAACATGAAACAAACACAACAGGAGGGTTAATAAAACAACATTTTCCACCGTCATTTCCATATAACTTAGGATGTTGCACACCGCGTTCAGCCAAGGGTGAGCGACATCCTAAATTGTCAGAAAATCCCAAAATGGTGGTGAAAAATTGTGTTTTATTAAGACAGAACACTTATTTTAGTTAAGGAGGACAATCATACCTTTTCAGCCTGAATGGAGGATGATTTATGTACTGTACAAGCCGGTCCACAGGGAACAAGTGTGTATTACCAGGAATGCACATCAATCCTAGACGAAAGTGCAGATCTAGCGCTCCAGCACCCCCTTTGGTTGCCTAGGCTAGGCCTAGACATAAGCAGCAACAAACGCTACAAACTAAACAGCATGTTTTAAGTGTGGGGGGTAAAGTACCCTATAGTAGCCTAGGGCCAACATTTTAATAGTGGATGTCTGACAGTCTTTAGCAACGTGAGAGAGGTTGTCGCCTATGTAGGGGAAATCACGCGCTATCACAACACCTACCTCATCTACAGGCTAAATGCTCTATACATACTGTAGCCTGCTGTGTTGAGTGCCTTACTGCTCCATGTAGGAATGTACAGTAGAGTGAGAATAGATTCTATACATAGACTGCCTATCATGTAGACCCACAGTACTATTGGTTAACTAATGTTAAATAACATCACTTAGAGGGGTTAATTATACACAATTTTAATCTCCCAGTTGATACCCCATTAGCTAGCCCTCCATTGGGTTAATATAGTATATGTCATGTCCTGACCATAGTAAGATGTGATTTTCTATGGTAGAGTAGGTCAGGGTGTGACGGGGTGTTCTGTGTTTTCTATTTCTATGTTTTAGTTCTAGTTTTTCTATTTCTATGTTTGGTGTTTTTTGGGTTGATCTCCAATTGGAGGCAGCTGGTCATATTTAAGTAGGGGTTTTTCTTCCTGGGTTTTTTGGGGGATTATCTTTTGAGTAGGTTTTGTTTCTCTCACGGTTTGTTGTTTTGTAAATTCAGTTATTTATGTTTTGCAAAGTTTCACGGATTTAATAAAATGTGGAACTATAACTACGCTGCACTTTGGTCCGATCCTTTCGACAGCTGTGACAGTATAATGAACTTGTATGGCTTTGAATTGAAACACTATTTAGGTTGAAGTTCTCATTATTTATTAGGCTGGCTGATGGCAGAATATCACCTCACGTAGGAACACAGCAAAACTGAAATATGGTTCTACACAATTGTGGAGAATAAACTACAGTGGGAAGCACAGCTGTAACCTCATCCATTTTGTATTTAACTTTTCTCTCGATTCCTCTTCTGGAAATGAAGCAGCCAGACACACTTAACGTTTCAAAACCAATCCTTTAAAGAAGTGCCAAGGATCAGCGCGATAGAGAAAGTATTACAGTAAAGATGATGGTTAATTATGCAGTCCGCAGATACGGTTCACTAATCTCCTCTCCCTTTCTCTGAATGTCAGGGTGTACACACAGTATCAGCACATGAATGGGAGCACATTCGCCTGGGAAATCTCATGTGTCTGTATGACTGGGGTAGCCAGTGTTCACTTTCTAAGTGAAATCTGACATGAGAGAGGGTAAGGGTGAGTAACAGAGCCAAAACCAAACTGCTGACAAGGTTGAATGTGTCAACTCCCCAATATTTACACCCAGCCATGTTGAAACAAAGCTGACTTAGTACATTGACTAGGCCTTCTGACTAGCCTGATACTTTCTGTGTTTTATATATAAACTCAGCAAAAAAGAAATGTCCTCTCACTGTCAACTGCATTTATTTTCAGCAAACTTAACATGTGTAAATATTTGTATGAACATAACAAGATTCAACAACTGAGACATAAACTGAACAAGTTCCACAGACATGTGACTAACAGAAATTGAATAATGTGTCCCTGAACAAAGGGGTGGTCAAAATCAAAAGTAACATTCAGAATTTGGTGTGGCCACCAGCTGCATTAAGCAGGGAGCAGGGACCCTGAGCAGGGACCCTGGGCATCTTTCTTTTGGTGTTTTTCAGAGTCAGTAGAAAGGCCTCTTTAGTGTCCTAAGTTTTCATAATTGTGACCTTAATTTCCTACCATCTGTAAGCTGTTAGTGTCTTAACGACCGTTCCAGAGGTGCACGTTCATTAATTGTTGATGGTTCATTGAACACGCATGGGAAACAGTGTTTAAACCCTTTACAATGAAGATCTGTTAAGTTATTTGGATTTTTCCGAATTATCTTTGAAAGACAGGGTCCTGAAAAAGGGCTGTTTCTTTTTTTTGCTGAGTTTAGTACAAGTCAAATGTTTCGACACACGTACTCATCAAGGGTTTTTCTTTATTTTTACTATTTTCTACATTATAGAATAATAGTGAAGACATCAATACTATGAAATAACACATATGGAATCATGTAGTAACCAATTTTTTTTTAAACAAACCAAATGTATTTTCTATTTGAGATTCTTCAAAGCAGCCACGCATTTCCTTTATTACAGCTTTGCACACTCTTGGCATTCTCTCAACCAGCTTCATGAGGTAGCCACCTGGAATGCATTTCAATGAACAGGTGTGCATTTTCAAAAGTTAAATTGTTGTGACGATATTGTGTAGAGGTAGGTGAAGGAGTCAAGTGCAGGAGAGCAGAGATGTCCGAGATGCGTATTTAATAGGCAAGTTCCATAAACATACAGGTCAGGTACCATACCAAAACAAACGCTCTTAACAACAGAGAAAACCAGTTACTCACGAAAGGAGGGAAACAAAAAACAACGCTCCTAAACTTATACACACTATGCATAATACGTGAGAACCAATAAGGCACAACCTTAGCGAACAACATCACAAGAACAATCCCGCACAAACCTAGGCAGGCAAACAGGGGTATTTATACAAACAGAAATGAAGGCAAATGAAAAACAGGTGTGAAAGAACCACAGACAAAACAAAGGAAAAAGGGATCGGTGATGACCAGTAGGCCGGCGACGCCGAGCGCCGTCCGAACAGGGAGAGGAACCACCTTCGGTGGAAGTCGTGACAATTGTGGAATTTCTTTCCTTCTTAATGCGTTTGGGACAATCAGTTGTGTTGTGACATGGTAGGGGTGGTATACAGAAGATAGCCCTATTTGGTAAAAGACCATGTCCATATTATGGCAAGAACAGCTCAAATAAGCAAAGAGAAATGATAGTCCATTATTACTTTAAGACATGGTCATTCAATCTGGAACATTTTCTTCAAGTGCAGTTGCAAAAACCACCAAGCGCTATGATGAAACTGGCTCATGAGGACCACCACATGAAAGGAAGACCCAGAGTTACCTCCACTGCAGAGGATAAGTTCATTAGATTTACCAGCCTCAGAAATTGCAGCACAAATAAATGCTTCATAGAGTTCAAATAACAGACACATCTCAACATCAACTGTTCAGAGGAGACTGCGATAATCAGGCCAGCCCCCGTGTCTTTGTGAGACACAGAGTAGGTGAACGGATGATCTCCACATGTGGTTCCCATCGTGAATCATGGAGGAGGAGGTGTGATGGTGCTTTGCTGGTGACACACTCTGTGATTAATTTAGAATTCAAGGCACACTTAACAAGCATTCTGCAGTGATACGCCATCCCATCTTGTTTGCACTTAGTGGGACTATTATTTGTTTTTTAACAGGACAATGACCCAACACACCTCCAGGCTGTGTAAGGGCTATTTGACCAAGAAGGAGAGTTATGGAGTGCTGCTTCAGATGACCTGGCCTTCGAAATCACCCGACCTCAACCCAATTGTGATGATTTGGGATGAGTTGGACCGCAGAGTGAAGGAAAAGCAGCCAACAAGTGCTCCGCATATGTGGGAACTCCTTCAAGACTGTTGGAAAAGCATTCCAGGTGAAGCTGGTTGAGAGAATGTCAAGCGTGTGCAAAGCTGTCATCAAGGCAAGGTTGGCTACTTTGAAGAATCTTAAATATAAAATATGTTTTGATTTGTTTAACACTTTTTTGGTCACTACATGATTCCACATGTGTTATTTCATAGTTTTGATGTCTTCACTATTATTCTACAATGTAGAAAATAGTAAAAAAAAGAAAGAAAAACTCTTGAATGAGTAGATGTGTCCAAACTTTTGACTGGTAGTGTATATTTCGAAACCCAATTGCCCACATGCCTGAGTGGGTTTTCTCTTCATAGCCACAGCAAAATTGAGTCCGTATTTTAAAGGACCCACACTCTCACGAGGTGAGATGAGGGTGAACAAAATAAGAGTGAGACTGAGAGGGACCATGGCTCACTTTGCTGTGACAAGGCAGAGTTAAGAGTTTTTTTCAGAGGTTAAATGGAGGTTAGCAGAAAGCTGATACCTCCTCAGCTGAAAGCGTCTGTTGCTCCGTGCCTGAATATTTGTGCCAAGTGACTTTCCTTGGCCTTACAGATGGAGGGAGGGCTGGTTGGTAATGGGCCCAGTCCACTTGTGGTTTGTCTCCTCCTGAATGGGTCGGACAGGGTCCACTGACGAGGGGAAGTAGGCCTAGTCAAGTCAGCACCACTAACCACTGACTGGTGCCAATATTTTGGTGACGTCTTAGATGGTATCTACTATCATGCCGTAGACATGCCACTCTGTCATGCCACACTGTGAATGGATGAGTGTGGCCTAGTTCTATTGTGCCGATGGAGGATGTATGGTTGGCGAGGCCAAGTTGCAGAGTAATGCAGGAGCAATATCAAATATTTTA
The DNA here is from genome assembly GCF_965601325.2 of Salmo salar. Classification (NCBI taxonomy): domain Eukaryota; kingdom Metazoa; phylum Chordata; class Actinopteri; order Salmoniformes; family Salmonidae; genus Salmo; species Salmo salar. Next base: position 50,380,746 of record NC_138310.1, on the reverse strand, counting down.
GCTCTATTGTCCTTTGTATATGAAGTTCAATAATTGGTTCTGGTTTCCCAATATATTTTACCTTTAACCTATCAATACTTACTAAGCATTGAGTGATGTTAGTGGAAGCATATAATCTTTATTCAGAGTTATGCTCTTTCTTTGGCTCCAAATTAAATAACTTATAGAGCATATACAATGTGACAAGGCTTTGTAAGAACACTCTTGGTTAATTTAACTCAGGGTTATTTTGTTTTGTCTCAGCACATATATTCAATACTGGTGCAGGAGTTTTCTAGTCCCACTGGAGTATTGTTGCATACATTTCTGTGAATTATTAGTATAATATGGAATTATGACCTTAGCTATCAGCATTTGTGAGAGTCTCATGCATTACAATGATACACCTGAAATATTTAGAATACTAAGGTACGGAGCCACAAAGTCAGCTTTATCTACAGAAGTGGAGGCTCCTCAGAGGAGGAAGGGGAGGACCATCCTCCTCAGTGCCTTTCATAAAAATAGAAATAGTGAAACATTAAAAAAGTGCTACTTTTTAGATAAAACTATACTAAATATATTTACGTCACCAAATAATTCATAAAAACACTGTTTTGCTATGAAGGTCTACAGTAGCCTCAACAGCACTCGTAGGGTAGCACCATGGTGAGCCAGAGGACAGATAGTTTCCATCCTCCTCTGGTTACATTGACTTTAATACAAAACCTAGGTGGCTTACGGTTCTCACCCCCTTCCATAAACCTCCGGAGGTCGTCATCCAACCTATCAGAGCTCTTACAGCATGAACTGACATGTTGTCCACCCAATCAAAGGATCAGAGAATTAATCTAGTACTGAAAGCACAAGCTGCAGCTAGCTAGCACTGCAGTGCATTACTTATGGTGAGTAGTTGACCCAAAGCGAGAGAAAGACAATAGTTTAACAGTTTTGAACAAATTCATGTATTCAAAAATGAAGGAGAAGCAAGAGAGAGAGGGAGCTATATTTCTCATTTCACTTACTTAGCTAGCGAATACAGCTAGCTAGTTCAGCCACCTCAAACACCTGACTCAAACAGGGAGGAATGCTATGTTAGCTAGCTGGCTATGGCTTTTGGTTTTATACATTTATTGCCACCGGGGCCCGCCGGTGTAACTGCTAAACTCCTTTCTGACTGTACACTGTACTGCTTGATTGTAGCGGGTTTAGTAATGTGTTAGTTTTAGTAGCTATGTTGACTATGACGTTAGCTAATATGGTGACAATGATGTAGGCAGTGTGCAGCCGTTAGGGGTTATGATATGAAGGCTTGGCTTGGAAAGGTATTTTTCACCCAGTCACAGACAGCTGATGTGTTGTGCACTGAAGTCCACAAGCTAAGGAAAAAGGTGAGAGGAGGAGAGCGCTTAGATGCGAGAAGGAATACAACAAGAAAAGTGATCATGCTGTGTGTATGTGGCTGCTATAAAAGTGAACTTTGTTTGCATGTGATCAGGGATGTGTTCATTCCGCTGATTCTGTTGAAAAACGTTTCTTAAACGGAAGCAAACGGAACGAAACGGGGATAAACATAACTGTGTTTTTCCAATTGAAACTCTCGTTTGTAACTGTGGGACTAATGATAACACCCTAGATCAGCTAGATGCAGGCAAGAGTGCGCAAGGCGGTACTGAATGGGTCACTATCTGTCACCTTGATTACTCACATTTTTCTCTCGACCTGTGCACCTACGTTGTAAGCGTTCATCCATAGTCTATGTTGTAGCAACCTCAAGATGGGTGTAGGGAAAATGTGAGTATCATGTAGCAGCCTAAACCTACCAATGTTACATTGAGCTGGGTGAACGGAATATGAATGACAGTCATCCAATGTGGTGTAATATAAATAATTATCGTCCTCCCTCATCTTAAACGGACCCGACTGCCACTGATCTACAGTATTGGTTTCTGTTTGAGAGACCTCAGAGTCATATCTCTGAGTGCAACCAGACACTCATACCTTAGAGGCAAACTGCACGCCAATCAAATTCTATGTTCCCAATCTAATAATGCTGCGTCTGTGGCATGTGGGCCAGAGGCTCTGGCTGATTCAGTATAAAGGCCCACGCTTTGCAGCAGCCACAGAGGATGGTGAGAGGCTTAGCTGCTCTGATGGCAGTGGGCAGCCTCTCTGACCCAGAGGATCCAGGACGATTGGATGTGCTCTTGCTGTTAGGCCTTAGCCACTGGAGTGGAGAGAGGGAGTAGGGGATTTATTGGAGAGAGAGAGAGAGTTAAGGCTTGGAGTCAGGACTGAAGGTCGGCTTGGATCGAAAACTGATACTGCGCCCGAAAACTGATATGCCCCTTTGGTAATCTTCAGTTGTTTTGCAATGCCTTTTAACTGGGAATAGGCCACACCTTTACATTTTCTCGCAGGCCGTGTGCATACTGTACACACACACACACACACACACACACACACACACACACACACACACACACACACACACACACACACACACCGCAGGCACACACACACACACACGGACACACACATGCAGACACACAGCACTCTCATATCGCTTCAGAATTCCTGCTTTAATTCATCGTGCACCAATACACATTTATCCAAGTTCTGTGTTTTACTAACTCCTTGGAATAATTGCTTGTTTGAAGGCAAAAGTTGTGTTTTCAAAGATAATGTCATTACAGAGCCACAATATGTCTCATTATAGAAGGCAATGTTGTTACACTGAGTGGTTTTAATTAAAGCAAGACTAGAATGCTCTTCTGCAGCTCGCTGCTGTTTGTCAGTGACACAGAGAGGCATTTGTCTAAACTCTAAATGCTTTTGTCAGGCAGGGCTGGCCTGTCACTGATGCAACTGGAAAAAAGGGAGCTTCTCAGAGAAGAGGGATACTGATGGGGATGAGTGCTCCAGTGAAACTGTTTTTACAGTGAGCAACTGTTTCTTTACTGTAGATGCACAGCCGAGTGGTTGGATAGCCCAACCCAGAGTCATATGCACTGAGTGTACAGAAAATTAGGAATACCTGCTTTTTCCATGACATAGACTGACCAGGTGAATCCAGGTGAAAGTTAAGATCCCTTATTGATGTCACTTATTAAATCCACTGCAAATCAGTGTAGATGAAGGGCAGGAGACAGGATAAAGAAGTATTTTTCAGCCTTGAGACATGGATTTTGATGCTGTCTCTAACTCTGAATGATCGGCTATGAAAAGCCAACTGACATTTACTCCTGAGGTGCTGACCTGTTGCACCCTCTACAACCATTGTGATTATTATTATCTGACCCTAAAGGTAATCTATGAACGTTTGAACATATTCGCCATGTTCTGTTATAATCTCCACCCGGCACAGCCAGAAGAGGACTGGCCACCCCTCAGAGCCTGGTTCCTCTCTAGGTTTCTTCCTAGGTTCTGGCCTGTCTAGAAAGTTTTTCCTAACCACCGTGCTTCTACATCTGCATTTCTTGCTGTTTGCGGTTTTAGACTGGGTTTCTGTACAGCACTTTGTGACATCGGCTGATGTTAAAAGGGCTTTATAAATACATTTGATTGAGTGATTGTATATGTGTGCCATTCAGATGGTGGGCAAGACAAAAGATTTAAGTGCCTTTGAACGGGGTATGATATGCCAGGCACACACAGGTTTGTGTCAAGAACTGCAACGCTGCTGAGTTTTTCATGATCAACAGATACCCGTGTGTATCAAGAATGGTCCACCACCCAAAGGAGATCCAGCCAACTTGACACAACTGGGGGAAGCATTGGGGTCAACATGGTCAACGCAATATTAGGAAGTTTCTGTCTGAACGGTCCGAGAGCGGCACTTTCTCCTCCATAGCCGTTGCTAGTTGATAAATGATCCTTCCGCATTGTGCTGTTTATTTTGGATCATTTTTAAAACCTATGAAGATGTCCAGTGACAGCAGATATACAATTTGTTGACACCATAACACAGTACAGACTTGGATACACATTATCCTCAATGCTAATCAGTAAAAACATCTGTTAAATTCGCTGCTCTGTTTTGATTGTTTACAGCGGGTAATTTCGCAGGGAATTGTCAGAGGAGCTCTCGTATTGTTATATCACCCAAATATAGAGAATAAAGGCACCAACATGGCATCCATTCCAAAACCTGGCTGAAATCTCTATATATTTGGCTCTGGCCCAACCCTGCTCTACACTGCCTCACAGCTTCTATTCTCACAGATCCACAGGCATAGTCACCAGTGTCTCCAGACTTGCTACTTTGCCTGACACTGTACACTTTTTTAGTTTAACTTGCATAGACCACGTGACGGAGTCCAGCAACAGCAGCATATCTGGGGTACGGTGTAGAAGATGACGAAAGACCAACAGAAGTGTCGAACCTTTGAGTGAGAGAGTGAGTCAAATATACAGTTGAATTCGGAAGGTTACATACACTTAGGTTGGAGTCATTTAAACTTGTTTTTCAACCCCTCCACAAATTTCTTGTTAACAAACTATAGTTTTGGCAAGTCGGTTAGCACATCTACTTTGTACGTGACATAAGTAATTTTTCCAACACTTGTTTACAGGCACATTATTTCACTTATAATTGTCATTTTCTATAGTAGAGTAGGTCAGGGCGTGACAGAGGGTGTTTTGGGTGGTTTTCTATTTCTATGTTTAAGTTCTAGTTTTTCTATTTCTATGTTGTTTTTTGGAGGGTACTAAGTGAGTGTATGTAAACTTCTGACCCATTGTTTTTCACCAAACTTTTAACCTAAACCCAATGACATGGTGATATTTGTTGTTGATTTCAAGTTGAATTCACATTAGTTGACAACTCAACCAAATGTAAATCAAAAACTAGATGTTGAACTGACGTATGTGCCCAGTGGGAAGGCTTTCTGACTGTCTAACGAAGAACTAACTTCCTTTGAATGTGATTTTAATAAACAGAACTTTGTCATTATGTGTCAGTTATGGTGTTGGTAGTGATATATATATATATATATATATAGATAGATAGATAGATAGATAGATAGATAGATAGATAGATAGATAGATAGATAGATAGATAGATAGATAGATAGATAGATAGATAGATAGATAGATGAAAGTTATGGGAGGTGCTGGGAGATGTACATTACAGTTTGTTGCATCATGGTAGAAGGGACACATCTTAGCGCCTTACTTCAGCACTACTAAAAATTGCATTGATGTATATTAGAGTGGCAGTTGTCCACGGGACAGTGTCGTAGATTCCCCTTGTAGTGTAAAGAGTGAGGAATTGTGAACTTGGCAGCCATTTGCCTCTGTGCTCAATAAATGTTGTATGTGGCACTAATGTGCCATAGACTCAGCAAAAATGAAGGACATATGGGGAAACCATGTATAGCGTTCTGGCAAGACGGGCATTTCATCTTGATAAACGAGAGCCTCGATGGCTTCTCAAATTGATTCAGCATGTTAAAGATGAAACCTCATTTAAATATGTGAGCAGTGGGAGGTGGGTGATTAATGATGCATCAATAGCGGCCCACCTGACCTGAAAATTGCGGTACATGCTTTACCCATCTGGCTTAGCTATTGATTAAGCTGGAGCTGGACATGGGCCAGGAATGAGGAGTCATGTTCAACTTTAGAAGAATCATCAACTATTAAAGCCTCCGTAAAATCCAAGGTGGCCTATTAGTCTAGTTTGGCAGCAATGATTGTGAAACAGCTTTGGGGTGAATAAGACCATGAGCACAGGTCAGAGAAAATTAGGAGAGTGGCTAAAGTGAGAGATCAATGAACGATGCAAACCTTTCTTTATTAAAACATCAAATCCTACACACAGAGATGAGAACGTCGTAGACATCAATTTTCAACAAACTAGCTTTGAAATGTAGACCTCATTAGCAGAAGAGCATGGTTATTCCACCAACAACAAGATTAAAATCCTCTCGCATTTCTTCATCTGCTTCGTATATCAAAGTGCTCTGATATCCCTACAAACGAGGGCCTGACTTCATTATGAACAACGAAACAAGCTCATTTTGAGTTGTTCATGCACATAAATCATTAAGAAATCCAACTCTTTGGTTGATCAACAATGCTGTCCCCAGATGGGTTCGTTACATAGTTTCTCCGCAGACCTTTGGGACTTACAGAAATTACCACTGTATAGAGGGGAAAAATGTCCACTCAATAAAATAGCCCAATGTAGAGAAATAATTTCCTCTTAAAGGAGCTACTACTTGTTCTATTCCTTCAGAATCCATCTAAGGGATCTTTAAGGTAATCTCCTCTAATAAGAATGATAAGATCTACAGTCCATACGCTCACCTTGGCCCTTATGGAGAAAAATAGAACCAAAGAAATGTCTTCAAATGAAAAGAAGAACATGTTATTTTCCATTAACAATTTCTCAATGAATGAGATACAAACTACCTGAATGGTTTTGATATTTTCTCCGTGACCCTGTAAAATATTGTTTGACAGTGGTAGAATTATTATTAAATTATTCAAGTTCACCAACTGAGGTCAAATACTGTTAGGAGAAAATGTAGCTCTTGAACAGAATTCAATACTTTAAAAAAAATAAGTTGAATGCATCCCTATTACAGTACATTATTCAAGTGAAGTAGATGGATTATTGTCTTGAATATTATTTCAGGGCATTTGGAAATATTTTTGATCAAATAAAACCCCCAGTCTGTACAAGTGAAACTTTGGTAAGTACACAGAGACACATTTTCCCTTCCTGTATTCTTTACAGCCCAGCTACAGGAAGAGGCAATCCATTAATAAACTAATAAAACAAGAGTGCCAATGAGTGTTACATTTCAGGTGAAGTCAATTTAGGCAAGGCGCAGTATATTGACACAAATAAACAGTCACAGAGAGAGCAATGCTTCCTTCCTAACATGCTGGAATGAAAATGCTGAGCAGTAAGCAAATACTTTGCTGCCTGCTGTGGCAGCGGTATAATTTGAGTTTGTGTTCCTAGTAAACCATGTTCGAGGTGACATTTTTAGGATGTCACCGCACTTAATGGGTTAGCGCTCATAATGGGAAGATTCCCTATGAAGTGGATGCAAATGTTTGTTGTTTTTAGGAAGTTAAACTTTTTTTCCTATGAACCTGCCCTCTACAGACATTTACTGTTCTTTGATTTGTACTTTTTCTCGTTAAAACCTGGGCTACAGCCACATGCCTCCATGGCTCATCTTGGGAAGAAAAACAGATACCGAAAACTAGGAGCAGAAAGATGGACATTGTTAATTTTTTAAGTCTTTGTCGGGCAGATGAACCCCAAGAGATTTCCTTCCTGTCTCATTATCTATTTTTTTTGCTGCAGTTGCTTTTGCTTTGGTCATACTCTTTAGTGATTTAAAGGGCTTAATTTAAACCAAAGCAAACATTTATGTTGCAAAACATATGCTCAGTTTCTCACAACTTCACAACAATTACCCCCCAACTTTAATGTTTATCGTTAATTACGGTTTTGGGAGAACCTCTTCAAAATTGTCATTTTGCATTCCAACAAGCAGCATTATACATGAAAAGCCACATCGCTATGGCATTGCAATGCCTGTCACTCTGATTTGGACAGCAACACTAATATGAAAAAATATGTATAATCAGAATTTTCCGTGTTTAGCCATTTTCCATTGCCATTCTCAAAGAGAGCATTGGAAGTTGTGCCAACTAACCATGACAGTCAGTCCATTACCTTTTTTATGGAGAAGATTTAGCTGTTAAGTGCAATATTGTGTTCGCCCTGTTGAGAATGAGATAAAGAAAATTATACATAAAATCGAGCACAGAGTATGCATACAGTGCCTTCGGAAAGTATTCAGACAGGTTGACTTTACTCATATTTTGTTACGTTACAGCTGTATTCTGTATTTTCCTCATCTATCTACACACAATACGCCATAATAACAAAGTGAAAACAGGTTTTTAGAAATGTTTGCAAATGTATTAAAATAAAAAAACATATTTACATAAGTATTCTATGAGACTTGAAATTGAGCTCAGGTGCATCCTGTTGCCATTGATCATCCTTGAGAGATTTCTACAACTTGATTGGAGTCCACCTGTGGTAAATTCAATTTATTGGACATGATTTAGAAAGGCACACACCTATTTATATAAGGTCCCACAGTTGACAGTGCATGTCAGAGCAAATATCAAGCCATGAGTTCGAAGGAATTGTCTGTAGAGCTCAGAGTCAGGATTGTGTCCAGGAACAGAACTGGGGAAGGGTACTACAAAATGTCTGCAGGATTGAAGGTCCCCAAGAACACAGTGGCCTCCATCATTCTTAAATGGAAGAAGTTTGGAACCACCAAGACTCTTCCTAGAGCTGGCCTCCCGGCCAAACTGAGCAATCAGGGAAGAAGGGCCTTGCTCAGGGAGGTGACCAAGAACCTGATGGTCCCTCTGACAGAGCTCCAGAGTTCCTCTGTGGAGATGGGAGAACCTTCCAGAAGGACAACCATCTCTGCAGCACTCCACCAATAAGACCTTTATGGTAGAGTGGCCAGACGGAAGCCACTCCTCAGTAAAAGGCACATGACAGCCCGCTTAAAGTTTGCACAAAGGCACCTAAAGACTAGTAGACCAAGAGAAACAAGATTCGCTGGTCTGATGAAACCAAGATTGAACTCTTTGGCCTGCATGCCAAGCGTCACGTCTGAAGCAAACCTGGCACAACATCTACTGTGAATCATGGTGGTGGCAGCATCATGCTGTGGGGCTGTTTTTCAGTGGCAGGGACAGGGAGACTAGTCAGGATCGAGGAAAAGATGAACGGAGCAAAGTACAGAGAGATCCTAGATGAAAACCTGCTCCAGAACCTTCAGGACCTCAGACTGGGGTGAAGCTTCACCTTCCAACAGGACAACTACCCTAATCACACAGCCAAGAAAATACAAAAGTGGCTTCGGGACAAGTCCCTGAATGTCCTTGAGTGGCCCAGCCAGAGCCCGGACTTGAACCCGATAAAACATTTCTGGGGATACCTGAAAATAGCTGTGTCCCGAAGCCACTCTTGCACGCTCCCCATCCAACCTGACAGCACATGAGAGGATCTGCATGGGAGAAACTCCCCAAATACAGGGGTGCCAAGCTTGTAGTGTCCTACCTGGGAAGACTCGAGGGTGTAATCTCTGCCAATGGTGCTTCAACAAAGTTTTGAGTAAAGGGTCTCAATACTTATGTAAATGTGATTTCAGTTTTTTTTTAAATACATTTGCAAAAATGTCTAAATGCCTGTTGTTGCTTTGCCATTATGGGGTATTGTGTGTAGATTGGTTAGGGAAAAAAGCAATTGAATCAATTTTAGAATAAGCTGTAACAAAATGTGGAAAAAGTCAAAGGGTCTGAATATTTTCCGAATGCACTGTATGCATTGCAGTGTATACATTTGAATAAGAACATTGCTATGCTCACTTTTGCAAATGTTTGGTTGAAAACAAGATTTTGAAACATAGCTTCATAGATTACTACCAACAGTCACAATATTTCTGTGAATAACGAACCATAGCAGGCCTACTGCTATCCTCCATAAATCCTCCTTTATCACGGTCTGTTACAACTTCCACCTGAGCCCTGCTGGCACAGGTGCTATTGACTGTTGATCTGACTGTTGTCATTCAACTCATTAATGGTCCTGTGAACTCACCTGTTTAAACCAAGGACTGGGGGCCAATTAAATCAATTCAACAACGGGTTACCTCTGCAGCTGCGTTTCACCCGCCATTGCCTACAGCAGTAATCACACTTCCAAGCACACCAGGAAGGGTTGGCATGCTCACACATGCAGATTAGCGCAAATCCATTTGCCTAAGTAATTTTCAAACTATAACAATACCACGTGATGGGTTGAGAAGTGGTGAAACCTTCAGTCTACAGCTAGCTTCAAAAGCGAAGCCCAAGGAAGTGTCTGGGTAACGGGATTAGGTCTGGAAAGGCCAACCCAATTACGTTACAAAGGAATTTCGAAAGCCAAGGCAACTCAGTTCATTTAAAATCTGAGGCCAATACTGGATACATAGTGAGAAAAGGCCTGCAGTATCAGGTTTCTGGGCTCCGATGCAATGCTGTATATTGTGTATACATAGCCACATACTCAAAGGGGTTTTCACAAAGTTTACATACTGTGTGTATGATATTCAATTATAACTGCTATTCAATTGGATCTCTGTTAAAGGAAACTTGAGAAGAAGCACACACAGGCACAAAGAAACAAACAGTCTCCTCTCTCCCAGAGGGTCTGCAAGAGGAAGTGTTGTGATTGTTTCCCTGCCCCTGCCTGAGAGCAGAACGACCCATTGGCTGCTAATGATTAAAAAAACTAAGCAGTGACAGGCTTTGTCCACAGCTTATTCACCTCTCCAGTCATCAAAAGGCCTGCGAGAGGCCTGCTGCTCTCTGATAGAGCCCAATCTGTAATCCTCTAATGCAGGAGATAGGGCTACTGTCACCCCAGTGACACCCCACAGGGAAGCAAGCCCACATCACCAGACACAGGGCTAAAAGGACAACAATCCTGGAACACCCCTCCCATTCTACTATTGCCTCAGAGAGGCATTGTTGTCCCAGCCCACAGAGACTGTCCTCTTCTCTAACCATCCACCACCCACCACAAAACAATTCTTCTTCATGCTTCCCATTGTCTCACTAGCTGACTAGAGAGAGATAGATTTCATACCCAAGTCTCTAGTGTTTCTGCCAGCATCACAGGAAATTAAATCCACTGTAAAGACTATCACTTACCTGAGAGAGATGTGAGTCATGACTGAGTGCCAAAATTCTCTGTTGTTAAGAGGTGTTGAGTATGACATGCTACATGCTGGGATGTACCAATTAGAGGGTGCTACAATATACATATTTGTATGCAAAGTCCATTCAATTGCACATAATATGTATATAGCACAATAATATAATATTTAACATGGGCCTAATGCACAGTGAACACGCTCCATCATGTTTTGCATTGCAAGGGAGGCTATTAATTGAGATACTCTGGTGAAGTGGCTGTGGCTTTTCCAGATGGGAGGCACAGCTCCCTCTGGAGCCGATGGGCTGTGGACCCTGTGTAGGTGGAACTGCAGTGGAGGACAGTCAGTCACAACAGAAAATGTCTGATTCAGAGACCTCGCAGACAGTGCTGGAGATAATGCAATCTAAATGTCTGTAGAACTAGTCTATATCTTGCTCCATTGGCTTTTCAGCACAGCCCAGATTCATCCCTTGGTTTTGCAAAAGCACTGTGACATGGTCTAAGGTGTAAGGATATGTGATTCCCAAAAAGAGTACGGATATCACCTGCAGTGGAGGCTCTTGTCACGCCCTGACCGTAGAGATCCTTATTATTCTCTATGTTTGGTTAGGTCAGGGTGTGACTCTGGTGGAGAAGTATATGTTTTTTGTTTCTTTGTTTTTGGGCCGAGTTTGGTTCCCAATCAGTGGCAGCTGTCTATCGTTGTCTCTGATTGGGAATCATACTTAGGCAGCCTGTTTTCCACCTGTGTTTGTGGGAGGTTGTTTTCTGTTTAGTATTCTGAGCCTGACAGAACTGTTCGCTTTCGTTTTTGTTGCTTTTGGTTATTCTTGTTTGAGTGTTTCTTGAATAAAATAAAATGAACACTTACCACGCTGCACCATGGTCCACTTCTCCTTCTAACGACGAGCATTACAGAACCTCCCACCAAAAACGGACCAAGCAGCGTGGCCAGGATAGTTGGACATGGGAGGAGATCCTGGACGGCAAAGAGCCCTGGACGCAGATTGGGGAGTATCGCCGTCCAAGTGAGGAAATAGAGGCTGCAAAGGAGGATGGTGACGCTACGAGGAATTAGCACGGCAACAACGGAAGCCCGAGAGGCAGCTCCCCAAAAACATTTTGGGGGGGGGCACACGGTGAGATTGGCAGAGTCAGGATTGAGACCTGAGCCAACTCCCCGTGCTTACCGTGGGGAGCGTGTGACTAGTCGGGTACCGTGTTATGCGGTGATGCGCACTGTATCTCCAGTTTGCATTCATATCCCGGTGCGCTCTGCCTGCGCCCCGCATTTGCCATGCTAGAGTGGGCATTCAGCCAGGACAGATTGTGCCGGCTCAGCGCTCCTGGTCTTCAGTACGCCTCCTCAGTTCAGGATATCCTGCGCCAGCTCTACGCACTTTGTCGCCAGTGCGCCTTCACAGCCCAGTTCATCCTGTGCCAGTGCCCCGCACTTGCCGGGCTAAGGTGAGCATCCAGCCAGGACGGGTTGTGCCAGCCCTACGCTCCAGACCTCCAGTGCGCCTCCACGGCTCAGTATATCCTGTGCCAGCTCTACGCACTGTGTCGCAAGTGCGCCTTCACGTGCCAGTGCCCCACACTTGCCGGGCTAAGGTGAGCATCCAGCCAGGACGGGTTGTGCCAGCCCTTCGCTCCAGACCTCCAGTGCGCCTCCACGGCCCAGTATATCCTGTGCCAACTCTGCGCACCTGGTCTCCAGTGCGTCTCTCCAGCCTGGTACGCCCTGTGCATGCTCCACGCACCCGGCCTCCAGTGCGTCTCCCCAGTCCGGTGAGACCTGTTCCGGCTCCACGTACGAAGCCTCCAGTGATGATCCACGGCCCGGAGCCTGCACTGATAATCCACGGCCCGGAGCCTCCGGCGAAGATCCACGGCCCGGAGCCTCCGGCGAAGATCCACGGCCCGGAGCCTCCGGCGAAGATCCACGGCCCGGAGCCTCCGGCGACGGTCCACGGCCCGGAGCCTCCGGCGACGGTCCCCGGCCCGGAGCCTCCGGCGACGGTCCCCGGCCCGGAGCCTCCGGCGACGGTCCCCGGCCCGGAGCCTGCGGCGACGGTCCCCGGCCCGGTTCCACAAAAGTGGGGGGAGCCCCAAGCGGAGGGGGATCTGCGTCCCGCACCGGAGCCTCCACCAAGAGGAGATGCCCACCCGGACCCTCCCCTATAGGTTCAGGTTTGCGGCCGGAGTCCGCACCTTTGAGGGGGGTACTGTCACGCCCTGACCATAGAGATCCTTATTATTCTCTATGTTTGGTTAGGTCAGGGTGTGACTCGGGTGGGGAAGTCTGTTTTTTGTTTCTTTGTTTTTGGGCCGAGTGTGGTTCCCAATCAGAGGCAGCTGTCTATCGTTGTCTCTGATTGGGAATCATACTTAGGCAGCCTGTTTTCCACCTGTGTTTGTGGGAGGTTGTTTTCTGTTTAGCATTCTGAGCCTGACAGAACTGTTTCGTTTTTGTTGCTTTTGGCTATTCTTGTTTGAGGGTTTCTTGAATAAAAAATCATGAACACTTACCACGCTGCGCCTTGGTCCACTTCTCCTTCTAACGACGAGCGTTACAGCTCTTCAGAGGAGGAAGGGGAGGACCATCCTCCTCAGTGAATTTCTTAAAATAAAAAATTGTAAAACATTGAAAAACTACACTATATATTCACGTTACCAAATAATTAATTAATACACACTGTTTTGTAATGAAGGTCTAGTAGCCTCAACAGCACTCTGTAGGGAAGCACCATGGTGTAGCCGGAGGACAGATAGCTTCCATCCTTCTCTTGGTACACTGACTTCAATACAAAACCTAGGAGGTTCTTGGTTCTCACCCCCTTCCATAGACTTACACAGTAATTATGACAACTTACGGAGGACATCCTCCAACCTATCAGAGCTCTTGCAGCATGAACTGACATGTTGTCCACCCAATAAAAGGATCATAAAATGAATTTAGTACTGAAGGCATAAGCTACAGCTAGCTAGCACTGCAGTGCATATAATGTTGTGAGTAGTTGACTCAAAGAGAGAGAAAGACAATAGTTGAACAGTTTTCAACAAATACATTTCTTAAAAAATGAAGGAGAAGCAACTTACTTAGTTAGCAAATGCAGCTGGCTAGTTTAGTTACTCAAACACCCGGCTCAAACAGAGGGATACTATGTTAGCTAGCTGGCTATGACTATCCAACACAACACTGGAACTCTTCCAAGTCAAGGTAAGTTTTATTAAATGATTGCCACTGGGGCCCGCCAGTCTAACTTCTTACTGACTATTCACTGTAACGTTACTGGATTGTAGCGGGTTTACCAACGCATTAGTTCTATTAGCTATGTTGACTAGGACGTTACTTTAGCTAATATGGGGACAACGATGTAGGCTGTGTGTAGCGGTTATAACATGGTTTGGCTTGGAAAGGTTTTTCGCCTGGCCACATACAGCTGATGTGTTGTTCATTGAAGTCCACAAACAAAGGGAAATAGTGAGAGAAGGAGAGTGCATAGAGGCTAGAATGAATACAACGTGGCTGCTATGCTCAGGGTTGTATTCATTCCGCCGATTTTGTTGAAAGAAAAATCTTGAACTGCAGCAACCAAACGGCGATAAGTGCCTTTCATTCCTTTGGGTCAAACTATTCAAAGAAAATAGTGGAGAAAATGCTCTGCCATGGGGTGAGAAAATACACTATATATGCAAAGTATGTGGACACCCCTTCAAATTAGTGGATTCGGCTATTTCAGCCACACCCGTTGCTGACAGGTTTCTAAAATCGAGCACACAGCAATGCAATCGCCATAGAATAACATAGAATGGCCTTACTGAAGAGCTCAGGGACTTTCAACGTGGCATTGTCTTAGGATGCTACCTTTTCAACAAGTCAGTTGGTCAAATTTCTGCCCTGCTAGAGCTGCCCTGGTCAACTGTAAGTGCTGTAATTGTGAAGTGGAAACGTCTAGGAGCAACAACGACTCAGCCATGAAGTGGTAGACCACACAGGCCGTGTGCGGTGTGACCTCGGTTGCAATAGTCACTACCGAGTTCCAAACTGCCTCTGCAAGCAACATCAGCACAAGAACTGTTCTTCGGGAAATTCATGAAATGGGTTTCCATGGCTCACAGGCCTAAGATCATCATACGCAATGCCAAGCGTCAGCTGGAGTGGTGTAAAGCTTGCTGCCATTGGACTCTGGAGCAGTGGAAACATGTTCTCTGGAGTGATGAATCTCACTTCACCATCTGGACGAATCTGGGTTTGGCGGATGTCAGGAGAATGTTACCTGCCCGAATGTGTAGTACCAACTGTAAAGTTTGGTGAAGGATAATGGTCTGGGGCTGTTTGTCATGGTTCGGGCTAGGCCCCTTAGTTCCAGTGAAGGGAAATCTTAACACTACAGCATACAGTTACATTCTAGACTATTCTGTGCTTCCAACTTTGTGGCAACAGTTTGGGGAAGGCTCGTTCCTGTTTCAGCATGACAATGTCACCATGCACAAAGCGAGGTCCATACAGAAATGGTTGGTCGAGGTCGGTGTGGAATAACTTGACTGGCCTGCACAGAGCCCTGAACTCAACTCCATCGAACACCTTTGGGATTAATTGGAACGCAGACTGAGAGTGGCCTAATCACCCAACATCAGTGCCTAACCTCACTAAGGCTCTAGTGGCTGAATGGAAGCAAGTCCCCACAGAAATGTCCGAACGTCAGGTGGAAAGCCTTCCCAGAAGAGTGGAGGCTGTTATAGCAGCAAAGCGGGAACTAACTCCATGTTAATGCCCATGAGATGTTCAACGAGCATGTATCCACATACTTTTGGCCATGTAGTGTGTCATTACCATTTTGCTGTTGCTTTGGCATCAGTGAAATGTACCATGAGATATTATGTAATCGTCAAAATATAGCAGATTAATTAAATCCTTATAATAGCTACCATTTTTTAAGTAGAAGAGTCATGTTGAGATATTGCGAAAGTGAGACGCCATTTCTCGGTGTTCCAAAGAAGACCGGCTGTGAAATCTACTTTATAGAGTTCAATGATATGATTCATGTGCACTCTTATAAACAGCCCTGCTTTTTACAGTGAAGTGGCATTTAGCTTGTCTAGACTCTTTCACTCAGCACAGATGTCTGCATTTAATTTTGAGGAGCAATGTCCTTGTAGTGAACGTCTACCATAACGTCTACCAGATGTCTGCCTTCATTATCTAGCATTCATGAGTGGAACTCAGCAGTTTGAACAATGGCAGTTTGATCTTCTAAGACTAGAACATAGATTATTCATTAAAGTTGCCCTATAACGTTTGACATGACGTCTTGAGAAATCTCGGAGACCTTGCCTCATTTTTCATGGCAATGCTGCACCTCACTTCAGAGTATCTTCTGTTTACAGATGCTTTGGCTCCGAGTATACCTTCGGGTTTTCATATCCACCTTGATAAAACGGTCTCACACACCACAATTAATTTAGGCCCAGTAATGGACTCTTTGTATTACATGCCCCAGGATGGGTGCCGGTGAGCTACCGCACAATAGAATCAGGACTGAATTAATTTCTGAGGATTTCTGTGAGTAGGAAAATGTGAGTAAAGAAAAACACCAATGACCTCTTAACGTTAGGGCCACAGCACATCTTGAAATGTCAGGAAATGATTGAAATACTTTGAAAGGCATGACATATACACAGTGCCCTCGGAAAGTATTCTAACCCCTTGACTTTTTACACATTTTGTTATGCTACAGCTGTATTGTAAAATGAATTAAATGTATGTTTTTCTTTGTCAATCTGCACACAATATCCCATAATGACAAAGCAAAAACAGGTTTTAAACAATGTTTGAAAATGTATAAATAATAAAAAACAGAAATACCTTATTTAAGTATTCAAACCCTTTCCTATGAGACTGGAAATTGAGCTCAGATATATTGATCATACTTGTTTCCATTGATCATACTTGAGATGTTTCTACAACTTCACTGGAGTACACCTGTGGTAAATTCAATTGATTGGACATGATTTGGAAAGGCACACACCTGTCTATATAAGGTCCCACAGCTGACAGTGCATGTCAGAGCAAAAACCAAGCCACGAGGTTGATGGAATGGTCCATAGAACTCTGAGGCAGGATTGTGTCCAGGCGCAAATCTGGGGAAGGGTACCAAAACATTTCTGCAGCATTGAAAGTCCCCAAGAACACAGTGGCCTCCATTATTCTTCAAGGGAAGAAGTTTGGAACCAGCAATACTCTTCCTAGAGCTGGCCAAACTGAGCAATCGGGGGAGAAGGGCCTTGCTCAGATATGTGTTGAAGAACCCGATGGTGACTCTGATACAGCTCCAGAGTTCCTCTGTGGAGATGGGAGAAACTTCTAGAAGGGCAACCATCTCTGCAGCACTCCACCAATCAGGCATTTATGGTAGAGTTGCCAGACGGAAGCCACTCCTCAGTAAAAGGCACATAACAGCCCATTTGGAGAAACTCCCCAAATACAGGTCTACCAAGCTTGCAGCGTCATACACAAGAAGATCTGAGGCTGTAATTTCTGCCATAGGTGCTTCAACAAAGTACTGGGTAAATGGTCTGAATACTTATGTAATTTTGATATACATTTGTTCACAGAATTGTACCAATACACACCTATTCACTCGCTTAACTTTGCCTTTACAGTGAGCTAAATGCTTGCACTACAGTCTAGCCTTCTTTGAAATAGCTAGTATGAGTGATTAAGTGACAATTAAACTGTCCATCAGCGTTGTCATTTGGGAGTGTAAAATTTTGTGTGGAATAATTATTTGAAAAGTTGTGAGGAGGAGGTTGAAGAATGTAGTTTTTGCGTATACAGTATCTGTTTACTTCCTGTCATTTCGTGGTTGATCCATTGGGCATTGGAGGTGGTTTTTTCTGACGTGACAGTGGAATTTGTCATTTGAGTAATTGGTACAAAAGCAGGGATGCATTTTTCTATGCATTTACTTAATAAGGGTATACTCAATGACATGCAATACCTAAATTATGTATATTTTCTTTGGAAGTTGCATCCCTCTCAGTTATGTTTGTACAGTATATGCTATGGGGAATTCCTGTAGCAATGTATTAGTCACCAAGAAACTCTCTTGCTGTTGAAAGACTTTTGAAAATTGTGTCTGTAGAGGAAACTTCCATTGGAATCTACACTATTCACATTCAAAATGTGCCTTGAAATGTATATATGGTAAGTTTATTTCTAAAACACTATATCCACCAATTTTTCAAATGTAAAATTTTTTTCATTAAAAAATGATTGCTTATTGGTACCTATTTGTGTGTAAAAATATTTCTATTCTTTGATTTTTGTATTCATTGATTTTACATGTGTATACATTTTTGGTTGTTGAAAAAAGCAATATTTATCCATTGCTTAACTGGAATGGAATGCTCATATCCTGTTTATTTGACAGTGATATGTAGTTGTCTCACCTCAAGGAGTCTTAAGATGAATGCCATACTATAAGTCACTCTGGAAATGAGCATCTGCTAAATCAGGGGTTCACAAAATGTTTCACTTGGGGCCCCCCTTCCAGCATTGGGGAACACTTGCCACATCAATTTCTATGGGCACAAGCACTGTTCATGATGACATACTTTTCACACCCTTCTTGTTGGTGGAGAGAATTTTTCAGGTATAAAGCTTATTTTACTGCAATTTTACACATTTTGTCATGTCTAATATATAGTTTTAATATTTGATTGACAAGAAAATTACAACAATATCTATGGGCTAAAAAACGGAAGAAAAAAACAAGTTAGCTGACATGGGCTAGTTGATCTGGAGTTATAAATAGCTCTCTAAAGTAGGCAATGACTAACATGACAAGAGGAACTGACCCAATTCGAAATTTCACCTACTAAACTCAGCAAAAAAAGAAACGTCCTCTCAATGTCAACTGCGTTTATTTTCAGCAAAGTTAACATATATCATAACAAGATTCAACAACTGAGACATAAACTGAACAAGTTCCACAGACATGTGACTAACAGAAATTGAATAATGTGTCCCTGAACAAAGGGGGTTTCCAAATCAAAAGTAACATTCAGTATCTGGTGTGGCCATCAGCTGCATTAAGTACTGCCTCCTCATGGACTGCACCATGGTGCTTGCCTACGGAGCTGTGAGGGGAACGGCACCTCCGTACCTTCAGGCTCTGATCAGGCCCTACACCCAAACAAGGGCACTGCGTTCATCCACCTCTGGCCTGCTCGCCTCCCTACCTCTGAGGAAGCACAGTTCCCGCTCAGCCCAGTCAAAACTGTTCGCTGCTCTGGCACCCCAATGGTGGAACAAGCTCCCTCACGACGCCAGGACAGCGGAGTCAATCACCACCTTCCGGAGACACCTGAAACCCCACCTCTTTAAGGAATACCTAGGATAGGATAAAGTAATCCTTCTAACCCCCCCTTAAAAGATTTAGATGCACTATTGTAAAGTGGTTGTTCCACTGGATATTATAAGGTGAATGCACCAATTTGTAAGTCGCTCTGGATAAGAGCGTCTGCTAAATGACTTAAATGTAAATGTAATATTTGCCAGTTCTTGCTGTGAGATGTTACCCCACCCTTTCACCAAGGCACCGGCAAGACATTTCTGGGGGGAATGGCCCTAGCCCTCACCCTCTGATCCAACAGGTCCCAGACGTGCTCAAAGGGATTGAGATCCGGACTCTTCGCTGGCCATGGCAGAACACTGACATTCCTGTCTTGCAGGAAATCACGCACAGAATGAGCAGTATGGATGGTGGCATTGTTATGCTGGAGGGTCATGTCAGGATGAGCCTGCAGGAAGGGCACCACATGAGGGAGGAGGATGTTTTCCCTGTAACGCACAGCGTTGAGATTGCCTGCAATGACAACAAGCTCAGTCCAATGATGCTGTGACACACCGCCCCAGACCATGACGGACCCTCCACCTCCAAATCGATTCCGCTCCAGAGTACAGGCCTCAGTGTAACACTCATTCCTTCGACGATAAACGCGAATCCGACCATCACCCCTGGTGAGACAAAACCGCGACTCGTCAGTGAAGAGCACTTTTGAGTTTGTGCCCATAGGCAACGTTGTTGCCGGTGATGTCTGGTGAGGACATGCCTTACAACAGGCCTCCAAGCCTTCAGTCCAGCCTCTCTCAGCCTATTGCGGACAGTCTGAGCACTGATGGAGGGATTGTGCATTCCTGGTGTAACTCGGGCTATTGCTGTTGCCATCCTGTACCTGACCCGCAGGTGTGATGTTTGGATGTACCGATTCTGTGCAGGTGATGCTACACTTGGTCTGCCACTGTGTGGAAGACCTGCTGTCCGTCTTGTCTCCCTGTAGCGCTGTCTTAGGCATCTCACAGTACGGACATCACAATTTATTGCCCTGGCCACATCTGCAGTCCTCATGCCTCCTTGCAACATGTCTAAGGTACGTTTACGCAGATGAGCAGGGACCCTGGGCGTCTTTCTTTGTGTTTTTCAGAGTCAGTAGAAAGGCCTCTTTCGTGTCCTAAGTTTTCATAATTTTGACCTTAATTGCCTACCCTCTGTAAGCTGTTAGTCTCTTAACGACCGTTCCACGGGTGCATGTTCATTAATTGTTTATGGTTCATTGAACTATGTGAAGTTATTTGGATTTTTCCAAATTATCTTTGAAAGACAGGGTCCTGTGAAAGGGCCGTTTCTTTTTTTGCTGAGTTTATTACAACTTTCCAGAGTAAGTTTAAAGCCGGACTGAGGACACCAAGCTCATTCCATGGAAGGCCTAGTGTCTGCAGGTTTTTGTTTTTTCCTTTCAATTAAGACCTAGACAACCAGGTGAGGGGAGTTCTTCACTAATAAGTGACCTTAATTCATAATTGAAGTACAAGAGAGGACCGAAAACCGACAGACTCTGCCATCTGTGAAATGAGTTAGACACGTGGTCTAAAGGTCTCTGGCAGCTGATCTGATCGCCACACAATACATTTCTGAGTTTGAATGAAGGGGGTCATAAGTGTTGGCATCCACGTATGAAACCAGGGATTTTCTTTATTTTTACTATTTTCTACTTTGTAGAATAATAGTGAAGGCATCAAAACTATGAAATAACACATGGAATCATGTAGTAACCAAATCAAAATATTTTTTGCGATTCTTCAAAGTAGCCACCCTTTGCCTTGATGACAGCTTTGCACACTCTTAATTTTTTTTCTCGACTGGTACCAGTGGCCCTTCAGACAAGTATTGTAAGGCCTGTGTTTGTGAGAGTCTCATCTTTACATTGAGGGGTCATATTAATATGTAGCCCAAAATGTTCAGGCACTACAGACAGAAGTTGGCAGATCGGCTTCAACGACTTCATATGAGTCCCAAGATGCTTGTGGGGTCATAGAGCAAAACGGAGAAGACCATCATGTTCGTGAGAGTCTCATCTTTCCATAGAGAGGTTTCTAGGCCAAACCGTTCAGAACCTAACAGATGATGTTGTGAGAAGACCAATTTTCGGGATGTCTCATGATCTGACAAACACCGCACTAGCTCTGTCACCTTTCACCGCAGATGTAAAAGTGTTACGTAGGCAGATGCGGTGGATTGAGACGCATACAAAAACAGATTATTTTTTTGCTAATTAGATTTCCGCGGGGGCGTGGACATCGACCTTAGTTAATGGAAGCTTCTCTAATGTTAAACCTTCCAAGTGTGGTGTATCACAGGGCAGCTCTTTTGGCCCTCTACTCTTTTCTATTTTTACCAATTACCTGCCATTGGCATTAAAAAAAGACTGTGTGTCAATGTATGCTGTTTATTCAACCCAGCAACCACAGCTAGTGAAGTCACTGCAACCAGTTTTAGAATGAGTGACTAGTAATAAACTAGTCCTGAACATCTCAAAACCAAAGAGCATTGTATTTGGTATAATAATTTCCTAAGTTCTAGACCTCAGCTTTATCTGGTAATGAATGGTTTGGCGGTTGAGCAAGAGGAGACTAAATTACTTGGTGTTACCTTATATTGTAAACTCTCACGGTCAAAACATATTGATTCAATTGTTGTGAAGCTCTAGTTTTAGCTTATCTTGATTATTGTTCAGTCATATGGTCAAGTGCTGCAAATAAGGACCTAGATAAGCTGCAGCTGGCCCAGAACAGAGCGTCATGTTTTGCTCTTTATTGTAATCAGATGGCTAATTTCAATACTATGCATGCCAGTGTCTTTTGGCTAAGAGTTGAGGAAAGCCTGACTGAATCACTTCTTGTTTTTATAACACACTTTAATGTGTTGGAAATGTTTAATTGTTTGCATAGTCAACTAACACACATCACTCACACACACTCACTTACCCCAAACCAGAAATGCCACCAGGGGTCTTTTTACAGTTCCCAGGTCCAGGGCAAATTCAAGGAAACAAACAGTATTATACATAGCCATGATTGCACGGAACTCCCTTCAAGTGAACAGCAAACTTGGTTTCAGGTTTTGTGACCTATTTGTTGTGTGTACTGTATGTACTGACCTTAATATGTAACTGATAGATGCGCACAACCACACAACATGTTCATGTTTTAAATCTGTGTACATTGTAGTCTTTTGTCTGTAGTCTTTTTCGTTATATGTCGGACCCCAGTAAGACATTGGCGTCGGCTAATGGGGATCCTAATAAAATCTCAAATCTGAGGCATGTTGAAGTCGGAAGTTTACATACACTTAGGTTGGCGTCATTAAAACTCGTTTTCAACTACTCCACACATTTCTTGTTAACAAACTGTAGTTTTGGCAAGTCAGTTAGGACATCTACTTTGTGCATGACACAAGTCATTTTTCCAACAATTGTTTACAGACAGATTATTTCACTTATAATTCAGTGGGTCAGAAATGTACATACACTAAGTTGACTGTGCCTTTAAACAGCTTGGAAAATTCCTGAAAATAATGTCATGGCTTTAGAAGCTTCTGATAGGCTAATTGACATTATTTGAGTCAATTGGAGGTGTACTTGTGGATGTATTTCAAGGCCTACCTTCAAACTTAGTGCATCGTTGCTTGACAACATTGGAAGGTCTAAAGAAATCAGCCAAACATTGTAGACCTCCACAAGTCTGGTTCATCCTTGGGAGCAATTTCCAAATGCCTGAAGGTACCACATTCATCTGTACAAACAATAGTACGCAAGTATAAACACCATGGGACCAAGCAGCCATCATACCGCTCAGGAAGGAGACACATTCTGTCTCCTAGAGATGAACGTACTTTGGTGTGAAAAGTGCAAATCAATCCCAGAACAACAGCAAAGGACCTCGTGAAGATGCTGGACGAAACAGGTACAAAAGTATCTATATCCACAGTAAAACGAGTCCTATATTGACATAACCTGAAAGGTTGCTCAGCAAGGAAGAATCCCAGACAACGGTTTGCAACTGCACATGGGACAAATAACGTACTTTTTGGATGAATGTCCTCTGGTCTTATGAAACAAAAATAGAACTGTTTGGCCATAATGACCATCGCTATGTTTGGAGGATTAAGGGGGAGGCTTGCAAGCCGAAGAACACCATCCCAATCGTGAAGCACGGGGGTGGCAGCATCATGTTGTGGGGGTGCTTTGCTGCAGGAGGGACTGGTGCACTTCTTAAAATAGAAGGCTTCATGAGGGAGGAAAATCATGTGGATATATCGAAGCAACATCTCAAGACATCAGTCAGGAAGTTAAAGCTTGGTCGCAAATGGTTCTTCCAAATGCACAATGACCCCAAGCATACTTCCAAAGTTGTGGCAAAATGGCTTAAGGACAACAAAGTCAAGGTATTGGAGTGGCCATCACAAAGCCCTTACCTCAATCCTATAGAAAATTAGTGGGCAGAACTGAAAAAGCATGTGCGAGCAAGGAGGCCTAAAAACCTGACTCAGTTACTTCAGCTCTGTCAGGAGGAATGGGCCAAAAGGCGCCAAATGTATTGTGGGAAGCTTGTGGAAGACAACCTAAACGTTTGACCCAAGTTAAACAATTTAAATGCAATGCTACCAAATACTAATTGAGTGTATGTAAACTTCTGACCCACTGGGAATGTGATGAAAGATATTCACGCTGAAATAAATCATTCTCTCTACTATTATTCTGACATTTCACATTCTTAAAAAACAAAGTGGTGATCCTAACTGACCTAAGAGAGGGAATTTTTACTAGGATTAAATGTCAGGAATTGTGAAAAACTGAGTTTAAATGGATTTGGCTAAGGTGTATGTAAACTTCCGACTTCAACTGTACCAAAATGTCTGAGGCACGAATGTACCAAATCAGTCATACAGCCCTGTTGCAATGCAATGGTCAGACTCACTCTAAACAGTGAGACTCTCTCTCTCTTTCTCTTTATCTATTTTCTCTCCATCTCAACCCACACACAGAGACCGTCCACACCAGAAGGGATTTTCGTGAGGAGTCTTTACTTTGTGGAGGAGAACGTGGGCAGGGTATACCTCTGTCTTTTGAGTAGAGAGCTTTAATAACAGCATGGTTCTTAGGAGGTTTCTGATGCTGGGGGGTCTTTAGCTTCCAGCAACAATCTCATTGGCTCCAGGGATCAACAGGGACTTGGCAGAGGGAAACCGTTTAAGAATATATTTGGGCAATGACAATAGAGGAAATAGATTTTGTGCAACTAGAATACAGGATAGTAAATCATGGCATGTAGTTTGTTGTGCAGCCTTTCTGTAATAATAAGAGGATGTGTACTGCATTACCAGCCGTACTAATTGGTATTGGAAGAGATCATCAAGCTGGCATATGAAACACTATTGCCTCCCTCCCATTGCCACTTGAGTTTGTCCTCTGTCTTGCTCTGGCTCCCACATTGGCGTTGTGTCTGTACAAATCGTATTGTATCACCTGATGTTTTTCACACAAGGATGCAGTCTTTTGGCAATCACACAGTTGTTCAGTCGCCCACAGGGATTGACAAAGCTGTATGTTTCAATGGAACATTTTCTTTTTCACTGTATAGGTCTATAGTTAGTTATATTATCAGACACACAGTCTATAATCAACAAATGCTGTGAATAGTCAATTACTCACTCTTCTTTTGGTAGCACTTCATAATAATGCCACATAATAAAGCATTTATAAGGGAAAGAAAGTGAAAGGGGGATACCTAATCAGCTGTACAACTGAATGTGTTCAATTGAAGTGTGTCTTCCACGTTTAACCCAACCCCTCTGAACCACATCATCGGTGCCAGGAGAACAGTGGGTTAACTGCCAGGCTCAGGGTCAGAAAGACAGATTTGCGCATTGTCAGCTTGGGGATTCGATCCAGCAACCTTTCGGTTACCAGCCCAATGTTCCTACCTGCCAGGCTACCTTTAATGGATTAGTAAATGGTTTAGTCATCATTTATTAATAATTACACCCACATTTGTAAATGTTAGTAACCTAGTTATTCACACATTTATTAACAACTTTAAAACTATTTAATAATGATTAATAAGATAATTAATAAGATGTTTAATTTAGGTCCTTATAAACCCTTTACTAATCATCATCTTTTGCATGGCTTCATCTAAAGCGTGGGCTATTTATGCTTTATAAATACTTTGTAAATGTTTTTAGTGACCAGTGTAATTTCTCACAAAAAGATGGACATGCCATGTGTTGACATTCTAGCAGAACCCGATGCTCCTTAAGCTCTGTCTCAAATTGGTCCTTAGAACATATCAATGGTTAAACAATAAGCACACAACACAGAGGATGTTTAAGAAAATATATTGATCATTTTATTCCTACACAGTCACAGTGTTGTAATAGTGTGATGTGTATCTTCTCTATGCTGAGTAAAATAACAATATTTGTCTGAAAATGCTAAGATAAGGGTTTATTGGCTGTGAATTTTCGATCAAAACAAAAGTAAAGTCTCGGTTAAGCCAGAACTGAAATATTGCATAATTTGGTCAGCTGCGTGATTAAGTTCTGGGTTCATACGTGTTTTGTGCAGTCATCATTTAAGCACCACCTTGCCCAATCCTGGTAAGTCCAAATAATCAGTGAAGAAAACCAAAACACCAGAACTACTGCTGCTTGCTATGCATTCCATCCCATCACAACAGATTCTGGGTTTACTCACAGAATATGTCCACAAGAGATTAAGTGCAGTCCATAGACTGCTTAGTTCTTACTAGGTAAGGAAACAAATATCTGAATAGATGATTTAGTTGAACTATCCCATTATGTTTAAAGAGTTACTTAAAAGGCCCAGTAAAGGTTCCACCAAACAAAGCCATGGGTGAAAATAGTTTGTAGTTAAAAAACTGAAGCACTGGAAGCATTTAAAGGTTATACATGTAACATTTCTACCTGAATCCGATATCAGTAGTAACGAAGGAATAGAAGTCCACTAGAGAAAATGTGTCTGGTCTGGCCAGCTGTTGTGTGTTGGCTACATCTTCCTGTTGTATCATTAGTTCGCAGTCGCGAGGTTGACAACATTAACAAAACATTCACATTACAACTCTTCCTCACGTCACCAACAGTTTTTGTGAATAAAATGTTTGATACAGTTCCTTTAACATCCTCTGTGTGCTTATTTTTTTTAACATTAATGATTTATTTGGAGACCTTAAGGAACATCAGGTACTGCTGGAATGTCTACCAATGTCATGTCCATCTTTTTGTGAAAAATTATACTGGTCACTCAAAGCATTTATAAAGTATTTATAAAGTATAAATAGCCCCCACTTTAGATGAGGCCATGCAACTAGACAAAACTAATGATTAGTAAATGATTTATAAGGACCTATGTTGAACATCTTATGATTGGAGTAATGATTAATAAATGATGAACACACTATTGACTAATCCATTATTAATGCTTTATTGCGTGGAATTATTATGAAGTGCTATCTTTCTTTCAAAGCATAAAGCCTTGAACTGAATAGCACTGGATTCGAACTACTGACCTTTGAACTCACTTAAGATGAACTTAAGTGAGTTCACTACCCAAATGTGAAGCTCTTTAACGTCTCCTGAGGACTCACCTTGTGACTCTGTCCTCTCAGGGGCTTGATGTCACACGTTGTAGTGTACTAATGCATGGTGGTACGCCTAGACCCTCTGAAGCACTTCACGCTCCACTTCCCAGACATGTGACAGACGTCAGGTGTCTGTGCATTACAAAATGTTGTATTATTCATTTGCCTGGCAGATGTGTTTACTAATTCATAAAATGAGAGGGTCAAATTGAAAATAGTATGTTATTTTGTGAATAATGTATGATATTTATAATGAAAATGCTCATATGTGCATTGTCCAACAAGTCAGTAAAATGACTTGTAGGATGTAACACTTTTTTTTACAGTAAACAAATATATTGTTATTGGACAAGTTCAGGTAGTAGTACGGTACCTTCCATTTCACTTAATTTCATTTTTTCATTTCATTTTAGTCATTTAGCAGACGCTCTTATCCAGAGCGACTTACAGTAGTGAATGCATACATTTCATACATTTTTTTTCTGTGCTGGCCCCCCGTGGGAATCGAACCCACAACCCTGGTGTTGCAAACACCATGCTCTACCAACTGAGCTACAGGGAAGGCTATTTCAAAATGTTTTCTCTTTTTTCCTGCCTACTGAACATGGCCCAGATGTAGGGTTATTTGACCCTTTTATTTAAAAAAAAAAGAAAAATTACAAGCCGTAAGCTTGAACAAAGCTGCTTTGTTAAATCTGTTGAGTTTTGTTTTCAAAGCTGATACTATAATGTTACACACAGAGATGGCTATCTAAAATGTCATTATCTTTAAACTGTTTCCAATTTTACCATTGAGGATTAGTAGTTAGCAAATTCCTTGGTAAGTTGATTATCTATTGAAGGAGATGATGGGGCAGACCTGGAGGCAAATTCCTGTAGTGATGTCGGTCTTTGCTAGGTGACCAAACATCGATTATCTGTGTCTATGGCTACATAAAGTAATTATCCTGCAGAGACAAACACAATGGAGTCCAGTAATTGTTGCAAAATGCAGGAATGCTATAATGAGAACTGGATTCAAAAACAGTGATTTTCTGAGAGGGTCCAGAGAACCATTGTAAGACCTTGGTGCAGATTTATGGTCCATTGTGGGTATGTTTGTAAATGAGCATGCTGTGAGAACCCTATGAGTTCAGATTAAAAGTTGGCTGGTGACTAATAGCACTATAACCCACTAATAACGCTATTTAGCACATTGAAGATAGGAATTCTTTTCAGAAATAAGAACCCTCAATAGACATATTCCTAACATCACATGGATCTTGTTAGACAACCTCTCCATGTATCACTGTTTACAAAGCATTAAGCTCTGTAATTGTCTGCACATCAAAATTATATTTCCAAATATTAACATATTTTAAAGCTGGTTCATTCTAATTTACCCAAACTGTGTGTTAATTTCAGGAATGACACAGTAAATTGAGCTTGTCATATTTTCCCAATATGCTTTCCAGGGGGTTTGTTTCCTGATCTATTGGATGTTATCCATTTCAGCAAGGACTGTCTATTGACTCTTCACTTTGGGCTCCTGACAGGCATGAAGGCCGTGGCTAACTGATAGATGACGTTCACGGATTAGAAGGGCCCTGCCAAACAAGCTGGCGGTGTCACACTTTGGGCCGAGGAGCTGATATCCCACGTTTGATATTAAATCTCTGTCCGGCTTACAGGCCCCATCAATGTCTGAGACCATCGGGGGGCATCGGAGTTAAATGGATTTGCAAGAAGAGGGAGGGAAAAAAAAGAGTTAGATGAAGAAGAGGACAAATGTCAATGAAGATTTCCCAATTACATTACATGGGGCTGTTTCAGTTAGCCAAATAACGCAGAGGGGAGCAATCAATTAAGTAAATTAAATTGCATCGGAAGCATGCCACCGTATTTATCTTGCTTGCAGAGGAAAGATCTGGTTTGTGCCATGGAGTCCTTGGAAACATTTAAAAGTTGAGCTGAAGTGATTGTGCTGACTCATTCCCAAATAGACAGACAGACATAAAGTCAGTAATTCTGTGAGACGAGAGAGGATGAACAATTCTCTGGTGCCATTACTTTTGCTACCTTTGAGATTTCCTGATATATTAACTACTTTGTGCACTGTTTTGCTGTGTCAAGATGATATATAAAACACATACATACATACATACATACATACATACATACATACATACATTACACACACACACACACACACACACACACACATATATATATATATATATATATATATATATATATATATATATATATATATATATATATATATATATATACACACACTAAAATAACACATCCTAGATCTGAATGAATGAAATAATCTTATTAAATACTTTTTTCTTTACATAGTTGAATGTGCTGACAACAAAATCACACAAAAATAATCAATGGAAATTCAATTTATCAACCCATGGAGGTCTGGATTTGGAGTCACACTCAAAATTAAAGTGGAAAACCACACTACAGGCTGATCCAACTTTGATGTAATGTCCTTAAAACTAGTCAAAATGAGGCTCAGTAGTGTGTGTGGCCTCCACGTGCCTGTATGACCTCCCTACAATGCCTGGGCATGCTCCTGATGAGGTGGCGGATGGTCTCCTGAGGGATCTCCTCCCAGACCTGGACTAAAGCATCCGCCAACTCCTGGACAGTCTGTGGTGCAACGTGGCGTTGGTGGATGGAGCGAGACATGATGTCCCAGATGTGCTCAATTGGATTCAGGTCTGGGGAACGAGCAGGCCAGTCCATAGCATCAATGCCTTCCTCTTGCAGGAACTGCTGACACACTCCAGCCACATGAGGTCTAGCATTGTCTTGCATTAGGAGGAACCCAGGGCCAACCGCACCAGCATATGGTCTCACAAGGGGTCTGGGGATCTCATCTCGGTACCTAATGGCAGTCAGGCTACCTCTGGCGAGCACATGGAGGGCTGTGCGGCCCCCCAAAGAAATGCCACCCCACACCATGACTGACCCACCGCCAAACCGGTCATGCTGGAGGATGTTGCAGGCAGCAGAACGTTCTCCACGGCGTCTCCAGACTCTGTCACGTCTATCACATGTGCTCAGTGTGAACCTGCTTTCATCTGTGAAGAGCACAGGGCGCCAGTTGTGAATTTGCCAATCTTGGTGTTCTCTGGAAAATGCCAAACGTCCTGCACGGTGTTGGGCTGTAAGCAGAACCCCCACCTGTGTACGTCGGGCCCTCATACCACCCTCATTGAGTCTGTTTCTGACCGTTTGAGCAGACACATGCACATTTGTGGCCTGCTGGAGGTCATTTTGCAGGGCTCTGGCAGTGCTCCTCCTGCTCCTCCTTGCACAAACGCGGAGGTAGCGGTCCTGCTGCTGGGTTGTTGCCCTCCTACGGCCTCCTCCACGTCTCCTGATGTACTGGCCTGTCTCCTGGTAGCGCCTCCATGCTCTGGACACTACGCTGACAGACACAGCAAACCTTCTTGCCCCAGCTCGCATTGATGTGCCATCCTGGATGAGCTGCGCTACCTGATCTACTTGTGTGGGTTGTAGACTCCGTCTCATGCTACCACTAGAGTGAAAGCACCACCAGCATTCAAAAGTGACCAAAACATCAGCCAGGAAGCATAGGAACTGAGAAGTGGTCTGTGGTCACCACCTGCAGAACCACTCCTTTATTGGGGGTGTCTTGCTAATTGCCTATAGTTTCCACCTGTTGTCTATTCCATTTGCACAACAGCATGTGAAATTTATTGTCAATCAGTGTTGCTTCCTAAGTGGACAGTTTGATTTCACAGAAGTGTGATTGACTTAGAGTTACATTGTGTTGTTTAAGTGTTCCCTTTATTTTTTTGAGCAGTGTATATAGTGACTTCAGAAAGTATTCACACACCTTGACTTTTTCGACATTTTGTTGGGTTACAGCCAGAATTTAAAATGTATTAAACTTAGATGTTTTTTTTCATTGGCCTACACACAATACTCCATGCTATCAAAGTGGAATTATGTTTTTAGAAATGTTGACAATTAATTCAAAATGAAAAGCTAAAATGTCTGAAGTCAATAAGTATACAACCCCTTCGTTATGGCAAGCCTAAATGAGTTCAGGAGTAAACATTTGCTTTACAAGTTACATAATAAGTTGCATTGACTCACTCTGTGTGCAATAATAGTGTTTAACATGATTTTTGAATGACTACCTCATCTCCGTACCCAACACATACAATTATCTGTAATGTCCCTCAGTCGAGCAGTGAATTTCAAACAGAGATTCAACCACAAAGACCAGGGAGGTTTTCCAATGCCTCGCAAAGAAGGGTAGATGGGTAAAATGTAAATGTAAAACATTGGTAGATGGGTACAACATTGGTATTGGTAGATGGGTAAAACATTTAAAAAGCATACAATTAATATCCCTTTGAGCATGGTGAAGTTATTACTTACACTGTGGATGGTGTATCAATACACCTAGTCACTACAAAGATACAGGCGTCCTTCCTAACTCAGTTGCTGGAGAGGAAAGAAACAGCTCAGGGATTTCACCATGAGGCCAATGGTGACATTAAACGAGTTACAGAGTTTAGTGGCTGTGATGGGATAAAACTGAGGATGGATCAACGTAATTGTAGTTACACCACAATACTAACCTTAATAACAGAGTGAAAAGAAGGAAGCCTGTACAGAATTCAAATATTCCAAAACATGCATCCTGTTTGCAACAAGGCACTAAAGTAATACTGCAAAAAATGTGGGAAAGCTTTTGTCCTGAATACAGCTTTTTTTGTCCTGAATACAAAGTTTTACATGTATGTTTAGGGAAAATCCAATACAATATATTACTCTTCATATTGTCAAGCATAGTGGTGGCGGCATCATGTTATGGTTGTAATCGTTAAGGACCGGGGAGTTCCTCAGGATAAAACATAAATGGAATGGAGCTAAGCACAGGCAAAATCCAAGCGGAAAACCTGATTCAATCTGCTTTCCACCAGACACTGGGAGATGAATTCACCTTTCAGCAGGACAACAACCTAAAACAAAAGGCCAAATCTACACTGGAGTTGCTTCTCTAGAAGAGTGAATGTTTCTGAGTGGCTGAGTTTTGACTTAAATCTACTTGACAATCTATGGCAAGACTTGAAAATGGTTGTCTAGCAATGATCAACAACCAATTTGACAGAGCTTGAATAATTTTTTTAAGAATAATGGGCAAATGTTGCACAATCCAGGTGTGAGCTCTAAAAGGCTTAAAGCTCTTAGAGGCTTAATCAGAAAGACTAAAAGCTTTAATCGCTGCAAAAGGTGATTCTACAAAGTATTGACTCATGGGTAAGAACACTTATGTAAATGAGATATTTCTGTATTTCACTTTCAATAAGTTTTCAAACATTTCTAAAAACATGTTTTTACTTTTCCATTATGGGGTATTTTGTGTAGATTGGGGATTTTTTAATTTGATTTAACGCAATATGAATTCGGGCTATAACACAACAAAATGTGGAATAAGTCACAGGGTATGAATACTTTCTGAAGGCACGGTATATTTATCCAAAAGTATTTGGACACCCCTTCAAATGAGTGGATTCAGCTATTTAAGCTACGCCCGCTGACAGGTGTATACAATTGAGCACACAGCCATGCAGTCTCCACAGACAAACAGAATGGCCTTACTGAAGAGCTCAGTGACTTCAAGATGGCACCATCGTAGGATGCCACCTTTCCAACAAGTCAGTTGCTGCTGTAATGTCAGTAACTGCTGTAATTGTGAAGCGGAAACGATGCCACATAACCTCAAAGAACGGGGCCGCCGAGTGCTGAAGTGCGTGAAAATTGTCTGTCCTCGGTTGCAAAACTCACTACCGAGTTCCAAACTGCCTCGGGAGCAACTTCAGCACAAAAACTGTTCGTCTGCAATGGGTGAAATGGGTTGCCATGGCCAAGGATGCCAAGGAAATGGGTTGCCATGGCCAAGGATGCGCATCACCATGCCTATTGCCAAGCATCGGCTGGAGTGGTGTAAAGCTCGCCACCATTGGACTCTGCAGCAGTGGAATCGCGTTCACTGGAGTGATGAATCACGCTTCACCATCTGGCAGTCCGATGAACGAATCTGGGTTTTGGGGATACCAGGAAAATGCTACCTGCCCCAATGCATAGTGCCAATTGTAAAGTTTGGTAGAGGAATAATGGTCTGGGGCTGTTTTTCATGGTTCGGGCTAGGCCCCTTAGTTCCAGTGAAGGGAAATCTACGCTACAGCATACAATGACATTGTAGATGATTCTGTGCTTCCAACTTTGTAGCAAAGGTTGGGGGAAGGCCCTTTCCTATTTCAGCATGACAATGCCCCCATGCACAAAGCGAGGTCCATACAGAAATGGTTGGTCGAGATCGTTGTGAATTAACTTGACTGGCCTGCACAGAGCCCTGACCTCAACCCCATCGAACACCTTTGCGATGAATTGGAACGCCGACTGCAAACCAGGCCTAATCTAATCACCCAACATCAGTGCCTAACCTCAGTAATGCTCTTGTGGCTGAATGGAAGCAAGTCCCCGCAGCAATGTTCCAACATCTATTGGAAAGCATTTCCAGAAGAGTGGAGGCTGTTATGGCAGCAAAGGGGGACCAACTCCATATTAATGCCCCTGATTTTGGAATAAGATGTTGGACGAGAACGTATCCACATACTTTTTGTCATGTAGTGTATATACAGTGCATTCGGAAAGTATTCAGACCCCTTGACCTTTTCCATATTTTGTTACGTGACAGCCTTATTCTAAAATGGATTAAATTATTTTGTTTTCCTCATCAACCAATGACAAGGGAAAAACAGTTTTTTAGAAATATCACATTTACATAAGTAAATCCTTTACTCAGTATTTTGTTGAAGAACCTTTGGCAGTGATTACAGCCTCGAGTCTTCCTGGGTTTGATGCTACAAGCTTGGCACACCTGTATTTGGGGAGTTTCTCCCATTCTTCTCTGCAGATACTCTCAAGGTAGGATGGGGAGCATCGCTGCACAGCTATTTTCAGGTCTCTCCAGCGATGTTACAGCGGGTTCAAGTCTGGGCTCTAGCTGGGTCACTCAAGGACTCAAGGACACTCCTCCATTGCCTTGGCTGTGTGCTTAGGGTTGTTGCCCTGTTGGAAGTTGAACCTTCACCCCAATCTGAGGTTCTGAGTGCTAGGTTTCCTACATGGTGCTAGGTTTCCTACAGAGTTGATGCTTTTTTTACATAATTATTCAGATCCACAGCATGATGCTGCCTCCACCATGCTTCACCGTAGGGATGGTGCTAGGTTTTCTCCAGATGTGACCCTTGGCATTCAGGCCAAAGTGTTCAATCTTGGTTTCATCAGACCATGTTCTTTGTCACCTCCTTGACCAAAGCCCTTCTCCCCTGATTGCTCAGTTTGGCCAGGCGGCTAGCTCTAGGAAGATTCTTGGTGGTTCCAAACTTCTTCCGTTCAAGAATGATGGAGGCCACTGTGTTCTTGGGGATCTTCAATGCTGCAGAGATTTTTGGGTACGCTTCCCCAGATCTGTGCCTCGACATAATCCTGTTTTGGAGCTCTACGGACAATTCCTTCGACCTCATGCGTTGGTGTTTACTTTGACATGCACTGTCAGCTGTGGGACCTTATGTAGACAGGTGTGATCATTTCCAAATCATGTCCAATCAATTGCCACAGGTGGACTCCAATCAAGGTGTGGAAACACCTCAAGGATGATCAATGGAAACAGGACGCACCTGAGCTCAATTTTGAGTCTCAAAGCAAAGGGTCTGAATACTTATGTAAATAAGGTATTTCAGTTTATATAATTTCCTACGTTTGCAAAAAATTCTAAAACCTGTTTTCACTTTGTCATTGTGGTATTGTGTGTAGATTGATGAGGGGGAAAAAACATTTTAATCAATTTCAAAATGAGGCTGTAACGTAACAAAATGTGGAAGAAGGGAAGGGGTCTGAATACTTTCAGAATGCACTGTATCTACATCTATCACTCCAGTATCCCTGCAAATTCTAAATATGGTATTGGAACTGACCCAGTAGCTTCTTACTTTCCTTGTGGTCTTCTTATTTCATATTTTCATTTCTTGTGTTTTTGTTTTTTGTGCTACATTGAAATTGATTACTTCATTGTTCGGTTTGGAGCTTGAAAGAAAGGCATTTGACTGTACTTACGCACGTGACAATTACAATTGTATAGCTAATAGGCTATGTGTATTAGATCTGTTTAATTATTTTTTATTGAACCTTTATTTAACTAGGCAAGTCACTTAAGAACAAGGAAGAGCATAATATACAAGGAAATTCTCAAAGCTGCAAATGAGAACCTTGACGATCTTGCACAGATGAAGTCGGAAGTTTACATACACTTAGGCTGGAGTCATTAAAACTCGTTTTTCAACCACTCCACAAATTTCTTGTTAACAAACTATAGTATTGGCAAGTCGGTTAGGACATCTACTTGTACATGACATAAGAAACTTGTCCAACAATTGTTTACAGGCAGATTATTTCACTTATAATTCACTGAATCACAATTCCAGTGGGTCAGACGTTTACATACACTAAGTTGTCTGTGCCTTTAAACAGCTTGGAAAACTCCAGAAAATGATGTCATGGCTTTAGAAGCTTCTGATAGGCTAATTGACATAATTTGAGTCAATTGGAGGTGTACCTGTGGATGTATTTCCATGCCTACCTTGAAACTCAGTGCCTCTTTGCTTGACAACATTGGAAAGTCAAAAGAAATCAGCCAAGACCTCAAAAATAATTGTAGACCTCCAAAAGTCTGGTTCATCCTTGGGAGCAATTTCCAAGTGCCTGAAGGTACCGCGTTCACCTGTACAAGCAATAGTACGCAAGTATAAACACCATGGGAACACACAGCCATCATACCACTCAGGAAGGAGACTTGTTCTGTCTCCTAGAGATGAATGTACTTTGGTGCGAAAAGTGCAAATAAATTCCAGAACAACAGCAAAGGACCTTGAAATGATGCTGGAGGAAACAGGTACACAAGTATCTATATCCACAGTATAACAAGTCCTACATCGACATAACCTGAAAGGCCGCTCAGCAAAGAAGAAGCCACTGCTCCACAACCGCCATAAAAAAGCCAGACTACGGTTTGCAACTGCACATGGGGAAAAATATCGTACTTTCTGGAGAAATGTCCTCTGGTCTGATGAAATAAAAATAGAACTGTTTGGCCATAATGACCATTGTTATATTTGGAGGAAAAAGGGAGAGGCTTGCAAGCCAAAGAACACCATCCCATCCGTGAAGCACGGGGGTGGCAGCATCATGTTGTGGGGGTGCTTTGCTGCAGGAGGGACTGGTGCACTTCACAAAATAGATGGCATCATGAGGAAGGGAAAATTCTGTGGATATATTGAAGCAACATCTCAAGACATCAGTCAGGAAGTTAAAGCTTGGTCGCAAATAGGTCTTCCAAATGGACAATGACCCCAAGCATACTTCCAAAGCTGTGGCAAAATGGACAACAAAGGACAACAAAGTCAAGGTATTGGAGTGGCCATCACAAAGCCCTGACCACAATCCTATAGACATTTTGTTGGCAGAACTGAAAAAGCATGTGCGAGCAAGGAGGCCTACAAACCTGACTCAGTTACACCAGCTCTGTCAGGAGGAATGGACCAAAAGTCACCAAACTTTTTGTGGGAAGCTTGTGGAAGGCAACCCAAAATGCTTGACCCAAGTTGAACAATTTAAAGGCAATGCTACCAAATACTAATTGAGTGTATGTAAAATAAATCATTCTCTCTGCTATTATTCTGACATTTCACATTCTTAAAATAAAGTGGTGATCCTAACTGACCTAAGTTTTTTTCCTAGGAAGAAATGTAAGTTATTGTGAAAAACTAAGTTTAAATGTATTTGGCTAAGGTGTATGTAAACTTCCGACTTCAACTGTACCTAGACGGTGGGGATTCCGGTGGGGTGCCCCCACCCAGGCAATGGCAGTCCCAACAACACGATCTTCAGTAACCCATGGGGAGGGGGGGTCACACTCAGACATTCAGATAGGGGGCATATTATTGTGGCCCTGGTGGCACAAAATCAAAGGTCTGACTGCACGGAGATGCTTGGCAATATGGTCAATACGGGGTACCATGTTGTGTTTCAGGGGAAGTGGGTCTATCTGACCTCCATCATCTAGGTTGTGACAATGGTTAATCAAATCTCCCCATTTATTTTGCACAGTTTTATAGGCCTTCTCATACAGCTGCAACTGTATGTATATGCATTCGTAAATAAAGACCTTTCTTGAGTTGGGCTCTGGGATGGTGCAAATGTTGAGAATCTGAGTCTATGGTTGTTGTGGGGGAAGGGTGTGTATGAGTGTGTATGAGTGTCTGGGTGTGTGTGTGTGTATCCCACAACTGTTGCGAGGGAGTAAAAGATGTTGGGGACAATAATTGTTTGCTAATATAATAATTGCATGCCATAATGTCATTTTGGTAATGGTGAGAGGTAAAAGTTATTTGCATAAATTGCCTACATTACTACAAATATTAATAGCTAATTACGGAAAATAAGATAAACAGGATCTTTAAAATATATATTTTTTTAACGGCTATATATAATACAAATCAAGGTGAGGGCGATGGAAATGCATTTGCTGGTTGATCTGCTTCTGTTCTATGGGTAGCACTGTGTGCTCTTTTCGAAGGATGGGTCCCGGTCTCTCCTGGGCCATGGGATTCAGGGGGTCGGGGGTGGTCTGCTGAGCATTGGGATGACAACCCAACTCGGGATGAGGAGGCCTTTTAGCGGGTGGAATAGTGGGGACCAATTGGAGGTTTACTTAATAGCAATGCAAATATCATGGTACAGCTTTATGGACACTCAATCATCATGTTACCTTTTAATGGTACGTTTACAAACATATATTTTGATAAATAGAATTGAAACCTGTGTCTCATTATGGTAAGTGGTGAAATAAGTATAGCCAGTTATAATTGTAATGGCCTAGCAGATAATAAGAAAAGACAATCAGTATTTACCTGGTTAAAAGAGAAGGAATATAATATCTATTGTTTACTGGAAACTCATTTTAGATTAAGTTTTGTGGAAAAGGACTGGGGGGGCGAAATATATTTCTCCCATGGGCAAAGAAATTGAAAAGGGGTAATTAATCAAAATTAACAGTAATTTTGATCCAAATGTGCAAATTGTCCAAGCAGATCATCATGGTTGATTATTTTAAATATGTTATTGGATATTAAACAGATATGGCCTATTAACCTATACGGTCCAAATAATGATGATCCAAGCTTCTTTGAAAATATACTGCTCAAAAAAAATAAAGGGAACACTTAAACAACACATCCTAGATCTGAATGAAATAAATAATCTTATTAAATACTTTTTTCTTTACATAGTTGAATGTGCTGACAACAAAGTCACACAAAAATAATCAATGGAAATCCAATTTATCAACCCATGGAGGTCTGGATTTGGAGTCACACTCAAAATTAAAGTGGAAAACCACACTACAGGCTGATCCAACTTTGAT
Organism: Salmo salar; assembly: GCF_965601325.2. Lineage (NCBI taxonomy): Eukaryota > Metazoa > Chordata > Actinopteri > Salmoniformes > Salmonidae > Salmo > Salmo salar. The sequence continues at coordinate 50,342,478 of NC_138310.1, read as the reverse complement.
GTAATGTCCTTAAAACAAGTCAAAATGAGGCTCAGTAGTGCGTGTGGCCTCCACGTGCCTGTATGACCTCCCTACAACGCCTGGGCATGCTCCTGATGAGGTAGCGGATGGTCTCCTGAGGGATCTCCTCCCAGACCTGGACTAAAGCATCCGCCAACTCTTGGACAGTCTGTGGTGCAATGTGGCGTTGGTGGATGGAGCGAGACATGATGTCCCAGATGTGCTCAATTGGATTCAGGTCTGGGGAATGGGCGGGCCAGTCCATAGCATCAATGCCTTCCTCTTGCAGGAACTGCTGACATACTCCAGCCACATGAGGTCTAGCATTGTCTTGCATTAGGAGGAACCCAGGGCCAACCGCACCAGCATATGGTCTCACAAGGGGTCTGAGGATCTCATCTCGGTACCTAATGGCAGTCAGGCTACCTCTGGCGAGCACATGGAGGGCTGTGCGGCCCCCCCAAAGAAATGCCACCCCACACCATGACTGACCCACTGCCAAACCGGTCATGCTGGAGGATGTTGCAGGCAGCAGAACGTTCTCTACGGCGTCTCCAGACTCTGTCACATCTGTCACGTGCTCAGTGTGAACCTGCTTTCATCTGTGAAGAGCACAGGGCGCCAGTGGTGAGTTTGCCAATCTTGGTGTTCTCTGGGAAATGCCAAACGTCCTGCACGGTGTTGGGCTGTAAGCACAACCCCCACCTGCGGATGTCGGGCCCTCATACCACCCTCATGGAGTCTGTTTCTGACCGTTTGAGCAGACACATGCACATTTGTGGCCTGCTGGAGGTCATTTTGCAGGGCTCTGGCAGTGCTCCTCCTTGCACAAAGGCGGAGGTAGCGGTCCTGCTGCTGGGTTGTTGCCCTCCTACGGCCTCCTCCACGTCTCCTGATGTACTGGCCTGTCTCCTGGTAGCGCCTCCATGCTCTGGACACTACGCTGACAGACACAGCAAACCTTCTTGCCACAGCTCGCATTGATGAGCCATCCTGGATGAGCTGCACTACCTGAGCCACTTGTGTGGGTTGTAGACTCCGTCTCATGCTACCACTAGAGTGAAAGCACCGCCAGCATTCAAAAGTGACCAAAACATCAGCCAGGAAGCATAGGAACTGAGAAGTGGTCTGTGGTCCCCACCTGCAGAACCACTCCTTTATTGGGGGTGTCTTGCTAATTGCCTATAATTTCCACCTGTTGTCTATTCCATTTGCACAACAGCATGTGAAATGTATTGTCAATCAGTGTTGCTTCCTAAGTGGACAGTTTGATTTCACAGAAGTGTGATTGACTTGGAGTTGCATTGTGTTGTTTAAGTGTTCCCTTTATTTTTTTGAGCAGTGTATATATAAGAATTTATCAATTCTACAAGCAACACTAGACAAAATTATTATGGTGGGGGATTTTAATACGGTTTTAAATACCTCTATGGACCGTAAAGGAAATCACACTACAAACTATCACCCTCAGGCACTTAAGGAAACCATGAATGTTATGGACATTTTGGAATTAATGGATATATGGAGGCTTAAATACCCTGACCTCGTGAGATATACATGGTGGAGGCTTAATCAAGCTAGTCGTCTTGATTACTTTCTTGTGTCATTCTCTCTGGCACCAAACGTTAAAAAAGTGTTGATACGGGACAGAATGCAGACGGATCATCACATAATTGGCATATATATTACTCGTACAGAATTTCCACGTGGGCGAGGATATTGGAAATGTAATCAAAGCCTACTGGATGATAACTTGTTTATAACTAGGACAGAATATTTATATATGACTTTTTCCAACATAACATAGGTGCAGTAGATCCCCTTATTGTATGAGACACTTTTAAATGTGCCTTTAGATGCCATGCAATTCAGTACTCATCTATTAAACAAAAGCAATTTAGGATCAAAAAAGTCCATATTAACAAAGGAAATTGAAGGACTAACAGTACAGTTAGATAGCAATAAAAACTGTAGAGGAGGAACTTATTCAAGAAAGATCCAGTGTAATATATTATAAAAAATAAAGCAAACTGGATGGAATATAGGGAAAAATGCACCAAATTATTTTTCAATCTTCAACATAGAAATGCTACCAAAATTGTTTTATTGAAACTTGTTACAAATGATGGATCCACGCATGATTCACCAAATTATATTTTGACAGAGGAATTAAAGTACTTTAAGAATATGTTTTCATTTCAGTCTCCTCCATCTCCACTAACCAAAGCTAATTGTCTGTATTTTTGTTGCTATTAATAATGCAAAATGAAGATCTGTACAGAAATATTCATGTGAAGGGCAAATTCCAAAGGAGGACCTTAATGCAATGAAAGCCTTTAAGGCTGGGAAAACTTCAGGGCTGGATGGAATACCAGTGGAAGTATACCAAAATTGTTTTTGATATACACGGAGGACCATTATTAGCATGTTTTAACCACACCTATATAAATGGTAGATTATCAGACAATCAACAAGAAGGTCTGATTTCATTATTACTGAAACAGGATCCATGTGGTATGTATAAAGATATAGTCCATTTAAAAAATTGGAGGCCTCGTACACTTCAGTGTTGTGATATACAAATTCTAGCTAAATGCTTGGCGCATAGAATTAAAAAGGTATTGTCAGATATTATTCATCATAATTAGACAGGTTTTTTTTACGTGGATGATACATTGAAGATAATATAAGACAAGTACTGGAAACAATAGAATACTATGAAATATTGGGGACACCTGGCCTGGTCTTCATAGCTGATTTTGAAAAGGCTTTTGTTAAAGTATGACTGGAGTTTATACAGTGCCTTGCGAAAGTATTCGGCCCCCTTGAACTTTGACCTTTTGCCACATTTCAGGCTTCAAACATAAAGATATAAAACTGTAATTTTTTGTGAAGAATCAACAACAAGTGGGACACAATCATGAAGTGGAACAAAATTTATTGGATATTTCAAACTTTTTTAACAAATAAAAAACTGAAAAATTGGGCGTGCAAAATTATTCAGCCCCCTTAAGTTAATACTTTGTAGCGCCACCTTTTGCTGCGATTACAGCTGTAAGTCGCGTCTCTATCAGTTTTGCACATCGAGAGACTGACATTTTTGCCCATTCCTCCTTGCAAAACAGCTCGAGCTCAGTGAGGTTGGATGGAGAGCGTTTGTGAACAGCAGTTTTCAGTTCTTTCCACAGATTCTTGATTGGATTCAGGTCTGGACTTTGACTTGGCCATTCTAACACCTGGAAATGTTTATTTGTGAACCATTCCATTGTAGATTTTGCTTTATGTTTTGGATCATTGTCTTGTTGGAAGACAAATCTCCATCCCAGTCTCAGGTCTTTTGCAGACTCCATCAGGTGTTCTTCCAGAATGGTCCTGTATTTGGCTCCATCCATCTTCCCATCAATTTTAACCATCTTCCCTGCCCCTGCTGAAGAAAAGCAAGCCCAAACCATGATGCTGCCACCACCATGTTTGACAGTGGGAATGGTGTGTTCAAGGTGACGAGCTGTGTTGCTTTTACGCCAAACATAACGTTTTGCATTGTTGCCAAAAAGTTCAATTTAGGTTTAATCTGACCAGAGCACCTTCTTCCACATGTTTGGTGTGTCTCCCAGGTGGCTAGTGGCAAACTTTAAACAACACTTTTTATGGATATCTTCAAGAAATGGCTTTCTTCTTGCCACTCTTCAATAAAGGCCAGATTTGTGCAGTATACGACTGATTGTTGTCCTATGGACAGAGTCTCCCACCTCAGCTGTAGATCTCTGCAGTTCATCCAGAGTGATCATGGGCCTCTTGGCTGCATCTCAGATCAGTCTTCTCCTTGTATGAGCTGAAAGTTTAGAGGGACGGCCGGGTCTTCGTAGATTTGCAGTGGTCTGATACTCCTTCCATTTCAATATTAATCGCTTGCACAGTGCTCCTTGGGATGTTTAAAGCTTGGGAAATCTTTTTGTATCCAAATCCGGCTTTAAACTTCTCCACAACAGTATCTCGAACCTGCCTGGTGTGTTCCTTGTTCTTCATGATGCTCTCTGCGCTTTAAACGGACCTCTGAGACTCTCACAGAGCAGGTGCATTTATACGGAGACTTGATTACACACAGGTGGATTCTATTTGTCAACATTGGATCATTCAGAGATCCTCACTGAACTTCTGGAGAGAGTTTGCTGCACTGAAAGTAAAGGGGCTGAATAATTTTGCACGCCCAATTTTTCCGTTTTTTTATTTGTTAAAAAAGTTTGAAATATCCAATAAATTTCGTTCCACTTTATAATTGTGTCCCACTTGTTGTTGATTCTTCACAAAAAAATACAGTTCTATATCTTTATGTTTGAAGCCTGAAATGTAGCAAAAGGTCAAAGTTCAAGGGGGCCGAATACTTTCGCAAGGCACTGTATATAAATGCCTAGAATATTTCAATTTTGGAGAATCTCTTATAAAATGGGTTAAAGTTATTTATAGTAACCTTAGGTGTAAAATAGTTTTGCCATCGAAATGTTAGCAGTTAAAATTAGATACAACAATAACATTAAGGCATTAGAAATCTGTGGTTTAAAAACAAAGGTGTCATTGTACGCTGATGATTCATGTTTTCTTTTAAAACCACAATTAGAATCCCTCCACAGTCTCAGAGGATCTAGATACTTTTGCTAACCTCTCTGGATTAAAACCAAATTCTGATAAGTGTATTACTATATATAATATATAATTATATTACGCATTGGATCACAGAATAATGCAACTTTTACATTACCGTGTAGTTTACCAATATAATGGTCTGATGGGGATGTGGACATACACAGTATAAAAATCCAGAAAAAGAATTTCTCACTCCATTCAATTTTTATAGAAAGTTAGCAAACATAGATAAGATCTTGCTACCATGGAAAGGAAAGTAGCTGTCTATTTGTGGAAAAATCACCCTGATTAACTATTTAGTCATATCACAGTTTACCTATTTGCTTATGGTTTTGCCTACACCTAGTGACCTGCTTTTTAAATTATATGAACAAAAAAATATAAAATTTTATTTGGAATGGCAAGCCAGACAAAATTAAAAGGGCCTATTTATATAATGAATATGAATTTGGAGGGCAGAAATTATTAAATACTAAAGCATTAGACCTCTCACTAAAGGCATCAGTCATACAAAAGTTATACTTAAATCCAAACTGGTTCTTCTAGAAAATTGGTAGAAATGTCTCACCCCATGTTCAAGAATGGCCTTTTGCCCTTTATTCAGATTACAGCTGATCACTTTCGGTTGTTTGAAAAGGAAATCATCTCCAAAATATTGTTATTTTTTTAAACAAGCCTTAGAAAATTGGATGCAATTTTAGTTTAATCCACCTGAAAAGACAGAACAAATAATACAACAAATATTGTGGTTAAACTCAAATACACTAATTGATAAAAAAACATATTTTTCGATAACATGTTTAAAAAAGGTATACTTTGAGAATTATATCATAAATAAGACTGGTGGAGTTATGTCACACATGCAGCTGACACAGACATATGGAAATGTCTGCTCTACCCAAAATTACAACCAACTAATTGCAGCATTACCACAAAAATGGAAGAGGCAAGTGGAAGGGGGAAAAGGTAAGGAACTTGTCTGTCGGCCCTGCATTAACGACTATAAATGGTTAAAGAAAATTGCGATAAATAAAAACATATACCAATTTTGTTTAAGGACCAAAAAATTGACAGCTATGCCACATAAATTGCAAAATAGTTGGGAAGAGATTGTCGAAGTACCTATTCCATGCCACATGGTTTTATGAATTGACACGCAAAACAACGGCGGATACAAAACTTCAAATTTTTCAATTTAAATTATTATACAAAATTCTTGCAACCAATACAATGTTTTATATATGGGGGATACAATCTTCCCTGCTCTGCAGATTTAGCTGTGAGCAGGCATTAAATCATTTATTTTGGTACTGTCCATATGTAGCTCGTTTTTGGTCACTGGTCCAGGAATGGTTGAAGAATTGCAATATTTACTTAGAACTAACGCTGCAGATAGCAATACTGGGTGATTTGAAAAGTCAGTCAATCAATCAATAATATAATTATTATTTTAGCAAAAATGTTTATCTTTAATTTACAATCTGTAGAAACTATGAGAATAGAAAGGTTCAGTACTTTTGTGAAGCATCACAGCACAGTTGAAAAATAGAAATCCAAAATAGATGGTGTTAAGAGATAGATGGGAGGGGTTGAATTGAGATGAAGGGTGGGACTAATAGCAACAAGATAACCAAAATAAAACATACAGGGTCTGTAAAATGTAAATAGGTTCAGAAATTTGGTGAAATAGCACAGTTACAAATATAAATCAAACTGGATGGACATCAGAAATAGAGGAAGGACTAAAAACAAACAAAATATAACTATTGTAAAATAGATTGTGTCTGTAAAATGTGTACAATATGTATAAACTGAAGGTAGAACCCTAAGTGTTATTGTTTATTAGTTTACTCCAATTGGGGGAGGGGTAGTAGGGTTTGCAGGGAAAAATAAATGTTTATTCTAAAAAAAGTATGTATGCATGTACTATATGTATATGGATATATATATACACTGCTCAAAAAAATAAAGGGAACACTTAAACAACACAATGTAACTCCAAGTCAATCACACTTCTGTGAAATCAAACTGTCCAGTTAGGAAGCAACACTGATTGACAATAAATTGCACATGCTGTTGTGCAAATGGAATAGACAACAGGTGGAAATTATAGGCAATTAGCAAGACACCCCCAATAAAGGAGTGGTTCTGCAGGTGGGGACCACAGACCACTTCTCAGTTCCTATGCTTCCTGGCTGATGTTTTGGTCACTTTTGAATGCTGGCGGTGCTTTCACTCTAGTGGTAGCATGAGACGGAGTCTACAACCCATACAAGTGGCTCAGGTAGTGCAGCTCATCCAGGATGGCACATCAATGCGAGCTGTGGCAAGAAGGTTTGCTGTGTCTGTCAGCGTAGTGTCCAGAGCATGGAGGCGCACCCAGGAGACAGGCCAGTACATCAGGAGACGTGGAGGAGGCCGTAGGAGGGCAACAACCCAGCAGCAGGACCGCTACCTCCGCCTTTATGGAAGGAGGAGCAGGAGAAGCACTGCCAGAGCCCTGCAAAATGACCTCCAGCAGGCCACAAATGTGCATGTGTCTGCTCAAACGGTCAGAAACAGACTCCATGAGGGTGGTATGAGGGCCCGACATCCACAGGTGGGGGTTCTGCTTACAGCCCAACACCGTGCAGGACGTTTGGCATTTGCCAGAGAATACCAAGATTGGAAAATTCGCCACTGGCGCCCTGTGCTCTTCACAGATGAAAGCAGGTTCACACTGAGCACGTGACAGACGTGACAGAATCTGGAGATGCCGTGGAGAACATTCTGCTGCCTGCAACATCCTCCAGCATGACTGGTTTGGCGGTGGGTCAGTCATGGTGTGGGGTGGCATTTCTTTGAGGGGCCGCACAGCCCTCCATGTGCTCGCCAGAGGTAGCCTGACTGCCATTAGGTACCGAGATGAGATCCTCAGACCCTTTGTGAGACCATATGCTGGTGCGGTTGGCCCTGGGTTCCTCCTAATGCAAGACAATGCTAGACCTCATGTGGCTGGAGTGTGTCAGCAGTTCCTGCAAGAGGAAGGCATTGATGCTATGGACTGGCCCGCCCGTTCCCCAGACCTGAATCCAATTGAGCACATCTGGGACATCATGTCTCGCTCCATCCACCAACGCCACGTTGCACCACAGACTGTCCAGGAGTTGGCGGATGCTTTAGTCCAGGTCTGGGAGGAGATCCCTCAGGAGACCATCCGCCACCTCATCAGGAGCATGCCCAGGCGTTGTAGGGAGGTCATACAGGCACGTGGAGGCCACACACACTACTGAGCCTCATTTTGACTTGTTTTAAGGACATTACATCAAAGTTGGATCAGCCTGTACTGTGGTTTTCCACTTTAATTTTGAGTGTGACTCCAAATCCAGACCTCCATGGGTTGATAAATTGGATTTCCATTGATTATTTTTGTGTGATTTTGTTGTCAGCACATTCAACTATGTAAAGAAAAAAGTATTTAATAAGATTATTTCTTTCATTCAGATCTAGGATGTGTTGTTTAAGTGTTCCCTTTATTTTTTTGAGCAGTATATTTACCCCAAAAATATATGGGGGATTGGAAATGCAGACAATTACATTGATGGAATCCACAATCTATCTGCAATATTAAAGCTGATCCACCCCTTAAAAAAAAAAAAGCAATGTCAGTTAAGAACAAATTCTTATTTACAATGATGGCCTACCCCGGTCAAACCCTCCCTTAAACTGGCCCAATTGTGCGCCGCCCTATGGGACTCCTGATCACGGCCTATTGTGATACAGCCCAGGGTCAAACACGGGTCTGTAGTGACGCCTCTAGCACTGCAATACAGTGCCTTAGACCGCTGCCCCACTCCGTCCCGTACGGACTGAGGTGAATGAACCTACAGCTACCAAGGTGATAATGGCTAGTGTTCTTTTTGCTTGTTTTTGCTGTTCTCCAAATATAATTTAAACTTTTTTTTGTATAGACATGCAGTATACAAGCTTCAACTTCCAAAAATATTCCCCCCATGCCTTCCGGACCTCACTAACACTCAAATCCCAGTTATGGCCCTGCCCCTTCCCGACCTCACTAACACTCAAACCCCAGTTACGGCCCTGGATGATACAGCAGGGTCTAGTGATAGTGGTCAAAGAGTAAGGGTATGACGTAAGTGCTGCAGAACGTCAATACTATGAACAGGTAAACCCTTGCAAACCAGGTATACCCTTGCTTTATAACACATTTTCCGCTTTTATAATCATAAAACGTAGCCATTTCAAAATGCGGCCTGCGGATGCCTCTCATTTTCTACATAGGATGTATCTATTTGGTCCAATATTCTGTAGCATTACATTTTGAGGGCTTCTCTCAAGAGTTCCTCCACATAGTATTCCTACCTGTGATTTGAAAAAGCAATCTATTGGTCACAAAGACATGTGCAAGCCACTGCAGTGCAAACCACTGAAAGGCTGTATTAAGTTCTTCTTGTCATTCTGCCAACATCTCTTTACTGCAAGACGAGGAGGATGATTCAAGCTACTATCCTTCCCTCTCGGCACTCTGGAGAAAGCCCCTAGAGAGCTTCAGCTAACTCCTGTCATTGGGAGATCAGATACAGCTGGTTCTTTAAACAAGCCCACTAAAACCCTAAGATTGGACCTCGCAACAGCAGTCAACTTCTGTGGAAATTGTGTTTTATTGAACTTGGACACGCTACATTTCAACAATGTCTCGAAATTCCATCAGCGCAGGAGTTCAAACTGCAGTAGCATGTTGCCATTGTTGTGTTTTACATCCAGTTTCAGACTGATGTTTTCGTTCTTCCTACGATATGGAGGAAAGCAACATAATTAGAAACACAGGAGAGTTCTAATGACATAATCAGAGAAGTTATGCGGTAGGATGGATCGTCATCTGTCTTACTGTAGATTATCTCTGAGGACATTCGACACTTGGGATGTTTTTCACGATCAAAGTACTGTATGTCTTTGTCTTTAAGTGAGTTTGTTTGTCGTGGCTGTCTTTATAGTTTCAGACATGTCTGTCTAATTAGAACCTGACACTCATTTGCAAGCTGCTGCTACTCTGTAGGGTTTTTTTTTCTAGTAATACATTGTTATTGATTATTGCATTTTGAGGCATTTCACTATACTTGTGCATGTGACATTAAAACTATGGCTGAAAACAGTCCTTATCATGTGAGAGATTTGAAGCGTGACATCCATTCTGAGAAATCTCACCACTTCAGATCACATGTTTTCAGACTGTCATTTCCAACTACATGCTTTAGTCTGCATTTCCCCCAGCCTGCTCTTCATGGCATGGCTCATGAGCTATTGTTCAATGGTTAAGTAACATTGGAAAGTAGGGCAGTGCTCACAGAGCAGAGGTCCCAAGGGGAGTCTGCAACTGTGTAAAACTAAAACATAACACAGCCTTTAAACAAACAAATTAAATAATGCATGTTGAAAACCATCTACAAACCACACTTTGGGATTGAAATCAAGAGTCTTCCATCATCTATCTGCAGCTATCTAATTCCTCTCCGGGTAATATCATGAAACAGACATTTCTGTCATTTAACATTTTCACACTTTGGATGAAAGAACAGCTAGTGTGCATTAGGATTCCTTTCTATTGTCATATTCAAATAGTTTCATAATCAGAGACAGTCAGAGACGAGTAAGAAAATATGGCACTCGTATGTGTAAAAGCATGGTTTCTTAACATGGTAAGTAAAGTAAAATAGTGCTTTTCTGGTTGATTTAACATTTTCACTTCACAGCCTTGAGCAGCAGCGTCTTGCCTCCTCTTTTCATTGGGGTATTTTTCCAAGTACCTGGCATTAGAAGCTTCTTATTGTGTGCAGGGTGATTCTGTCTATTTCCCAAAGCACACATTATGTGAGCTTGTTTGCCTGGGTCGTCTTTTGTGTGTGCAGAGGAATGGTGGAGAAAGCTCTGTGTCAAACTAGTGGCCTGCAGACTTAGGGCTCTATTTTAACAAACCGAACACAATGGTAAATCTAAGCGGAGGCGGTAGCGCTATTGGCTCAGGGCTGTGTCAGAAATATTTTAAGTATTTCCACTATTACAATTATCGACACACTTGTTGGCATTAGTTCAGAGGGCTGGGTATTGATGAATTAACAAGTTGTGGGTGTTGAGGCTTGGCCCCTCAATGGCCAATCAGAATTTGCTCCATAGCGAAATATGTAGTTGCTTCAAGTCATGTATTTACGGTCTTCTATGTATTGCCTTGGAATCAACTCCAGTTAGTCCGTTATAGTTTCTTAAATGGCTTACGCACACAAAATAACAAAATGGAGACCTACAGTTGAAGTCGGAAGTTTACATACACCTTAGCCAAATACATTGAAACTCAGTTTTTCACAATTCCTGACATTTAATCCTAGTAACAATTCCCTGTCTTAGGTCAGTTAGGATCACCACTTTATTTTAAGAATGTGAAATGTCAGAATAATAGTAGAGTGATTTATTTCAGCTTTTATTTCTTTCATCACATTCCCAGTGGGTCAGAAGTTTACATACACTCAATTAGAATTTGGTAGCATTGCCTTTAAATTGTTTAACTTGGGTCAAACTTCCCACAATAAATTGGGTGAATTTTGGTCCATTCCTCCTGACAGAACTGGTATAACTGAGTCAGGTTTGTAGGCCTCCTTGCTCGCACATACTTTTTCAGTTCTGCCCACAAATTTTCTATAAGATTGTGGTCAGGGCTTTGTGATGGCCACTCCAATACCTTGACTTTGTTGTCCTTAAGCCATTTTGCCACAACTTTGGAAGTATGCTTGGGGTCATTGTCCATTTGGAAGAACCATTTATGACCAAGCTTTAACTTTCTGACTGATGTCTTGAGCTGTTGCTTCAATATATCCACATGATTTTCCTCCCTCATGATGCCATCTATTTTTTGAAGTGCACCAGTCCCTCCTGCAGCAAAGCACCCCCACAACATGATGCTGCCACCCCCGTGCTTCACGGTTGGGATGGTGTTCTTCGGCTTGCAAGTACGTTCATCTCTAGGAGAAAGAACGCATCTCCTTCCTGAGTGGTCCCATGGTGTTTATACTTGCGTACTATTGTTTGTACAGATGAACGTGGTACTTTCAGGCATTTGAAAATTGCTCCCAAGGATGAACCAGACTTGTGGAGATCTACAATTTTGTCTGATTTCTTTTAATTTTTCCATGTTGTCAAGCAGAGGTTTGAAGGTAGGCCTTGAAATACATCCACAGTTACACCTCCAATTAACTCAAATGATGGCAATTAGCCTATCAGAAGCTTCTAAAGCCATGACATCATTTTCTGGAATTTTTCAAGCTGTTTAAAGGCACAGTCAACTTAGTGTATGTACATTTCTGACGCACTGGAATTGTGATACAGTGAGTTAGTTATAAGTGAAATAATCTGTCTGTAAACAATTGTTGGAAAATCACTTGTGTCATGCACAAAGTAGATGTCCTAACCGACTTGCCAAGACTTCTTAGGGATAGGAGACCGCTAGCGGGACAACTTCCGGTAAAACTGGAGGGTGAGCAATTCAAATAAATAGTCTGAAATATTATGGATTTTAAACGTTTATGTACATATAAGTGTCTTATATCGGCTGAAAGCTTAAATTCTTCTTAATCTAACTGCTCTGTCTGATTTACAGTAGCTATTACAGCGAAAACATGCCATGTGATTGAGGATGGCGCCCCACATCAAAATATTTTTACACCGGCACAGGTTTCATACATTCACAAATAACGATTAAATGCTCACTAACTTTTTGAAAATCTTCCTCTGATTTGTCTTCGAAAGGGTCCCAGCAAAAACATGTAGTGTCGTTTTGTTAGATAAAATCCTTCTTTATATCCCAAAAAGTATTTTTAGTTGGCGCCATCGATTTGTGTAATCCACTCTTTCAACATGCAGAGAAAGGAATCCAAAAATCTACCCCTAAACTCTGTTTCAACAAGTCAAAATATGTTTCTATTTACTCCTCAGATACACTAAAATGTAATCAAACTATAATATTTATTTTGCAAATAAGTATGTTTAATAGGAAACCGATTTTAGCAGGTGCGTAATGTCTTTATGCCGCGCGCAAACACAAATTTTCAAGACTGTCTCCCTCTACTAAACTGATATTTCTTATTCGTTTTTGAAGTTACAAGCCTGCAACCTTGAACATAGACTGATGACACCCCGTGGAAGCCATAGGAATTGCATCCAGGGAGCTAATTTTCAATATGACCTTTCTCTTGCAATTCTAAGAGGATGGTCTCTCAAAAAAATAATCTGGTTGGTTTTTCTTTGGATTTTCTCATACCATATCTATTGTGTTATATTCTCCTAAATTATTTTAACATTTCTACAAACTTCAAAGGGTTTTCTTTCCAATGGTACCAATTATATGCATATTCTGGCTTCAGGGCCTGAGCTACAGGTAGTTTACTTTGGTCACGTCATTCAGACAGGAAGTGGAGAAAAAAAATGGGCCTAGCCCTTAATTAACAAGAAATGTATGGAGTGGTTGAAAACGAGTTTAAATGACTCAGACTTCAACTGTATCTTTGCTAAATAGGTTAACTTGAACCCATTTGCAGTCCACATTGTTCTAAGTAATTGCATGTCTTCAATAGCATTCACACTGATATAGGGGCTAGGCCTACTATAAATTGCATTATGGCTGAGCATGGACATGCCAAATAAGAGAATGAATAATTCTAATCAAGTTCTTAACAAAGCGAAACAATAACCAAATAAAATGAAATGGGAAAACACATTTGTTTTGTATGTTTCTAAATGAGAAGTATACAGGCACCAAAAGCACATGCGCATGTGTGTGTCATGGCTGGTTAGGCTGCGTTTTTGCTGTCAAAATTCATGTTATAACCAACTGCATTACTGCTAAAACCAGCTTTTGGTGGGTCTTAAATATTCCTACCAGTGCTGCCTGAAATTAGCACTTTGGATCATGTTTTTAAGCACATGCCTAAAATATTTCCAACCCCTCCCATCTGAGCGCAAGCGTGCTGATGTTAGACAGGTAAATTGTCAAACCTGGCGTTAGGGCTTTAAAATGACAGTGCGCTAGTTTTTACATGACAAAATTGCAAACTAACATGCGTTTGACACTAGCGCCACCTTAACGCCAGCCGAGCCCTTAATCTCTAAAAACATGTTGATGTGCTAGGTTGGAGGGACAATCCACTCCCCATGCCTTTCAAACCCTTGTGATCAGAGCTCAGTAACACAACCTTAGTGATATTGAAAGACCAAAACAGGACCAAAAAGAAAATCTAGATGCTGGGGATAGAGTATTGTTGTTTCAACCAAAAAGGCTGCTGTGAAGAGGAAATGTACAATGTACAGTAATCAGACTGCCTTAATCTCCAATCCTGCTGCTCCTTTGAAAGTCAGCCAGTCTGAAGGTGATCATGTGGAAACTGTTGTTAGAAAGCCCATCATCATCGAGACATAAAGCCTTAATTGAGAGATGTCATCATTAGAGGAGAAAACTGGCATACAGAGGAACTGACTCAATGATGCCCTGTTTGGCTAGCAGGGAGCTGTGCTCTGCAGGAGGGCAGCGAACAAGCCCCATCATGCCCCCCTTCATTATGGTAGGGTTCTGCTCTCATGGGCACTGATGGGGGGAGCAGTGGATGATTCCTTGGGGATGAGGGGGGTACATCATGCACACATAGGGAATGCTGTGTGGCACAAGAGCCTCAAATGCCTCTGGCTGTTTTTCCTATATATTGGCTTTACCAGTTTGTCTCCATGGCAGGCTGGAAGATACCACAAGACTTCCCTCAACTGTCATCCCCAATTCGTGTTGTAAGTTGAACACCTCCGGAACATTGCATAGAGAGACCTACGGTGTTGACAAGTACAGTGGTTGTTCATTGGTGTGGTAACAAGGAGTCAGCTTATGGTCCACGCTGTAAATGTTCTCAAATTATAACAACATCATTGAAATGTTTATGTACAGTATGTGTGCATGATGTATCCCATTATTCAACCTGGTCTCAGAACATTTCATATTATTCTGTACATAAATCTGAGACATTCCATTTAGTATGATATGCTACATTTCGTATGGTATTCATTTGTGGATGTCTGTCATCCAATTTGTATGATATGTTGCGAATTACATTCCATATTGTCACAGGCTGGCTCATAGCCTGTGGCAAAAATGAGGGGACATGAACAACAGGTATAGGCCAATCAAAAGGTTCTGTATTGTAAACAAAAATCTATTCTTTAAACAACGAAAAAGGAATGAGGTGTGGAAATGTCATAATGTAGGGTGTATGTAAGGTGCATGGATGCATGAATCTGTGTGTGGGAACATGACTGAGTGGAAACTAAGTAAACCTACAAAAGGAACAAACAAAACAGGATCATACCTGGAGGAGCAGGGAGAGAGAGAGTGGTTAGTGAAGCAGCAGGTTTAAATACCCTGAGCCCAGGTGGCTCCAATCACGCCAGCTCCAATCACTAACGACCCTCCTCTGCCTGCAGGAGGAACCGCCCCTGCACTGCAGAGGAGGGGCCGTGACAATATGATATGTAACGAATTTGCAAAACGTATCATATGTTACAAATTCCAATTTGTTGTGGCTAACGTTAGCTAAGTGGCTAGGTGGCTAGTGCTAACATTAGCTGGCTAGGGGTTAGGGTTAAGGGTTAGGGGAAGGGTTGCCTGAAAGTGTTAAGGTTAGGGGAAGGGTTAGCTAACATGCCCAGTAGTTGCAAAGTAGCTAAAAATGTGTAAGTTATTGAAAAGTTTCTAATTAGCTAAAATGCTAAAGTTGTCTTCTGGGTTGCTAGATGTTCACGTTATATGACCACCAGTCCACCCGACCAACCACCCTCCTTTCGTTTTTGTCTTAAGTAACCTTCTGTTTTATGTAATCATACAAAATGTAACATATCATACTAATTAGAGCTCCAGATTTACATTAAATATGTTATGTCTAGTCTATGAGACCAGGTTATATTATTACCTGCACTTAGCCAGAGGAAATACATACATTTCTCTACCCCCCTTCATTTTGAAAGCTTGAGCCCCATTTTCAAATGCTGTGACATTTCACAAGAGAGAACACTCTCTCTCGGAGCCAGGCAACGTCACTAATGCTGTTATAAAAGCCACTTTGAGCCCTTTGCAAATACCAAGGCAGACAAACATGTGCATCCAGATGCTGTGGGCATTTCATATGTTGATATTTAAAGGTGCAGGGAACATGTAGCGGGGTGACAAGCATAGTTGGATGGAGAGACTGTGGGTCGCAGGATAACACAACACACATGGAAACTGTCAGAATGACAAGGATTTGGTAAGTGGCCTCAAAGAGAGTGCAACAGCTGATACCAGAAGATATAAAGGAATATTCCCAACCTGGTTACTTTACTTGATATAGCTGTTGTTTAGACCCATTCTCCTATCCAAGGCAGATGATATTGTTGATATACAGTTTCTGCCGTTGATCCTTGTTCTGCGGTTTATAATTCTGGTGTTGTGTATTGTCTCCCTGGCCAGTTCCTACTGACTTATTGCTATGTCTGGTGTGGTGGTTGTGATCTGTCCTGCCTCCCAGGGCTGAGTTGGGCTGGCAGTAGAGTGGGAGAATTCCCAGGGGCAGAGGAGGGGGACTGGAGTGTGGAGCAGTCTTTGACATTTCCTGCCTGTCAAGGTCTGTGCTCGGAATCCACAGATTGTATACCTACCCCCGCTAGCTTTGGCACCTCGGCTCTGCATACTGTCACAACTCATCTGACCATAAGCGAGTGGCTTGTGAACTGAAGCAGCCCCCCTAGTGGCAACTGGAGTAGACCCACTTCAGGTTCAAGTAGCGGGGGAAACAGGCACGTTTGAGTGCACTTGTATGTGGGAGGCTCATCAAGGCCAGAGGGGAAATAAACTAAAATGAAGATACTTACATTATGTCCATCTGTGCATACAATGGATGATACATATTTTTATTTTATCTTTATTTAACTAGGCAAGTCAGTTAAGAACAAATTCTTATTTTCAATGACGGCCTAGGAACAGTGGGTTAACTGCCTTGTACAGGGGTAGAACGACAGATTTTTACCAGGCAGCTCAGGGATTCGATCTTGCAACCTTTCGGTTACTAGTCCAACGCTCTAACCACTAGGCTACCTGCCACCACGGCAGGTAGCCTAGTCTGTACTCTGAGTCTGTACTCTGCACACATCTTTGTATTTGCAATATAGACTTTTGATGGGAAATTTTATGTGACAGGACAGTTTGAAATTGTGTACATGATATGTCTTACTGTGCTATATTGTATTCATACAGCAGCAGTTATAGTATTTTGTTTCCAAATATCATTGGTTTCCTTGTCAAGTGGGCACTTTTGTTTTTGAAGGCTCTGAACCTCTTGGGAAGGATTACATGATGCAACACAGAGAACAATTTTGTAATACAAATATTTTGGGTAGCCGAGGACAGGGATGAATTTCAATATTAATGTGCAGTGGTCACTCAAACTTATGACGAGACATCCCCCGGGGAGCTACATACAAAATCAATTTGGCTTCAAGACATTTCCTTTTAGAAGTTGCCAGCTTGGCACTCAGCCTTACAGTCTAGTCGGAGGACTATCAATGAACTATACTAGCACTATAACGACAGTATCTGTATCTTTGCACACGCTCCCTTACTTGTATGTCCACCTGTAATAACAGTGGTGTAAAGTACTAAAGTAAAAATAATTTTAAGTACTACTTAAGCAGTTTTTGGGGAATCTGTACTTTACATTACTATTTATATTTTTGACAACATTTTGACATTCCTAAAGAAAATAATGATATTTTTACTCCATACATTTTCCCTAACACCCAAAAGTACTCGTTAGAATTTTAATGCTTAGCAGGACATAAAATGGTCCAATTCACGCACTTATCAAGATAACATCCCTGGTCATCCGTACTGCCTCTGATCTGGCTGACTGACTAAACACAAATAATTAATTGTGCCCCTGGCTGTCCTGGCTGTCCAAACATTAAAGAAACAAGACAATTGTGCTGTTTGGTTTGCTTCATTTAAGGAATTTGAAATTATTCATACTTTTACTTTTGATACTTAAGTATATTTTAGCAATTACATTTACTCTTGATACTTAAGTATATTGAAAACCAAATACTTTTAGACAGAATTGAGCTGTAAATACATCCTGTAGCTTCCAAGCTCCATATTACGTGAAACTCCATCAATTATCATGGGGCTCAACTTTGGGGCTAGCCCCTTTGCCTAATTGTCTAATCGAATCATAGAGGTTCACTGGTGCTGTGTGTGTGTGTGTGTGTGTGTGTGTGCACGCGCACACATTCGTTCCCATGTGCAACTGTATTTGCATGCTGTAGATACGTATTTAATCTTTTGACACTGACTTTTTTTGTTCATTTAGTCAATTTTCCCATTTGTTTGATGGTGCACTAAATGTGTCCTTCTTACTTTACGTTAAATTTAACAAATTCCTATTAGTTCTGGTTGGATTAGTCCCTGGCAGTGATGCTAATTTCATCATCTGTTGCTCCGAATGGGTTTCCGACCTCTTGCAGAGTCACAAGGAGGATACAATTCTAGGCACAATGCAAGCCACACATATTTTGATCTTTAGGTATTCAGTGATCCACATGGCACATTTCTGCAACATATCATTTGCAAATAGTTGATTATAACTCCTGCAGGCAATTTGACCTCCCCATTGGAACTTCTAACCCCACAATCAAAGTAAAGAGCATGATTATGTGATAAATAGCATTGAGTTGCGAGAATGCTTCAATGCATTTATTTATAGTTATAATCTCTGGCACTGTTGCTTGAGTTTATGATGCCTATGAAAAGTATCTTTAACTCTCGCTTGTGTTTCCTATTTCACAGGGAAATAAGGCGAAAGATGTGGAGATTTCTGATTACATTTGTATGTCAATCACAGGCCTCGGCTTTCTAGTTTGTCTTACTAATCACAATATGTCTCTACCATGTCTATTGGTGTATGCACTGTATTGGCAAACAACTGAAATATTATCAGATTGGTTTATAACACTAGAGAAGCCGGGCCTTGAGTAGTAATTTTTATTCTAACATTCTAATAGTCTAGTACAGTGGTTCCCAAAGTTTTTATAGTCCCGTACCGCTTCAAACATTCAACCTCCAGCTGCGTATCCCCTCCAGCACCAGGGTCAGCGCACTCTCAAATGTTGTTTTTTGCCATCATTGTAAGCCTGCCACACACACACACTATACGATACATTTATTAAACATAAGAATGAGTGTGAGTTTTTGTCACAACCCGGCTCATGGGAAGTGACAAAGAGCTCTTACAGGACCAAATAATAATACAATAATAATCAATTATTTTGCTCTTTATTTAGCCATCTTACATTTAAAACTCTATTTGTTCATCGAAAATTGTGAATAACAGGTTAATGAGAAGGGTGTGCTTGAAAGGATTCACATAACTCTGCAATGTTGGGTTGTATTGGAGGGAGTCTCAGTCATTTTCCCCACACAGTCTGTGCCTGTATTTAGTTTTCATGCTAGTGAGGGCCGAGAATCCACTCTCACATAGGTATATGGTTGCAAAGGGCATCAGTGTATTAACAGCGCGATTTGCCAAGGCAATATAGTCTGAGCGCAGCCCTATCCAGAAATCTGTCAGTGGCTTCTGATTAATTTCAATTTTCACAGAACCGCTAGTTTTTCGATGAGGGTCTCTTGTTCAGATATCGGTAAGTGGACTGGAGGCAGGGCATGAAAGGGATAACGAATCCAGTTGTTTGTCATCCGTTTCGGGAAAGTACCTGCATACTTGCGCACCCAACTCACTCAGGTGCTTTGCTATCACATTTGACATTGCCCGTAAGCTTATGTTCATTTGCACACAAATAATCATACAATGATGGAAAGACCTGTGTGTTGTCCTTGTTAGTTCAGACCTAGAAGAGCTCCAACTTCTTAATCATAGCCTCAATTCTGTCCCGCACATTGAATATAGTTGCGGAGAGTCCCTGTATTCCTAGATTCAAATCATTCAGGTGAGAAAAAACATCACTCAGGTAGGCCAGTCGTGGGAGAAACTCATCATCATTGCAAGTGAAAATGAATGGTCAGTAAAGAAAACTTTAAACTCGTCTCTCAATTCAAAAAACCATGTCAATACTTTGACCCTTGATAACCAGCGCACTTCTGTATGTTATAAAAGCGTTACATGGTCGCTGCCCATATTATTGCATAGTGCAGAAAATACACGAGATTTCAGGGGCCTTGCTTTAACAAAGTTAACCATTTTCACTGTAGTGTCCAAAACGTCTTTCAAGCTGTCAGGCATTCCTTTGGCAGCAAGAGCTTCTCGGTGGATGCTGCAGTGTACTCAAGTGGCGTCGGGAGCAACTGCTTGCATGCGCGTTACCACTCCAGTATGTCACCCTGTCATGGCTTTTGTGCCATCAGTACAGATACCAACACTTCTTGACCACCAAAGTCCATTTAATGTCACAAAGCTGTCCAGTACTTTAAAATATCCTCTCCTGATGCCTTCCTTAATTTACCCCCCATACACGTAACGGACATATACCAGGGGCTATGCCAGGCCCGCCACGTTTGTTGACTCATCAAGCTGTAATGCATGTAATTCACTGGCTTGTATGCAAAGCAGTAATTGTTTCAAAGCGTCTCCTGCCATGTCACTGATGCATCATGAAACTGTGTTGTTTGATGAAGGCATTGTCTGTATAGTTTATTTGGCCTTTTTCCCCAGCATTGTCCCAGCCATATCCGCGGCTGGTACAATGAAGGTCTTGGGTAACATCAGAATACAACATTATTTTCATTAGTTTTTGTTAATGATGCATATCTGTATTCCCAGCCAGGTGAAATCCATAGACTGGGCCTAATGAATATATTTCAATTGACTGATTTCCTTATATGAACTGTAAGTTTTGTTCAGTATATATAGAAATCAACGCCGAAGAGGATGGCTAACATTTTACATGCCCATAACCAATTGTTCTATTTTGTTTGTTTTTTTGCATTGTTTGTAACTTACGTTTTAACTTATGACCAAAAATAACTTCTGGACATCAGATAACTCACTGGGATTACTCACCATGTACTGGAAGAAGCTTTTTCTTTTAACAATTCTGACGAGAAAGATATACTTCTCTCCCAGGAACAGTCCCAGATCCCCGTCATTTGCATGAAGAAAAGACGGAGGAAAAGAGGACACAGATCAGGCTGCTTTTGAGAATACGTAGGCGAGCGATTAAACTCCCACTGCCATCAATTCTAATTGACAACATGCAATCACTGGAAAATAAAATTGATGACCTACGATTACGATTATCCTACCAACGGGACATTAAGAACTGTAATATCTTATGTTTCACCGAGTCGTGGCTGACACGGATAATATAGAGCTGGAGGGATTTTCAATGCAGCGGCAGAACAGAGAAGCTACGTCTGTTAAGACGAGGGGTGGGGGTGTGTGTCTTTTTGTCAATAACAGCTGGTGCGCGATATCTAATATTAAAGAAGTCTCAAGGTATTGCTCGCCTGAGGTAGAGTACCTTATGATGAGCTGTAGAACACACTGTACCAAGAGAGTTATATATTATTCGTAGCCGTCTATTTACCACCACAGACCGATGCTGGCACTAAGACCGCACTCAACCAACTCTGTAAGGCCATAAGCAAACAAGAAAATGCTCACCCAGAATCGGCGCTCGTAGCTACTTTAATGCAGGCAAACTTAAATCAGATCTGCCAAATTTTTACCAGCATGTCACATGTGCAACCAGAGGAAAAAAAACTCTAGACCACCTTTACTCCACACACAGAGATGCATACAAAGCTCTCCCCCGCGCTCCATTTGGCAAATCTGACCATAATTCTATCCTCCTGATTCCTGCTTACAAGCAAAAACTAAAGCAGGAAGTGCCAGTGACTCGCTCAATACGGAAGTGGTCAGATGATGCGGATGCTACGCTACAGGACTGTATTGCTAGCACAGACTGGAATATGTTCCGCGATTTATCCAATGGCATTGAGGAGTACACCACCTCAGTCATCGGCTTCATCAATAAGGGCATCGACGACGTCGTCCCCACAGTGACCGTACGTACATATCCCAACCAGAAGCCATGGATTACAGGCAACATCTGCATCGAGCTAATGGCTAGAGCTCAACACCATAGTGCCCACGAAGCTCATTACTAAGCTAAGTACCCTGGGACTAAACATCTCCCTCTGCAACTGTATCCTGGACTTCCTGACGGGCTGCCCCCAGGTGGTAAGGGTAGGCAACAACCTGTCTGCCACGATGAGCCTCAACACTGGGGTGTGTACTTAGTCCCCTCCTGTACTCCCTGTTCACCCACATCTGCGTGGCCTAACACGATTCTAACACCATCATTAAAATTGCTGACGACAGTGGTAGGCCTGATCACCGACAACAATGAGACAGCCTATAGGGAGGAGGTCAGAGAACTGGCAGTGTGGTGCTAGGACAACAACCTATTCCTCAATGTGAGCAAGACAAAGGAGCTGATCGTGGACTACAGAAAACGGGGCTGTAGTGGAGCGGGTTGAGAGTTTCGAGTTCCTTGGTGTCCACATCACCAACGATGTATCACGGTCCAAACACACCAAGACAGTCGTGAAGAGGGCACAACAAAACTTTTTCCCCCTCAGGAGACTGAAAAGATTTGGCATCGGTCCCCAGATCCTCAAAAAGTTCTACAGCTGCAGCATCGAGAGCATCCTGACCTGGTTGCATCACCGCCTGGTATGGCAACTGCTTGTCATCTGACCATAAGACGCTACAGAGAGTAGTGCGTACGACCCAGTACATCACTGGGGCCAAGCTTCCTGCAATCCAGGACCTATGTAATAGGCGGTGTCAGAGGAAAGCCCATAAAATTGTCAGACTCCAGTCGCCCAAGTCATAGACTGTTCTCTCTGCTACCGCACGGCAAGCGGTACCGGAGCGCCACGTCTAGGACCAAAAGGCTCCTTTACAGCTTCTACCCCCAAGCCATAAGACTGCTGAACAATTAATTAAATGGCCACTGGACTATTTACATTGACACGCCCCCTATCCATTTGTTTTGTACACTGCTGCTACTCGCTGTTTATTATCTGTGCATAGTCACTTCACCCCTGCCTACATGTACAAATTGCCTCTAACTTGTACCGCCGCACACTGACTCGGTACCGGTACCCCCTGTATATAGCCTCGTTATTGTTATGTTAGTGTTTTACTTTTTATAATGTTTTTTACTTTAGTTTATTTGATAAATATTTTCTTAACTCTTGTTGAACTGCACTGTTGGTTAAGGGCTTGTAAGTAAGTATTTCATGGTACGGTCTACACTTGTATTCGGCGCATTTGACAAATAAAGTGTGATTTGATTTGACTCTGTAGGAGGATTTGAAAAGGTCCCTTTTTGGAGCTCTGGGGAAAAAATGATATGTTCTCTTAAAACTGAATTTTATGTTTGTGATATCGAAGTTCTTACAACATACTTGTGTTAAATATACTTATTTAGGAAAAGTGAAGGACAGACGGGGGCCTGACTTTAAAAATACTATAATTTTTTGTTCATATTGAGTCAACATGACTCACTCGGCTCTTCTAGTGTTAATGTACTAAAGAGACGTAATAACGTCTGATTCAAGGCATCAGATACACTACCGTCCATGCTATCATTCCTTGATAAAGTACTGTATATCATGTGTGCTGTGCTGCAAGGCTGATGGCTCTTATCTTGGCATTGCACCAAACTAATAAAACATGAAGACAGTGAGAGACGGCAAGAGGGAAAGGGAGGGCGAGAGAGAGAGGCTGCAGGATACTCTGAGAGAAATCGGAGTGATTCTCCTTTCATTGTTGACAACTGCTAGATCATAAAATGTCATTGTGTTCTACTGACAAATGCCCTCGAATAGCATGTGCATGACAATTACCCTCTGGCTTTGATAGCATCAGGTGATATGATTGCTGTTAAGGCAGGCCAATGAACATGCTATGGGAGGAGGATGGGGAACTGTGTGTGGAGCAGGATTATTTACAGTGATGCAGAAATAGAAAGAGAAAGCCCTGTATCACACTAAAGGGATCTCTCGGGAGTGTAGGCACACCTTCTCTCATACACCTAAGGATAAAATATTTTTCTCCATTGCTCCTCTACTGTATGCTCTGAGATTGTGTAACACATGACAAGACTTTTTGGTCTATTCACGTCAAGTCTCTGCATCACATACTATTTACAATCCTTAGTAATTTGACATTATATCAAATTGCTAATGACTAACATGATTTGTCTTAGGGCTTTTGTTAAGGACATAAGATGTGTGAAGACATTATCTCTTATCCGTTAGAGTTGAAATCTTGGTCCAAACAATATTCATTTTCAGTATTTAACTAGGCAAGTCAGTTAAGAACAAATTCGTATTTACAATGATGGCCTACCCCGGCCAAACCCGGACGACGCTGGGCCAATTGTGGGGCTCGCAATCACAACCGGATGTGATAGAGTCTGGATTTGAACTAGGGACTGTAGTGATGCCTCTTGCACTGAGATGTAGTGCCTTAGACCGCTGCGCCACTCGGGAGAAAATTAGACTGTGTTTATTATCTTAGCTCTGAGTCTTGATAGAATGGCTAATTATCATGGTGTTGTGTTCTGACATTTGCCTGCCTGCCAGTAATATGCCAATGATGGATGGTACTGTCTAATGTTTAGATCTTATTATGCTATCCTTATGACAGGAAAATAATTTATATTAAGCAAATTGCTTGGTTGGTTGGTTGGTTGGTACAAGATAGATTATTAACCTTTTCGGCTCACACATATTATTTATTTTTAAAATGTAATGAAATAAGAGCACAATTCAACACATACTCCAGTGTTCATCATTGTCCTCTGTTTGTCTGCAGCAGAATCAGTCTCAGAGACTGCAGGAGAGCGGACTCATGAGGCAATCGATAACTTAAATCAAACAGCTGAGTGAAAACATCCAAAAGAAATGATCAAAGCCCTTCGTACTGCACTTGCGCATCAGTTTGAAAGATTGTTTGCCATTCCCTGTCTCTTTCTATTCACTTTTGAATAGGAGAATTTGAGATGAGAAATGTACTCTGTTAGACAATAGCTCCACCTCATCACTCTCTCGGCCTTACTGCCAATGAGTGCCTGGGTGGGGATTACTCACTGGAAATGACAGCTCAGAGGAAGACGGCAAATAACATTTCTAAATGTTTGCTGGTAAGTATGTGGCGGCTGGCGAGATGTCTTTTTATGATTGGCACCCTTATCCCTAGGAAAATTATGAAAATAACATTAAGGTATGTCATGACATTGTAATCCCAGCAGTGGATGTGTAATAGCGTGAAACAGTGTAGTTACTGTTAATACTTTCAGAGGTAATATAGTTGGCTGGCTGCCAGCATATCAACAGCGGTAAAGTCAATAAGCTCAGTGGAAATGTTTGTGCAAAAGTTTCAAAGATACACTATACTGTGTATTGGAATCATCTATAACATCAATCTAAATAGTTGACAAATGGGAGGAGGAACCTCGACGTTACACCGAGATTTACAGTGCAGATAGGAAGACAGAACTACGTTATGTGCAGATACTACCATAACTATGCTTCTTGGCAGGAGGCAAATCAGACCTCTACATTGTAGACATGGCCTTCCTATTGGAGATGTCTCTCCAATAGGAAGTTTCCTTTCAGAAAACGCCTCTAGCTAGCGCTGTGTCGAGAACAGTGGCAGTTGAGGTGAGAAAAAAAACAAGGAAAGAGAGAGAAGAAATGGAGGGAAAAGGTGTGGAGGGAGGGGTGGAGGGTGGAGGGGTATGCGTCAGTGGGCTCCCCAGGGCTGGTTAATTACCTGGGGGGGAGTTCACAGTGGGACAGTCATTATGTTCAGACACTCAGGTGTGACTCTCTTGTTTTCTTTAAAAGCGTAGCTCCTTCTGGGCTGTCTAAATCCTGGTGCAGCAAACTGTGCATGCAAGTCACCAAAAAGAAAGTCTGACAGGAATTGTGTGGACCTCATCCTGGTTCAATATTCCATAACCCATTTATATAGATTTTTTTATGGAGATTTGACTATATTTATCTCAGCATCAACTGCCACAGTATATGTTATTAACTTATTACAATGGCAGATAGATGGTTATGCAATGAATTGGAGTAGTGGTGAAATTTTTCAATTTCTCTCCAGTGATTATTCTGTCATGGTAGAGATGCGTATAGCCGGGAAAATACATCAACATATTGATGGTTAAACACATACTTCACCCAAGGAATCCTCCAATTCTATTTTTCAAGTCATACGCACACATACATGCAACACGCGCGCACACACACTCTCTCGCTCATACTTTCCCCTCCTTCTCACCAATGCTCACTGTGATTCATATCCCAGAGTGCTTTGCTGACCTATAAATACCCCTCTATTGTGCTCAGATGTCTGCAGGGTAGTGCAGATTTAAAGGGGGCCTTCTCCATCATGGAAGAGCCGTCATGCTTACAGTGGCAGGACAAGCCTTGCTGTGGACACAATGCGGTAGCAGAAAATTACCAATATATCCTTCTGCAACATACGCGGGCAGGCGTGGGCTGTAATTCCTCCTGAGTGGTCGGTTGTCAAAATGAGAGGGGTTGAGTGGTTGAAATGGAGACGTACAAAAAAAACATGGGCAAAGAGAAGGTATTAGACAGTGGCTGAGTACAAGAGAGGATGCAGCTAAATACTTAGGCGTTAAAATGTTGCATCTTCTCAGGCAGTACAAAAGAAGGGGAAAGCAACACACAGAGCTGTAATGTTGATATTGTATATGTATGTATGTATGTATGTATGTATGTATGTATGTATGTATGTATGTATGTATGTATGTATGTATGTATGTATGTATGTATGTATGTATGTATGTATGTATGTATGTATGTATGTATGTATGTATGTATGTATGTATGTATGTATACAGGCTGCAGGTGCCTTAACTATCTGCTGTATGAAACATCTGTAGAGTCCTATACCCCATTTGTATTTCAGGCAACATAATTATATGTTGTCTCTTGTGTCTTCATTAATACCGGTGAACATGGTATGATGGACTATAATAACAAGCCTGTCAGGAAAGATACAGATGATAGTCGTGTAGAATACATCTGGTGTCTTATCCGAACAAAAGCACATGGTTCCTTTACATGGTCATTTCTTCTCCATACATGTCCATGAGATTCTGCCTCTTAGAAGGCAGGCGGATATTCCCATTGCTCCACCTGAGCACTGGTTTGACATTGATCTAAACCCACAACTGCAGATCATGCACAACGGTCAGGACCAAGCAGGGGTTTCTTTGCTTTACCCAGCAGTGAGCAGCTGTGTCCCTGTCAGAACACACTGGCATCCATGATAAATGACACCATGGGAACGTGAAAGGCCGGGCCCATGACTCACAGGCCTTTGTCTAGAGTGGCATTCTGATGTTGATGGCTGTGGATTTGGAAAGGAACGCCGCAAGGTGCAGCCTTTATGCTCACCGCCGGGCAGAGAAGACACAGAGCCACAGAGAATAAAACTGGGAGTCTGAGTGTAACTGTAAGAGCCATTTTGTATATGTAAAAGAAAATGTATAGAAGATGTTTTGGTTTATTTGTTATTGCTTAGAATTATATGGAAACAGTTTTTCACTGTTTTTATGGTTTATGTTTATATAGAAATTCAATTTGTATTGCTATTGTGACACCTGGTGGCAGCCTTTTGGGTTAGGTCAGCATTTAAAGGGTTAAACCTAAGGCGGCAGCGATTTAGACAATTGGAACAGGTGTTTGCACCTGAATAGAAGACGTCAAGGAGTTACAGTTTTCAACCACCTTATGTACCATTTGTTTTTCCATTTATCAACCTGGAACTGTGTGACAACCCAGACAATTCTTTGTGAGTAATACATCTAAATAAACTGCAACAACTCTCAATGGGGAAATGCGTTGGAACCAACCCTATAAAGGCATCTATTGAAGCAGCCTAGTGAAAACGTTGGGACATTGTTTAAAGCCACTACAGTAACACTCTTCAGTCCACAACAGGCTTTAAAACTTTAGCGTCACTGGATGCGCTCCAGATGCAAGTAAGCCCTGTTCACTGTTTACACTGCATTATATGCATTATGTGAACAACATGCTGGGTTAAATTAATCAATGCTTTCATTACTATGCTATTATTATTCACATAATATTAAAACATACAGTGACTTCAGTAGTTAAGACGGTGATTGATGTTGACGATCTTTCACATTTTATTACCAACAGTGGGTTTGCTGAGAAGCATTGTTTACTTTTGTGTGATTTGAAGTGCAATGTGCAACAATTACACATTCTATCGACAGTGTAACAAGAAAATGCTCGAAAAAACATACTGTACACAGACAGGTCCATAATTATTGACACCCTTGATAAAGATGAGCAAAAAAAAAACTGTATGAAATAAATCTTTGCGGAAATTATATTATTTTTAAGTAATACAATTGGTCAGAGAAAGAGATTTTTATTTAACAAGTAATAAAAATAATCTCAAAAAGATAGGGGTAAAAATGATTGGCACCCCGGTCTTCAATACTCTATCACCCTCCACTTGCGAGGATAATGACACTGAGCTTTTTTCTAAAATGTTTTATGAGATTGGTGAACAGTGGGAGGGATATGAGACCATTCCTCAATACGTAATATTTCCAGATCTTAAAATATTCTACATCAGCTCTTATGGACTGCCCTTGTCAATTCAAAATGGAAAACGCATCATACTTACTAGCCTGTTCAACCTCTCTTTCGTATCGTCTGAGATTCCCAAACATTGGAAAGCTGCAGCGGTCATCCCCCTGTTCAAAGGGGGAGACAATCTAGACCCAAACTGCTACAGACCTATATCTATCCTACCCTACCCTTCTAAGGTCTTCGAAAGCCAAGATAACAAACAGATTACCGGCCATTTCGAATCCCACCGTACCTTCTCCGCTATGCAATCGGGTTTCCGAGCTGGTCATGGGTGCACCTCAGCCACGCTCAAGGTCCTAAATGATATCATAACCGCCATGGATAAGAGAAATTACTGTGCAGCCGTATTCATCTACCTGGCCAAGGCTTTCAACTCTGTCAATCACCACATTCTTATTGGCAGACTCAACAGCCTTGGTTTCTCAAATGATTGCCTCGCCTGGTTCACCAACTATTTCTCTGATCGAGTTCAGTGTGTCAAATCGGAGGGCCTGTTGTCCAGACCTCTGGCAGTCTCTATGGGGGTGCCTCAGGGTTCAGTTCTCGGGCCGACTCTCTTCTCTGTATACATCAATGATGTCGCTCTTGCTGCTGGTGATTCTCTTATCCACCTCTACGCAGACGACACCATTCTGTATACCTCTGGCCCTTCTTTGGACACTGTGTTAACTAACCTCCAGACAAGCTTCAATGCCATACAACTCTCCTTCCGTGGCCTCCAACTGCTCTTAAATGCAAGTAAAACTAAATGCATACTCTTCAACCGATCGCTGCCCGCACCGGCCCGCTAGTCCAGCTTCACTACTCTGGACGGTTATGACTTAGATTATGTGGACAACTACAAATACCTAGGTGTCTGGTTAGACTGTAAACTCTCCTTTCAGACTCACATTAAGCATCTCCAATCCAAAATTAAATCTAGAATCGGCTTCCTATTTCGCAAAAAAAAGCATCCTTTACTCATGCTGCCAAACATACCCTCGTAAAACTGACCATCCTACCGATCCTTGACTTCGGCGATGTCATTTACAAAATAGCCTCCAACACTCTACTCAACAAATTGGATGCAGTCTATCACAGTGCCATCCGTTTTGTCACAAAAGCCCCATATACTATCCACAATTGCGACCTGCACACTCTCATTGGCTGGCCCTCGCTCAATACTCGTCACCAAACCCACTGGCTCCAGGTCATCTACAAGTCTCTGCTAGGTAAAGCCCCGCCTTATCTCAGCTCACTGGTCACCATAGCAGCACCCACCCGTAGCACGCGCTCCAGCAGGTATATCTCACTCGTCACCCCCAAAGCCAATTCCTCCTTTGGCCGCCTTTCCTTCCAGTTCTCTGCTGCCAATGACTGGAACGAACTGCAAAAATCACTGAAGCTGGAGACTCATATCTCCCTCACTAGCTTTAAGCACCAGCTCACAGATCACTGCACCTGTATATAGCCCATCTGTAAATAGCCCATCCAGCTACCTCATCCCCATACTGTATTTATTTATTTATCTTGCTCCTTTGCACCCCAGTATCTCTACTTGCACATTAATCTTCTGCACATCTACCATTCCAGTGTTTAATTGCTATATTGTAATTACTTCGCCACCATGGCCTATTTATTGCCTTACCTCCCTCATTTGCACATACTGTATATAGACTTTTTCTACTGTATTATTGACTGTATGTTTGTTTATTCCATGTGTAACTCTGTGTTGTTGTATGTGTCGAACTTCTTTGCTTTATCTAGGCCAGGTCGCAGTTGTAAATGAGAACTTGTTCCCACTAGCCTACCTGGTTAAATAAAGGTGAAATACATTTTTCTTTTAAACTGTGACACTTAGTTCTACAGTATATCTTGAACATTTGATTGCTGTGGACTCATTAGTCAACAGTGGACTAATGAAACAAATACAACAATATCATTTTTGAGTGGTATTTTCCTTTAAGAGCAGCTTAAATGAAAGGGGAAGGCTCGGGAAGTGTGGAAATTTGTCAATCATGTCTGGCATGAGTTGTCGGTGGTCGTGGTGCGTGCAGTATCACTCTTGACAAAAAGGTTCGAACCCTGTCAAAGTAGAGCTCTGGCCACAACTCCCTTAATGGTGCTACAATGCTGCGATATCTTTAAGAAAGGATATTGCCTTGGCAGTAGCTACAATATTGTATCCCAAGGCAGTAATAACAGTGGTATACTGGCTAAGACCAGGATAAGACACATTCTTATCCTCTCTAATGTTAATTACAACCTCTGATTTTAATTAAAGAAATGACTGAGTTGGCTGATGTATTTAATCAAACTATTATTATCATGGTAATACTGAAGAGGTAGATCCAACTCCACAGGCATGGCTGACTGCAGAATGATCCAGCTTAGATGAGAGAAGCACTTTGAAAGCCAGGCAAGTTTCAAAGCAAGTCTGCTTCAAGTGTCTGAGAGCCATAAAAAAGTAGAATCAGCATTTTGAAATTC
This sequence comes from Salmo salar, assembly GCF_965601325.2. Taxonomy (NCBI): domain Eukaryota; kingdom Metazoa; phylum Chordata; class Actinopteri; order Salmoniformes; family Salmonidae; genus Salmo; species Salmo salar. The sequence continues at coordinate 50,311,562 of NC_138310.1, read as the reverse complement.
AATCACATGTGATAATGATCAGTACATTGTTTAAGTGTCTTAGAATAGATTCTGCAACAGTTAATGCTCTTATCTAATAACCATGGAAAATAACAGAAACAAATCGCATTCTGGGTAATTACAGTGCCTTCAGAAAATATTCACACCCCTTGATTTTTATCATAATTTGTTGTGCTACAGACAGAATTTAAAATGGATTAAATTGAGATGTTTTGTTGCTGGCCAACACACATTACCCCATAATGTCAAAGTGGAATTAGGTTTCTTCAAAATGTTTACACATTAATAAAAAATAAAAAGCTACCACATCTTGAGTCAATAAGTTCAACCCCTTTGTTATGGCAAGCCTAAATTATTTCAGGAGTACAAATTAGCTTAACAAGTCACATAATAAGTTGCATGGATCACTCTGTGTGCAATATTAACATGCTTTTTGAATAGTTACATCATCTCTGTGTCCCGGACATATCTGTAAGGTCTCTCAGTCGAGCAGTGCATTTCAAACACAGATTCAACCACAACGAGCAGGTAGGTTTTGCAATTATGTATTTAATCAAAGTACAATAATTACCAGGGTATTACTGAAGCGGTGGAGCCAACTCAACGGGCATGGCTACCTGCAGAACGATCCAACTCAGATGAGAGAAGCACTTTGAAAGCCAGGCAAGTTTCAATGCATGTCAATTTCAAGTGGCTGAGAGCCACAGAAAAGTACAATCAGCAGTTTGAAATTCAATGACACAGGATAATGATCCGTAAATGCTGTAAGTGGCTTAGAATAGATTATGCAACAGTTACTGCTGTTATCTTATAACCAAGATTTTAATGGAAAAGAACAGAAAACAATCGCCTCTGGGTAAATACAGTGCCTTCAGAAAGTATTCACACCATTTTACTTTAAAAAAGTCCTACAGTCTGAATTTAAAGTTGATGAAATGTAGATTTTTCTTTGTCGCTGATCTACACACATGTCAAAGGGGAATTATTATTATACACTGCTCAAAAAAATAAAGGGAACACTAAAATAACACATCCTAGATCTGAATGAATGAAATAATCTTATTAAATACTTTTTGTTTACATAGTTGAATGTGCTGACAACAAAATCACACAAATATTATCAATGGAAATCCAATTTATCAACCCATGGAGGTCTGGATTTGGAGTCACACTCAAAATTAAAGTGGAAAACCACACTACAGGCTGATCCAAGTTTGATGTAATGTCCTTAAAACAAGTCAAAATGAGGCTCAGTAGTGTGTGTGGCCTCCACGTGCTTGTATGACCTCCCTACAATGCCTGGACATGCTCCTGATGAGGTGGCGGATGGTCTCCTGAGGGATCTCCTCCCAGACCTGGACTAAAGCATCCGCCAACTCCTGGACAGTCTGTGGTGCAACGTTGCGTTGGTGGATGGAGCGAGACATGATGTCCCAGATGTGCTCAATTGGATTCAGGTCTGGGGAACGGGCGGGCCAGTCCATAGCATCAATGCCTTCCTCTTGCAGGAACTGCTGACACACTCCAGCCACATAAGTTCTAGCATTGTCTTGCATTAGGAGGAACCCAGGGCCAACCGCACCAGCATATGGTCTCACAAGGGGTCTGAGGATCTCATCTCGGTACCTAATGGCAGTCAGGCTACCTCTGGCGAGCACATGGAGGGCTGTGCGGCTCCCCAAAGAAATGCCACCCCACACCATGACTGACCCACCGCCAAACCGGTCATGCTGGAGGATGTTGCAGGCAGCAGAACGTTCTCCACGGCGTCTCCAGACTCTGTCACGTCTGTCACATGTGCTCAGTGTGAACCTGCTTTCATCTGTGAAGAGCACAGGGCGCCAGTGGCAAATTTGCCAAACGTCCTGCACGGTGTTGGGCTGTAAGCACAACCCCCACCTGTGGACGTCGGGCCCTCATACCACCCTCATGGAGTCTGTTTCTGACCGTTTGAGCAGACACATGCACATTTGTGGCCTGCTGGAGGTCATTTTGCAGGGCTCTGGCAGTGCTCCTCCTTGCACAAAGGCGGAGGTAGCGGTCCTGCTGCTGGGTTGTTGCCCTCCTACGGCCTCCTCCACGTCTCCTGATGTACTGGCCTGTCTCCTGGTAGCGCCTCCATGCTCTGGACACTACGCTGACAGACACAGCAAACCTTCTTGCCACAGCTCGCATTGATGTGCCATCCTGGATGAGCTGCACTACCTGAGCCACTTATGTGGGTTGTAGACTCCGTCTCATGCTACCACTATGAACATTTACCAAATAGGGCTATCTTCAGTATGCCACCCATACCTTGTCACAACACAACTGATTCGCTCAAATGCATTAAGAAGGAAAGAAATTCCACAAATGGACTTTTAACAAGGAACACCTGATAAATGAAATGCATTCCAGGTGACTACTGTACCTCATGAAGTTGGTTAAGAGAATGCCAAGAGTGTGCAAAGCAAGGGAGGCTACTTTGAAGAATGAAATATAATATAAAATATACAAAATATATTTTCATTTGTTTAACACTTTTTTAGTTAAGAAATTATTCCATATGTGTTATTTCATAGTTTTGATGTCTTCACTATTATTCTACAATGTAGAATATAGTAGAAGAAAGAAAACACTTGAATGAGTAGGTGTGTCCAAACTTTTGACTGGTACTGTACATGTAATCACTTCCAAAGGTGCTTCTACAAAGTATTGACTCAGTGGTGTGAATACTTCTGTAAATTAGATATTTAGTTATTTTATTTTCAATACATTTGCATACATTTAAAAAAACATGTTTTCACTTTGTCATTATTGGGTATCAAATCAAATGTATTTATACAGCCATTCTTACATCAGCTGATATATTAAAGTGCTGTACAGAAACCCAGCCTAAAACCCCAAACAGCAAGCAATGCAGGTGTAGAAGCACGGTGGCTAGGAAAAACTCCCTAGAAAGGCCAAAACCTAGGAAGAAACCTAGAGAGGAACCAGGCTATGAGGGGTGGCCAGTCCTCTTCTGGCTGTGCCGGGTGGAGATTATAACAGAACATGGCCAAGATGTTAAAATGTTCATAAATGACCAGCATGGTCAAATAATAGTAATCACAGTGAACAGGTCAGGGTTCCATAGCCGCAGGCAGAACAGTTGAAACTCGAGCAGCAGCACGGCCAGGTGGACTGGGGACAACAAGGACTCATCATCCCAGGTAGTCCTGAGGCATGGTCCTAGGGCTCAGGTCCTCCGAGAGAGAGAATGAGAGAATTAGAGAGAGCATACTTAAATTCACACAGGACACCGGATAAGACAGGAGAAATACAGATATAACAGACTGACCCTAGCCCCCCGACTGTAACGGCTGTCTGAAGAAGTAGACTAAGGCGCAGCGTGTTGAGTGCTCATATTTAATTGTAAACGAGACACTTAGAACAAAGCAAGAAAATAACAGCCAAACAGTTCTGTCAGGTATAACAAAACACTAAACAGAAATTAACTACCCACCAACCCCAAAGGAAAACAGACTGCCTAAGTATGACTTCCAATCAGTGACCCTGATTGAGAGCCATACCAGGCCAAAACAAAGAAATACAAAGGATAGAAAAAAGGACATAGAATGCCCCACCCAAATCACACCCTGACCAAACCTAAATAAAGACATAAAAAAGGCTCTCTCAGGTCAGGGCGTGACACCGACACATAAACTACTGCAGCATAAATACTAGAGGCTGTGACAGGAGGGGTCAGGAGACACTGTGGCCCTGTCCGATGATACCCCCAGACAGGGCCAAACAGGCAGGATATAACCCCACCCACTTTGCCAAAGCACAGCCCCCATAGCACTAGAGGGATACCTTCAACCACCAACTTACCATCCTGAGACAAGGCCGAGTATAGCCCACAAAGATCTCCGCCACGGCACAACCCAAGGGGGGGCGCCAACCCAGACAGGAAGACCACGTCAGTGACTCAACCCACTGAAGTGACGCACCCCTCCTAGGGACAGCATGGAAGAGCACCAGTAAGCCAGTGACTCAGCCCCTGTAATAGGGTATTGTCTGTAGATGAAAAATCTATGTAATCCGGTTTGAATTTAGGCTGTAACACAACAAAATGTGTAATTAGTCAAGGGGTATGAATACTTTCTCAAGGCTCTGTATGTTGGTGTAATGTCAAAGTTATTTCATTTCTCAACTCATTTCTGTTTGTAAAAATGCTAAAGCATTATGGTTAAATATCAACCCAACTGAAGCAACCACAGTGGGTGGAAAAACTGAACTCAGGACATCACGTTCCAGAATTGCATTCACCAGACCTCTATCTCCCTACGTAAGGAGGGAAATCATTTTAAGATAAAAAAGTACATCAAAGTACACTTCACCTTATACAGTGATGTGTGGCTGGATTTAGTGCACCGTCCAATTAACCTCCCAACTTTGAGTGTTCAAAAAACTTTACCAAATGTTACATATCAACAATAAACTTACTGTATGTCCTGGTGAAACACAACTCAGCTAAGACATTTCATCATATTACTTTACCATTCAAGGTGAGCTGTAACAAAACCCACGTGCAGCAGAAATGGCATCCAGTTAGGTTTAAAGGATCATTGGAAGCCATGTGGGAACATGAATTTCATCCTCACCGAGCAAGATAGTGGGGAGGGGGGTTAGGGGGCATATGCCATGCAAGTCAGTTTCACATTTAAGGCCATGGTAATGCTGTTCCTGCATAAAACATTTGCAAGGTAACTATTAATGAACTATTGGAAACTGAAATGGCTGTTCTGGAGTCAGAAACTGAATCGTGCAGATATTGATAATTCAAATTAGTCTGTGTGACTGCGACAGGATTGTGATCAGTCTTGTCATGCAGGAGTGGACACATATCTGTGTAGCTCAAAGTATAACTCCAATATAACGGAGGTGTCACAATAGATATACAAATAAAGAATCCTACCTATTTATCAAATGCATAGATAAGGTCCCGATGTTTTCTTGGCTGTGACACATTGTAAACACCAGATTTTGCAGTACTTTCTATCTAATACTTCGTAACAGATGGGGCATGGGGGGGCACGTTCCACTTTTATTGCTGGGGGGGCAATTTAGTTAAATGGTGAATAGTGCACCTATCACACTAAATAAGCGTTGTTCGCGTTTACCACAACATCCCTGCTCTGTATGTATGCTAGTGGTATCTTTAATCTTGGACACTGAAGGGGTTAACTTTTTAAGGCTAGGGGGCAGTATTCTGTTATGTTATGATAAACTGTAAGGTCTCCTTTTAGGAGACCTCTGTGTGTGTGTTAAAACCTGTTTTGAGTGTTGTGTCCTTTAGACATTATCAGAAGGCGGTAACCGCCTACGCTCATACTCCTCCTGTCTGGGCCCCACCATGGCTGTCTGAGGTTCTGAGAATATGACCGGTTTTCTGAGAAAACAAGGCTGCAGCAGGCCTGATGAAAACAGCCACCTGTCAGAAGATGCTTAGACTCGTTCACCTTTTTATGACCGTAAACTTGTGATGAAAGGTCAAGTTTCAGTCAAACCCACTTCTGAGCTTTTGATTACTGACAAGATGGTTGCTGCTGTCAGGGGGAGGTTAGATTTATAACAATTTTGTTGCCAGTGAAACTGGGGAGGCTATATAAGTTACAGGATGTCTTAGACACTTTGCAGAACCTGGGGAGAGCTATCATATACTGTACTCTGTACCAACTCCTTCCTACAATTGTATTACTAAAGGATAATTTTAATACTTAAACAAAGAGTCTGTGTTTACTTTCTACTACCAATAGATACGTTTGATAATTATATAGACCTGATCATCTGTTGAAGAAATTGACCAACTACACCAGAACTAAAATCTTCCGTAATTTCATCAGATGCTCGATTAAGTTCAGGAGGGAAGACGTGTTAGAAACTATACTAAGGAGACTAGCGAAGTCTCCACTCCTCTAAAAAGAAACTCTCAGAAACTCCCAGTTTCGTGCAAGTCTATTGGCCAAATATCTGTTTCCCTTACTGAATTGTCAGAATGATCACTGACAACAAATCTTTATGCTGGAACAAAGTTCCTCGTTAGCAGTTGCATCCCACAGTCTGTCAACAGATGCTACTATCATTTCTGTTATGTGCATCTGTCCACAAGAGATTATCTTAGAAAAATGATGGACTAAGTAGCTAGCATCCATATAATTCCCAAGACCTGTATGTGCCTGCGATCCTGTGTGGCTCAGTTGGTAGAGCATGGTGTTTGCAATGCCAGGGTTGTGGGTTCAATTCCCATGGGGGACCAGTATGGGAAAAAAAAAAGAAGAAATGTATGCATTCACTACTGTAAGTCGCTCTGGATAAGAACATCTGCTAGATGACTAAAATGTAATTCTAATCTGGGTATATAGTTAAGTAGGCACGTTGTGGAATAATCAGTCATGCTGTAATTATTAGGGTCAATGCAAATTCAAGTGAAATGGGGCTTTATCCATCTGTTGTTAGGTTTATTTTCCTTATACACAAATGACAGCAACAATCACAGCGATGCCTTCGCTATGTGAGTTAACGCCTGTCAAGTGAGCAGTGCATTCATGGAAGGTGAATTGCAGCTCAACTCCCTCAGTTTTTTTATTATATTGCAGAGAGAGCGAGAGAGAGAGAGAGAGAGAGAGGAGAGAGAGACTGAGAGACTGACTGACTGACTGACACTAATTACACACTTATGACGACAGACTCAGCTAATAGTTAGTAGACAGGAGAGAGAGCTTCATCTCAATGTGATCGCTAGAAACACAGGGAAAATCCCATGCATGTGTTTCATCACGCTCACTGTAACTTAGCCCTCTTTTTCCATGGCAATCACCATAGCGCCCAGGACCCCATATTGCTGTCTCACCATCGATCGCCCATTTGATGTCTCTGATTGCAGCGCCAGCCCTCTCTCTGCCTATCACTCATTTTAATCATGCCTACACAGGCACACCACTATGGATGCCTGTCATGTAGCACAGCAGCAGAGGCTCATTTCACCCAGGTACATAAAACTCCAATGATTAATTCATGAGAGACAAACAACCACTGTCAGAGATAAAGGTTTTTAAGCTGTCTCAGAATTGATGCATGAAGATGTGTAAGATGTAAAGAAGCTTGTCATTCCAAGGGAGATGGTATAGAACAGCTATTCCCAAACTGGGATACGTGTTTTATTTTTTATTTTTTTATTCTCCGAACATTCTATTTATATTTTTCAACGGGGCTATACATTTGGGTGAGGTTTTTTTCATGCCTGAGTAGCCTCGTTACACTGCCAAAAATATAATTAAACCATCTAGTGTTTAGCGAAGTAACAACACAATGTCAAGTACATGTAGCCTAGTCAAATAATTGCTCCCGACGCCACTTGAATACACTGCAGCATCCACCAAGAGTCTCTTGCTGTCAAGAGAATGCATGACAGCTTGAAAGACATTTTGGACACTATAGTGAAAATGGTTAACTTTGTTAAAGCAAGGCCCCTGAACTCTCATGTATTTTCTGCACTATGCAATGATATGGGCAGCGACAATGTAACACTTTTACAACATACAGAAGTGCGCTGGTTATCAAGGGTCAAAGTATTGACAAGTTTTTTTGAATTGAGAGACGAGCTTAAAGTTTTCTTTACTGACCATTTTCACTTGTCTGACCGCTTGCATGATGATGAGTTTCTCACACGACTGGGTGATGTTTTTTCTCACCTGAATGATCTGAATCTAGGATTGCAGAGACACTCCGCAACAATATTCAATGTGTGATATATGTGATATAGCGAAGCACCTGAGTGAGTTGGGTGCTCAATTACGCAGGTACTTTCCCGAAACGGATGACACAAACAACTGGATTCGTTATCCCTTTCAAGCCCTGCCTCCAGTCCACTTACCAATATCTGAACAAGAGAGCCTCATCAAAATTGCAACTAGCGGTTCTGTGAAAATTGAATTTAATCAGAAGCCACTGCCAGATTTCTGGATTGGGCTGCACTCAGAGTATCCTGCCTTGACAAATTGCGTTGTTAAGACACTGATGCCCTTTGCAACCACGTACCTATGTGAAAGTGGATTCTCGGCCCTAACTAGCATGAAAACTAAATACAGGCACAGACTGTGTGTGGAACATTATTTAAGACTGAGACTCTCTCCAATACAACGCAACATTACATAGTTATGTGCATCCTTTCAAGCACATCACTCTCATTAACCTGTGGTGAGTTATTCACAATTTCCGATGAACAAATAAGGTTTTATAGGTAAGATGGTTAAATAAAAAGCAAAATGATTGATTATTATTATTTGTGTCCTAGTCCTATAAGAGCTCTTTGTCACTTCCCACGAGCCGGTTTGTGACAAAAACTCACACTCATTCTTATGTTTAATAAATGTATCGTATAGTGTGTGTGTGTGGCAGGCTCACAATGATGGCAAAAAACAACATTTGAAAGTGCGCTGACCCTGGTGCTAAAGTGGATACCCAGCTGGAGGTTGAATATTTGAAGGGGTACGGGACTATAAAAAGTTTGGGAACCACTGGTATAGAAGATTAGCGGGAGGTCTACATGAACCCCTGTACCAAAGGGGGTTTGAAAGAAGGACACTACATGTACTTGACCTTGGGAGCAATTCTCTTCACCGCTCAGGGGAGGATGTACAGATGACATGGCATTTCCCCTCCACAGTTAATGATTAAAGATTTAACACACAACAAAGATACAGGATTCACATTAGAGTGGTTACAGCTACTGTACCACAGCCACTTCCACAGACAGCTCAGCTCAAGAGTACATCAGGGAACAATGGCTGACTGGCTGACTGTTCTCTAGCCTGCAGAGCGAGGACATCCAATCAACTCCTGTACTGGAGCTGCTCTTTTATATACAGTCACCGTGAAAGTCATTTTAATGAATATTAGTGACATTTACTTGTCTTTTTGGTGCTGTGCACACAGTTTGTCCCAAAAAGCATCTCTCGTAAGAGCAAAAAGGAGCCAGGTTATTTGGTGTAAATTCCCATTGAGGCTGGCAATGTCATAATCGGGATGCCTCTTTAGTCAGAAATAGGTTTACATTTTCTTACTCATCTTCCTAATGAAAAAGAATACATACAAATTGGCTCTTGGATTGAAGCAAATAGAGGGTCTCATTTCACACTCTTCTGACAATGTAAGAATTAATGTTCATAGTAATGATGCGGTTCTCTCCATGAGGATGCTGATGAACACCTTTAGTTTTGTCCTTTGAACACAGGTGATCATGTTTATTTGTGCATTCATCTTATACTGGATAATTGTCCCAAATAGTGCTAATGAGAGACATGAGAAGACTCTCCGATGTGCATGAATGACAAATGGCTCAACAAGAATTGCGATGATCCTAACAACTCTCTTGGCCACTAGCTCCACAGAGCCATACACACGATTCAATTAGGCCCCTTTAATCTTCTAACAGAACATAATTAAACAATTAATCACAGCCTCATGTGGACATGACTATGTAGCCTCCCCGTTGATATTCTTGTCTTCAAGGAATCTCTCCAGCCCAATTCATCAATTCCAATAAGTACGCTGCGCCTGTGAAAAACTAAGGTGGGGATGGAGACAAAGGGTACTGAGGAGATAAGAAAATAACTGTAGATGTATGAACATAGGAAATATTTTTGCCTGGCCCTCGTCTTCTGGGTAAAAAGTAATCATGAACTAGGTCATTCTGATGCAATCTGGTGTGAATGTGGCGGAAATAAAATTTTAACACATGCATGTGCAATCAATAATGAAGTGAATTATTGAGTAGTGTACAATGGTAAAGTAGGAAGGGTTTCGTCAACACTTTTAATTTTGGATGTAGTGGCTGTACAGTAGCATGCTATACATGACGTCAGAGCTCTGGCTCTCTGCTTCACAGCTCTGTATGGGTTTTGACTGGGAGCCTTTCTGAACTTCAGCACTGTGCGCGACAAGACAATGCCCCACCCCTCCCACTAATTTAGCAAAAACAATTGTTAATCTGAGTGAGGGATATGCGTGAAGATGAGACATTGAGGATTATAATAAACACCGCTACGACCTCATACAAGCAAGCCAAACACCCGTGAGTCCAAATGTGCACTTCACATCTCCAAATCATAAAACTCATGTCATATGCAGTGCCAAAGTTTATGATCACTATGTTTGAATTACAGTTACAAGATGACATGTCATCATATCCTGGGTTGTTCTGAACAGAATGCCTGTTTGTTTATTGTGAAGAAAATTTGCTGCGGCACAGGCACCTGAATGCACTCATGACTCATTTCTATTCGCACCAAAATTAAGATCCGTTTCTCTGAATTGCCTCATGTTTGCAATACAACAAGCTTTCAAATCATGACCACCTGACCCAGATCGTGATTTTTAATAGACCGTTTTTGGAATGCGTAAATAACAACAGTATTTGTGTGATGGCAGGGATGCAGGGTTGCGTTCCAACTAAACAACTACAAGTGTGCTTGTCCTAGTTCCTCAACGGCAAAGCTAGGAGAGCTCAAAAAAGCACCTTGTAGTTGAAGACTCATCTTTGAGTCATAAAAGTGCATTGCAATTGCTTAGGAACTGTGCACACATTGGAGAGATGTATGGCCACTTAGAGACAACAGTTAGTCATCTCACTCAAGGAATAGTCTTATCATGTTACTGAATGTATCCGGAGTATTTTCAGATTTCGTTATCTATAAATGCGGCTTAAAGTACAGTAAATGTAAAATGCACATAACATCAACAGTGTAATGCTTGGATTCAGACTTGTATCAGGTGAACTGTTGTGTACTCACCTTTGGTCTAATAACTTTCCCATTATCTCCAAACTGTTTTCTTTCAATTTGTACAGTACCATGGTTATGGTGGTTATGGTTATATGCTTTTCATTTTTATTTTGTAAAAATCTATTCAATTTAGACCTATCCATATAGGCCAATTCACACGAGTGTATGGTGTTAAACACTTTGAGGGTTATATTCAATATGTGTCGCTGAAGCGTTACGGATTTACCAATAGTGTCACGTTTTAAATGACGTTCAGCTTATAAAGGCTTCATAAAGCCTTCATAATTCCTTCATAAGTACTACATAAATGTGTTACAAAGCATCTATAACCATATGTCATGTTTTATAAAGGGTTAATAAATGTGGCATAACTGTGTGGCCAAATTAAGCCACTATGTCGAATATGATATAAACATGTGTGTAGAAGGAAGGCATGCACTCTAAAGTGATGTCATGTTAGTCACATTAGTAAAACCCAGTGATATAACACGTGATGTAACCATATCATGAATAATTGATAATGTCCAAGAAGCTTGTATTTGGAGGATATATTGGCACGGGTGTTGTTAGGCCCGAGATCAAATCTAATCCAATTTTATTCATCACATACACATGGTTAGCAGATGTTATTTCGAGTGTAGCGAAATGCATGTGCTTCTAGTTCTGACAGTGCAGCAATATCTAACAAGTAATCTAACAATTCCACAGTAACTACCTAATACACACAAATCTAAGTAAACGGATAGAATAAGAATATATACATATAAATATATGGATGAGCAATGACCGAGCGGCATAGGCAAGATGCAATGGATGCTATAAAATACAGTATATACATATGGGATGAGTAATGCAAAATATGTAAACATTATTAAAGTGCCATTATTAACCTGTTATGGCTAGGGGGCAGTATTTTCACGGCTGGATAAAAAACGTACCCGATTTAATCTGGTTACTACTCCTGCCCAGTAACTAGAATATGCATATAATTATTGGCTTTGGATAGAAAACACCCTAAAGTTTCTAAAACTGTTTGAATGGTGTCTGTGAGTATAACAGAACTCATATGGCAGGCAAAAACCTGAGAAGATTTCATGCAGGAAGTGGCCTGTCTGACAAGGTGTCGTTCTTCTTGTCTCTGTTTATTGAAGAGTGAGGATCTTAGCTGTCCCGTGACACTTCCTACGGCTGCCATAGGCTCTCAGAAGGCGGCAAAACGCTGAATCGTGGCTTTGCAGGCTCTGGCTGAAACAAAGTAGCGCGTTTGGGTAGTGGCTGGTTACAGTACTGTGAGACTCAGGCTCGTGCCCGCGTCGACCGAAAGCTTTGTTTTCTTTCCTCTGTTTAGCTAAATGGACATTCCCGGTCGGAATATTATCGCTTTTTTACGAGAAAAATGGCATAAAAATGGATTTTAACCTCTTATGGCTAGGGGGCAGTATTTTCACGGCTGGATAAAAAACATACCCGATTTAATCTGGTTACTAATCCTACCCAGTAACTAGAATATGCATATCCTTATTATATATGGATAGAAAACACCCTAAAGTTTCTAAAACTGTTTGAATGGTGTCTGTGAGTATAACAGAACTCAAATGGCAGGTCAAAACCTGAGAGATTCCTTTACAGGAAGTGGCCTGTCTGACCATTTCTGGAACTTCTTTGCCATCTCTATCTTTTACTAAGGATCTCTGCTCTAACGTGACACTTCCTACATCGTCCATAGGCGCTCAGAGCCCGGGAAAAACCTGAATGTCGTCATCCCAGCCCCAGGCTGAAACACATTATCGCCTTTCTCAAGTGGCCGATCAAGGGACTCTGGGCTTAGGCGCGTGACCTGGCCGCCCCCGTCTTTGTGATTTTTTCCTCTGTTTGCCGAAAAGGAGATTCCCGGTCGGAATATTATCGTTTTTGTACGAGAAAAATGGCATAAAAATTGATTTTAAACAGCGGTTGACATGCTTCGAAGTACGGTAATGGAATATTTAGAATTTTTTTGTCACGAATTGCACCATGCGCGCGACCCTTCTTTACCATTTCGGATAGTGTCTGGAACGCATGAACAAAACGCCGCTATTCGGATATAACGATGGATTATTTTGGACCAAACCAACATTTGTTAATGAAGTAGCAGTCCTGGGAGTGCATTCTGATGAAGACAACAAAGGTAATGAAACTTTTGTAATAGTAAATCGGAGTTTGATCAGGGCTAAACTTGGTCGGTGTCTAAATGGCTAGCCGTGATGGCTGGGCTATCTACTGAGAATATTGCAAAATGTGCTTTCACCGAAAAGCCATTTTAAAATCGGACATATCGAGTGCATAGATGAGTTCTGTATCTATAATTCTTAAAATAATTGTTATGTTTTTTGTGAGTAATTTAGTAAATTCACCGGATGTTTGCGGGGGGTATGCTAGCCTGTTAGGGCTAGGGGGCAGTATTGACACGGCTGGATAAAAAAACATACCCGATTTAATCTGGTTACCACTCCTACCCAGTAACTAGAATATGCATATACTTATTACATATGGATAGAAAACACCCTAAATTTTCTAAAACTGTTTGAATGGTGTCTGTGAGTATAACAGAACTCATTTGGCAGGCAAAACCCTGAGACATTTTCTGACAGGAAGTGGATACCTGATGTGTTGTATTACCTTTAAACCTATCCCATTGAAAAACACAGGGGCTGAGGAATATTTTGGCACTTCCTATTGCTTCCACTAGATGTCACCAGCCTTTACAAAGTGTTTTGAGTCTTCTGGAGGGAGATCTGACCGAACAAGAGCCATGGAACGATGATGGCCCATTAGACACCTGGCGCGTGAGTTCATGTTGGGTACCCTCGTTCCAATACGTTATAAAAGAGTATGCATTCGTCCACCTTGAATATTATTCATGTTCTGGTTAAAAAAGGCCCTAATGATTTATGCTATACAACGTTTGACATGTTTGAACGAACGTAAATATATTTTTTCCCCTCGTTCATGACGAGAAGTCCGGCGGGCTTAGATCATGTGCTAACAAGACGGAGATTTTTGGACATAAATGATGAGCTTTTTTGAACAAAACTACATTCGTTATGGACCTGTGATACCTGGAAGTGACATCTGATGAAGAGAATCAAAGGTAATGGATTATTTACATAGTATTTTCTATTTTAGATCTCCCCAACATGACGTCTAGTCTGTATCGCAACGCGTATTTTTCTGGGCGCAGTGCTCAGATTATTGCAAAGTGTGATTTCCCAGTAAGGTTATTTTTAAATCTGGCAAGTTGATTGCGTTCAAGAGATGTAAATCTATAATTCTTTAAATGACAATATAATATTTTACCAATGTTTTCTAATTTGAATTATTTAATTTGTGGTGTTAACTTGACTGCCGGTTATTGGAGGGAAACGATTTCCTCAACATCAATGCCATAGTAAAACGCTGTTTTTGGATATAAATATGAACTTGATAGAACTAAAAATGCATGCATTGTCTAACATAATGTCCTAGGAGTGTCATCTGATGGAGATTGTAAAAGGTTAGTGCATCATTTTAGCTGGTTTTATGGTTTTGGTGACCCTGTCTTTGAATTGACAAAACATTACACACAACTCTTGTAAATGTACTGTCCTAACATACTCTAAATTTATGCTTTCGCCGTAAAACCTTTTTGAAATCATAAAACGTGGTTAGATTAAGGAGATGTTTATCTTTCAAAGGGTGTAAGATAGTTGTATGTTTGAAAAATTTGAATTTTGACATTTATTTGGATTCAAATTTGCCGCTCTTGAAATGCACCTGCTGTTGATGGAGTGCACCACGGGTGGCACGCTAGCGTCCCACCTAGCCCATAGAGGCTAGTTCTGAACGTCACATGCTAATGTAAAAAGCTGGTTTTTGATATAAATATGAACTTGATTGAACAAAACATGCATGCATTGTATAACATAATGTCCTAGGGTTGTCATCTGATGAAGATCATCAAAGGTTAGTGCTGCATTTAGCTGTGGTTTTGTTTTTTGTGACATTATATGCTAGCTTGAAAAATGGGTGTCTGATTATTTCTGGCTTGGTACTCTGCTGACATAATCTAATGTTTTGCTTTCGCTGTAAAGCCTTTTTGAAATCGGACAGTGTGGTTAGATAAAGGAGAGTCTTGTCTTTAAAATGGTCATATGTTTGAAAAATCGAAGTTTTTGTAATTTTTAGGAATTTGTAATTCGCGCCACGCCTATCATTGGATATTGGAGCAGGTGTTCCGCTAGCGGAACGTCTAGAAGTAAGAGGTTAATTAAAGTGACTAGTGATCCATTTATTAAAGTGGCCAATGATTCCAAGTCTGTATGTAGGCAGCAGCTTCTCTGTGTTAGTGATGGCTGTTTAACAGTCTGATGGCCTTGAGATAGGTATATTTCAGACTCTGTCCAAGCACCGTACTGACCTCGCCTTCTGGATGATAGCGGGGTGAACAGGCATTGGCTCAGGTGGTTGTTGTCCTTGATGATCTTTTTGGCCTTCCTGTGACATCGGGTGCTGTAGGTGTCCTGGAGTGCAGGTAGTTTGCCCCCCCGTATTGCGTTGTGCAGACCGCACCACAATCTGGAGAGCCCTGCGGTTGTGGGCGGTGCAGTTGCCGTACCAGGCTGTATCATGATACAGCCCGACAGGATGCTCTCAACATACTCTGTTTCATGGAAACATGGCTCTCTCGGGATATGCTGTCAGAGTCGGTTCAGCCACCGGGATTCTTTATGTGTAGCGCCAATCGAAATAAGCATCTCAGGTAGCACGTCCGGTGAACAGGTCAGGGTTCCACAGGCAGAACTGTTGAAACTGGAGCAGCAGCATGGCCAGGTGAACTGGGGACAGCAAGGAGTCATCAGGCCAGGTAGTCCTGAGACATGGTCCTAGGGCTCAGGTCTTCCGAAAGAAAGAAAGAAAGAAAGAAAGAAAGAAAGAAAGAAAGAGAAAAAGAGAGAGAATTAGAGAGAGCATACTTAAATTCACACAGGTCACCGGCTAAGACAGGAGAAATACTCCAGATATAAGACTGACCCTAGCCCCCACGACACATAAACTACTTCAGCATCGATACTGGAGGCTGAGACAGGAGGGGTCAGGAGACACTGTGGCAGGATACTACCCCACCCACTTTGCCAAAGCACAGCCCCCATACCACTAGAGGGATATCTTCAACCACCAACTTACCATCCTGAGACAAGTCCGAGTATAGCCCACAAAGATCTCCTCCACGGCACAACCCAAGGGGGGGCTTCAACCCGGACAGGAAGATCACGTCAGTGACTCAACCCACTGAAGTGACGCAACCCTCCTAGGGACGGCATGGAAGAGCACCAGTAAGCCAGTGACTCAGCCCCTGTAATAGGGTTAGAGGCAGAGAATCCCAGTGGAGAGAGGGGAACCGGCCAGGCAGAGACAGCAAGGGCGGTTCGTTGCTAACCTGTTAGGGCTAGGGGGCAGTATTGACACGGCTGGATAAAAAACGTACCCGATTTAATCTGGTTACTACTCCTGCCCAGTAACTAGAATATGCATATAATTATTGGCTTTGGATAGAAAACACTCCAAAGTTTCTAAAACTGTTTGAATGGTGTCTGTGAGTATAACAGAACTCAAATGGCAGGTCAAAACCTGAGAAGATTCTGTACAGGAAGTACCCTGTCTGACCATTTCTTGGCCTTCTTTGCCATCTCTATCCATTACAAAGGATCTCTGCTGTTACGTGACACTTCCTACGGCTCCAATGGGCTCTCAGAAGGCGGCAAAAAGCTGAATCGTGGCTTTGCAGGCTCTGGCTGAAAAAAAGTAGCTTGTTTGGGTAGTGGCTGGTTACAGTACTGTGAGACTCAGGCGAGTGCCCGCGTCGACCGAATGCTTTGTTTTCTTTCCTCTGTTTACCGAAACGCAGATTCCCGGTCGGAATATTATTGCTTTTTTACGAGAAAAATGGCATAAAAATGGATTTTAAACAGCGGTTGACATGCTTCGAAGTACGGTAATGGAATATTTAGAATTTTTTTGTCACGAATTGCGCCATGCTCGTAACCCTTTTAACCTTTTTTTTCCAAGATGGCGTAGCAGTTCAGACGTCCTCTACCCTCCTCTTGTCGTGTCCCGTGTATATATATATTTACATATATTATTTTTTTTCTTCACTTATCTTTTTATATATATATTTTTTAATTCTAAAAACTCAACCTCAAAGCACTCTCCTGCAACCCGCCTCACCAATTTAAAAAAGAAAGTATTATTTACCTCATCTGAATTCCACAACAGAAGCTAGCAAGTGTTTAGCCATTTTCACTGGCTAACGTTGAAGTTCAGCTAGCCACGGTTAGCTGTCCTCAGCTATCCATTAGCTCGAAAAGCTATCGCCAGTTTTTGTACAGCGCGACTCAGACCAGAGCATACCGGACCTATTCTCTCTCCTTTCCCCGATTTCTACCGCAGGCTCTGGCCTGCTAATCGTTAGCTGTCTTTTCGGCTGCGATCTGAATAGGTCTATCGGACACTTTTCTTGGGCCACTATAACTAACTATTTTGCCAACTTGGACTGGTCCCCCCTTCCACACGGAACCCCACTAACCCACAGACGGAAACGCACGAGGTGGCTAAAAACAGACCTCCCTCCCATCTTCCACCAGCTTGCTACCTATGGCCCGGCTAGCTGTCTGAATCTCACTGGACCCTTTGATCACTCGGCTAAGCATGCCTCTCCTTAATGTCAATATGCCTTCTCCATTGCTGTTCTGGTTAGTGTTTATTGGCTTATTTCACTGTAGAGCCTCTAGCCTTGCTCATTATACCTTATCCAACCTCTCAGTTCCTCCACCCACACATGCTATGACATCTTCTGGTTTCAATGATGTTTCTAGAGACAATATCTCTCTCATAATCACTAAATGCCTAGGTTTACCTCCTCTGTACTCACATCCCACCATACCTTTGTCTGTACATTATACCTTGAAGCTATTTTATCGCCCCCAGAAACCTGCTCCTTTTTCTCTCTATTCTGGACGTCACAGACGACCAATTCTTATAGCTTTTAGCCGTACCCTCATACTTATTCTTCTCTGCTCCTCTGGGGATGTAGAGGTGAATCCAGGCCCTGCAGTGCCTGGCTCCACTCCTACTCCCCAGGCGCTCTCTTTTGATGACTTCTGTAACCGTAATAACCTTGGTTTCATGCATGTTAACCTGTTTGGGCTAGGGGGCAGTATTGAGAATTTTGGAAAAAATATGTGCCCATTTTTAACTGCCTCCTACACCAACTCAGAAGCTAGAATATGCATATTATTGTTCAGGTTTGGATAGAAAACACCCTGAAGTTTCTAAAACTGTTTGAATGGTGTCTGTGAGTATAACAGAACTCCTATGGCAGGCAAAAACCTGACAAGGTTTCATGCAGGAAGTGGCCTGTCTGACAAGGAGTCGTGCGTCTTGCATCTGTTTATTGAAAAGTAAGGATCTTAGCTGTAACGTGACAATTCCCAGGGCTCCAATAGGCTCTCAGGACGCGGGAAAATCATGAAGGTTGACGAGGCAGCCTCAGGCTGAAACAGATTATCATCTTATTCAAGTGTCCCATTAGGTGACAATGGAGTGAGGCGCGTGCGCGATTAGCCCCCGTGGAGTATTTTCATTCGGCTGTTTAGTTTATTGCAGATTCCCGGTCGGAATATTATCGCTTTTCTACGAGATAAATGGCATAAAAATTGGTTTTAAACAGCGGTTGACATGCTTCGAAGTACGGTAATGGAATATTTAGAATTTTATTGTCACGAATTGCGCCATGCGCGCGACACTTCTTTACTATTTCGGATAGTGTCTGGAACGCACGAACAAAACACCGCTATTCAGATATAACGATGGATTATTTTGGACCAAACCAACATTTGTTATTGAAGTAGCAGTCCTGGGTGTGCATTCTGACGAAGACAACAAAAGGTAATCAAACTTTTATAATAGTAAATATGATTATGGTGAGTGCTAAACTTGCCGGGTGTCTAAATAGCGAGCCCGTGATGCCTGGGCTATGTACTTAGAATATTGCAAAATGTGCTTTCACCAAAAAGCTATTTTAAAATCGGACATAGAGTGCATAGAGGAGGTCTGTATCTATAATTCTTAAAATAATTGTTATGCTTTTTGTGAACGTTTATCGTGAGTAATTTAGTAAAATGTTAGCGAATTCCCCGGAAGTTTGCGGGAGGTATGCTAGTTCTGAACGTCACATGCTAATGTAAAAAGCTGGTTTTTGATATAAATATGAACTTGATTGAACAAAACATGCATGTATTGTATAACATAATGTCCTAGGGTTGTCATCTGATGAAGATCATCAAAGGTGAGTGCTGCATTTAGCTGTCTTCTGGGTTTTGGTGACATTATATGCTGGCTTGAAAAATGGGTGTCTGATTATTTCTGGCTTGGTACTCTGCTGACATAATCTAATGTTTTGCTTTCGTTGTAAAGCCTTTTTGAAATCGGACAGTGTGGTTAGATTAACGAGAGTCTTGTCTTTAAATAGCTGTAAAATAGTCATATGTTTGAGAAATTGAAGTAATAGGATTTTTAAGGTTTTGAAAATCGCGCCACTGGATTACACTGGCTGTTGCGTAGGTGGGACGAATTCGTCCCGCCTAGCCCAGAGAGGCTAAAGTGCTTTTCCATTCACGTTCACACTCCTGGGCCAGACTACACTCAATCATAGGACCTACTGAAGAGATGAGTCTTCAATAAAGACTTAAAGGTTGAGACCGAGTCTCTCACATGGATAGGCAGACCATTCCATAAAAATGGAGCTCTGTAGGAGAAAGCCCTGCCTCCAGCTGTCTACTTAGAAATTCAAGGGAGGCCTGCGTCTTGTGACTGTAGCGTATGTGTAGGTATGTACGGCAGGACCAAATCGGAAAGATAGGTAGGAGCAAGCCCATGTAATGCTTTGTAGGTTAGCAGTAAAACCTTGAAATCAGCCCTTGCCTTAAAAGGAAGCCAGTGTAGATAGGCTAGCACTGGAGTAATATGATATAAAATGTTGGTTCCAGTCAAGAATTAGTATATAACATACTAATCAGGGGAAATAGGAACCAGGTGTAGACTGTTCCCATTTCAGACAAGACTGTCCGGGGTTGATGATAGTGAAGCCTAGATAGCCGGAATTAGCAGCAGTACCGGGGGGATCCGTGACACAATAAAACGCCGACTGTATTTTCTCCCAAGCAAATTTGAGAACAAGGCTACCTAAATTCTATTAGCATATTGATTGTAGTACTCTCGCTGGCAAAACAATGGATCACTGCTACTCCAACTTCCGCGATGCATACAAGGCCCTCCTTTCGGCAAATCTGACCACGACTCCATTTTACTTCTTCCTTCCAATAGGCAGAAACTCAAACAGGATGTACCCGTGACAAGGACTATTCAACGCTGTTCTGATCAATCGGAATCCATGCTTCAAGATTGTTTTGTTCACGCGGACTGGTACATGTTCTTGGTAGCCTCAGAGAGTAATATCGATTTATACGCTGATTCGGGGAGTGAGTTTATAAGGAAGTGCATAGGAGAAGTTGTACCCTATATGACTATTAAAACCTACCATAACCATAAACGGTGGATAGATGGTGGCATTCGCGCAAAACTGAAAGCCACATTTAACCATGGGAAAATGACTGGGAATATGGCCGAATACAAACAGTGTAGTTATTTCCTCCACAAGGTAATCAAACAAGCTAAATGTCAATATAGGGACAAAGTGGAGTCGCAATTCAACGGCTCAGACATGATACGTATGTGGCAGGGTCTACTGACTACAAAAAGAATACAAGCCACGTCACGAACACCGACATTTTGCTTCCAGACAAACTAAACACCTTCTTTGCCCACTTTTAGGATAATACAGTGCCACTGATGCAGCTCCCTACCAAGGACTGTGGGTTCTTCTGATCCGTGGCCGACGTGAGTAAGATATTTAAACGTGTTAACCCTCGCCAGGCTGCCGTCCCAGATGGCATCCCTAGCCGTGTCCTCAGAGCATGCGCAGACCAGCTGGCTGGTGTGTTTATGGACATATTCAATCTCTTCCTATCCTATTCTGCTGTCCCCACATGCTTCAAGATGGCCACGATTGTTCCTGTAACCAAGAAGGCAAATGTATAGAGGACACAAGGTGGGGTGCCTCGCAAGGATCCGCCAATGGCGAGTGGGAAATCTGCTCTTACAATCAATATTACTTGCCAACATACAATCGTTGGACAATAAATTAGGTGAGGTACGATCACAAATATCCTACCAACGGGACATCAAAAACTGTAATATCTTGTGTTTCACTGAATTGTGGCTGAATGTTGACATGGAAAACATTCGGCACCAGCTAGATAGAAAAGCACACTCCGGAAAGATGAGGGGGCGGTCTGTGTACATTTATAAACAACAGCTGGTGCACGAAATCTAAGGAAGTCTCTAGATTTTGCTCACCTGAAGTAGAGTATCTCATAATAAGATGTAGACCACACTATTTGCCAAGATAGTTTTCATCTATTATTTTTGTCGCTATTTATTTATCACCACAGATGAACGCTGGCACTAAGACCACACTGAGTCAGCTGTATAAGGAAATAAGCAAACAGGAAACCGCTCACCCAGAGGCGGCGCTCCTAGTGAAGAGGGCACGACAAAACCTATTCCCCCTCAGAAGACTGAAAATATTTGGTATGTGTCCTCAGATACTCAAAAGGTTCTACAGCTGCAACATCGAGAGCATCCTGACTGGCTGCATCACTGCCTAGTACGGCAACTGCTCATCCTCCGACCGCAAGGCACTACAGAGGGTAGTGCGTACGGCCCAGTACATCACCGGGGCTATGCTGCATGCCATCCAGGACCTCTACACCAGGCGGTGTCAGAGGAAGGCCCTAAAAACTGTCAAAGACCCCAGCCACCCCAGTCATAGACTGTTCTCTCTGCTACCGCATGGCAAGCGGTACCGAAGCGCCAAGTCTAGAGGAGCTAGCCAACATCACAGCTACAGTGCCTTGCGAAAGTATTCGGCCCCCTTGAACTTTTCGACCTTTTGCCACATTTCAGGCTTCAAACATAAAGATATAAAACTGTAATTTTTTGTGAAGAATCAACAACAAGTGGGACACAATCATGAAGTGGAACGAAATTTATTGGTTATTTCAAACTTTTTTAACAAATAAAAAACTGAAAGATTGGGCGTGCAAAATTATTCAGCCCCCTTAAGTTAATACTTTGTAGCGCCACCTTTTGCTGCGATTACAGCTGTAAGTCACTTGGGGTATGTCTCTATCAGTTTTGCACATCGAGAGACAGACATTTTTGCCCATTCCTCCTTGCAAAACAGCTCGAGCTCAGTGAGATTGGATGGAGAGTGTTTGTGAACAGCAGTTTTCAGTTCTTTCCACAGATTCTCGTCTGGACTTTGACTTGGCCATTCTAACACCTGGATATGTTTATTTGTGAACCATTCCATTGAAGATTTTGCTTTATGTTTTGGATCATTGTCTTGTTGGAAGACAAATCTCCGTCCCAGTCTCAGGTCTTTTGCAGACTCCATCAGGTTTTCTTCCAGAATGGTCCTGTATTTGGCTCCATCCATCTTCCCATCAATTTTAACCATCTTCCCTGCCCCTGCTGAAGAAAAGCAGGCCCAAACCATGATGCTGCCACCACCATGTTTGACAGTGGGGATGGTCGGTTCAGGGTGATGAGCTGTGTTGCTTTTACGCCAAACATAACGTTTTGCATTGTTGCCAAAAAGTTCGATTTTGGTTTCATCTGACCAGAGCACCTTCTTCCACATGTTTGGTGTGTCTCCCAGGTGGCTAGTGGCAAACTTTAACCTGTTAGGGCTAGGGGGCAGTATTGACACGGCTGGATAAAAAAACATACCCGATTTTATCTGGTTACCACTCCTACCCAGTAACTAGAATATGCATATACTTATTACATATGGATAGAAAACACCCTAAATGTTCTAAAACTGTTTGAATGGTGTCTGTGAGTATAACAGAACTCATTTGGCAGGCAAAACCCTGAGACATTTTCTGACAGGAAGTGGATACCTGATGTGTTGTATTACCTTTAAACCTATCCCATTGAAAAACACAGGGGCTGAGGAATATTTTGGCACTTCCTATTGCTTCCACTAGATGTCACCAGCCTTTACAAAGTGTTTTGAGTCTTCTGGAGGGAGATCTGACCGAACAAGAGCCATGGAACGATGATGGCCCATTAGACACCTGGCGCGCGAGTTCATGTTGGGTACCCTCGTTCCAATACGTTATAAAAGAGTATGCATTCGTCCACCTTGAATATTATTCATGTTCTGGTTAAAAAAGGCCCTAATGATTTATGCTATACAACGTTTGACATGTTTGAACGAACGTAAATATATTTTTTCCCCTCGTTCATGACGAGATGTCCGGCTGGCTTAGATCATGTGCTAACAAGACGGAGATTTTTGGACATAAATGAGCTTTTTTGAACAAAACTACATTCGTTATGGACCTGTGATACCTGGAAGTGACATCTGATGAAGAGAATCAAAGGTAATGGATTATTTACATAGTATTTTCGATTTTAGATCTCCCCAACATGACGTCTAGTCTGTATCGCAACGCGTATTTTTCTGGGCGCAGTGCTCAGATTATTGCAAAGTGTGATTTCCCAGTAAGGTTATTTTTAAATCTGGCAAGTTGATTGCGTTCAAGAGATGTAAATCTATAATTCTTTAAATGACAATATAATATTTTACCAATGTTTTCTAATTTTAATTATTTAATTTGTGGTGTTGACTTGACTGCCGGTTATTGGAGGGAAACGATTTCCTCAACATCAATGCCATAGTAAAACGCTGTTTTTGGATATAAATATGAACTTGATAGAACTAAAAATGCATGCATTGTCTAACATAATGTCCTAGGAGTGTCATCTGATGGAGATTGTAAAAGGTTAGTGCATCATTTTAGCTGGTTTTATGGTTTTGGTGACCCTGTCTTTGAATTGACAAAACATTACACACAACTCTTGTAAATGTACTGTCCTAACATACTCTAAATTTATGCTTTCGCCGTAAAACCTTTTTGAAATCGTAAAACGTGGTTAGATTAAGGAGATGTTTATCTTTCAAAGGGTGTAAGATAGTTGTATGTTTGAAAAATTTGAATTTTGACATTTATTTGGATTCAAATTTGCCGCTCTTGAAATGCACCTGCTGTTGATGGAGTGCACCACGGGTGGGACGCTAGCGTCCCACCTAGCCCATAGAGGTTAAACAACACTTTTTATGGATATCTTTAAGAAATGGCTTTCTTGCCACTCTTCCATAAAGGCCAGATTTGTGCAGTATACGACTGATTGTTGTCCTATGGACAGAGTCTCCCACCTCAGCTGTAGATCTCTGCAGTTCATCCAGAGTGATCATGGGCCTCTTGGCTGCATCTCTGATCAGTCTTCTCCTTGTATGAGCTGAAAGTTTAGAGGGACGGCCGGGTCTTCGTAGATTTGCAGAGGTCTGATACTCCTTCCATTTCAATATTATCGCTTGCACAGTGCTGCTTGGGAAATCTTTTTGTATCCAAATCCTGCTTTAAACTTCTCCACAACAGTATCTCGGACCTGCCTGGTGTGTTCCTTGTTCTTCATGACGCTCTCTGCGCTTTAAACGGACCTCTGAGACTATCACAGAGCAGGTGCATTTATACGGAGACTCGATTACACACAGGTGGATTCTATTTATCATCATTAGTCATTTAGGTCAACATTGGATCATTCAGAGATCCTCACTGAACTTCTGGAGAGAGTTTGCTGCACTGAAAGTAAAGGGGCTGAATAATTTTGCACTGACAATTTTTCAGTTTTTTATTTGTTAAAAAAGTTTGAAATATCCAATAAATTTCGTTCCACTTCATAATTGTGTCCCACTTGTTGTTGATTCTTCACAAAAAATTACAGTTTTATATCTTTATGTTTGAAGCCTGAAATGTGGCAAAAGGTCGAAAAGTTCAAGGGGGCCGAATACTTTCGCAAGGCACTGTAACACAACTACTTCAACCTGAAGCTGGAAAGACTGCAAACTAGCTGCACTCCATTTAGTTAGAACTTTTTTCAATGTACTTTTCTTTGTATATATCCATGAAAATGATGCCAGCTGATTCATGATTTCGACTGGCTGAGAAACGCTGCCTGCTTCTCTGTCTTGTCCCAACTTCCGACATGTTCATTACTATTGGACAGTAGGGATCGAATTTGAATATTGAAACAATGTTGCAAATGTTGGAGAGACAGATAGCAAGGTTTATACAAATCTCCGCTGTTGAAAACTAAATGTTAGTCTTAAAGAAATGTGAGATAAGGTCTAGATGCTTTTTATAGTGGAGATCAAGTTTATAAATTGCCTGGCTGGGCTGATGAGATAGTAAATTGCGCAGTCAGATGGAACAGAGTAAATAGGCATTTTAACGTCATAGATTTAGCCGGTGGTAACTTGTGGAATAGACAGCGCCTGGAATGCAGTTTTAACCAATCAGCATTCAGGATTAGAGCCACCCATTGTATAATATGTCATAAAAACTGACATAACTTGTTATAACCTGTCATAATATGGTCATAACACTGTCATGATCAATATATTTACACCTGTTGTGACATATATTGTGTTATTTTATGGCTGGTTATGACACCTACATAAGTGTCATAAATCCTGATGTATTCAAATTAGCTCTATCCCTACCAAGAAGTTTCATTTCGATTGAAAGTTTTTTTTAAATCCTTTGTTGTTGTAATGAATTCTTTACAGTCATGATTTTTTTTTCATTAAATTTAAAAAACCCAAAAAATCAACTACACTTCATGACACTGTCATGAAGCATTATTTCCATCCTCTGTCACTTTAGTTGGACTAAGAAAATACACTTTATGACACTGTCAAGAAGCATTATCGCCATCATAATCATATAAGCCATATAGGCCTATCACGTACATGCCTTTATATCAGTCATCAGTCAAAAAGGGGGTGTCTTGTCCTGCTCCTGAAATCTGCTCCTGCATTCATCCCAGTCATCAGCAACAGAGCATTGGGGTAGGTGCATGTCTGACATCAATGTGTGCGCAATTACAATGATACTTTAATATGGTCAATCATTTTTTTTTGGTGTAATGAAATGTTTTTCCTTGTGTGGTAGGTTTTGTGGGTTTTGACACTCATGTAGGTGTCATAACCATCCATAAAATAATGAAATATATGTCATGACAGTGTTATGACCATATTATAATAGGTTATGACAAGTTATGTCAGCTGGGTGTCAAGTAAAGTATTACATTCACATTAAACCTAATCTCATTCCCAGACACTTCCGCCTAAATACACGGTAAGTCTGTTGGCCCAATCATCCAACCTGGCCTTCATTAGTTAGGGTTAGGTATAAAATCTAATTTTAAGATGATACATTTTGGAAATGGGGCAGGGTTTAGCAATAATTATGACTTTTGACTGTGTTAAGTAGTGACAATTACAAATACTTTACTCAGTAAGGTCATTCCCGCTAAGGCCAACATTGAATGGTTGATATCCCAGGCTTTTACTGTATGTGCTGTGTGTGCAATAGCCTGGGGACGATTTTACACTTACCTTGATGAAAGTCTCAAACCTAAAGAAATTGAAAGTGGCTTTCTTCTGGTTCCTCAGTAAACACACACACACACACAACAAAAACTAGCCCAGTCAGGTCTTTGACACATTCACCCACTCCCCCGGTAAAAGATCAGCCACAAAATGTTGGCACCAGTCTAACAGGTTGTAATCAAGCCCTGGTCTCCATGGGAACAAAAGAGGAATACCTGGTGCGGTAGTCTCAGGTTGGACTACTCCAAATGATCTTGCTTCTGACACAGACACACATACAAATGCAAGCTTTGCAGGTCCATCAACCCATTTAAATACCTCTCACATTAATAACACATCCATAAAGACTATATCACATGACACTGTACTTAATTTAAAGTCAGACACTTTTGGCCATTCATAACACATAAAGGCTTAATGATGTAAACACAAATGTAGTAACACTTAGGGAATTGTCACTAACAGCTAAAACAAATAAACATTAAAGACATGTTTAAACCATACATTTCCTTTGATTTGTCATTTTTTTAACAATACCAATACAATAAGTTTCCAAAAGGCCAGCAGTGCAATTACATTGAATATTACACAGGGCTGTGAATTGGGCAGCTTGTCTCTGAGTTAGCAGACAAATGGTTCTTGCCTCTCTTCCTGCTGGAGGTACTGCATATTGGTTCCAACCTTAAAGTAACAACAACGAAAATGTGCATGTCTGCTACACCGTCTGGATGAGGGCATTTATGTGCTGCGCCAGAAATTCCAAATGGGAAGATGGGAAACTCCATTAATTTCGTATTATTATATTCCTCTTTCATTCACAAATCTCAAGACGAGACTATGAGACATGGCTATATTTAGCTGAGCTTGCTAGCTAGCTACATTTCGGCTAGCTAGCAATTGCTGTGAAGTCACCTAAATTATTTCAAATAATGATTGCGGTAGATACAGTATGTAATTTAACTCATCACTTAGCTTAACTTACTTGTTTCGTTGTCCGGCGGCAGCACACATTGGGAATTTGATTTTGAGAGACTAGTCAAGGACCGTATCACCTCCACCTTACCTGACACCCTAGACCCACTCCAATTTGCTTACCGCCCCAATAGGTACACAGACGACGCAATCGCAATCACACTGCACACTGCCATAACCCATCTGGGCAAGAGGAAAACCTATGTAAGAATGCTGTTCATCAACTACAGCTCAGCATTTAACACCATAGTACCCTCCACACTCGTCATTAAGCTCGAGACCCTGGGTCTCGACCCTGCCCTGTGCAACTGGGTCCTGGACTTCCTGACGGGCCGCCCCCAGGTGGTGAGGGTAGGTAACAATATCTCCACACCGCTGATCCTCAACACTGGGGCCCCACAAAGGTGCGTTCTCAGCCCTCTCCTGTACTCCCTGTTCACGCACGACTGGGTGGTCATGCACACCTCCATCTCAATCATCAAGTTTGCAGACGACACTACAGTGGTAGGCTTGATTACCAACAATGACGAGGTGAGGGCCCTCGGAGTGTGGTGTCAGGAAAATAACCTCACTCTCAATGTCAACAAAACAAAGGAGATAATCGTGGACTTCAGGAAACATCAGAGGGAGCAGCCCCCTATCTACATTGATGGGACAGTAGTGGAGAGGGTGGAGAGTTTTAAGTTCCTCGGCGTACACATCACGGACAAACTGAAATGGTCCACCCACACAGACAGCGTGGTGAAGAAGGCACAGCAGCGCCTCTTCAACCTCAGGAGGCTGAAGAAATTCGGCTTGTCACCAAAAACACTCACAAACCTTTACAGATGCACAATCGAGACCATCCTGTCGGGCTGTATCACCTAATTACGGCAACTGCTCCGCCCATAACCGTATGGCTCTCCAGAGGGTAGTGAGGTCTGCACAACGCATCACTGGGGGCAAACTACCTGCCCTCCAGGACACCTACACCACCCGATGTCACAGGAAGGCCAAAAAGTTGCTTTGTTTCATGACAAGGTGTAGTACTGAAACTATCGAGGTTACCTTGCCAGCTACACATTCAAAGTCAACAACGCAGCCACTGCTAGCTAGCCTACTCCACCAGCCAGCAGTACTGTATCATTTTTCGTCATTTTTAGTCAATAAGATTTTTGCAACGTAAGCTTAACTTTCTGAACATTCGAGACGTGTAGTCCACTTGTCATTCCAATCTCCTTTGCATTAGCGTAGCCTCTTCTGTAGCTTGTCTACTATGTGTCTGTCTATCCCTGTTCTCTCCCCTCTGCACAGGCCACACAAACGCTCCACACCGCGTGGCCGCTGCCACTCTAACCTGGTGGTCCCAGCGCGCACGACCCACGTGGAGTTCCAGGTCTCCGGCAGCCTCTGGAACTGCCGGTCTGCGGCCAACAAGGCTGATTCATCTCAGCCTATGCTACCCTCCAGTCCCTAGACTTCCTGGCGCTGACGGAAACATGGATTACCACAGATAACACTGCTACTCCTACTGCTCTCTCCTCGTCTGCCTACGTGTTCTCGCATACCCCTAGAGCATCGAGCCAGCGGGGTGGTGGCACTGGAATCCTCATCTCTCCCAAGTGGACATTCTCTCTTTCTCCCCTGACCCATCTGTCTATCTCCTCATTTGAATTCCATGCTGTCACAGTTACCAGCCCTTTCAAGCTTAACATCCTTATCATTTATCGTCCTCCAGGTTCCCTTGGAGAGTTCATCAATGAGCTTGACGCCTTGATAAGTTCCTTTCCTGAGGATGGCTCACCTCTCACAGTTCTGGGTGACTTTAACCTCCCCTCGTCTACCTTTGACTCATTCCTCTCTGCCTCCTTCTTTCCACTCCTCTCCTCTTTTGACCTTACCCTCTCACCTTCCCCCCCTACTCACAAGGCAGGCAATACGCTTGACCTCATCTTTACTAGATGCTGTTCTTCCACTAATCTCATTGCAACTCCCCTCCAAGTCTCCGACCACTACCTTGTATCCTTTTCCCTCTCGCTCTCATCCAACACTTCTCACTCTGCCCCTACTCGGATGGTATTGCGCCGTCCCAACCTTCGCTCTCTCTCTCCCGCTACTCTCTCCTCTTCCATCCTATCATCTCTTCCCTCTGCTCAAACCTTCTCCAACCTATCTCCTGATTCTGCCTCCTCAACCCTCCTCTCCTCCCTCTCTGCATCCTTTGATTTCCTCTGTCCCCTATCCTCCAGGCCGGCTCGGTCCTCCCCTCCTGCTCCGTGGCTCGACGACTCACTGCGAGCTCACAGAACAGGGCTCCGGGCAGCCGAGCGGAAATGGAGGAAAACTCGCCTCCCTGCGGACCTGGCATCCTTTCACTCCCTCCTCTCTAAATTTTCCTCTTCTGTCCCTGCTGCTAAAGCCACTTTCTACCACTCTAAACTCCAAGCATCTGCCTCTAACCCTAGGAAGCTCTTTGCTACCTTCTCCTCCCTCCTGAATCCTCCTCCCCCTCCCCCCCCCCCCCTCCTCCCTCTCTGCGGATGACTTCGTCAACCATTTTGAAAAGAAGGTTGACGACATCCGATCCTCGTTTGCTAAGTCAAACGACACCGCTGGTCCTGCTCACACTGCCCTACCCTGTGCTTTGACCTCTTTCTCCCCTCTCTCTCCAGATGAAATCTCGCGTCTTGTGACGGCCGGCCGCCCAACAACCTGCCCACTTGACCCTATCCCCTCCTCTCTTCTCCAGACCATTTCCGGAGACCTTCTCCCCTACCTCACCTCGCTCATCAACTCATCCTTGACCGCTGGCTACGTCCCTTCCGTCTTCAAGAGAGCGAGAGTTGCACCCCTTCTGAAAAACCTACACTCGATCCCTCCGATGTCAACAACTACAGACCAGTATCCCTTCTTTCCTTTCTCTCCAAAACTCTTGAACGTGCCGTCCTTGGCCAGCTCTCTTGCTATCTCTCTCAGAATGACCTTCTTGATCCTAATCAGTCAGGTTTCAAGACTGGGCATTCAACTGAGACTGCTCTTTTCTGTGTCACGGAGGCTCTCCGCACTGCTAAAGCTAACTCTCTCTCCTCTGCTCTCATCCTTCTAGACCTATCTGCTGCCTTTGATACTGTGAACCATCAGATCCTCCTCTCCACCCTCTCCGAGCTGGGCATCTCCGGCGCGGCCCACGCTTGGGTTGCGTCCTCCCTGACAGGTCGCTCCGACCAGGTGGCGTGGCGAGAATCTGTCTCCGCACCACGTGCTCTCACCACTGGTGTCCCCCAGGGCTCTGTTCTAGGCCCTCTCCTACTCTCGCTATACACCAAGTCACTTGGCTCTGTCATATCCTCACATGGTCTCTCATATCATTGCTATACAGATGACACACAATTAATCTTCTCCTTTCCCCCTTCTGACAACCAGGTGGCGAATCGCATCTCTGCATGTCTGGCAGACATATCAGTGTGGATGACGGATCACCACCTCAAGCTGAACCTCGGCAAGACGGAGCTGCTCTTCCTCCCGGGGAAGGACTGCCCGTTCCATGATCTCGCCATCACGGTTGACAACTCCCTTGTGTCCTCCTCCCAGAGTGCTAAGAGCCTCGGCGTGACCCTGGACAACACCCTGTCGTTCTCCACTAACATCAAGTCGGTGACCCGATCCTGTAGGTTCATGCTCTACAACATTCGTAGAGTACGACCCTGCCTCACACAGGAAGCGGCGCAGGTCCTAATCCAGGCACTTGTCATCTCCCGTCTGGATTACTGCAACTCGTTGTTGGCTGGGCTCCCTGCCTGTGCCATTAAACCCCTACAACTCATCCAGAACGCCGCAGCCCGTCTGGTGTTCAACCTTCCCAAGTTCTCTCACGTCACCCCGCTCCTCCGCTCTCTCCACTGGCTTCCAGTCGAAGCTCGCATCCGCTACAAGACCATGTTGCTTGCCTACGGAGCTGTGAGGGGAACGGCACCTCCGTACCTTCAGGCTCTGATCAGGCCCTACACCCAAACAAGGGCACTGCGTTCATCCACCTCTGGCCTGCTCGCCTCCCTACCTCTGAGGAAGCACAGTTCCCGCTCAGCCCAGTCAAAACTGTTCGCTGCTCTGGCACCCCAATGGTGGAACAAGCTCCCTCACGACGCCAGGACAGCGGAGTCAATCACCACCTTCCGGAGTCACCTGAAACCCCACCTCTTTAAGGAATACCTGGGATAGGATAAAGTAATCCTTCTAACCCCCCCTTAAAGATTTAGATGCACTATTGTAAAGTGGTTGTTTCACTGGATATTATAAGGTGAATGCACCAATTTGTAAGTCGCTCTGGATAAGAGCGTCTGCTAAATGACTTAAATGTAAATGTAAATGTAAGATCATCAAGGACAACAACCACCCGAGCCACTGCCTGTTCACCCCGCTATCATCCAGAAGGCAAGGTCAGTACAGGTGCATCAAAGCGGGGACCGAGAGACTGAAGAACAGCTTCTATCTCAAGGCCATCAGACTGTTAAATAGCCAACACTAACATTGAGTGGCTGCTGCCAACATACTGACTCTACTCTAGACACTTTAATAATGGAAAGATCGATGTAATAAATGTATCACTAGCCACTTTAAACAATGCCACTTTACATAATGTTTACATACCCTACATTACTCATCTCATATGTATATACTGTACTCTATACCATCTACTGCATCTTGCCATCTTGGTGTAATAAATGTATCACTAGCCACTTTAAACAATGCCCACTTTATATAATGTTTACATACCCAACATTAATCATCTCATATGTATATACTGTACTCTATACCATCTACTGCATCTTGCCTATGCCGTTTGGCCATCACTCATTCATATATTTTTATGTACATATTCTTATTCATTCCTTTACACTTGTGTGTGTAATGTAGTTGTTGTGAAATTCTTAGGTTAGATTACTTGTTAGATATTACTGCATGGTCGGAACTAGAAGCACAAGCATTTCGCTACACTCGCATTAACATCTGCTAACCATGTGTATGTGACAAATACAATTTTATTTTACTTGATTGGTGAACGTCTTGTCACAACAGTAAAAAAGGACTTCCGTGTCACAGAATTGGGACATTTACAAACTAAAAGTCCCCTACATAATAGTAGAAAAGTGTCAATAACAATTAACAAAAAACAATTGTCTAAACATTAATAATGATTCAAATTTGTTCATATTTAACTGAGATTTGCATTCAATTTAGGTTTTAAAACATATTCCAAGGTCAAATAAATGCCCCAATGCGAATCACTCTATATGGAATACAGATTGGCATAGAGCAAGAACTATTCTGGGTACCTCAGTAAAAGCATTCACCTCAGTCACCGGCTTCATCAATGACGACGTTGCCCCCACAGTGATCGTACGTACGTTTCCCAACCGGGAGCCCAGTGATTCAAGCCTACCAGACAGGCTAAATGCCTTTTATGCTCACTTCGAGGCAAGCAACACTGAAGCATATGAGAGCACCAGCTGTTCTGGAAGACTGTGTGATCACGCTCTCCGTAGCCGATGTTTAAACAAGTCACATTTATTTGCCAGACGGATTACCAGGATGTGTACTCAGAGCATGTATGGACCGACTGGCGTCTTCACTGACATTTTCAACCTCTCCCCGACCAAGTCTGTAATACCTACATGTTTCAAGCAGACCACCACACCATAGAATGCGAAGGTAACCTGCCTAAACGACTACTGCCGTCTAGCACTCAGGTCTGTAGTCATAAAGTGCTTTGAAAGGCTAGTCATGGCTCACATCAACACCATCATCCCGGAAACCCAAGACCCACTCCAATTCGCATACAGATCCACTGATGAAAAAATCTCAATTACACTCCACAAGACAAAAGGATCTGATCGTGGTCTACAGGAAAAGGAGGGCCGAACACACCACAAATCACATCGATGGGGCTGTAGTGGAGCGGGTAAAGAGCTTCAAGTTCCTTGGTGTCCACATAACCAACAAACTATCATGGTCCAAACACACCAAGACCGTTGTGAAGAGGGCACGGCAACACCTTTTCCCCCTCAGGAGACTGAAAAGATTTGGCAAGTCATAGACTCTTCAGGAGCCACCCAAGTCATAGACTGTTCTCTCTGCTACCGCATGGCAAGCGATACCGGAGCGCCTAGTCTAGGTCCAAAAGGCTCCATAACAGCTTCTACTCCCAACCAATAAGACTGCTGAACAATTAATTAAATGGCTACCCGAACTATTTGCATTGACCCTATTTGCAAAACAAAACAAACTTTTCCCCATTAATTGATTCTATTGTGATTCATTACATTGTTTGGTAGAAATATCTCTTACCTACTAGAAAAACATCACACTTGCTATTGAATATTAATGTTTTGCTACTTCCACCCCCAAATACATTTAGAATGAGTGACCTATTCACTTATAATATCCACATGAATTTGTGGTTCTCCCTACTGTATTTTGAGGGATTGTTTACCACGAGTCAAATGGTAGGTGGTAGTACACTATAACTGTAAAGTATCTGGCTTAGTAGTCCGTTGTGAAATAATTATGCAAGTTCTCAAGGACTTCTTCCCCATAATGACAGTCTGCATTGCTGTGAAGCCTGGGAGTGCCGTTTGAGCAGGGAACAGATTCTTCACACGTTCCAAGTCCCTGGCACATGTTCTGTTGAGGGAGCTCGGACAAGATGGAGGGAGGGAGGGAAGGGGAAGAAGTGGGGTGGTGAGGACGCCGGATGCCTACAAATGCCTTTCCACGGAGTGGCGGATGGGTTCCGGAGTTCCGTCGGCTTGCGGCAAGGAGATATCAAAGGACCGGAATGGATCTGAATGCTAATGCCTCAATCTGTCAGTCACTGGACCAATCTGCTGCTACCACCACCACTAGCGTCCACACTTCCCGCCTCCCCCTCTATCACCACTGTCCGTCTATTCCTCTGTCTCTCTCTCTGGCCTGACAGGTAAGTCTTCAGACGACTGTGGGGCGAGGCGGTAACATTTTTAAATCCGTCAATCACGTGAAGGTAGAGGAGACAAAAGAATGTGGGCTCACGCCAGCCTTACAAATTGCCTCATTACAATAGGAATTATTCATATCTATATGTGTCCAGAAACCTGCATTGAGAAATTGTGAAGGCAGGTAAGATATGCCTTTCACTGTTTGACAGTCAGCCTGAAAACTGCCTGCAAACCACTTCTATTGGGGTACTTGAGAAATGATCTCTATCCCCCTGAAGGGAACATTAAAGAGGTAGCTATTCCTCTTATTGTTATGGCACACAGCATATCCCACTGCAAGGCATGTCTGTTAAGCCTACTGATACTTAGCAAATGAGAGATATGTCAGGCAATGACAGTAATTTTCAGCACTACAAGTGTCCACCCATGCCCTGCAATCCAGACCTACAGCCTTGTGTCTTTGTGTCTGTGTGTGGAGAGAGATGGGGCTACAGGGTTAGTATTAATGTGTATGTGCGTGTGTGTATGTGTGTGTGTGTGTGTGTGTGTGTGTGTGTGTAGTGGGGTGTGCAGGTTGGAGGCAGAACAACTATATTCATTTCAGTAGATGACTGCTCCTCAGTACAGTGTGTGTATGTGTCTGAATGATAAGGTAGAGGTGTGTATGTGCTGGGAGTGCAGTGGGATGTTGGGCTGCCTTGTCCGCAGGGTGAAATGGACCCAGCAATCCACGTCCGAGTGTTCACCGCCGCAACGCTAAAAATAGCATCTCAGCGTGCGTAGACAGGTGGAGCAAATCTTCCACTCCACACTGCTGTCAACACTAAATTAGACTGAGACAGAGGGAGGGAGGGAAAGAGCCTCCACCTGCTAGAAGATGAAAACAATAAACCTGAACTTGTGGAAGTTTCACAGAGAATATACAGTATTAAGGGTACATTTTGAAAAATTTTATTAGCATTCTTCTTTTATTGACAATTGAGTGTTATTATTTTCATCATGACCCCAAGCTAATTGTTTAGCATATGTTTAATGAAGGAATTCTTCATAACATCCAATAAATGACAATAACAATGAATAAATGCGCAAAACATTGTTATTGATGCATGGCTGCAAGGTGTAGCACGTATGTAGTTGTTTGGACGTCAAAGGAATTGTAGTCATTCGGTCATCATATCCTGTTGTGTCACCACATCATTTAATAATGTTGTTTATTAAAGCTGAAATGAAAGCCCATTCTTGCCAAATTTAAGGCTGTTCTTCCCCTCTTACAACACAGTTACTCATGATTTGTTGTGTTAGCAAATCACACTGTATTGCATAATATTGGGTAAATTAGTCTCTACAGGCTAGCTCTAATTGGGCGCAATTTGCTTGAAACAACTGTGATATGGATTGATATAAAAACACCCCACTACTTCCCTTCATGACCAAACTACAAGCCTTGCCAACTATTGTGGTTACCTTTAGTTATTAGAGAATTGGGTTGAATATAAAGTGAGGTTTGGAACTCTGTTTCGGTGGGTACGATCTTGGTGTCTGCTGCTTTGGAGAGAACCTATTTTCTGGCTTGTTCTACTTGTGAAGATTTGAGTCCCCCTCCGGTCGCAGAGGCCATAAAACCATAATGAGATTAGGCCCGGATGAAAAGTGAGCCACTGCATCGGCCACCATGGAGCCAGGCTGGAATTAAATTTTAAAAGTGTGGTACACCTGGGCATCCAAGCTCATATATTTTCTCTCTCCTCGCCATGACACCCCCGTTTCCTCAAGTTTCCCAGGCAATCGGAGAACGCCTGGAGACCCTATGGAGCCATCTGTCCGGGGACGAGCTGCGGCAGGAGAAATATAGAGACATCTCTTCTGCAGCTTACAGATGAATAACACAGGAGGAGGAGGAGAAGAGGGAGGATGTGATGTTACCATGGACGGTAGATTATCATCACCAGCGGGGTGTTGCCATGTGTTATTCTCTAGTCATTCACGGTTCAGAGAGTTTCGGCTCAGCAGCCAAATTTCCTCATCTTCAGCCTGTCCAGTGTGTGACTTGGTTTATAATTTTGTTTCTCACTTCACCTGAGAGCTAATTGGCTAATGGAATAGAGACATCTGCTCCACTGAGACAATGGGAGATTCACAGGCAGCGTTGGACTACCCGTTGGACAGTTTCCTCAGAAGAAGAATGTCAGAGCGTCGACTTGGCAGTGCCCTAAAGGAAAAACCATAATGGAGGATTTACCTGTGGCGCTAAGGTAGTGATAGGAGCCCTCTCTTTATTCAGTGTGTTGCTGGTTAGCTCACGTTTCCTGAGAAGGATGTGCAATAAATCAAACCTCAGAACACATCTTTCCTGGGACAGCTGCAGGTGCTCCAAACTGCACCTGTGCCATCTCTCCAAGGAGCTACCCATCCCCAGTCTGCAGGTCTGATTTGGCTGATTCATCCCATGCTTGTCAAAGAGAGGAGAGTGGACAAAATGGCTACAGATTACAGAAGGCAAGAGAGGTAGGGTGTGTGGAAAAACAGAGATAGAGGGGGTGGGTAGAGAAAGATAGAGAGATACACCTCATACTGCTGAACCTGAATGATATGATTGCAGATACGCTGTTGCCGACAACAAAAATGTTGACTTTGCAAAACATGGTTCTATTTTTTTTCCCCACACGTATGAATGACTCCAGCTGAATTTTAATCGATTGCTCTGGGAAGCCAAATGGGAATCCCAGCAACAGCTTTCCCTTTGCACATTACCCTTTTCCATATTCCCCATTGTGGAGGAAGATGGTAATACGCTAGCCTGGTGCCCTTTCGATCTGTGCATCCTGCAAGGCACTAACCTTCCCCTTATAGCCATTATTTATAGCTGTTGCCCTGTTTCCAATGAAAGTCTCTGTATCATATGTGCCTTCAGGGCAACTGCTCTGACATTACAACAAATTGGGCTGGTATGAGGCAGAAACTTGTTTGTTTTGGAATGATGAAGCACCACTACTTAGTGGATAACTCTGCATTGTAATTACTCAATGTCAACCACTGCAGTGATGTGCAATCAAACTCCTGGAGGACTTGGGCTATTTGCCTTAGTATTTTAAGATTAATTCAGGAGATTATTTGCAATGGAGAATGATCCAATATTGCTGTACTGGTGTTAAATTGCCACGGTGTGAAAGGTCATTTTAAAGGTTGACCTGCTATGTTGATTGAATGTAATCCGAAGAACTTTCATTAATTTACTGCCCAGTCTGGATATTTACCCGTGTCTTTCATGGACATGAGAAGAGAGAGAAAGCTATTAAAAAGGGACATAACCAAATCAACCTTCCTTACCAAGGCAATGCAAATGACAAAGTGTCTGTGTCAGCCCATCACTGCAAATGAAGTGTGCAGTGCAATCTCTCATAGCATCTGTTTTGATATCAAGGCAGACACAGACTGCATGGCACGCATGCTTCTTCAATCAGGCTAACTGCAACAATAAAAATACACTGTCAGTTACACCATCTTTGTAAAGCTAATACACTATAATCAGTTCAGTTCACATGCCTGTCCATGCAGTTCTCCTTGGGTCTAATTTTCCAGTCTCTCCTGCCCCGGTGGACTTGACTGAAGTGCTGATTGAATTCAAGGCAGCACTGTAAGTCAAAAACTCTGTGATGGTCTCCAAGAAAACGAATGGACCTTGGCCTGAAATAGGAGCATTTAATTGTGAATTCGTCTGTCACCATTCAAATCAGGGAGTCCATTTTGTCTTGTTCATAGGATTTGCAGGCATCTCGTCAAAAAAAATGCAGCAGTGGGACCTGTGGTGCGTATATCAGAGTAACGGCAGGGCATCCAATTATTCTCCCTGATGAGTTTCCATGCCAGGGGAATTAATCTCAGAGGCTAGCTCATAAAGAGATGAGGAGAATGACACTACCAGGCACACAACTCTCTCTGGGGTTAAAATAAGTGAGGAGAGAATCAATGAAACAGTGCTTTGTGTGGTCTGTATGTGCTTTGTGTGTACTCTATGTGCATGTCTTCACCCATTGGAATTTAGTCTTTCAATGTCAATGACTTCAATGCTCAAATGAATGGCAATTCTTCTTATACGCGGTAATCACATGAACTCACAGCACAGTACTCAAGGTTTTTATGGAGAATGGGAAAGGAATGTCCCATTTATCACCACCTTGAGTGAAATAAAATCATATACTGCTGCATTTTAGAGTTAGCTCTGTGAAAAGAACATGACTTTTGGGGAGGGTTGAGAGAGCAAAGAGAAACACATGCCCTTAGGGAAATGATACTGCTACATGCCCCACTCATGGAGCACTCAAGTGTGAAACGATCATCCGAAAGGTCAAGGATTAACAGTCCTGGAGAGTTCCCATTGCCTGTGTTTTGAGAGGATTGTCACGGTATGTGCTCCCACCAGGTAACTTGGACCAACCATAGTCTGGCTGCACAGTGCAGCTCAACCCCACTATGGTGATGTGATTCACTGGGTCAGAACTGTTGCTTATTTGGCCATGTTGTGCCTTGAGAAGATTGGATTGGAGTGACTCAGTCCCCTCTGATGACAGATTGTTCATTGTCTACTTACGGAGGGCTTGACCCTCATTCGCATGATGTAACACATTAGCCTTGCATCGACACTGACGCTTCAGCAACTAGACAGCATGGAGGTCACCCCATGGCGAGGAGATAAAGGAAGCAGAACCAAACGTGGACAGTAGTGGAGCCTCCTATTCATCCAGGGAACTTACCTTGACAAGCCCCCATAGCCGCAAAGTGCCATCATGGAGCATCACTGATGAATGGATGGGTGTCGTAGCATCCTATTCCAAAGATCTGTCTGAATAAAGGGCGTTCTGCAGCTTTAAGGAGTAATGATGCATGCATTAGCAAATGGCTGGACTTGTGTAATTAAAGTTTGGAAAACACACTTGCTCACACCCCCTTGCTGATTAATTATGGTCTAATTTATGCTTGTTTTCCTCCCTTGAATGTCATAGCTCCCCGTTCTTCTAATGGATCCTCCTGCCACTCCTCAAATGCAGCCAATTCCTTACCTGCCTGATGTGACTCTTCTCCTCAATGAGAACCCCTGTTAGGTTCTGAAGCAATGGGCATCTCCTTGCCTGGGGCTAACTGTACCCCCTGCATACTTTTGTTCCCGTTCTCTACTTGAGAGGAACAAGTTAAATTGTTAACTTTTCTTTTCATCAAGCCATTTGATTTCGTGTCAGGTTTCTCGTTGTATTCATTTTTCTACAACAGGCTGATCTCAGTTGAATACTGAACTTATGGGAATTGACATTTTCTACTTTTGAAAACGTTGCGGATTAAATCAGTAATGCTGAATTATAGCAACGTGATTGGCTGTGACACAACTTGGGCCAGAGGGAAAGTGAGAGAGACAGACACTACATTTGAACTGAAGATAAAGTATAAGGGAAAGTGTAGTGGATCAAATAATACAGCCTGGACTAGACGTAGCACAGTAAACATAAATCCGAGACACTGAAATGAGTATAATATGTTTGGTACGGTTACATAAGACAGAAGGTTACTTAAGGCAAAAATAAAAGGAGGGTGGTTGGTCAGGGTGGATGAGTAGGCGTATAACGCAAATGTCTAAAACCCCAAAGGTTGTGTGTTCGAACCTCATCGTGGACAACTACTTGGCATGTTAGCTAACCCTTCCAATAACCTTAACTCCTAATCCTAACCTTAGCTAACGTTAGCCACAAAAAAATTGGAGTTCATAACATATCATACAAAACGGATGACGGACATCCACAAATTAATACATACCATGCAAAACATAACATATCCTACTAAATGGAGTGTTTAGGATTTAAGTACAGAATAATATGAAATGCTCTGAGGCGACGCTGAAAAATAAAGAAACAATTTCTCAGGTTGCCTGGCACACAGCACTATTTCCTCAAGTTAAACTAGACTCTGAGTAAGTCTGTGTCCAATTATGTGTCATTTACTTAGGGCTGATTGTTACACTATCTGGTTCCTCATAAGGTCCAGTTCCCAATCTTTAATGATGCTCTCCAAAACATCTCTGTTACACTAAATCCAATTAACTGACCAGTTATTTTAGATTGATTCAACACAAAATGTCTCTTTATCTGCAAGTTTTTAGTCTTAACTTTGAAGTATAACAGGTGCTCGCCAATTAAAGTGGTTGGCATTGTCTCTGCGAATACGAGCTTGGGCTGCCACGCACCTTGTGGAGCAAACATGTCGGTAAGAAGCACCCCTCCAAATGTAACCCATGCAGATCAGCAAAAGCCATGCCAAATGGTCTTGACTGTCTCTTCTTTTGCGTGCTTTACTTTCCCATGCTTAAAAAATGTGTAAAAACCCTAAACACTTCAGGATGGTAAATTAGACAACTTGACAGTAAAGGAAGTTTGAAATGCCCTTAGGATAAAGTCCTCATGTGGTTGCTAATATAATGTATGTGTGCCATTCAGAGGGTGAATGGGCAACACCAAATATTAAAGTGTCTTTGATCAGGATATGGTATCAGGTGCCAGGCACACCAGTTTGAGTGTGTCAAGAACTGCAACGCTGCTGGGTTTTTCAAGCTCAACAATTTTCACGTGTGTATCAAGAATGGTCCACCACCCAAAGGACATCCAGACAACTTGACACAACTGTGGGAAGCATTGGAGTCAACATGGGCAAGCATCCCTGTGGAACACTTTCAACACCTTGTAGAGTCCATGCCCCGGTGAATTGAGGCTGGTCTGAGGGAAAAAAGGGTGCAACTCAATATTAGGAAGATGTCCCTAATGTTTTGCACACTCAGTGTACACAATCCATGTCTCAATTGTCTCAAGGCTTAAACATCCTTATTTAACCTGTCTCCTCCCCTTCATCTACACTGATTGAAATGGATTTAACAGGTTACATCAATAAAGGATGATAGCTTTCACCTGGTCAGTCTATATCGTGGAAAGGTGCAGGTGTTCCTAATGTTTTGTACACTCAGTCTAGATGTCACTGGGTTGGTGTAGCACAAACAAAGGATTACAATGGCTTATCTAACCCACATAAGACACAATAACTCTTCCCATAACAAAACCCTATCTATTATCATATTGACTATGATTCTGACTATAGTTTGTCACCAACCTACATATTGGCACTTGGTAAGCCGAGAGCTGAAAGTATGAAATGAAACAGGCGGGAGTTGTGATCTTTGCACCAGTTATTTTTCAAAGGCACGTTGAAGGCAGCACTCAAGGTCATGCAGCCCATAATGTGCACCCTTTGAAGTTGAATGAATATGATAAAAGGAGTTCTTATTATTTGCATTATTCAAATTCTCCATGGGACTATATTAAGTAGTCAAAATCAAGTGCTGCAATACATTCTCTGTAATTTCCAGCCTCTTTGCACGTTAGCATAGATCCCTTTTCTCCCTCAGTGATTTAAGGTAAATGATGGTTGAGAGAGCAGGGGATGAGGAGTGGGAGGTGTCAGTGCTTTAGCCCTTAGGGTTACCTCTAACATGGTTGCTAAGGGGGCATTTCCCCTTTGTTGCTACTCCACTGTCTCCAGGGTTAGCCAACTTCCTTGAATCTGATCTCCAGTCTCATCAAGTCCTATTAGAATGCCTCTGGCGACGCCTCTGGTGACGCCACCAATCACTCCGTGCATGAGGGCCTCTCCTGACGAATGTTGGACTCTCGTTACACTAGAGTGTATGAAAACTCGTGAGAGCTCCGAGATTGCTGTGTTGATTGCTGATGTGGTGTTTGGATAAATTGTAATTGAGATAGTGTGTGAAAGTGTGTGCGATTGTGTGTGTGTGGGATTTTTGGGGGGATTGAAGCAAGATCCTAAAAAACAACACATGGACAGGTGAACAGAAGCGTAGCTTGAAACTTGAGCTCTGATCAAATATAATGAAGAAAATAACATTGATGAAAGGTTTAAGAAATTAAACAAAAGTGCTTTTTTGCCCCTTTGCTCTGAGACCAACTGAAACAAGACACTTTATTACCTCACATAGCATTTTGTCAAAGGTTTTGTTTCAGCTATTCTCTGGTGTTCTCTATCACCCTTAACACAAGATTGAAATGGAAATGGACTAAACATGGACATATACTGTAAGATGTGTCGTGGAAATTCTAACCAGAAAGGAAGAGACTGTTGATTCTTCAAACAACAACTTTTTATTATAAGATGTGCAAATCTGGAGCTGGTTAACAATCACTCAAAAGGTGCAAAGTTAAGAGCTCAACGAACAAGAGTTGGGTCTCAGCTTTTATTGCCTTTGTCTACATGGCAGTGTAGCAGGTGGCTAAGATCATAATGGGAACATAGCGTACTCCTTTCTGCTGATAGGCTGCCTAAGCTAGCCTCTGTTCTCTTAATATCTCCACACA
The DNA here is from genome assembly GCF_965601325.2 of Salmo salar. Classification (NCBI taxonomy): domain Eukaryota; kingdom Metazoa; phylum Chordata; class Actinopteri; order Salmoniformes; family Salmonidae; genus Salmo; species Salmo salar. The sequence continues at coordinate 50,268,769 of NC_138310.1, read as the reverse complement.
GCAGTGCCCTTGAAAGCTACGAAAAGAACAGGATGGACCAAAAACTCGTCACTCTCAGACGGCCCTTTGTGCGAAACAAGAGAGGAAAAACTCTGGCTTCTTCTTACATGAGAGAAACAGACCGTGGAAATGTACAGGTTTAAGGCTCATACAGCGCATGTGCATAACAAAGTTTGTAATTTTCCCCCATAGATGGCACCACTTTGATAGAGGCTTCAGTTTGTATTTGTGGAGCAGATGTGATCAGAGAGGCTGTAATCAATTAGCGAGAAGGGTGCAAAGTGGCTAGACATGGCTGGGATGGGTCGGCTGATGGGCACGCACTAATGAGCAGACATGGCTGGGATGGGTCGGCTGATGGACACGCACTAATGAGCAGATTAAGAAGGAAATACTCTAAATAGCTACCCGGAGATGTAAAAGGTTAAACCATCCAAGTAAGCAAGCGAAGCATATTGATACATAGCACTTTCTTTTGCAGTAGTTGTTTATTTACAACATGGTCATGAGAAAACTATAGTAAAAGAGGTGTGCAGCGTAATTGGGTAGCCAAGACTCAAATGTAAGCAAGTTTAAGCATTTGTGTGGAGGATAAATTGTGTCAAATACACACACTGCAATTATTCTACATTTTAATGAGTTACATGTGTTAACAGTTCTTCATTATGAGTGGACCAACAGAAAAGCAGAACAATACTCTAAGGATAGAGGAGGAGCCACCGCTCACCTGTTTTTACTAGTAAAATGCATATTAAAGCTTATATCGGAGTTCTTACATGAGAATTTATCATCTCACCTGGTTTAGGTATTATCCTCCAAATATTGTTCAGCAGTTCTATGTGCAGTACGATGACAATGAAGCACGAGAAAAGTTCAGTCCCTTCAGTCTTTCCCTTCAGTTCCACACTTCAAAAGATCTGAGCTAAATGTGAACAGACTGAAACGTGTAAGAGGAGGAGAGTACCCGGGCATTTGTGACATGGGGGGGAAGATCAGTGTACGCCCCTGAAAGCCTGTTCCTTTGATCTCTCCACCCCCTGCTGTCTTCACTGGGACTATGGGAGAAACCTAGGGCTGACCACTACAAGAGCATCCAGGTTGAAGGAGCAACAAAGGAAGATAGGTGAAGCAGGTCTGCCAGTGAGCCAAGCCACACACACACGCATGTACACGTTTTAGAATTGATTACCAATTGATTTCACATACAGTGGAAAGACTGAACAATGCATTTCTGTTGGCAATCAGTTTAACAATTATACAGCATTCATATGTCACTTTTGATCCATTTTCAAAACAAACCACCACAACCCATTTGGCCATTGTCTTATCATTGGTTTATAGCCATGGATTTACACACAAAAATCATACATTTTATGGAACTGTATCTTTCAAATTCAATTGAAATGGAAAAATCGTCCTGGTTTTGATGGCGTGTGTAGACTGCTGGGCTTTCTCGGGGCAATTGGTGGTATCAGGATTATTCATACCCTTGATTCAGCCTGATGGCTTGAATGTTTCGGCACAGGATTTAACATCTCATGTAACTGAGGCCAGATAATGAACAACGGTGACTGCCAGGGCCCTGGAGGATCATGGTACTGCGTGGGGATTAGGACCCAGCTTGACGTATAAACACAATCGGTCATAGCATGACTGTTGGACTGTTGGACCTTGGTGGAGTAGGAGAGTGTGAGAGAAACCTTACTCATACATTAGCTTAATATTTCCAATATGTTGATGTGGCTTGGGCAGAGACTCCTGTGGTATGCTGGAGCCACATCCACCAACCCTATTTATCATGAAGCCATGCTGAATCAATACAGCACTAAGCTCCATCCATGCTTCATGCTCTGGATGAATAGAAATTGAATCCACTCCATATACCCCACAGAGTAAGCACGGCAAGCGGCCATGATATTGCATGTCATTAGCTAAATACTGCTGTGATTTAGTATTGTGTTTGTGTGTGTGTGTGTGTCGTCTGTGTGTGCATGTGTGCACATCAAACTTTTAGGATTTCTGCTTTACATATGTTTGAGATGTTTTCGCCATGTCAATAATATAAAATGCCTACAACTTTTTTCAAGAAAGCTTTTAAAACGTTTTATTTCACCTGAAAGGGGTTTTGTTGACACATGAGTTTACAATGAATTCCTCCCAAACTCAAGCAGCCTCTGGCGGTTTCTGTCTTGCAGATTTGTCCAGAGAACTTTGTTTTCTATTCAGTGGGGTTATGTTAAAACTGGGTCTTCAATACCGAAGTGGTTGGTCAAATACAGGGTCAGTTTATCAGCATACGAGCAACCAAATACTGAATGGAATTTAAATGAAAGTGAGCACCTAAGGCAAAACAAAAGTATCACAGTTCAACTTCAGTCTAAGAAAATCACACATGGAATTGTCTAACATCCCCCAAACACTCACTTTCTCGGATTTCCAACTGAGCTGAATGTCCACAAGTCTCATGTCATGTTGCCAAATGTCAATCACACACACACACACCAGAACTCAATATTCGCTCCTGCCATCACTGTGAGTTCACGGTCACCTTCACTTTCAGGAACGGAAAAAAAAGTGTCCTCCCCAAACCGTAACACTGTTATTAGCAAAGTGACAGCTATGGGTTTCCTGCTATCTAGCAGGGGCTGCAAAGCAAACTGACTTGGGAGAACAATCCATTGTTGTCTTCCCTTATCTCGTCAATCTTGTCTATCACTTTCATCTTCATCTGACTTTCATCTGGTGGAGGGTAAATTGAATAAAGCAGTGGAGAGGAACATAAGGTACTGTACTGGTCAGTGGAGTGGTAGGCTAGATTCATAGGCTTTTCCCTTGCAAAGCCAGTGGGATTCAGATGCATTTTTGGGCTAAAACTGTGAGAATACTATGTGGGAGGATACTAGCCTTTTTAATAAGGAAGTTGTCAAACTAAATGGTGTTAATAATTTTTTTCCCCCTGGAAGACTGTTTTTGACAATAACAAATTGGTATCTGTGTGAGTAATAAAATAAAAAATGCTACATTATCCAACTTTAACAGTGATAAACAATGAGAATGTTAACTAAGTAGCTAAAACATACAAAATATACTATGTTACCTAGCTAATAGTTATTGATAGCAGAGCTAACATGATATACCTTTTGGATACACAAGACTATAGGGTCTGCATCTGAGTCATGTTGAGAATTCTGGAAACTTGAAGGTCACGTATGTGCAGTCAACCTTAAACTGATACGTGTTTCAATCCCAGTGTTCACTCTCACTGACGAGACACCATATCTGTATTCTTTTATGTTTTCGTAAATAAATTTAATTTACAGAAAATCCCTTGGCAGGTCGATAAGAGTGGGGGGAGGCAGGAACAGAACAGACGCATTGTCTGAGTTTATGTGATTTTTCTTCTGTTATCTTGTTCCTCTCCTCTGTGTCAGCAAGCTGTCTGGCCTATCACAGGATCGGGCACACATACATCGCCGCTTCGGCCATCCAACACATTTCTCCATTATTTCTGTCACAGGAGATTGCGAGGGCTTTCCTTTTGTGTTTTCGGCACAGCTCTCCTGCTCAGCTGTTTCCCCCTGCATGGCACTACACTCCAGATGAAATTCTGGCTGTGTGATCTGTCACTACTGTCATAGTGGTAGGACGTTTACTTTGGCCAGCTCTGCCACACAATGAGATATAAACATAATTGCATTTCTCTGAATGTCGAAGATGACATATTTAAAAGTTAGTCACTCATGGACACAAACGTGCCATAAAAATATATGATAGTTATGGCATATTATATGACAACGAATCTTGATTAATTGTTTTCCAATGTTTTTTCTCACCCATACTCAGTCACTTTGATTGTGTTGTCAGTGGAGAAAATTTGTTCAATAAAAGTCAACAGAAAGATGATAGAAATGAATGCTGCTGTTTTTACTACCGCCTGTTCCAGATTCAACTTTGAACTGACAAGATGGAGCCTGCAAGCCTCTATTAAACTATCAATAACATGGGAGCTCAGGCAGACAATCAAATGCGCTCTCCTAGGTTAATACTGGCCACACATTTCAATATGTCATTCAAAGTCCAGCATCCATCAAGACAGGTTTCTGATAGTTCTAAGAACACGTCACTACAGACAGCTTGTCAGAGAAGAAAAAATGTAATTGATATCTTGCTTCCTGTTAGAAAGTCCTCTATACAAGTGAACTATGGCACCTTGTATTGATTTTATTTTAAGGTCTCTGTTGTTTACCATCACTGCTGTTCAGCAATGGGCAATATGGTGTGTGTGTGTGAATATTTGTGTACTTGGGTGCATGTGCATTCACATGCAGACATGTGTTTGTGCATGCTTGTTTGTTTTAAGATCAGCAGTAATGCCAAATAATGGGAGTCTCTCAGTTCAGGATGACAGACCACCTTGCCTGTTCTTTTTGCTAAAGTCATTACCTCCATCACCCATGCTGCACAAATGTGTGAGTTTATGAGATGTTAACCTAGAACTGTAGAATAAACATCAGGTTCATTGATTCCCATCATGGACAAATTTCTCCTTTCCCAGGTTAGTATAAAATACAATATTTATTCATGGCTAGCAGTCAGATGGACATGCTTCATGAACCCTCCTAGTCGCCACGGTAACAGCTCGGCAAAGCCAAGGTAAACCTGCTGTGCTTTTATTGGTTGGAGGACAGGGAAGATGCTAAAGACTATGGCACAGGACCCCAGGTGTTCTTTGAGACAGATTCATGTCATCTACAAGGTAATCAGCCTTTTTCAGGCAATCAGATGGTTGGACACACTCTGTTGATTCTATATGTGTGTAGAATAGCTACAGGGCACTGTAGGAACACTTCCATAAAATAACACAGGCCAGCCTAGCATACAAGGTGGATATGAGATTACGTTTATCTACCAAATGGATAATACCAGTGTTTAGACAGACAAGCCCAATTCTGATATTTTTTCCACTAATTGGTCTTTTGACTAATCACATCGGATCTTTTCACATCATAGCTTACTGACTGGTCAAAAAAACAATTAGTGAAACAAATGTAAGAATTGGGCTGCCTGTCTAAACACAGCATTATAGCTGACAGGGACACAGAGGGGATATTCTCTCACGTAAACCATTTAAATGCAAAGTATTGAGACACAGAAGGGAACTATCATGATGACACGTGTGACTAGCTTGGTGAGAACACAAGCTTGATGAGAACACACTGACTCTTTGCGTATGAGATGATATCATTGAAAGCAGTGGTTTACACTTTATAAACCAATGTTTCCACAGTGCACTGGACAACTGGCACAGGGTTTGCATTAGATGCAGTGATATAACACTACTTTGACACATTGCATCTCAATGAAGATGGCATACAGAGAGTGAGTCATGGCTGGCTAACCTACCATTACATGGGAGGGAAAATGGACTCAGGCAGTATCCCACAAATTCAGTCACACAAAACCTTGTAAGAAGCATATTCATGGCTCTAATATTAACCAAAACCAATATGTGATCACCTTGAGCTACCATATGATGTAGGGGCAGACTGCCTCAACATTAATGACACTCATACATTTGCACAATAATGGTTAAATAAATATTAACTTTGTATTTATTCCTCGTGTCAATATTTCTACTTGACTCTAAATTGTTGGAAAAGGACCCGTAAGTAAGCATTTCACTGTAAGTCTACACCTGTTGTCTACGAAGCATGTAACAAATACAATTTGATTTGATATTGTCAGCAAATACATGACAGTAAAAAAAAAAAAACATCTCCTGGTACCTAATATGAAAAGTATAAAAATGTATGCACTAACTAAGTCGTAAGTCGTTCTGGATAAGAGTGTCTGCTAAATTACTTAAATGTAAATTTACAATTTATTTAGGACATATGAGAATATATTGCCTTTAATTAAAACACATGGTATGAATGTTAATTTAAAATTCATCCAACTGTAGAATTTGACAACTTTTGAGAGGTGTGCTGTTTCCGTTGGGTCTCATAGCAACTGTGTTACCATCTGCCCTCCTGAATTTCAAGCAGTCCTGTTTGTTCTTAAGTGAGCAAGAAAAAGATATGTGGGGGAAAAAAGGAGGTGTATCTAATCTCCAAAGAAACCAAATTGCACGAAGGGCTCTGTTACCTCAGAGTCAATCTTTACAGGAGGGTCACTATGAGCATATCTCTAATGAGATTTAGCTCACTACAAAGCTCTGATTCTTCTTTTCAATTAGCACTCAATCCCCAGATCAGCAGCTTTGTTACAGAAGTCATTATCACCAGGAACTCCACCGGGAGGAACATCCATGGCAACAGGTCTGTAAATTCACAAAGGGTAGCCATTTGGCAATCAGAATGTGGTCTTTGCCTTCCGACATCTCCATCACGACTCTGCTTCCCCTCACACTGTGTCAAATCTCAACTGACCCATGTCACAGTGACTGGAGTGCAGTGGCGGTCAATGCCATTTAAGATGAGGATCTTTTTTTTATGATCATGGCCTTATTTCTATTACAGCATATTGGGTGACTGTCATTCATACGCTATTCACCCCACTCAATGTAACATCGATAGGTTTAGGCTACTACATGATACTCGAATTACCCATCCTGAGGTTGCTACTGTCACGACTTCCGCCGAAGTCGGCTCCTCTCCTTGTTCGGACGGCGTTCGGCGGTCGAGGTCACCGGCTTTCTAGCCATCGCCGCTCCATTTTTCATTTATCCATTGGTTTTGTCTTGTTCCGTGCACACCTGGTTTGCATTCCCCAATCATACTACATGTATTTATTCCTCTGTTCCCCCTCATGTCTTTGTGTGAAATTGTTTTGTGTTAAGTGTCAATTTTGACGCGCTAGACTGGTGTTCCTGGATGCGCTCCTCGACTCCTCTGACCGGGATACCGGCTCCTGCTGACTCCATGTTAGGTGTGAAATTCTGTCAATGGTGTGCATACTGGGAGCAGAGTCAGGTGCAGGAGAGCAGAGAGTTGGGAACAGGCACACACTTTATTGAGGCAGGAGAAACCAACAGACGGAAACCACTGCGTCAACCTCCAGTCAATTGGCAAAAGTGCAAAACGCGCAAACAGTCACAATAATTATGTTCAAACAAATAAACATACCTCGTGACAAAACACGGAATAAACGAAGCCCATTGTCATGCCATTCATCCGCCCCCATCACCTCATGTTTCAGCATGATAATGCATGGCCCCACATCGCAAGGATCTGTACCCAATTCCTGGAAGCTGAAAATGTTCATCCATGGCCTACATACTCTCCAGACATGTTTGGAATGCTCTGGATCGACGTGTATGACAGCGTGTTCCAGTTGCAGCCAATATCCAGAAACTTCGCACAGCCATTGAAGAGTGACAACATTCCACAGGCCACAATCAACAGCCTGATCAACCCTACACAAAGGAGATGAGGCAAATGGTGGTCACACCAGACACTGACTGGTTTTCTGATCCACACTCCTACCTTTTATTAAAGGTATCTGTGACCAACCGATGCATATCTGTATTCCCAGTCATGTGAAATCCATAGATTAGGGCCTAATGAAAGTATTTCAATTTACTGATTTTCATATATGAACTATAACTCAGTAAAATATTTGAAAGGGTTGCATGTTGCATATATATTTTTGTTCAGTATATGAACAGCAACGGTTACATAACTGAATATTTTTTACTGATGCATTTGGCAATATTCAATTAATATGCACAAAACATATATAAATTCATTCACTGTGAAAGTCCATACATGTAGGCCCTCCATATATAGGCTCTACACAGCATTGTGTTCAATTTATCAAATCAGTTATTTTCTTGCTCAAACCACGAGCAACACCTCTCAAAACACAGTGATGACGATTCACACGGGACTAGTATTATCAAAGGACCTTGGAGTCTGACAAAAAAAAATACTGACATGGCAGATTCGGACGGGACTAAAATGACAGACGTGGTGTTTTGTGATCATGCACATAATTATATTACCCGACCTCCCCCAGTAAAACTAATCCTGCCTGTATAGGACTATAGTCATCATAGCTACTAGAATTAATGCATAAGTAAATCCGCTACAATCATGCAGTACAGTATACTGTCAGAAAGCTGTTTAGCAGTTACACCGGCTGGCCCCGGTGGCAGTATAATAATAAAACCAAAAGCTTACTTGGAAGACGTCCAGTGTTCGCCATAACCAGCTAGCTAATATAGCATCCCTCTCTGTTTGAGCAAGGTGTTTGAGTGGGCTAAACTAGCTAGCTGCATTCACTAGCTAAGTGAAATTGAAAGTAAAACAAAAATAAAACCAAATCTCTCTCTCTCTCTCTCGATTCTCCTTAACTTTGGAAGAAATTAATATGTTCAAAACTGTTCCTGTTGTCTTTCTCTCTTTGAGTCAACTACTCTCCACAATGTATGCACTGCAGTGCTAGCTAGCTGTAGCTTATGCTTTCAGTTTTCAATTTTCTGATCCTTTCATTGGGTGGACAACATGTCAGTTCATGCTGCAAGTGCTCTGATAGGTTAGAGGACGTCCTCTGGAAGAGGTCATAATTACTGTGTAAGTTTGAGGAACGGGGTGAGAACTATGAGCCTCCTAGGTTTTGTATTGAAGTCAATGTACCCAGAGGAGTACAGAAGCTAGCTGTCCTCCGGCTACACCATGATGTTACCCTACAGAGTGCTGCTGAGGCTACTGTAAACCTTCATTGCAAAACAGTGCGTTTTAATCAATGATTTGGTGACGTGAATATATTTAGTATGGTTTTATCTAAAAAGGATAACTTTTTTAATGTTTCACTATTTTGTATTAAATTCACTGAGGAGGATTGTCCTCCCCTTCCTCCACTGCTGGAGTGGCTGTTGACCGGTGAAATGAATAACACTAGTTTACTGAACCCTAATTCCCCATTACTGTAAGGTGTATCATATGCAATGGTTGGCAAACAACGGGTTGCCAAATGAACAGATTCAATTTGTCCTTTCTTCAGCAGTTGCAAGCCTAAAGGATATGGATGGTTGCAGTCTTGGAGAAGTCCTGTGTAAAAATGAGTGCATTGTTCACTGTATAAGTAATTCAACTCAGAATAAATGCTTTCTCATACTCATGGTGACGTTGCAATTACTCATTCTGAACATTTCCCACTCTGAACGAACAGCTTAACCATGGATCATCTCATCCAATGCACCATGATCCATCGGGCCAAAATTATTTAATTGTGAGCACATTATTTTACATAATACTGAGCAAATTGCTGTGTTTTTGCATTAAATCCTCTTTCCCCTGACAAGATTTTGAATAATAATTTGTCAGTGTTAAATCCCATATTCCCATTTATTCAACCGTAACCCTCTTTCTGAATTAATCTATAGAATGAATGACGTGAAGAATGGTATCGTCTTACAGAGTCAACAACAGCGTAAAAAACATTGTTACGCCTACTCCATCACCCGTTCTTTGTGACCTCCAACCGGGATGTAAATTAAAAAAAAGAAAGTTCAATAGTAAAACAGGATCCCCTACATAAGTGTCCCTGAAGAGAGGGACCTTGTTGTTCAGAAATAAAGAAAACACAGCAGGAGCTGGCTGCTAGGGAGCACTCTCTCCTCCATTGGAGAGGGGGAGAGAGAGGCAAAGGGAAACTGTTTCATATCCAGTACACAAATGTACATTATCACGAATACATTTGTGTGGAGAGCCAGGGGGGGAGGCACTGGAACGGAGAATGCAATCTCTAGTGTAGGCGGGTCTGTATAAGAAATGAGACATGGTTCCTAAAAAATGCATTGTTTTTCACTTTTACTTTATCTTCACAAAGACACACCAGAGAACTAGTACACTGAGTGAGGGGAGGTGATGCACAGTCTATGAAGCGCTGAAGCACAGAGTGTTCAGAAATGCATTGCTTTTGCCTTTCGTTAGTTCAACGGGATCAACCCGATGTTGTGCGGTACCGAGAACAGTGTGTGTTTGCCAGCACTTTCGGTGCTCTTCAATGGCCGATGACACACTAAGATATTGATGGAGATGTTGTGGCTATATCTATGGAAATACATCTCACTCAGATGTTCTCAGAGACTGTGGGTGGCCTCTTTGATATCTTATCTCTCTGAGTCAGTTGAATAGGTTAGGCCTCAACCTGTAACATACTGACAGGTCCAGATAGCAAAGGAGATTGTCCTGGAATGACCATGAGCGGCTGCTGTTTGAGTCACAGCTTGCAGAGTCAGAGGTCAAGGCTGAGTCATGGTGGGTTGAGGCTGTACTCTGGAAAAACTGCAGTCCAAGCACACTTAGCGTTGCTCAGCATGAGAGAAGTGCCTTAGGGGTGGTCCTATCTGGCTTTTTCAGCCATCCTCATGCTATGTCAGAGTGAGTATGATTGCTGCCCTCCTGCCCTGCCTGTTCTTTTTTTTCCTCAGGTTTTGTTGACATCCAGTATTGTGGACGAATACTCATCACCCATGCCTAGTGGACGAACAGCAAATGATTACACTCCATTCACATCACAGTGAATGACCATTGCAACCCATTCAAATACCTTATAAGTAATCACCCTCACACAGGGCACCTAGATAAATTAAGTAGAATCTATTCTTCCCTGTGGCTCAGTTGGTAGAGCATGGTGTTTGCAACACCAGCATGGTGTGTGCAATGCCAGGGAAATTAAACATGTCAATTCGTACACACACGTCACCACGGTGTTCTCCACTTTATATAATATGTTTATAGATGTGTTTTTTTTATAATGTATTGCTAAAATAAAGGTTCAATAAAATAAGTAATACATTTGAGTTCTTACTGATTTTTTATTTATTATCTTCAATAGTGGTAAAGACTGACTTTAAAGAGACCACATTCAAGTCCTCCATCCCCCACTTAGTCTGACTGCTGCTCTCTCTGGCTCCACAACAAACCCCCGTCCTGCCATCTAGAGGTGTGAATACCCAGCCAGCCTACAAGTATAGGATGGTACTGTAAGTGCCTTACAGCAGAAAGAGACTTGGGACCAGCAGCACAAGCTTGTGTAGAGGGTGTTCTAAATACTGTAATTGTAAGTTGTGTGTACATTTATTATATTTATATTTATTATTTACATTGTGTGTGGTTTGTGGTGTGTTCACTTATGACATTAGATCAGTGTTGGCTGCTAACTTGGCCCTTATCTTAAATATTTCACTTATGTGTTTGGAGACATTGGATCAGCATTCTTGTCACATCTACTGTTAGTACATTATATGTAGGGAAGCTAATGAATCATAATGTATGACATTCCTGGGAGTGTGTAAACTTGTATTTTTATTAGCATAGCATTTTTGTATGTTTTCTATAGTTATGTTCTTGAAAATGTATCAATTTACCAATTTACCACTTGGGTACATTTGGGCAAATCGTGAAGGACACCTGGGTGACTTCATACTACATGTCATGTAGCTTGCTCATCCTTGAAGTTATTAGGCTGAAACTTTGCACATACACTGTTACCCTTTTGTGGATGCCATTTAAAATTACTTCCTGCCTCCTAGCTGATAGTTTTTTTATCTTGCATTTCAAAGAGAGTACAAAAAATACAAAAAAACAGTTTTTTTCTTTGTATTTTCTTTTTTCCCCCCACAAACTTCAAAGTGTTTCCTTTCAAATGGTGTCAAGAATATGCATATCCTTGCTTCAATGCCTGAGCTACAGGCAATTAGATGTGGCTATGTCATTTTAGGTGAAAATTGAAAAAAGGTGCTGATCTCGCCATCACGGTTGACAACTCCCTTGTGTCCTCCTCCCAGAGTGCTAAGAGCCTTGGCGTGACCCTGGACAACACCCTGTCGTTCTCCACCAACATCAAGGCGGTGACCCGATCCTGTAGGTTCATGCTCTACAACATTCGCAGAGTACGACCCTGCCTCACACAGGAAGCGGCGCAGGTCCTAATCCAGGCACTTGTCATCTCCCGTCTGGATTATTGCAACTCGCTGTTGGCTGGGCTCCCTGCCTGTGCCATTAAACCCCTACAACTCATCCAGAACGCCGCAGCCCGTCTGGTGTTCAACCTTCCCAAGTTCTCTCACGTCACCCCGCTCCTCCGCTCTCTCCACTGGCTTCCAGTCGAAGCTCGCATCCGCTACAAGACCATGGTGCTTGCCTACGGAGCTGTGAGGGGAACGGCACCTCCGTACCTTCAGGCTCTGATCAGGCCCTACACCCAAACAAGGGCACTCCGTTCATCCACCTCTGGCCTGCTCGCCTCCCTACCTCTGAGGAAGCACAGTTCCCGCTCAGCCCAGTCAAAACTGTTCGCTGCTCTGGCACCCCAATGGTGGAACAAGCTCCCTCACGACGCCAGGACAGCAGAGTCAATCACCACCTTCCGGAGACACCTGAAACCCCACCTCTTCAAGGAATACCTGGGATAGGATAAAGTAATCCTTCTAACCCCCCCCTTAAAAGATTTAGATGCACTATTGTAAAGTGGTTGTTCCACTGGATATTATAAGGTGAATGCACCAATTTGTAAGTCGCTCTGGATAAGAGCGTCTGCTAAATGACTTAAATGTAAAATGTAAATCCTTAACCCTTGTGTAGTCTTAACATTCTGTATACTCCTCTTGTCCTAGGGGTAAAAAAAATTACCCACCTTCACTATAGCCCTAAAATCAAGCAGCTTCATAGAATTCTATTTTGCATGAAGAAACAACCTGTCATTCATCACAAACTTTGTGAATATCTGGGGTTTCCCTCTTCACAATGGAGAAAGACTGCATTTAATAATCAGTGGACACCACTCGTTTGTATTACAACACACCTGTCATAATTGTTTTCTTTACTAAAATAGATGTTTATTATTATTATTGCTGAAGGTACTGCATAGGTGTCATTTTTTTTGTTGCAAAAGATAGCATTTGTATAGCCTTCAGAAAGTAGCAGAAATGTGCAGAAAGTAGTTTTTAATGCGTTTTATTGAAGGGAAACAATAACAGTCTTGAACTTTTTTGGCAACATAGTAATATTCTTATACTGTACAAACAAAATACTAGTCTTCTCCCATTTTTTGAACCATTGCCCCCACCCTCAAGGTGTATAAACAATAAATAAGATAGATACAAAACAAAAGCGTGAAGAACATAAATCTATCAACTCTAATTAGCACATGTAGGACAGTATGCAAGTGTGTATAAATGGCCTTTGCAGATGTATTTCTCACATGTGGAGCACATAGTATTTGTTTTACAGAATTGGCATCTCCTCCTCTTGTCGGCCCCAGCTGCAGCCTCAGGTGGATCAGGAAAAGATTCAGCCCACTGAACAGCTTTCACAAGCGCTGAAGAGGCTGTTGTGCAGGGGAGGCACTCCCTTCTTTGAATGTGTGGGGTTACAAGTGCCTTTCCCAGCTGCTCCAGGAACACCCTCCTCTTGTTTCCGCTTATCAGGCATCCAGGTAGGGTTGATCTTGTTCCATATCACAAAGGCATTGTATGAGGACACATCAATGATGTTATGGAAGATGACCAGGGGCCAGCGGGCAGTCATCCTCCTGCAGCTGTAAGTTCCAATCACCTTATCCAGGTTGTACACGCCTCCTTTGTTGTGGTTGTAGTCCAGGATGATGCCTGGCTTCCTGTCCTCACGGTCACTGATCTCAGCCGTTTTGTGCAGTGTGCTCAGGAGGACCACATTCTTGTTCCTATTTGGGAGGTAAGAAACTAGACTGGTGGTGGGGGTGAAGGCTAACTTTGATGAGAAGGCCTCTCTCCCCTTGTGAGGAGTTCAGGGGGGAGCTCAGGCTTGTTCTTTCTAATTGTACCAACCACAGTGATCTTCCTCTTCAGGAGCTACTGGCTGAGTTCATAAGAGGTGAAGAAATTGTCACATGTGACATTGTGCCCCCTCAGTCCATCTGTCACATCAAGCAAAACCCGCATCCCCTGGTTCTTCTCCGGGCTTCCACTGGTCGGCTTCCCTGTGTAGACTTGCATCTTCCAAGCAAAGCTGGATTGTGCGTCACAGGCCACCCATATCTTGATGCCATACTTTGCTGGCTTGCTGGGCATATACTGCCGGAAAGGACAGTGACCTTTGACAAAGAGATTACTATCAGTAATTAGTTTCAGTGTCACAGAAAACAATTGCATAAATCAATGATATTACAGCAATACATAATAAAATGTACATTACATATGAAAATTTACCCCTGAATGGAACCAGTTGCTCATCCACTGTTACTACACCTATTGGAGAGCTCTTCTTTGTCTACACCCATTCAGCATCGTTAACACCCTCTTAAGCTTTAGCCCCACCCATCTTTTAAAAGTCGTGCTATAAATTCTCAGACAACCCAAAGATTCCTTGATGCCCTTCCAGACTCCCTCTGCCTACCCAAGGACGTCAGAGGACAAAAATCAGTTAACCACCTAACCGAGGAACTCAATTTAACCTTGCGCAATACCCTAGATGCAGTTGCACCCCTAAAAACATCTGTCATAAGAAACTAGCTCCCTGGTATACAGAAAATACACGAGCTCTGAAGCAAGCTTCCAGAAAATTGGAACGGAAATGGCACCACACCAAACTGGAAGTCTTCCGACTAGCTTGGAAAGACAGTACCGTGCAGTTTCGAAGAGCCCTCACTGCTGCTCGATCATCCTATTTTTCCAACGTAATTGAGGAAAATAAGAACAATCCGAAATGTATTTTTGATACTGTCGCAAAGCTAACTAAAAAGCAGCATTCGCAAATGGAGGATGGCTTTCACTTCAGCAGTAATACATTTATGAACTTCTTTGAGGAAAAGATCATGATCATTAGAAAGCAAATTACGGACTCCTCTTTAAATCTGCGTATTCCTCCAAAGCTCCATTGTCCTGAGTCTGCACAACTCTGCCAGGACCTAGGATCAAGGGAGATACTAAAGTGTTTTAGTACTATATCTCTTGACACAATGATGAAAATAATCATGGCCTCTAAACCCTCAAGCTGCATACTGGACCCTATTCCAACTAAACTACTGAAAGAGCTGCTTCCTGTCCTTGGCCCTCCTATGTTGAACATAATAAACGTCTCTCTATCCACTGGATGTGTACCAAACTCACTAAAAGTGCCAGTAATAAAGCCTCTCTTGAAAAAGCCGAATCTTGACCCAGAAATTATAAAAAAAACTATCGGCCTATATCGAATCTTCCATTCCTCTCAAAAATGTTAGAAAAAGCTGTTGCGCAGCAACTCACTGCCTTCCTGAAGACAAACAATGTATACGAAACGCTTCAGTCTGGTTTTAGACCCCATCATAGCACTGAGACTGCACTTGTGAAGGTGGTAAATGACCTTTTAATAACGTCAGACCGAGGCTCTGCATCTGTCCTCGTGCTCCTAGATCTTAGTGCTGCTTTTGATACCATCGATCACCACATTCTTTTGGAGAGATTGGAAACCCAAATTGGTCTACATGGACAAGTTCTGGCCTGGTTTAGATCTTATCTGTCGGAAAGATATCAGTTTGTCTCTGTGAATGGTTTGTCCTCTGACAAATCAATTGTACATTTCGGTGTACCTCAAGGTTCCGTTTTAGGACCACTATTATTTTCACTATATATTTTACCTCTTGGGGATGTCATTCGAAAACATAATGTTAAATTTCACTGCTATGCGGACGACACACAGCTGTACATTTCAATGAAACATGGTGAAGCCCCAAATTTGCCCTCGCTAGAAGCCTGTGTTTCAGACATAAGGAAGTGGATGGCTGCAAACTTTCTACTTTTAAACTCGGACAAAACAGAGATGCTTGTTCTAGGTCCCAAGAAACAAAGAGATCTTCTGTTGAATCTGACAATTAATCTGGATGGTTGTACAGTCGTCTCAAATAAAACTGTGAAGGACCTCGGCGTTACTCTGGACCCTGATCTCTCTTTTGATGAACATATCAAGACTGTTTCAAGGACAGCTTATTTCCATCTACGTAACATTTCTGTCCAAAAATGATGCAGAAAAATGAATCCATGCTTTTGTTACTTCTAGGCTGGACTACTGCAATGCTCTACTTTCCGGCTACCCGGATAAAGCACTAAACAACCTTCAGTTAGTGCTAAATACGGCTGCTAGAATCCTGACTAGAACCAAAACATTTGATCATATTACTCCAGTGCTAGCCACCCTACACTGGCTTCCTGGGCAAGGGCTGATTTCAAGGTTTTACTGCTAACCTACAAAGCATTAGATGGGCTTGCTCCTACCCATCTTTCCGATTTGGTCCTGCCGTAGATACCTACATGTATGCTACGGTCACAAGACGCAGGCCTCCTAATTGTCCCTAGAATTTCTAAGCAAACGGCTGGAGGTAGGGCTTTCTCCTATAGAGCTCCATTTCTATGGAATGGTCTGCCTACCCATGTGAGAGACGCAGACTCAGTCTCAACCTTTAGGTCTTTACTGAAGACTTATCTCTTCAGTAGGTCCTATGATTAAGTATTGTCTGGCCCAGGAGTGTGAAGGTGAACGGAAAGGCTGGAGCAACGAACCGCCCTTGCTGTCTCTGCCTTGCCGGTTCCCCTCTCTCCACTGGGATTCTCTGCCTCTAACCCTATTACAGGGGCTGAGTCACTGGCTTACTGGTGTTCTTCCATGCCGTCCATGGGAGGGGTGCGTCACTTGAGTGGGTTGAGTAACTGACGTGGTCTTCCTGTCTGGGTTGCCCCCCCCCCCTTGGGTTGTGCCGTGGCGGAGATCTTTGTGGGCTATACTCGGCCTTGTCTTAGGACGGTAAGTTGGTGGTTGGAGACATCCCTCTAGTGGTGTGGTGGCTGTGCTTTGGCAAAGTGGGTGGGGTTATATCCTGCCTGTTTGGCCCTGTCCGGGGGTATCATCGGATGGGGCCACAGTGTCTTCTGATCCCTCCTGTCTCTGCCTCCAGTATTTATGCTGCAGTAGTTTATGTGTCAGGGGGCTAGGGTCAGTCTGTTACATCTGGAGTATTTCTCTTGTCTTATCCGGTGTCCTGTGTGAATTTAAATATGCTCTCTCTAATTCTCTCTTTCTCTCTTTCTTTCTTTCTCTCGGAGGACCTGAGCCCTAGGACCATGCCTCAGGACTACCTGGCATGATGACTCCTTGCTGTCCCCAGTCCGCCTGGCCGTGCTGCTGCTCCAGTTTCAACTGTTCTGCCTGCGGCTATGGAACCCTGACCTGTTCACCGGACGTGCGTGTTGCACCCTCGACAACTACTATGATTATTATTATTTGACCATGCTGGTCATTTATGAACATTTTAACATCTTGACCATGTTCTGTTATAATATCCACCCGGCACAGCCAGAAGAGGACTGGCCACCCCTCATAGCCTGGTTCCTCTCTAGGTTACTTCCTAGGTTTTTGGCCTTTCTAGAGAGTTTTTCCTAGGGAGTTTTTCCTAGCCACCGTGCTTCTTTCACATGCATTGCTTGCTGTTTGGGGTTTTAGGCTGGGTTTCTGTACAGCACTTTGAGATATCAGCTGATGTACGAAGGGCTATATAAATAAATTTGATTTGGTGACTGGTCCGCTCCAGCAGTCTGAGGTACGGGAGGTTCCTCCGCCCCCTCTGGACATCGAGGGGGCCCCGGCGTATACAGTATGAGCCATTATGGACTCCAGACGTCGGGCGAGGGGCCTTCAGTACCTTGTGGAGTGGGAGGGGTACGCCCCGGAGGAGCGAAGCTGGGTACCGGCGGAAGACATCCTGGACCCGTCGTTAATCCAGGATTTTCACCGCTTCCGTCCGGATCGCCCTGCTCCCCGTCCTCCGGGTCGTCCCCGAGGCCGGTGTCAGGAGGGGGATACTGTCACGATTCCCGCCGAAGTCGGACCCTCTCCTTGTTCGGGCGGCGTTCGGAGGTCGACATCACCGGCTTACTAGTTGCCACCGATCGATGTTTTACTGTTCGTTTGGTTTTGTCTTTATTGTGTACACCTGTTTTTGATTTCCCTAATTATGTTCATTATTTAAACCTCTGCATTTCCTGTTTGTCTTGTCGGTGATTGTTTTCCTGTTTTGTGTAGTTTGGAGATGTTTCTCCAAACGATGTATTTTCCTATGAGAAGATTGATATTTTTTAGTAAACACATTTGTTTACATTTATCCCTGTGTCCTGCGCCTGACTCCTCTACTTCTCTAAAGAAAACCATTACAAAGGAGGCCTACAAAGCTGACTCAGTTACACCAGCTTTGTCAGGAGGAATGGGCCAAAATTCACCCAAAACCAACTAGGCTCGTATTTTAGCAATTGTATTCGTATACAGATGGCAGACCAGATTTTTATTAAGGCACATGAAAGTCCACATGTTCCAGAAGGCATTTCATCCCCAAAATGCATTTTTGGATAAAAAAAAAAAAGTTTACGTTCAAATGGCTCTCCTGTGAAGTAGTGACTCGAGACATACCCCTACTTTCCTGAAACAAATCACAAACCCTACAGTAGCTCTTCAGTAACAGGGTTGGAGAGCCCTGGTCTACACATATCAACAAAGCATCATTAGCATCTACTTATTAAGTTTTATAAGGTGTTTGATAAGTTGATTTAAATATAATTACTACCTATAAATATATTTAGATTTACAGATACATAGAATTATCTCAAGAGCCCCTAAGAGTTGGACATTGTAATTTAGGACTATGTCCTTAAAACAGTATTCCTGTGTTCTATTGGCAGCTCAAAAGAGTCTCCCTCTTTGAGATAAAAATGCCTATAACAGCAGTTTGGAAGCAATGTGCATTTGTCAAACACCATGGCCAGACCACAGAGTTGCCAACTGCAACTGTCATGCTCTATTTTCCCACTTGTTTCCTACTTCGGAGGCAAGTAGTCATTCAGGTCAAAAAGGTGTTATGTAATGTGTTATAACGTGTAATTTCACATTTGTTATATGAAGCAGTTTTGTCGATTACTTCCCACTGGGCACACACTGATTGAGTCAATGTTGTTTCCATGTCATTTCAATAAAATTACGTTGAACCAACGTGGAATAGACGTTGAATTGACATCTGTGCCCAATGGGTTATCTCACCAAAATAATTTTGGTTAGTAACCCTTCAGCTTTGGACTTTGTAAGTGAGACCAACTAAACCAACACATTACTGTGAAAAGTACAGTATCAACACACTGCACAGTATGTAATGCTGCTCCATCCATAATTGGAGAGATATGAACAAAGTCACCCTTTGACTTCAGGATAGATCAAAATGTATAGAATGGGTAACTGGAGGAAAATGGGAGAGGATCATGCTTTTTCAAGGGGAGGGTTTAGTATTTTTTTTTTATCTAGTCCAGGGGAGGGTCATGTAATTTGTATTTGATGACCGATACCGCATCTCATCTCCGATTCTCTGCTGGGCACGCAATATCAAGTGTCCCTATAGGCTATTTAGTGTGGTCTCAATCAAATGGTCTATAGGCTATGAACTGCAGGCTCAGAGAAGCACAGAGCGAACATATAAGATACTGTAGCTGCTGGGATGGCAGCTGCTAGGCTTTTTCCAACCCTGAGCCACACACTGCTCTGCTCTTGCTGATCAAAACCTTTTTTTTGTTCTGCCTAACCAATGCTGTGTTGTGTAGGCCTACAGTGGCAGTTAAGGAGAGTCAAAGAATTCTTACAAAAATCCTTTTTGATTAGGCCTAGTCCAATAAGTTCAATATCTTGCACCAGACAAGCTTTCAGAAGTAAGATCTTAATTTGAGCCAGTTTGCTATATCAGGAAAATGATCCTGCAGCAACAGGATTTTTGAATTATCGTTAGGACAAATCAAATTTCAAAGTGGAAGTGACAAACTTTAGAAGCCTTTTTAAAACTCAAAATACACTGGTCTGCATTTCTTGCCGTGCAGGAAAATTCTTAGCAACAAAAAAGTGATCAAATTAAGATCCTACATCTGTATAGCCTATGTTCTGTTCAGTTTGAGACGGAGAGTGCAAACATGAGGAGGACTGGAGGTCAACTTTGATAGCTTGCTACTACTATAATTGTATTTTCTTGCCCATGAATTTATCAGAGTTATTGGCCTCACAATAAGCCAGAATCGAGTAACTTACATTTCCGTGCTGAAACTTGAAGCAGCAGTCGCGGCACAGTCAATTGGAAATGGACAGTTCATGGTGCTGAAAGTAGACACATTCAAGTAGACATAATACATTTCAACATCTTCATTCCAATTAGACATTACTAACAACAAGAGGGCTTTGTGTTGGAGCATATTTTTTCCCCTGTATAAGAAAAAAAAGGTAGGCCTACCTGTTTGACAGACAGAATTAGGCTGTAGGCTGCTATATACATTCATACTATCAGGTTTCAGGTAAGACCCAAGTGCAGACTGTGTTGAAGTAACAATGTTTATTGCAACAACAGCGCAGGCAAACAACAGGTCAAGGCAGGCAGGGGTCAATAATCCAGAGTAGTGGGGCCAAGGTACCGGACGGCAGGCAGGCCCAGGGTCAGGTCAGGCAGAGGTCTGTAATGCAGAGGAGGGGCAAAGGCAAAGGCACAGGACAGCAGGCAGGCTCAGGAAAGGCAAGGGTCAAAACCAGGAGGGTGAGAAAAAGAGAGACAGGGGAAAAGCAGGCGCTGAGAGAAACCGCTGATTGACTTGAACAAACAAGACGAACTGGGACAGACAGAGACAGGTATAAATACCCAGGGGATAAGTGGGGAAGATGGGTGACACCTGGAGGGGGGTGGAGACAAGCGCAAGGACAGGTGAAACAGATCAGGGCGCGACACATACCCTTCACTTTTGTTGTGCTACGGCCTGAATTCAAAATGGATCAAATATATATTTTGTCTCACCCATCCACACACAATACCCCATAATGACTAAAGTGAAAGCATGTTTTTAGAAATGTTAATACATTTATTGAAAATGAAATACAGAAATACCCCTGATTCAATACTTTCTGAAGCACCTTTGGTAGCGATTACAGCTGTGTGTCTTTCTGGGTATATCTCCGCGAGCTCTCCACACCTAGATTGTGCAACATTTGCCCATTATTCTTTTCAAAATTCTTCAAGTTCGGTCAATTTTTTTTTCTTGCCATAGATTCTTAAGTAGATTTAGGTCAAAACTGTAACTCAGCCACTTACTGTCTTCTTGTGAAGCAACTCCAGTGTAGATTTGGCCTTGTGTTTCAGGTTATTGTCCTCCTGAAAAGTGAATTCATCTCCTAGTGTCTGGTGGAAAGCAGACTGAACCAGGTTTTCCAATTAATTTGTAAAACATTGGTGTGAATACTTTCTGAAGGCACAGTAGATTTTTCATCCAATTCCTACACCCAGCATTCACTGTTTAAATAGCCTTCCTCCGTGTCAGTGAAAGGCTGTAAGTTAAAACCAGGACTCGAATTGAGGGGGTATGAGAGGGTATGCCATAGGCCAAACTTTTATTAAAGAAAATGGCAAAAAGCACAGGCCTAGCCATTGTTAGCTTAAGATTTGGAAGAAAATAAAATAGATCCGATTATATACAGAGATCCATATCAGCGCTTTTGTCCGTGATGCTTTATGCTAGAAGGAAGCTTTAAAATACCCAGGAAAGAAGTGAGTCCAATGCATATGGGGATATCATGTTTTCGTTTCTTTGACATTCAGAGGCTGAGCTACAACCTTTATAGCCGAGGACACAAAAAAATGACTTTGCTTGGTAAGTAATCTAAAATCAGCAACTATCAATTGATAAAGCTGTTCACTTTCTGTACAATAGACAGCTTTTAGGGAAACACTTGTGACCTTCTTTTGTTGGGTTAAGCCACAAAAGAAGAATAGCCAGCAGGTAAAATGTAATTTTTTTATGCATCGGTAGACCTACTGTCTGGGGTAGAAAGGTAGGCGTAAGTTTTGAAAGTACCATGTTCAGATTCCTAATGAAGTCTCAGATTCGTAAACCGGGACAGTTTCTTTGCAAACAAGACACACTGATTTGGCATTGGAGAAATATGATAAGATGAATACATAGGCCTATCGCTCTGTCCATTCTTAGCCTGTAATTTCGGTTATTTGTGTATTATTATAAAAGATTATGCTAATATGTCAAATTATATAGAAATTCATGAAATGTTTATAAAAGGCAACCTTCTGGCCACAGCCCTGTGTGCTATCAAAATTCCTGTGTTGCCATGCAACGCTTACAGTACAAAGAACCGTTTCTAAAATGACATTTCTAAGGCTCTGGTCTGTCTAAGAAGTGAGTGTAAAAGGTAATGATGTTATGTGCTATCCATTTTATGTTTGAATTATTATTTTAAGTATAGGGGAGGGTCACCTTTTTTTAAGCTTTCGGGGAGGGTTTTGGGAAAATATATTTTTTGCTGAATGGAGGGCTATCCATTTTAATTTCAGAGGTCCGATTTTCTCCATGTAACCCTTATTGTAAATAACGTTCACTCCCTTAACTACATTACTGAGTTTGAGATAACCCAGCCAATTGGTGCCTTTTGCATGTCAGTGAGTCCGGACCTGTGTGTTAATATATAATCGTCTCTGTGGTAGTGAATGTGTGTCTTTGGGAGATAAGGCAGCACAATTAAGGGATGTGTCTCAGGTTTAGCTAGGTGGGGTTTTTAATTAGTCCCCAGTGAGCTGCAGACAGCGAGCGACGCCTTGAGTCCAGTAAGGAGTGCTACTAATTAAACTCTGAGTCAAGCCTGAGAGGTCTGCATAACACAATGTTATCCCAGCATCCCTAAGGACTGCACATCCAATTCCACAGGAACCCCATGATGCCACCAAAAGAAGACTGGCATGCACTCACATTGGTGCAAATATACAGATACAATACAAGGACTCTAGCATTGAGTCAAGCACTTGCTTGAACACACACAAACAAGTGCATTAAAGTCATCCAGGATTAATTGTTAAAGACGTCCACACAGTAAATGCACATGAAAAAAGCATGTTACAGCTATGAACACCAACTGAGTACAACATGCATGCATGAGGAAGTAGGTTGTATGACCTTTTGAAATTTGACAATTCCTGCTCATGTAAATTCTCTAAACCTGCATACGTTAGTGCTATTGCTATGTATGATTAATAACAGGTGTGGACTCCTGATCCAGTCAGGGCTGTAACTCACCCACACGATTTAACCTAGGAGTCCCACAGGACCTCCCTAAGATTTAAGTTTTCACTGAGAGTCAACACACTGTAAGTCAAAGAGATGCTCTGTCTCTGTCTACAGCCCACGTCAGCAGAAACATACTTGGATATATGACATCTGGCTGATAAACACAAGATGAATTTTACACTGTCTGTCTCCAATAAATTATATTTCCCTACGAGGTAGGTGAAAAAAACTATTTTTTTAAGTTTTCAACATAATATGGTACACTGTGGGGATGAGCACAACAACAATATTGAGGAAAAAAAAATCTGGAATTAATTCAGAACTCTGCTACTTACAAAGAGAGTCTTCAGCATGTTTGTTAATGTTGTGGCTTTTGGGGGTTGTTATTTTTTCAATTACCATTTATATTTTTTTCTTTATTTTCCCCTAACCCTACCACCCCTCCCCTAATTGGAGTAAACTAATGGACAACACTTAGACATCTATTTCCAGCTGATACATACTACAGTATATACATTTTACAGACACAGTATATTTTACATTAGTTATCTTTAGTTTTAGTCCAATCCTTCAGCTACCCTCAACCCCTCCCATCTATCTCTGAAGACCATAAAAAAATTTTCCATTTGCCATATATTTTTCAACTGTGCTGTGATGTTTCACAAAAGTTCTGATCCTTTCTATTCTCAATGTCTACAGATTGTAAATTAAAGACAAGCATTTTTGCTAAGAGTATTATTATATTATTGATCGATTGACTAGGACTTTTCAGATCACCCAGCAGTGCTATTTGCAGAGTTAACTCCAGGCAAATGTTGCAGTTCTTTAGCCATTCCTCAACCTGCGACCAAAAACAAGCTACATACGGACAATACCAAACCAAATGATCTAATGATTCTGTCTCTTTGCAGCAAAATCTGAATAGCTGGGATGGTTGTATCCCACATATACATAATATTGTATTGGTTGCAAGAATATTGTATAATAATTTACATATAAAAACTCAGTTTTGAATCCGGTGTCATTTTGTGTATAAGATCATGGGCCATGGAATCTGCACACCGAAAATCTCTTCTCAACTATTTTACAATCTGTATGTCACAGCTGTCCATTTTTTGGTCCTTAAATTAAACTTGTATATTAAACTTGTATATTAGACCTGCTGTTTTCAACTCTCTAGAGACAGCAGGAGCGGTAGAGATACTCTCAATGATCGGCTATGAAAAGCCAACTGACGTTTACTGCTAAGGTGCTGACCTGTTCCACCCTCTACAACCACTGTGATTATTATTATTTGACCCTGCTGGTCATCTATGAACATTTGAACATCTTGGCCATGTTCTGTTATAATCTCCACCCGGCACAGCCAGAAGAGGACTGGCCACCCCTCATAGCCTGGTTCCTCTCTAGGTTTCTTCCTAGGTTCTGGTCTTTCTAGGGAGTTTTTCCTAGCCACCGTGCTTCTACACCTGCATTGCTTGCTGTTTGGTGTTTTAGGCTGGGTTTCTGTACAGCACTTTGAGATATCAGCTGATGTAAGAAGGGCTATATAAATACATTTGATTTGATTTGATTTATACTATTTATCACAATTTTCTTTAACCACATTTTGTCTTTAATGCAGGTTCCTTACTTTCTTCCCCTTCTACTTGCCTCTTCCATTTCCATATATTTGTTAGCTGCATGTGTGATAACTCCACCAGTCCTATTTATGATAGATTATACTTTATTTCTTGTTTTATTATCAATTAGTATATTTGAGTTTAACCATAATATTTGTTCTGTCTTTTCTGGTGGATTAAACTGAAATTGCAACCAACTTTCAATTAACATTGTGTCAGTATGTAGTTCAAGGAAGCAGGAGAGGTAGAGTCAAGCGCAGAAGACAGTAAATTCTTGAACACACTTTTAATCCGTATGCACAAAACAAGGAAAGTCCCAACACGGCAGGGCAGGAACGCCAAACAGATACCAAGCTCCAAACCCTTATTAGACGTCCAAAAATAGGGACGCAGCCCATAAATACCTCTGCGATGATAAAACACAAACAATCACAGGCAGAGGAAAAAAAAAACAAGTTTCCTCAAGTTTCCCCAAACCTGACAAGGAACAATCACGCACAAACACAGACATACCTCGCTAGACTAAATAACCCCCCCTACTAATAACTAAACCAAAACAGGTGCGTGCCTTCCTAGACCTAACCAACAGAAAGTGAAACAGAGGATCGATGGCAGCTAGTAGGCCGGCGACGACGACCGCCGCCCGGTCGAGGAGGGGCGCCACCATCCGTCGGTGTCGTGACACATAGCCTTCTGCATGTAGCAAAACTAATGTGGGTACATCAGTAGGCCAGTGTGCTACTCGGCTGGTCATATTTCATAATGGACATAGGGCCGAGGCAATTTAACACATGTTGGTGGCCTCAGAAAAAAGACAAAGGGGGGAAAAAGAGTGAATATTAAAGCTTTGGATTGGTTTCAAGGATGAAGCTGAATTGCCTTCAGTCTAATCCATGTGACAGTGTGCTGGGCTGCTAGGGAGCTGGCAGGTGTGGGAGAAGGAAGAGGGAGTGGGCTCATGTTTATACGTCCAACAGGGAAAATGAAAGGCCTGTCAAGTGTATGTGGCCATGTACAGATGGTGTTCAGTGTCCTCAAGAGAACAGTAATGCATTAGTCAATAATAAAGAATTTGAATGTCCTTGAATGTACTCTAGCTGCTTGATTTGGTTCTGATTTCTGCATTTCAAATTCATATTTTATTTACATTCAAGTCATAGCATTTTTCAACATTTATGTTTTTTCATGAAAAGTGATGTTTCAAATACCATCAAATAGCATAGGTTACATGTCAAACACATGCAATTTGTCACCTAGCTTTCAAAGTGGCACAGTATTTTCTATTTGTTACCATGGGAACACAAGGCTGGTTTCCGTTGTAAAAATCTATTAACTGGATACAATCAGCAACTGGAACACGTACATTGAGGTTGAGACTTAAATTGATGTTGAGAAAAGAATGTCCCAATATACAGTAAACTGGAATGTGATTTGTGTTGGGCACACATAGCTTACATATTACAATAGGATAAAGTGTATTGGTTTCATTTTCTTTGTTTGATGCTTGACATATCCTGGAGATGTTTAAAAGTACATAGACAAACATGGAGCCATACTGTGAAGTGTAGTATCTATCATAAAACAACAAAGGCTCAGAAATGACGGCCTTAAAAGTGTGTACGATATCATTTAGTTTCTGACTTGAAAGTGAGCTATGCACTTTTCATTCTTGTTTTCAGGCTATTGTGTGTCTGCCATTATATTAATATTTTAAAAACGTCAAAAGCAAGAGAAAATGTTAAGGTACCCTGAGGCATTGCCCTCCCATTAGAATTTGTCTATCATTTGTGGCATTAAGATAGCAAGAGAAGGAGTGGAGCTATTAGAACATTCACAATTCTGCACCTACACTAGCCATCAATCATGCATTGAATCCTCACATTTGCAATTGTTGATGTGTTTACAATAACACAGGTGGACAGATTCTGCTATATCACTGTCAGGACAGGCCAGTGATCCAACCTAAACAAATTTGTAAGTGCATCTGCCAGGATATACTGTACAAATAATACAGAGCATATTGGAATGCGTAAACATCAGCTTAAACAAAGGTTTGTTGATTCCAAACTTGGCAAAAGCTCTGGGTTTCGGAAATGCTTAACTAAACTGGCAGCGGCTGTTGCTTTCTGACATCTCTGAATAATTGCACTGTGGGTGCTGAACTTGTCATGATTTCCCAAAGAAATTAACATATTTCACCTTCATCACAACCCCACTAAAAAAACCTTTGTCAGTTCCACAGAGTTTATGTAGAAAATGTATCTTTCTGGTCTTTACCTCACACATGGCTTTTCACTCTGTCTGACAGGCAGTGTCCCACAGGATTTCTATTCAAAATGGAACCATCACATTCTCCCAAATGTTTGTTGGTGCGTAAAATCCATAAATTCATATCAGCAAAAAAGTGTGATGGCAGTGGTGTGGCGCAGTTTGTCGTGAACCCCCAGCAAGGTGCCGAGCAGGATGCAGTGCTTATCTCAGAAAGATGGAAAATGAATAGCAGTAATAGAAATGGAACACCATTGGAAGACTGTAGCCTAAAAATCAATAATTATCTGATACATTAAGCCTATTCAATCAAACCAGGTTATCATGCATCCAAGAGGAGATACAAATATATTATTGTGCTGACAGAATACACATTTGCATTCGCATTCATGTTTGCAGTCTGAAGAGCCGATGGGTTGTTCCACAAAAAGAGTAACATTTAACCTCGACATCTGCAATCGTAAAAGCCTTAGTTTCATGCATGTTAACATCAGAAGCCTACTCCCTAATGTCCTTGCCGTGTCTGAATCCTGTCTAAGGAAGGCCACCAAAAATTGAGATTTCCATCCAACATTTTCCATCAAGATAGAACTGCCAAAGGGGGAGGAGTTGCAATCTACTGCAGAGATAGCCTGCAAAGTTATGTCATACTTTCCAGGTCTATGTCCAAACAGTTCGAGCTTTTAATTATAAAAATTAATCTCTCCAGAAATAAGTCTCTCACTGTTGCCGCCTGTTATAGACCCCCCTCAGCTCCCAGCTGTGCCCTGGACACCATATGTGAATTGATTGCCCCCCATCTATCTTCAGAGTTTATTCTGTTAGGTGACCTAAACTGGGATATGCTTAACACCCCGGCAGCCCTACAGTCTAAGCTAGATGACCTCAATCTCACAGATTATCATGGAACCCACCAGGTACAACCCTAAATCTGTAAACATGGGCACCCTCATAGATATTATCCTGACCAACCTGCCCTCCAAATACACCTCTGCTGTTTTCAGTCAGGATCTCAGCGATCACTGCCTCATTGCATGCATCCGCTATGGGTCCGCGGTCGAACGACCACCCCTCATCACTGTCAAATGCTCCCTAAAACACTTCTGCGTGCAGGCCTTTCTAAACGATCTGGCTGGGTATCCTGGAAGGATATTGACCTCATCCTGTCAGTAGAGGATGCCTGGTTGTGCTTTAATAAAAGTAATTCTCACAATCTTAAATAAGCATGCCCCTTTAAAAAAAAAATGTAGAACTAAGAACAGATATAGCCCTTGGTTCACTCCAGACCTGATTGCCCTCGACCAGCACAAAAACATCTATAAGTCTTTTCCAGGTAAAGCTCCTGTCACATGGAATGACGGTGGAGAGACGAAGCAGGTACAGGGAGTAAAACAATTAATAAGGAACGGACATGGAACGAGACAGGTACAGCATACAAGAAAAGACAGACAAAAGAATCACTGCAGCAGCGGGGAACAGAGCAAGGGAACTGACAAATATAGGGGAGGTAATAAATAGATAAGTGAGTCCAATATCGCTGAAGTGCGTGACGAGGGAAGGCAGGTATGCATAATTGATGGCAGGAGTGCGTAATGCAGGGCAGCCTGGCGCCCTCAAGCGCCAGGGGAGGGAAGAGCGGGAGCAGATGTGACAGTTCCGTCACGAACCGGCTCAAAGTTCGTAACAAAAAGGTAGACAACATGGAGATAAGGAATAACAAAATATATTTATTAACTAAAGTAAACTAAATACAATTAACAATGGTGTGTGTAGTCAGTAATCAGGAGTGTAAGTGAGTGGTTGCGTGCATAAATGTGATAATGAGGGGTGTTGAAAGGTGCCAACGCAAACAAAAACACCACAAAAATGCCACAACCAAAATCTATCAGTGTGTGCATGGAGAGAGTCTCGTCAATGAATGGGGTTAGAGGTGCATTCATCCTGGGACACACCCGAGCCCAGGTGTGTCCCATTTCGCTGACAACCCTCCCGGCTACGCCCACCGATATCCTATTAAGGAAAACAAGAGCAAAGAATTCGGCAGACAGAGTGGGAGGGTCATCACACCCCCCCTAAAACCGGTGACCAGCAAGGACCCCAGAACACTATACCAGTCACACAAACAAATTGACCCAGCCTCTGCGTCCCAAATTGACCCTGCGTCCCAAATTGATGAGGGGGTTACGTGTTCACACTTCCACTTGCCCCAGCAACCTTTTCGGACAGGAAACAACCTTTAAGAGGAAAGAAGAAAACGAGACCAGAAGGGAACAGACAGGAGCGACAGAACAGGACAATACCAAACACAAAATAACAGTGGTCAGTCACGTGGACATTCAAGAACAGGGCGCACGAGAGAACGCATCAGCAACGACATTATCCATCCCCCGGATGTGCCGCACGTCGAGATGAAATGCTTGTAGAAATAAACACCATTTCATTATCCTCTGATTAGGACACATCATGGACCTCAAAAAGGTGAGGGTTATGGTCGGTGTAGACCACAATATGTACTACTCCCGACCCGACATACACCTCAAGGTTTTGTAGCACCCATATGAGTGCTAGAGTTTCTTTTTTAATGACCGAGTAGTTCAACTGATAATGGTTAACCTTTTTGTAAAATAAACTAACAGGCCTCTCAACACCAGACACATCTGCTTGCAACAAAACTGCACTTGCCCCCACATGACTAGCATCCACCTGCAAGGTAAATGACAAATCCACGCGAGGAGCAGCCAGCACCGGAGTTGAGGTAAGCAACGTCTTTGCATCTTCAAAAGCCTGTTGACAATGAGAAGACCATATGTAAACAACCTTAGCTTTCAGAAAATCTGTCAATGGAGCGACCACAGTAGAGAAGTTCCTACAAAGAACTACGGTAATAACCAATCATTCCCAAGAAACACATCAGTTCCTTTTTAGTAGTTGGTGGAAAAGCATCAATAGCTACCACCTTAGCCCGAACAGGATGCACTTCACCCTGCCCAACCACCTTTCCAAGGTATGTAACGGTCGCCTGAGAAAACTCACATTTAGCCAGATTGATCGTGAGGCGACCTGCAGCTAGGCGGTCGAACAAGGCTTGAATACAGGACAGATGTTCCTCCCAAGTACCTGCAGATATCACTACATCGTCCAGATAAAACAGAGCACCCGGCCAGACCGGAGACAACCCTGTGCATAAGTTGCTGAAGTGGCCGGTGCATTACGCAGGCTGAATCCCATAACCGAATACGAGTACAGACCAGAGGGTGTAATAAAGGCAGAGATTTCACGTGCCCTACCTGTCAGTGGCACCTGCCAATAGCCCTTTAACAGGTAAAATCTGCTCACAAACTTAGCAGCGCCGACTTGATCAATGCAGTCCTCCATCCGAGGAAGACAAAATTAATCTGGCTTAGTGACACTGTTTACCTTATGGTAGTCCGTACAAAATGTGTTTGTCCCATTCGATTTACTGACCAAGATACAGGGAGAATCCCAACTGGAGAAAGGAGGCTCTGCTATATCACTCTCCAGCATGTACCTGACCTCAGCATCCAGACAATGCAGTTTCTCTGAAGAAACTCTATAGAACCGCTGACGAATGGGATCAGCATCGCCAATGTCAATATCGTGTTCTATTAAGTTTGTTTGTGTAGGTGTATCAGAAAACAAACCAGGAAATCTCTGAATCAGACCAGCCATCTCTTTCCGCCCATCAACAGGTAGATGAGAGAGAAGGCTGTCTAAAATATCCAGTGTCTCTGAATTTTTTTATCTACCCTGCAGTATGCAATTGTCGGGACCAGGAACATCTTCCTCCTCATGCACGGACCTAGCATGACAAGAACCCAGCGAAATAACGTTATTGGCGAAAAGAACAGGTTTACAGTCCTCTGTAGACTCCCACTGCTCAGCCTCAGAGGAACATGCATAATAGGGTTTTAACAAATTTACATGGCACAGTTGGTGTGCTTTTCTCTGTTCTGGAGTGGCAATTAGAACCAACAATTGGCAGCAGAGCAAGAACCTGGTCACCTGGACTAAAGTGACGAGGCTCAGTTCGCCAATCAAATATGCCCTACATCCTCTCCTGTGACGATGATAGCTTCTCTTTAGCCAATTCACCAGCGGCGTACAGGCGTCACCGGAAATCACACACAAGATAACAGGGACCTAGGGGGCTTGGGAGACTTCCAGTCATCCTGGAGAACAGAGAAGTCCACACACCCTGTGTCCAAACACAAGGTCATTTGGACTGAAACCCGTGCTCTCCTGTGAAACCTCTCTAGTGGCTAACAGTAACCAAGGCAACCCCTTCTCCCAATCCCTATCCATCCCAGTACAATAAGCTCTCAACAGAAACATTCCAACGCTCCTTGACTTTGCGCGTGATAGGCGCTAGACAAATTGTCTTTAATATGGAGCTGTTGGAGAACCTGACCAAACAGATTAGAGGTGAAATTAGATCCTTGATCACTCTGAATGACCTTAGGGAGTCCAAACAGTGAGAGAAACTGAGTCAAAGCTTTTTAGCACAGACTTAGTCGTAGTAGACCGTAGAGGATAGGCAGCAGGAAACCTAGTGTCTGACACATCACAGTGAACAGGTAACTACTACTCTTTTTAGAACGAGGCAGAGGACCAACAGAGTCAATAATCAGATACTCAAAAGGTTGGCTGAGTACAGGAATTGGAAACAGTGGTAGCGGCTTAATAGCTTGATTAGGTTTACCAGTTAATTGACAGGTGTGCAAGTTTTGATGAACTCAGAAACATCTCTTTAACCTAGTCCAAAATAAATATCTTAAGATGCGATTGTAGGTTTTCCTCACACCCATATGTCCAGCAACGTCGTTGTGGGACGTTGTCAACACCAACTCACAAAGCTTAACTGGTACAACAACCTGACTAATCGCCTCCCCCAGAAAACAACTACCATGAGACACCCACTTTCTCATCAGGACATCCTCTTGGAGAAAATAGCCATGGGCGAGATCTCCCAACTGTTCCACAGGCACAATTTGGTCACTTAACTCTTCTAATTTGGGGTCAGCCCGTTGCGCCTTGATTAGATCGTAGCGGGGTACAGATAACGGGATAACAGGGAAAGTAGTGACAGATTTCTTTGTTGCATTCTCGTTACCCGGCGCAGTGACCAGGTCGCCACGGCTCATAGAACGCGTCACTGCAGACGCAGAGAACACCTCTGGTAAACTCTGCGCACTCATCAGGAATCCCTACAAATGACGGCTTAGCGGAACCCACTAGAGATGGAAACACAACAGGCCATACAAGCTCACCAGCCAAGTTATTCCCAAGTATAACGTCGATACCCTCAATAGGCAATGAAGGACGCACCCCCACAACAACCTCACCTTTCACCAGTCCACAATCAAACATCAGTTTATGCAATGGAACTGACAGTGTTCAAACCTATTCCCCTAATTAGAACACTATTCCCCCGAACCAGTCTCAGCAGAGAAGGGTAACACAGACTCCAACACAAACGACTCAACACAAACGACTCAGAGGCGATCAGAATCAGGCCAGCTCCTAGCGTCAGCAACACGCTCAAACAATGAAAAGAATGTCTCATTGTCCTTCTCATTAAATTTAGGCAACAACTAAGTTCCCAACAATATCAAATGTGTCCGGGGCACAACCAAAAGAGGAATGACCCCTAGATACATCTGGGTCACCTTCCCAGAGCAAACTCTCCCCTGAGGGCTTTCCTTCCCAAACCAGCTCTAGGCGCTCTTATTGCAGCTTGATTTTAGCACGCTCCAAATCCTGTTTAAATGACAATTATTCTTCATATTTTACACGATCATGCTCTAGCTGTAACAGAAGCAGTTCTATCTGCTGTTCAAAAAGAAGACTACTAGGACTAACAGATGGAGCGGCCATTGTAACGTTACGGGGAGACGGTGAGTCCTCAGCAGAGGCTGCCCCAGTGGTAACTTCAAGAATACCACTCTCCATCAGATTGGCCTACAATATTAACCGAATATAATTTTTTTGACGTTGATCACTAATTTCAACCTTGTAGTGTTCATCAATCTTCAACAGCTGTTCTTTAGTACATAATTCTAACAGTTCCTCTGATGGAAAGCGAATGAACTCATCTACATTAGACGCCATGGTCAGAAGTAAATACACAACAAAAAATATCTCGCTCTTCCCCTCTGCTGAACATACCAGACCACAAGAGAAGTGACAACCACACTGGGCACCACAGAAGAGAGATGAGACATATGGAGCTTCCCCAAAACCTACAGTAACTCAACCCTGGTCTTGGTGGTTTATTTCCTTGCCAGCAGGCTAAGTATGCAGTGTAGCCTGCTGGCAAGGAAATAAACCACCCAGCACGTTGGCAGATTCCCCCAAGCCACGGATGTGCCCCTGAGACAACTGCTCAGTCCACAGACACCACACAAAAATAAACAAAATAACCATGCCCAACGTATTCCAAAATGAATCACGTCGCAAAGCCTAACAGGGGAAACAGGCTATAGCTCCGGGTAGTAAGTGTCACTACCCTACCCAAATCTCCCACTGAGGTACACAGTCGATAGTACTCACCTCCTTGGACCGATGTCTTAACAGCGAGTAGATCAAGAGTCTCCAGCCTGGGCAAGGGATTAGAAACTAACCAATGTACTCTCCAATGCAGCACATAACCAACTATCCACCGCAGTGGCAAGTTTACCAAACAAACAAAAGGTAACCAATACTGGGCACCAAACATTACAACTCAAACAAGCTGTAACAAAAAATGCAAACAAAGCACCTACAGAGTTCACATTAACTCCACATTTTCTCCCAAACACAATACCTTCAAGATCCTGGATGAGCCCCCACTTGTCACGAACCGGCTCAAAGTTCGTAACAAAAATAGAGACAACATGGAGATAAGGAATAACAAAATATATTTATTAACTAAAGTAAACTAAATACAATTAACAATGGTGTGTGTAGTCAGTAATTAGGAGTGTAAGTGAGTGGTTGCGTGCATAATTGTGATAATGAGGGGTGTTGAACAGTGCCAACGCAAACAAACAAAAACACAACAACCAAAATCTATCAGTGTCTGCATGGAGAGAATCTCAATGAATGGGGTTAGAGGTGCATTTATCCTGGGACACACCCTTCCCCAGGTGTGTCCCATTTCGCTGACGACCCTCCTGGCTCTGCCCACTGACATCCTATTAAGGAAAACAAGAGCAAAGAGAGAATACCAACTGGAACGCCAATACTCCCCGATGCTTTGTGTGATGGCTGCTGCATTCTGTCACATGGAATTGACTCTGGAGAGATGAAGCAGGTACGGGGAGTCAAACATTTAATAAGGAACGAGACAGGAACAGCGTCAGCATACAAGAAAACAAAGACAAAATACAATCAATGCAGCAGCGGAGAACAGATCAAGGGAACTGAAAAATATAGGCGAGGTAATAAACAGATGATAAGTGAGTCCAGGTGAGTCCAATATCGCTGAAGCGCGTGATGAGGGAAGACAGGTGTGCATAGATGATGGCAGGAGTGCGTGATGCAGGGCAGCCAGGCGCCCTCAAGCGCCAGGGGAGGGAAGAGCAGGAGCATACATGACAGCTCCTCCTTTTCTCAGGTCACTGGTCACCATAACAACACCCCCGTAGCACATGCTCCAGCAGGTATAGCTCACTGGCCGCCTTTCCTTCCAGTTCTCTGTTGCCAATGACTGGAACGAATTGCAAAAATCGCTGAAGTTGGAGACTTATATCTCCCTCACTAACTTTAAGCATCAGCTATCCGAGCAGCTTTCCGATCGCTGCAGCTGTAGACAGCCCATCTGTAAATAGCCCATCCAATCTACCTACCTCATCCCCATATTGTTTTTATTTACTTTTTTGCTCTTTTGCACACCAGTATTTCAACTTGGACACATCATCTGCACATCTATCACTCCAGTGTTAATTTGCTGAATTGTAATTACTTCGCTCCTATGGCCTATTTACCTCCTCACACCATTTGCACACACTGTTCATAGACTTTTTCTATTGTGTTATTGACTGTACGTTTGTTTATTCCATGTGTAACTCTGTGTTGTTGTTTGTGTCGCATTTAAAAAATAAAAAAAAATAAAGTTAAAATTGTAAACCAATATATAATTTTAAAGCCTGTTATTTTAACTGAATTGCCCTTTAATATAGACCACATGGAGAAATAAAAAAAATCTGATTTTGAATATGAATAAAGACTTGCTAAAGTGACAAAATTCAGCATTTTGACATGTCCCTCCATCAACCCTGTGTCACTTCTAGGAATTTTTTACCCACTTAACTTCGAGACATTTTGGGCTTTTCACCATAACTGTAAAGCCCTCGTTATTGTGCTGCTTTCACAAAGTAATTTCTGAACATATTATTTATTTCATGTGATTAGTAATTAATTTAAGTCTGTTCCTCATTTTAAGGTCAACCCTGTTAGGTGAACTGGACTTTCTTTTTAATGTGGTGAAAACATTCCTTAAAATCTAAATCAAAAGGAAAAATTGAACTTGTAACAGTCAAATCATAGTGTAAAAGCAAGTGAGCCGGTTTTACTCTTTTTGTACATGTTGTAGTGTTTTGTGGTTGAAAACTGATCTTGGATCAACAGGCAAGAAATGTTTGAACAAAAAAAATGTGGGTAGTGAAGCTTGCATTCAATTGCCACTCCCTGTTGCACACAACAAGCTTCCATTTCCCCTGTCCAGGGTGGCAAAAGTACCGGTAATTTTCTTTGTTCATTGTCTATGTACGTACATCTACTACTCTTTACAACAAGGTAACAAAATGTGACTTGTTTCAGAAAACGAGGTGTATGTTGCTTGTAGGGCTGATGCAGTCACTATATTACCACCACACAAGTCATGAAGACAATCAAATTCCACATGACCGATTAGTCACGGTAATTAGGCTTCTCCAAGCTCTGATGCTGCTGATGACCATTAGTAGCCTAACAAACTTGCTAACTGCCTGGTACTCAGCACTGTATTGTCCCTTTAATCACTATGACATCATTGCAAATGTAATCAAAAATCAAATCAAACACTTCATGAGCTCATGCTACGCAAAATTTCTATAGGCTATGCAATTTCACGAGAAAATAGAGTGATGGCCTCTATTAAAAAGAGGAGGAACCCATCAGCTTTCTATAGGCTAGGCCTACTATATTTATTTATATTTATGTTCTTCATATTAAGCACATTGCTTATCTTTACAACAGGAGTATTATCTTCCTGGCTGGCATGAAAATGAACCACAGGAAAAGCATCATCCATTCGCTATTTAAGTGCATAGATTACATGTATTTTTCCCCTGCCCTGCTTCTATGTCTTTGAGAGTGTGAGCTGGTAAGTGGGCTGGAAAGTGAGCTGTGTTCAGGGGATCTACTTGTTTGAGTATGTGAGTTGGAAGCAGAGGTCACAGAACCCCCCCCCCCCCCAACGGGCGGCTCTTGACGGCCTAGGAAGCTGAGCAGGGGGCATCCCATGGGGATGTGGAGCTGGGCGGTCAGGACGGTTATGGTGGAAAGCCAGGATCATGGCTGGGCCAAGGATGTCCTGGGCGGGGACCCAGGACCGTTCTTTGGGTCCGTACCCCTCCTAATCCACCAGGTAGTGGATGTGGCCACCCAGGCGTCAAGGAGGGCTGGAGTCAAGGAGGGCTTGGACGGAATAAGCCGGTGCACCGCCAACGTCAAACGGAGGGGGTGCGCCAAGGTGCGCCACTGGAGGATGGTGAGGGCTGTACCTCACAGGCTTGAGAGGGACACATGGAAGTATGAGGAGATTTGTAATGGCGAGGCAACTGGAGACCGTAGGTGACAAGATTGATGCAGTGTGTTATTTTGAAGGGACCAATGAACCGGGGACTGAACTTTTTGCAGGGGTCACGAAGCCGGTTTTCCCGGGTAGAGAGCCACACACATTGCCCAGGGTGAAAGAGTGGAGTAGGTCGGCGACGCCGGTCAGCGAACCGTTTCAGGGAGAGGGAAGCTTGATGTAGGTGCCGATGTGCGTTCTCCCAAACCTGCTCACTACGGCAAAACCACTCATCGACAGCAGGCACATTTCCTGGCTCTGTCTCCCAGGGGAACATGGGGGGTTGGTATCCGAGGACACACTGAAAAGGAGTGAGATGGAGTGAGGAATGCACCAGGGAGTTCTGTGCGTATTCGGCCCAGGCTAAATAGCGACTCCACTTGTGTGGTTGGTGGGTGCAGTGTTGGCGAAGGTACTTCCCTATTTCCTGATTCAGGTGTTCCATCTGCCCATTGGTTTGGGGATGGTATCCGGAGGATAGGCTGATGGAGACCCCCAGTCGGTCACAGAAGGCTCACCACACCCTGGAGACAAACTGGGGTCTCCGAAACGATGTCTTCCAGGATCCCATACAGACGAAACACCTGTTGGAACAGGCACTCGTCCATTTCCATGGCATTAGGTAGATGCGGAAGGGGGATGAGTCAGCACATCTTGGAGAACCGGTCCACTACAACTAAAATAGTAGTGAAGCCTGAAGAGTCTGACAGATCAGTGAGGAAATCCATGGCGATGTGTGACCGTGGTCTGTGTGGTGTAGGTAAATGCTCGAGTTTACCAGGTTGTTGGCGAGGGCTATTTGCCCATGCACAGATGGGACAGGAAAGAACGTAATCTCGTACATCTGCTGTTAGGGATGACCACCAGAACTTCCGTGTCAGTAGCTCCGTTGTCCGGATGATCCCTGGATGTCCAGAACTCAGAGAGGTATGGCACCACTGCATTAGTTCGGGTCTGACAGACGGCGGAACGTAGGTCTTGCCTGCAGGGGTGTCAGGAGGTGCTGGGTCATGGCGCAAGGCCTCTGGACGGCTGATTGGATTTCCCACTGTATGGGTCCCACGACAGAAGACGTAGGCAGGATGGGCTTGGGAGCTGGGTTATTTATTTATTTATTTATTTATTTATTTATTTCACCTTTATTTAACCAGGTAGGCAAGTTGAGAACAAGTTCTCATTTACAATTGCGACCTGGCCAAGATAAAGCAAAGCAGTTCGACACATACAACAACACAGAGTTACACATGGAGTAAAACAAACATACAGTCAATAATACAGTAGAAAAATAAGTCTATATACAATGTGAGCAAATGAGGTGAGATAAGGGAGGTAAAGGCAAAAAAGGCCATGGTGGCAAAGTAAATACAATATAGCAAGTAAAACACTGGATTAGAGGAAGTGGAGTCAAATAGACGGGATAAGGAATCAGCTTTCACATTTTTCTCACCGTGCAGGTAGGTGACGGTGAAGTTGAATCGGGGGAATAAGAGTGCCCAGTGATCATGTCTGGGGTTGAGCCTCTTAGCACTTCTTACAGTACTTAAAATTGCAGTGGTCGGTAAGGACAAAGAATGGGTGATGAGCTTCCTCTAACCAGTGGCGCCACTCTTCGATAGCCAGCTTAATGGCGAGGAGCTCTCGGTTCCCGACATTACAGTTCCTCTCAGCGGGTGACAGTTTCTTGGAAAAGAAGCCACATGGGTGTAATTTGGGAGGTGTCCCTACCCGCTGAGAGAGAAACACTCCTACGCCGACCTTGGATGCATCAACCTCCACAGCAAAAGGAAGGGTAGGATATGGCTGCCTAAGGATGGGTGCAGAGGGGAAGAGGTGTTTCAAGGTCTCAAATGCAGTGAGGACAGTGTCGGTCCATTGGAGGCTATGGGTTTTTAGACTGGTGAGAGCTGAGAGAGAAGCGGTTGTGCTGCTACAGTTTCGGATGAACCGGAGGTAGTAGTTGGAAAATCCTAGGAAACATTGTAGTTCCTTTATGGTGGTGGGTTTGGGCCAGTTAAGCACAGCCGTGACTTTACCTTCGTCCATGTTGACCCCGCCTGGGGTCAACACGAAACCTAGCAAGGTTACCGTAGTAATGTGAAAGGCGCTCTTTTCACCCTTGCCATAAAGATGGTGGTCCTGTAGCCATTAGAGGACCTGTTGCACATGCTGTACGTGCTCTGCAATGGAGTGAGAGTAGATCAAGACATTGTCAATGTACACGATGAGGAACTGGTTCATCATGTCCTGGTAAACTTCATTCATGAAGGACTGGAAGACTGTGGGAGCATTGGTGAGACCGAAGTGCATAAGCAGGTATTTGTAGAGATGGTGATGAAAGCGGTGATGAAAGCCGTCTTCCACTCATCCCCACTTCAGATATGGACCAGGTTGTATGCACTACGTAGGTTCAATTTAGAGTACATGGTAGCCTGTGCAACTTGTTCTAGTGCGGCCGGAATCAGAGGAAGAGGAAACTATTCTTGAAAGTAAGGTCATTGAGATGTCAGTAATCTATGCAGGGAAGGAGACTACCATCCTTTTTTTCACAAAGAAGATACTGGATTCAGTCGGAGACGTGGATGGACGGATGAATCCCATGTCGAGGGCCTCTTCTTTAAAGGTATCCATAACCTCATTCTCTGGGATGGACAAGTGGTAGAATGGAACGGATCATATACAGGTGGGATGAGGGTTGGAATGGCAGACTCCGATTCTTCTATAGAGGTGGCTCGACAGGGTAGATTGAAGCAGTTCTTAAAACAGGCGGGAGACCATGACAGCAGTTCCCCTTGTCGCCAGGAGATTGGCGGGTCGTGAAGGTTTAGCCAGGGTTGACCAAGGGTGAGGGGTTCTTTAGATGAAGACAACACCATTAAAATCTCTTCGGGCTAGGGGGCGGTATTTTCACGTCCGGATGAAAAGCATGCCCAAAGTAAACTGCCTGCTACTCAGGCCCAGAAACTAGGATATGCATATAATTGGTAGATATGGATAGAAACCACTCTAAAGTTTCTAAAACTGTTACAATTCCGTCTGTGAGTATAACATAACTTATTTGGCAGGCAAAACCCCGAGGACAAACCATCCAGGAAATGTTGTTTTTGAGGTGACTGTGTTTTCAACTGGTTTTCTATGTGAATCTAGATTCTGAGGCATCTGGTTGCAGTTCATATGGCTTCCACTAGATGTCAACAGTCTTTAGAAATTGGTTGATGTTTTTCCTTTGAGAAATTAAGAAGTAGCCCTTTCCTTTCTGGGTGTATAGCCAAGTGGACTGTTTTGATTGGGGCGCGTGACCTGAAGCTCGCTCCACTTTAATTTTATCCGCTATTGAACACTGTTTATCCCGTCTTAAATTTTATCGATTATTTAAGTTTTAAAATACCTAAAGTTGGATTAGGAAAGTTGTTTGAAATGTTTGGACAAAGTTTACAGGTAACTTATTAGATATTTTGTAGTCATGTTGGGCGAGTTGGAACCAGTGTTTTTCTGAATCAAACGCGCCAAATAAATGGGCATTTTGGAGATATAACGTCGGAATTAATTGAACAAAGGATCATTTGTGATGTTTATGGGACATATTGGAGTGCCAACAGAAGAAGCTCTTCAAAGGTAAGGCATGAAATATGATTGTCATGTGTTTGTTTGAAGGGGTGCTGTCCTCAGATAATTGCATGGTTTGCTTTCACCATAAAGCCTTTTTGAAATATGACATGGTGACTGGATTAACAAAAAGTTAAGCTTTAATTTGGTGTATTGCACTTGTGATTGTATGAAAGTAAAAAATTTCAAGTATTTATT
This sequence comes from Salmo salar, assembly GCF_965601325.2. Classification (NCBI taxonomy): domain Eukaryota; kingdom Metazoa; phylum Chordata; class Actinopteri; order Salmoniformes; family Salmonidae; genus Salmo; species Salmo salar. The sequence goes on along the minus strand of NC_138310.1, from coordinate 50,228,151 downwards.
TTGGAATTTCGCGCTCTGCAGTGTCACCGGATGTTGTCGAAACAACATTCAGCTAGCGGAACCCCCAGACGTAACAGGTTAACTGAATGACCTCAGAGTAAAGGAGGCCAATCTGAAGGGTGATACTTTCGGTCATTTGAATCACAAGACCAGTTCCGAGAGGTTGTCTGTCCAGCACCTTAATCCTAAAAGGAGGATTAACAGGGATTAGTTTGACTCTTAACTGTTGTGCCAATTGTCCGTCAATGAAATTTCCTGCGGCACCTGAGTCCACTAGTCCCTCCACAAACTGAGTGATCCCATTAGCAGAAAGAAGAGCCGGGATACCAAACTGCCTTTTGGTAATATTCAAAAACGTGGGGGGGGGAGAGAATCTGACAGCTATTGAGTAGGTGGTTACTAGCTCCACAATAGAGGCACAGGTTCACGTAACCGCTGATGTCTCTCAGCAGGCGTGAGAGGGGCGCAGCCGAGTTGCATGGGTTTGGGGCTAATAGACCGTGGTGGACAGGAGAAGGGCGTGGAAGACTTGTAGGCCATGGGTGACTGTATAGGTCTGCGGTTTACCAGTAGATTGCCAATGGATATGGACATCCGGATGTATTGGTTTAGGACCGTTAAATCTCCTCTGCAGGCTAGTTCGGTCTGTAACTCCCGATTTAGACCCCTCCGGTAGACTGTAAGGAGCACTGGTTCACTCCATCCACTGCCGGCAGCCATGGTGCGGAACTCAAGGGCATACTCAGTGGTGGAACGACGGCTCTGTCGCAGCTCACATAACAAGTCCCCGGTGTGATGACTTGAAGACGAATGGTTAAACACCTCCTTGAAGAGGGCGTGGAAACGCGATTCAAAGGACAGATTATACCTTTGAGCGGCCCACAGGGCTGCAACCCAATCCAGAGCTTTGCCTGTGAGTAGGGAGATGGCGAAGTTCACCCTGTCTTTGTCAGAGGTGAAGTCAGTGGGGTGATGGTCTATGTACAGGTTACATTGCATGAGAAATCCTTGACATTTCCCTGGGGAGCCGTCGTATTTATTAGGCATGGATTAGGAGGGAGATGAACGAGAGGAGGCTGTGGCACCTGATATCATTCCTCCTGTCAGGTTGATGTAGCTGCAGCTCCTCTGAATCCATTTTTCGTTTTTGCTGAGGTATTGTGTAATGAATATAATGGGAGACAAAGAGCTGGTTTCAAGCGCAGGGCGCAGCAGGTGTTTATTTGTAAAGGACACAGGAGGAGGCAGGTAGCTGGGTCCAGGGGCAGGCAGAAGGTCATGCACAGGGGGTCCAAAAAGAAAACAGTACAGGCAGGGAAAAGGCCAGTAACGTAGTCAGGGAGATCAGGCAAGAGGTTGATGACAGGAAATCTGATAGGCAAAAGTACAGGTAGGGAATAGGCAAAAAGGCGTCGTTAGTGAGGATAGCCAAAACTATGATATACAGGAGGACTAATACGGGAAAAAACAGAGCTCTCTATCAAAACAAACAATACCTCACAATGATGGGGTGCAAAGAACTGAACTATATAGAGTGTGTAAATGACATACAGGTGTATGAACAGGTGATCAGAATTCAGGTGATTGGGATCTGGAAAGTGAGCTGCGTTCAGGGGATCTACGTGTTTGAGAGTGTGAGTTGGAAGCAGACTTTACAATAGGCCTTTATGTTTTGATAAGGTTTGTATCACAAATAAAGTTGCCAAGTAACTTCTTAAGGTGAAGTACAGCAATTCGCTTTACAAGGGGTGTAGAGCCTAACTGTCATACATAAGCAGCGTGTGAGTTTCAAGTTTGGGAAGATAATTTTCTTTATAATAAACACATTGCATGCATAATCACGTTTGCGGTAACTTTTGACAATGGTGTTTTCCCGCTAATGGAACATTCATGCTTATAGCCTACTGTCATGTGCACATCGCTGTGCTTATTATGTGAAGATATAACCAAAAAGTTTATCAACATTTTAAGCTAAACATTCTGATCTGTTGCGTCAGCCACATTGAGTAAACTATTATATTTTGATGCTAGTTGTTGTATTAATTTGAGATCTATCGCATTCCATAACACACACACACCACCACAGACACACACACACACACACACACACACACACACACACACACACCACACACACACACACACACACACATCTCTCTCTTCTGGAAAGGACATCCTCTTTGTTTTCTTTTTGACTTGTGTAGATATTTCTGAGTTTGTTGTGTTTGGAATATTTATTTCTCGCACATAATGGAATAGGTCAACTTTTGTACTATGGGGATAGTAGATTTACATAGGCTAGTGCTTTTGCTGTTCTTAGGCCTACTCATCTTGTTGGCGGACAAAAAGTAAATGTGGACAGTTCTTCTAATCTTAAATATTGCACTTTGGAATTGGATATGGACACGCGCAGTTGTGTCCCGATGTGTCTGTCTTCACTTGTAGCCTGTGAGAAAAACCCGATCACATTATAGAGAGCCATGTGAGTGGGAGGTGCTTTGAAGCATGGGGGAGAAAAGGCACAATGCAGCATTCCGGGCCAAAGTCACAGCGGCCACTGCCCACAAAAGGCATGGATTTTTTTATGGTGCATTACGGAAAAACAAAGGAGATGCCGCCGGAAATTTGAGGCATTATCAAGTACTTGTCAAATTGTGAATGAGAGACTGATGTAGTGTGCACATTCTGCGCAGAAAAAACAAAGCAGAGCTTTTCAAGCAACTTTTTTCAAATGATCATTAGAGTCGCATCAGGAGGTAGTACAAAGCATATAGCCCAACGTTTGTAGAAGTTCAAGTTGTAAAGTTATCATTTTAACTTGAAATTAAGCATTTTTAAAATTGTATATAACCTTCATTTAACTCGGCAAGTCAATTAAGAACAAATTCTTACTTACAATGACAGCCTAGGAACAGTGGGTTAACTGCCTTGTTCAGGGTTAGAACAACAGATTTCTACCTTATCAGCTCAGGGATTCGATCTAGCAACCTTTCAATTACTGGCCCAACGCTCTAACCACTAGGCTACCTGCCGACCCGTATAGGAGTGTCTATTTCTTTGTAAACCGCTCAACACAGAATAGCCAAATGTGCGCACTCCCTCAAATCATTTGGAGAAAATATTGTTTCTATTTTTACAGCTTTATTCAATTGTATTCTTCATACTATAAAATAATACAAAAAAATGGCACGGAATTCTACGCAAATCTTGTCAGCTAAATGAACTAGTCTAGCCCATAGCCATTTGGCATAGCCAGATCAGGACCAGAAATACTCAGACTATTCTATTATTCTGAAATAGACTACATTTTCTTCATGTCATGTTTCTTTAGACCTGTCTAAAATTAATCATGGATTTATTGTGAAGGTGTAGGCTGTATTACATGGATTTATTTGATTTCTAAAATGTAGCTATTCCAAAGGTCTGCATCAGTGGCTTGTAGGGTATGTATGGAAGCCAGGAGATGCTAACTGTGTTTATGTTAATTAATGGTCAATTACCGTTAGACAGACTGTTATTTGCTTAACAATCACTGGTTGACAAGATTTTCTGACCTAGTCGCATGTCACTACTTCACCGGAGAGGCATTTGAACTTAAACATATATTTATTTATCAAAATGTGTTTTTTGACAGAAATGATTTCTGGAGCATGTGAACTTTCATGTGCCTTAATATCAAACTTGTATGCCATCTGTAAACACAAATAAAATGGTTAAATTACCAGCATAGAAAATTCTGCCGTTTGATTACAAATATTATGCGTAGGGTGTCGAAAAGAAACACCTGTCTCCGGATTACATCTTCAACCTAAGGGCAACCATGGCATCTGTGACAGAGAGGGAGAAGCGTTCATCCATGTATACGGGTAAGAGAGTCTAGCTAGCTACATTTTGTCGGAAAGTAATTTTCATTGCAAGTTAAAGCGTACTGTTAGCTAGCGAGCGAGCTAATGTTAGCTGGCTGGGTTGCTAGCTAATGTTCCGTGTATGATCTGTGTAGTAATATTGTTTGTATGTCATAAAGTGATTTGCATTGCAAGTTATAGCCTAATGTTAGCTAGCTAGCTAACATTGAATGTAGTTGGTTAAATGTAGTTACTTGCAGATTCATGCATGGTAGGGATATGGTTCATTGTTTAGCTAGCTAGCTACATGTCTCAACAAAATACTCCACTCTGCAAGTAAGCATTTCTCTGTACAGTTTACACATTATGTGTCCTGTGCATATGACAAATAAACATAGATTTTATTTGATATAATGTGTGTTTACCAGAGATGGTAATGTGAAGAACAACATGACCTGCACAAAAGTCAAATTAGGATATAATATTAGGCCAACAAGACAGTGTCCATGTTCTAAAAAAGAATTGGTAGAATGCCCTGCTTTTATTTTGTCACACAACCATAAGCTATTTTCTGTAATTAGTTCACCATTGTCTTGTAACTAATGATATTGTTGTGAGTTTATTTTCCTGTAATAATAAAAAATGTGCTAAAGTTAAGTCTTTGTCAGCTATGATATGTCAATTTTTTGAACTGGCTAGCCAGCTAACTGAACATTTGCTATCTAGCTAACAAGCTAGAAACAAACCAAAATATTGTTTAGAAAGTTGCTTTTAGTTGCCTGGTGATTGGTTCTGACTTCTAAACTTGAAAATATGACATCCATATTCATGTCACTGAGGGAGAGAGCGGAATGCAGAACGTTTACATTCTGTCAGAACATGTTATTGTTAGACATCAGGAATCCTATGGAAAGGAGAAGGGCCACAGTCTGCTGCAAGTCAACAGGACAGCTGTGAGTTGGGGAGGAGTGAAGAATTTGGGCCGAGGTTAGGTCAGATGAAGTGAGGAAGAACAGGCATCACTAAAGTCCTGTCTAGCATCAGAGATGTATTGGCTGGCCAGATGTGTAAGCAGGAGACATGTTTAAATACCTGTGCTTGTGTAAATATGTCTTTGTCTTATGCAGCTGTGTGACCCTGTGGGTAAACAAACTTGGTTTCAGCTTTGCTAGTCGTCCGTGAGTTTTTACTCCGTTTATTTAGAACCTAACACTGGTTTGCGAGATTGACACATCCTAAATTAATTTTTAAACAGATGGGATTGTTGGTGTTAAAATACACCAGTTATGCTATTTTGGACCACCAGGGTGCTGATGTCCTGGAGCCTGTCGTTTTTGTGTTCTTTTTCATAACGACAAAAACAAGTTTGATGTCGGAGGACAATAGAATGTTCATGATGTCACCGCGACAACTGTCTACAGACATGTCAATAGACATAGTATAAACCAGCCTTTAGTCTTGAAATCTGTGGTTGTTTAGCACATGGCCTCACATGTGAATCCTTAAAGAGATGGGTGGGGCTAAGGCTTAACTTCATCGGGGTAGGGGGCAGTATTTTGACGTCCGGATGAAAAGCGTGCCCGTAGTAAACTGTCTGCTACTCAGGCCCAGAAGGTAGGATATGCATATAATTGGTAGATATGGATAGAAAACACACTGAAGTTTCTAAAACTGTTTGAAAGATGTCTGTGAGTATAACAGAACTCATAGAACTCAAGTGTGGAAATCTGAGGTTTGTAGTTTTTCAAGTGATTCCCTATCCAGTATAGAGTGTCTATGGGGTCATATTGTGCTTCCTAAGGCTTCCACTAGATGTCAACAGTCTTTAGAACGTTGTTTCATGCTTCGACTGGAGAGAGAATAAGAGCCATTGGAATCAGATGACTGAGAAAATGACATGAGCTCAATTGCGCGCACTCACATGAGAGTTAGCTGTGTTCCTTTTCATTTCTGAAGACAAAGGAATCGTCCGGTTGGAATATTATGGAAGATTTATGATAAAACATCCTAAAGACTGATTCTATACATCGTTTAACATGTTTCTAAGAACTGTAATATACCTTTTTTTATTTTTCGTCTGAACTCACTGCGCGAGCACAGTGGATTTGGATTACCCGACTGAACGTGTTAACAAAATGGAGGTATTTGGACATAAAGATGAACTTTATCGAACAAAACAAACATTTATTCTGGAACTGGGATTCCTGGGAGTGCATTTCGAATGAGATCATCAAAGGTAAGTGAATATTTATAATGTCATTTTTGTTGACTCCAAAATGGCGGGTATCTGTATGGCTTGTTTTGATATCTGAGCGCTGTACTCAGATTATTGCAAAGTTTGCTTTCGCCGTAAAGCTTATTTTAAATCTGACACAGCGGTTGCATTAAGGAGAAGTTTATCTATAATTCTTTGAATAACAGTTGAGTATTTCTGTAAATTGATGTGCTCATTCACCGGAGGTTTTGGGAGGCAAAACATTTCTGAACATTACACACCAATATGAAATTGGGTTTTTGGATACAAATATGAACTTTATCGAGCAAAACATACATGTATTGTGTAACATGAAGTCCTATGAGTGCCATCTGATGAAGATCATCAAAGGTTAGTGATTAATTGTTGCTGTATTTCTGTTTTTTGTGACGCCTCTCCTTGCTTGGAAAATGGCTGTGTGGTTTTTCTTGTCTAGGCGCTGTCCTAACATAATCTAATATTATGCTTTCGCCGATTAACGAGAAGTGTATCTTTAAAATGGGATATAATAGTTGTATATTTGAGAAATTTGAATTATGAGATTTTTGTTGTTTTGAATTTGGCGCCCTGCTATTTCACTGGCTGTTGAATAGTGTGTCCCACATACCCCAGAGAGGTTTAGAGAATGTGAATGATGCCGAATGGGTGTAGATAAAGAAGAGTTCTCCAGTAGGTGTACCAACTCATTCAAGGGCCATTTCCTCAAAAGTGGGGTTACAAGTTTATTAACTTTTAAAGCAGAATTACTTTCTCTGTGGTGTATGATATACCATTTTCTAGCTCTAAGTCTCTACTTTTATTACAATTTCTTACCCCTTTTTCTCCGCAATATCGTGATATTTAGTCTTGTCCCATCGCTGCAACTTCTTTACATATTCGGGAGTGGCGAAGGTCAAGAGCCATGCGTCCTCCAAAACACAACCCTGCCAAGCCACACTGCTTTTTGACACACTACTCGCTTAACCCAGAAACCAGCCGCACCAATGTGTAGGAGGAAACACAATACAACTGGTGACCATGTCAGTGTGCATGTGTCCGGCCCGCCACAAGAGTCGCTAGAGCGCGATGGGACAAGGACATCCCGTACAGCCAAACCCTCCCCTAACACGGACAACGCTGGACCAATTGCGGGCATGGGTCTCCCAGTTCCAGCCCAGTTCTCTACTTTTATCCAATGTAAAAAACACAATTTAAAATGTTGCTACATACTGTAGAACCGAATCCAGGTGGTCGGTCACAAATATCAAATAAAATATTAAAAAAGTGAACTGCTGGCAAATAAAATTGAAAAATCTATCGTATCTTAATTGAAAAGAGGGCAAAAGTCTTTTAATTATTTTCCCTCATGGAGAGGATTTGTAAGAAGTACATGGAATGTGGTGATTACATTTGTCTCAGGTTGGCTATAGTATTACAGGCCCAAAAAAGCAAATTGTGCTAATTATTTCCTGGAATAAATGATGACCTGAAAAGGAAACCACAGGAGGTAGGACCAATCAGGCATAAACTTTCCACCCAACGACCCGCTGTTCCTTCAGTCAGCAGTGACTGAAGGTGAACGTTAATAGCTTGCTAAAACAGCACTCCAGATAAGCTCAGAATGGTTCCGACTCAGTGGACTGTTTAGTATGAACTTGATCTGACATGTTGTGATGAACTGACTCATGTTGCCTTGTACTGTGTATACAGTACGTGGTGATGTCTTCAGTCAGCAAAAATAGATCAAATGCCATCTTTCTTGTGTACATCTGCAGAAAAGATAATCAAATATGTATCGTTGTTCAGTGTAGCCTGGCCTTGTCATTTAGGACATCATCTGAAAATAGCTGCTGTAACTGATATTAGACTTGTTATTCTCCGTTTTCTTCAGAAGTACATTGACTTTCATCAAGGTCATCTGGTGTTATAACTGTAGTGGGTTCAATATACACTCTTTTTTATGTCCATTGTTATAAAATTACACAGTTCTGTTTGGTTTGCATATGCTAACAAGCATTCCAATTAAAAGTGAATAATTGAATGGAAGCCCATTCATCTTTTACTAATTATTTCTAATACGCTCACAATAGTTTCCTACACTTAACCCTTGTGTGGTGTTCATGTTTTTGTTATTCCCCCAATGTTCGCGGGTCTGATGGACCCACAACATTATTGGGTTTTTAAAACAATTTACGTAGAAATACTTGTACTTAGATGTTGATTACAAGCAATATAGACAGCAATATATGGTTAATATTTGCCAAAATTTTACATACAGTATTTTATGGAAATGATAAATGAGCCCCATTGAACACAAATTAAGGCTGATCTACACACCACATGATGGACAGAGTTTTCCTGTGTGTGTGTGCTGCAAATGTATTTCTTGCACTTGATGCATGTATACTGTGTCTTCCTGTCCTTCTTGGGTCCATCTCACTCACTCACATATATATTCACAGCAGGCCAAGGTAGGAGAGTGAGACACACACACATGCAACAACATCACTCACACTTACGTCCGGTATTGGAGTTATTGGTTCTGTGTTTCGGGCAGATGGGGCACCAGCATTCTCCTCGTGATTCCTCCTCGCGATAACTGCAGATGCTGGGGTCCTTGGAATATGTTGCCTCCTCTGGATTTGAGGTCTTACCAATGCCTTGCCCAGCTCCTCAAGAAAGGAGCTTCCCTGTGTTCCAATCTGGGTTCAACGCCATCCATATGACAAATGTGTTGTACGCCAAGATGTCCAAGATGTTGAAGAATATCACAAGTGGCCAGCATAGGGTTTTTCTTTTGCAGTTGTAGTCAGTCACCGGCTTGTAAATTGTCCACCCCTCCTTTTGTGGCATTGTAATCCATTATGATTTCTGGGTTTTGATGTTCCTGGCCACATATTCTCCCATCCCTATGCTACGTACTCATGAGTACCACATTTTGCCTTTCTTTGGCACGTAGGACACCAGGTACGTGTCAGCCGTGAACACAAACTTAAATTAATTAATACCTATTCCGTGTATTCAACAGCTGAGGTGGGAGCTCTGGCTTGTTTTTTCATACTGTTCCTATCCTCTTGAGGAGCTCCTGTCCCAGCTTGTATGAAGTAAAAAAGTTATTGCATGTGATGTTGTGGCCACGGAGTCCCCTGTGTCACGTCCAGGATAACCCACACCCCCTGGTTCTTCTCAGGGACTCCTACATCTGGCTTCCCCTTATACACTTGCAAGGTCCACAGGCAGCCCAGATCTCGATTTCCATATTTTGCGGGTTTAGATGGTATGTACTGTATGAAGGGGCAGCGGCCCCTAAATGGCATAATCTGCTCAACAACATTAACGTTGGGCCCAGGCTTGTGAAACAGGGGAAAGCGGTCCACCCACTTGTCCCACAGTGACCTGATTGCAGCTAGCTTGTCTCTCTGCAGCCAAGCTGGTCTGGTGTCTCGGTTATCGAAGTGGATAATCCTGGAAATAATGTGGAAGTTGTCCGGAGACATTGTTACACGGAAACGTTAGCTGCCAGTTTCTGCATCCCACAGGGATTCTGTGTATTCCCCATTGGATCTGAAAACACCAGCAAGGTTAAGAACACCAAAGTATGTATGTACATGTGTTTTGTCCATCTCCTTCCATCTCTCTCCAAAAACACGCATTCTCTCAAAATTAGTGCAGTCCAGAATGATTTTCTGGATGGTGTCTGGGATGAACAGTTCAAAAGAAGACTTTATGTCCTGCACATGAGTAACCGTCATCCGCGTCAGCCCTGGTTGCATCCTTATCACATTGGCAACTATGCGGTGTTGGCACATTCCTTTGGCAAGAAGACCATTCAATTTCACAATTTTTTGACACATTTCTCCTTCTGCAGGCTGCTGATGAGCTGTTTGCTGGCGGGCTGGTCCTGGGGCTGGCTGCTGACGGGCTGGTCCTGGGGCAGGCTGAGGGTCAATCTCATCCTCTTCTTCCAACCCACTGTCAGACTCCAAATTGACATGATACTCATATTCGGAAAATTCTTCATCTTCCAAAGTGGAAGACGCTCCTTCCACACTAGCTTCTCTCTCTGCAAAAAAATATTTCTAAGGCCCTCTGAGCAGAGATACTTTTTGCCATACTGATTGATTGTGGTAATTTATTTGTTGTGTCCCTCCCCCAATTTGCACATGGCTGGGGTAGAGTGTGGGAAAATACTGACATTTGTACAATGTGTCGAAATAATGTGTCGAACCACATACATAATATAAATGTGTAGGGGGGTGTGCACTTAATGAAAATGTGTTATTTTACATGTTCTTCATAGAAAATGAGCCAAGGCCAATGAGTCTTTCTTTCTGTAAACATTGAAAAAAAGTCCCACACAACGGTTAAAAGAGAAAAAAGTAAATGAATGCTTGACAAGGTTAACTGGTGTTTTTGTGTATTTGTAATTAAAATATATTCTAACTGTTTGTGAAAACCTTGCCTGAGGCTATTTTCATAAATATACAGGCAATAACTATGGTATGTTTATTTACTGCTCCTTTTCAGAGTACAGATTCAATACCATTCTGCACACAGTGTAACAACCCTTCTATATGTGTCTGACATTCTGAACGAGTTGGTAAATGCACTGACAGAGCTCACTCAAACTAAACTGTAATAACTGGTGCTTCCCAAAATATATAGAACATTTTGACCTTGCTCAAAGTTAAAGGACTTTAAAAGTTGTATTTGAATCCTTCCATGGGGGTGATGTGTAGAGTGATTTTCTCAAAACCTTTTGTACTTACTCCAGTTTTGTTATAATATATATATACACAGTTCTAGTCAAAAGCTTGAACACGCCAGCTCATTCCAGGGTTTTTCTTTATTTTTACTATTTTCTACATTTTACAATAATAGTGAAGACATCAAAACTATGAAATAACACATATGGAATAATGTAGTAAATAAAAATGTGTTAAGTGTTTTATATTTGAGATTCTTCAAAGTAGCCACAATTTGCCTTGATGACAGCTTTGCACACTCTTGGCATTTTCTCAACCAGCTTCATGAGGTAGTCACCTGGGAATGCATTTCAATTAACAGGTGTGCCTTGATAAAAGTTAATATGTGGAATTTCTTTCCTTCTTAATGCATGTCGTGTTTGGACTATCATTAAATGTGAAGACTTATTTTATCAAATCAATTCTCTATGTGTAATTATTATTATAAACTTATCTGTCATTGTTTGCAGATAAAGGTCTTGAGAATGGAGCGAGAGTTTCAGTAATTAGATTTCCTCCGCTTGCTTAGAAATCAATATTTCCATCCTCATCACCTGAGTTCTCTCATCATTCATTTGGTCAGCAACTTCAATGAGTTCTGTTGACCTGTCATCCAACTTAGTCATTATGTTTATTAACTGATTGTCTTTGCCTGCAGCACTTGTAGTAGAACTGCGTTACTTTGAGTAACGTTCAACAAAACTGCATGCATGTTATCAATTTGAGCATTCCTGTTTGTAGATAACTCGTCAGATTTATCTAGTTTAGCGTGGACATCGTCGTATTTAGTTTTGGCTAAATCGAGTTGTTCCTGTAGAAAACGATTTTGTTCCTGTAGAAGAAAAGTTTGTGCTCGTTCGTTGTCATAAGTTTTTTCAATTACATTTAATTGTTCACTTTTAAACGCAGTTCCATAGCTAGCAGAATTTTTTACTTTTCTGCTTTTGACATTAGTTTACCGGTTCTCTCCACCTGTCCCTTTATGTCTACCGTTTCCTGCTCGTGCTACAGCTGTGCACTGTGGTATTGGACCGATGCCAATCTTTGATGGACTGACATCAGGGCTAAACTGGAGAGAACCTTTACAAGGCCTGCGCCCGAATGTTGATTTTGGAGAGCGTTTGTTGCGATTTCTACTGTTTTTCTGCTAGCGGCATAGTTAGGGTTGATATCGCTGCTGAGGTAAGAGACCAATCCTTTTATGGGTGAGGTTTCACTAATTAGCGGGGGAGTGGGGACTACTCCCTCTGATAGCTTGCACATTATTAGAACATTTGAGAGGATCATTTTTTTTTTCTTCCTATTTTTCCAAAGTTTGGTTTTGGAATATGTTGAACGCTGCAAATTTGTTGAACGCTGCAATCTATTTATAGACGTTAATGTACCATCAGTATTGTATCAGTAATGTGGGAGTTGGACGTGAATGAATTTGCAAAAGCAAATTGACTTGATAAATCAATGACAATGAAAGCCTCATTCAATTTTACATTCCTCGCATGGAGCGTCAAAATGTTGTGTCTGGACTATCATTAAATGTGAAGGCTGTTATTTTATCAAATTAATTCTCTTTGTGGAATCATGTTAACTTTTATTAACTATGAAGTCGGGGCACCACAGGATTTTTTTTTAATAGAGTCTCTATTTCTTGAATCTACTCGTCAGATATTTTCATATCTTATCAATTAGTCTTCCATGAATGATTATTAATTGTTACCTCATTAGTCTCATTCCAAACGTCATAAAATGATTGGTTACCTGCATGAACCCTAGTTTCCATAATGAATCAGCAACATAAAAAGTGGCTTAATTATTTATATGCTAACTAACTAAATCATCACACAGAAGTACATACATACAACAGGATAGATTATTCATTGATTACTAATCATGCCATGAAAAGTCCCTAGTGGACTAACCTGATATTTTATTTATTTTTTATTTCACCTTTATTTAACCAGGTAGGCAAGTTGAGAACAAGTTCTCATTTACAATTGCGACCTGGCCAAGATAAAGCAAAGCAGTTCGACACATAAAACACAGAGTTACACATGGAGTAAAACAAACATACAGTCAATAATACAGTAGAAAAATAAGTCTATATACAATGTGAGCAAATGAGGTGAGATAAGGGAGGTAAAGGCAAAAAAGGCCATGGTGGCAAAGTAAATACAATATAGCAAGTAAAACACTGGAATGGTAGATTTGCAGTGGAAGAAAGTGCAAAGTAGAAATAGAAATAATGGGGTGCAAAGGAGCAAATAAATCAAATAAATAAATACAGTAGGGAAGAGGTAGTTGTATGGGCTAAATTATAGATGGGCTATGTACAGGTGCAGTGATCTGTGAGCTGCTCTGACAGCTGGTGCTTAAAGCTAGTGAGGGAGATAAGTGTTTCCAGTTTCAGAGATTTTTGTAGTTCGTTCCAGTCATTGGCAGCAGAGAACTGGAAGGAGAGATGGCCAAAGGAGGAATTGGCTTTGGGGGTGACCAGAGAGATATGCGTGCTACAGGTGGGTGCTGCTATGGTGACCAGTGAGCTGAGATAAGGCGGGGCTTTACCTAGCAGAGACTTGTAGATGACCTGGAGCCAGTGGGTTTGGCGACGAGTATTGAGTGAGTGCCAGCCAACGAGAGCGTACAGGTCGCAGTGGTGGGTAGTATATGGGGCTTTGGTGACAAAACGTATGGCACTGTGATAGACTGCATCCAGTTTATTGAGTAGGGTATTGGAGGCTATTTTGTAAATGACATCGCCGAATTCGAGGATCGGTAGGATGGTCAGTTTTACGAGGGTATGTTTGGCAGCATGAGTGAAGGATGCTTTGTTGCGAAATAGGAAGCCAATTCTAGATTTAACGTTGGATTGGAGATGTTTGATGTGAGTCTGGAGGAGAGTTTACAGTCTAACAAGACACCTAGGTATTTGTAGTTGTCCACATATTCTAAGTCAGAACCGTCCAGAGTAGCGATGCTGGATGGGCGGGCAGGTGCAGGCAGCGATCGTTTGAAGAACATGCATTTAGTTTTACTTGTATTTAAGAGCAGTTGGAGGCTAGGGAAAGAGAGTTGTATTTCATTGAACCTCGTCTGGAGGGTAGTTAACACAGTGTCCAAAGAAGGGCCAGAAGTACACTCGACTGATCCGCCTGAACACCATCAATGCCCTCCTCTTCTCCTGCTCATCACTGTCTGTCATTCTATCACTATATCATGAAGTTATCCTTTTTTGCTTCCATGCCATCATCCTTTTGTCATTGGTGTCGTATGCGTATAGGTGGATCAGAGACTCACCAGCAGCAAGAGCGACGTCATTGATATATACAGAGAAAAGAGTTGGCCCAAGAATTGAACCCTGTGGCACCCCAATAGAGACTACCAGAGGCCCAGACAACAGGCCATCCGATTTGACACATTGAACTCTATCAGAGAAGTAGTTGGTGAACCAGGCGAGGCAATCATTTGAGAAACCAAGGCTATTGAGTCTGCCGATGAGGATGTGGTGATTGACAGAGTCGAAAGCCTTGGCCAGGTCAATGAATACGGCAGCACAGTATTGTTTCTTATCGATGGCGATTACGATATCGTTTAGGACCTTGAGCCTGGCTGAGGTGCACCCATGACCAGCTCTGAAACCAGATTGCATAGCGGAGAAGGTGCGGTGGGATTCGAAATGGTCGGTAATCTGTTTGTTGACTTGGCTTTCGAAGACCTTAGAAAGGCAGGGTAGGATAGATATAGGTCTGTAGCAGTTTGGGTCAAGAGTGTCCCCTCCTTTGAATAGGGGGATGACAGCAGCTGCTTTCCAATCTTTTGGAATCTCAGACGACATGAAAGAGAGGTTGAACAGGCTAGTAATAGGGGTTGCAACAATTTCGGCAGATAATTTTAGAAAGAAAGGGTCCAGATTGTCTAGCCCGGCTGATTTGTAGGGGTCCAGATTTTGCAGCTCTTTCAGAACATCAGCTGACTGGATTTGGGAGAAGGAGAAATGGGGAAGGTTTGGGCGAGTAGCTGTGGGGGGTGCAGTGCTGCTGTCCGCGGTAGGGGTAGCCAGGTGGAAAGCATAGCCAGCCGTAGAAAAATGCTTATTGAAATTCTCAATTATAGTGGATTTATCAGAGGTGACAGAGTTTCCTATCCTCAGTGCAGTGGGCAGCTGGAAGGAGGTGTTCTTATTCTCCATGGACTTTATTGTGTCCCAGAACTTTTTTGAGTTTGTGTTGCAGGAAGCAAATGTCTGCTTGAAAAAGCTAGCCTTGGCTTTTCTAACTGCCTGTGTATATTGGTTTCTAACTTCCCTGAAAAGTTGCATATCACGGGGGCTGTTCGATGCTAATGCAGAACGCCACAGGATGTTTTTGTGTTGGTTAAGGGCAGTCGGGTCTGGAGAGAACCAAGGGCTGTATCTGTTCCTGGTTCTAAATTTTTTGAATGGGGCATGCTTATTTAAGATGGTGAGGAAGGCATTTAAAAAAAAATAACCAGGCATCCTCCACTGACGGGATGAGGTCAATATCCCTCCAGGATACCCGGGCCAGGTCGATTAGAAAGGCTTGCTCACAGAAATGTTTCAGGGAGCGTTTGACAGTGATGAGTGGAGGTCGTTTGACCGCTGACCCATTACGGATGCAGGCAATGAGGCAGTGATTGCTGAGATCTTGGTTGAAAACAGCAGAGGTGTATTTAGAGGGCAAGTTGGTTAGGATGATATCTATGAGGGTGCCCGTGTTTACAGCTTTGGGGTGGTACCTGGTAGGTTCATTGATAATTTGTGTGAGATTGAGGGCATCAAGCTTAGATTGTAGGATGGATGGGGTGTTAAGCGTGTCTCAGTTTAGGTCACCTAGCAGCACGAGCTCTGAAGATAGATGGGGGGCAATCAGTTCACATATGGTGTCCAGAGCACAGCTGGGGGCAAGAGGGTGGTCTATAGCAGGCGGCAACGGTGAGAGACTTGTTTTTAGAGCGATGGATTTTTAAAAGTAGAATTTCAAATTGTTTGGGTACAGACCTGGATAGTAGGACAGAACTCTGCAGGCTATCTCTGCAGTAGATTGCAACACCGCCCCCTTTGGCCGTTCTATCTTGTCTGAAAATGTTGTAGTTAGGGATGAAGATTTCAGAGTTTTTGATGGACTTCCTAAGCCAGGATTCAGACACGGCTAGGACATCCGGGTTGGCAGAGTGTGCTAAAGCAGTGAATAAAACAAACTTAGGTAGGAGGCTTCTAATGTTAACATGCATGAAACCAAGGCTATTACGGTTACAAAAGTCATCAAAAGAGAGCGCCTGGGGAATAGGAGTGGAGCTAGGCACTGCAGGGCCTGGATTCACCTCTACATCACCAGAGGAACAGAGGAGGGGTAGGATAAGGGTACGGCTAAAAGCTATGAGAATTGGTCGTTTATGTCGTCCGGAATAGAGAGTAAAAGGAGCAGGATTCTGGGGGCGATAAAATAGCTTCAAGGTATAATGTATAGACAAAGGTATGGTAGGATGTGAGTACAGTGGAGGTAAACCTAGGCATTGAGTGATGATGAGAGAGATATTGTCTCTAGAAACATCATTGAAACCAGAAGATGTCATAGCATGTGTGGGTGGTGGAACTGAAAGGTTGGATAAGGTATAATGAGAAGGGCTAGAGGCTTTACAGTGAAATAAGCCAATAAACACTAACCAGAAGAACAATGGACAAGGCATATTGACATTAAGGAGAGGCATGCTTAGCCGAGTGATCATAAATGTCCAAGTGAGATTCAGACAGCTAGCAGGGCCATAGGTAGCAAGCTGGCAGAAGATGGAGGGAGGTCTGTTTTTAGCCACCTCGTGCGTTTCCGTCTGTGGATTAGTGGGGTTCCGTGTGGTAGGGGGGACCAGTCCAATTGGCTAAATAGTTATAGTGGCCCAAGAAAACTCTCCGATAGACCTATTAAGATAGCAGCCGATAAGACAGCTAACGATTAGCGGGCCGCAGGTGGGCGTTCAGGTTATGACAGCTGGTTACACAAAGGGTGGGGGAAGAAAGAACATGAGGAGGAGAGACAAAGGAATGGGTCTCTATCAGACCTTAAGAAACTACGCTCACGTAAATACAAAATCTTATGCACTCTAGAGCGGGTACGTTGGAGTACCCTGTAGTTTTTAGAGGACTGTCTGTGTCCTCGTCCTAGGCCACGTACGTTCTCAGCTGCAGACTGATAACCGTGACGACTAAGATTATCACTTTTTTTATGTAGTGATCGATTGTTCAGAGCTCATACAGTTTTGCCATACTCAGCTTGCGCTGTATTCTGGCTGGTCTATGCTCTCATGGGCGTGGTTACTGACTTTGTTAACTTTATATGAAAACCCATATTTTCACATTTAGAAGGTTATCACATTACATCTTTTCACAAATACTTTCATGTTTAATCACTTACGTTTCACAATATTTAGATGTAAACCTGACAGTTGGGAAATGTACACTTTATGTCTCTGCCAGAAATGTATGACCTGAGATAATAAAACCTGGGTTAGGAGAGAGAGTGAGAGAGGGGGGAGCCACAATCTACACCCAGAAAGGGCCACGTCATGACATGCATTTCAGTTGTTTTGTGACAAGGTAGGGTTGGTATACAGAAGATCAAACTATTTGGTAAAAGACCAAGTCCATATTATGGCAAGAACAGCTCAAATAAGCAAAGACAAACGACAGTCCATTATTACCTTATGACAACATTTCAAGAACTTTTAAAGTTTCTTCAAGTGCATTCGCAAAAACAATGAAGCACGATGATGAAACTGGCTCTCATGAGGACAGCCACAGGAAAGGAAGACCCAGAGTTACCTCTGCTGCAGAGGATAAGTTCATTAGAGTTACCAGCCTCAGAAATTGCAGCCCAACAGAGTTCAAGTAACAGATACATCTCAACATCAACTGTTTGGAGGAGACTTCCTGAATCAGGCCTTCATGGTTCGAATTGCTGCAAAGAAACCAATACTAAAGGACACCAAGAAACACAAGCAATGGACATTAGACCGGTGTAAATCTGTCCTTGGGTCTGATGAGTCCAAATTTGAGATTTTTGGTTCTGCAGTGATACTCCATCCCATCTGGTTTGCGCTTAGTGAGAATATCATTTGTTTTTCGAAAAGGAAAATGACCCTACCCACCTTCACACTGTGTAAGGGCTATTTGACCAAGAAGGAGAGTGATGGAGTGCTTTATCAGATGACCTGGCCACCACAATCACCTGACATCAACCGAATTCAGATGGTTTGGGATGATTAGGACTGCAGAGTGAAGAAAAAGCAGCCAGCAAGTGTTCAGCATATCTGGGAACTACTTCAAGACTGTAGGAAAGCATTCCAGGTGAAACTGGTTGAGAGAATGCCAAGAGTGTGCAGAGCTGTCATCAAGGAAAAGGGTGGCTCCTTTGAAGAACCGCATATTAAATATATTTTGATTTATTTAACACTTTTTTGGTTACTACATTATTTCATATGTGTTATTTCATAGTTTCGATGTCTTCACTATTATTCTACAAATAGTAAAAATTAAGAAAAACCCTTGAATGAGTAAGTGTGTTCAAACTTTTATATATTCTACACATACTCAGATGTGTCTGTATGGATGCTATGTGTGTGTTCTAAAACTCAAGCAACCAATCCCAAACATTTATTAATTCAGTCTATGGGGTTAATTAGAAATCATTATAAATCATTATGCAAAATTGTAATAATACTGATGAGAATTATGTAAGTCAATTAAATAAGTGAATAATGCTGAGGGACAACGGGAATATCTGGCTTTACAGATCTAACACATTAATGCATTAGCATCAACACAACATAACATAAGGTATGTGCTTTGTTATATGATAATACTGTATATGCTCTGCAGTTTCCTTCTTTCCCATTAAAAATACATTTGGTATATTAGTGTGTTGAGAGGTATTATTTTGCTTAACTACAAGAGGAAATATCCAGTTGATACATTTGAAAACAAAATGCTTATATGTTTGTCAGACAATTCCCAACCAAGGCTGATGAATTGATTAGGAGTGTGAAAACAAAAGGCTTTTTCAAATAACTGTCCCAGAGTTATCAGGCCTTTGAAAGAGATTAACTACATTTTGATATGGTGCAATGATTCCTGATTGAATCATTTATAGTATTCCTACTGCTATATATTCCAGGTGTATCAACTTCCAGCTCACTGAGATTCCACATGCCCACTGGGATTACACTCAATGAGCACATCACTTGCAAATGTTTCTCCTCTTAAGTGCACTTAATATTTCAAATGTAACCTGCACTTCCTCGCTGACCATTACCACTTTTAGGAATAAGTAACCATAAATGAGCTACCTATAGAAGTAATAGTTAAGTGCCTAATGTGGTTTCCAAAAACCTAAAAAACATTCCTAACCTTATCTGATTTAACTCCGACAACAAGTTTATTTCTTTCTGTCACATTAATACTTTTTAATTATATTAATCAAAAGAAATGGACTTGTGATTGAACAAAATAACAAATCCTTAAGACAAATACCTTTGCATGGCTTTTCACAGCAACACAAAGTGTAGAGTATGATTTGATGTGACATGCCTTTAGCCTTTAATGCACTTGGTACAAAGCATTCAAATGTACTCCGTATGTGTTAACCATGATAATTTCAATATCCATACACAACTTTGTAATTTGGCTGTGATATCAAACTCCTTTGAAAATCTTTCATAACACTTGATTTCAAAAGATGTCAAAAGTTGGCGGACTGACAAAAGTATGAATTTAAAACTTTGATAAGGGCTGTCATCCTTCGTGCTTTAGTTGTGACACATTTCATATCACACTTGTGAGTCATGACTGAGCTGGCCGCCCAGCCAAACTGAGCAATCGGGGGAGAAGGGCCTTGGTCAGGGAAGAGACTAAGAACCTGATGGTCACTCTGACAGAGCTCCAGAGTTCCTCTGTGGATATGGGAGAACCTTCCAGAAGGACAACCATCTCTGCAGCACTCCACCAATCAGGCCTTTATGATAGAGTATTGGTTAAGGGCTTGTAAGTAAACATTTCGGTGTAAGGTCTACTCCGGTAGTATTCGGTGCATGTGACAAATACATTTTGATTTGATTTGAGTGGCTAGACAGAAGCCACTCCTCAGAAAAAGGCACATGACAACCCTAGAGTTTGTCAAAAGGCAACTAAAGGACTCTCAGACCATGAGAAACAAGATTCTCTGGTCTGATGAAACGAAGATTGAACTCTTTGGCCTGAATGCTAAGCATCACATCTGAAGGAAACCTGGCACCATCCCTACATGAAGCATGGTGGTGGCAGCATCATGCTGTGGGGATGTTTTTCAGCAGCAGGGACTGGGAGACTAGTCAGGGTCGAGTGAAAGATGAACGGAGCAAAGTACAGAGAGATGTTTGATCAAAACCTGCTCCAGAGCGCTCAGGACCTCATACTGGGGGCGAAGGTTCACCTTCCAACAGGATAACGACCCTAAGCACACAGCCAAGACAACGCAGGAGTGGCTTCAGGGCATGTCTCTGAATGTCCTTGAGCGGACCACCCAGTGCCCAGACCTGAACCCGATCGAACATCTCTGGAGAGACCTGAAAACAGCTGTGCAGCAACACTCCCCATCCATCCTGACAGAGCTTGAGAGGATCTGCAGAGAAGAATGGGAGAAACTCCCCAAATACGGGTGTGCCAAACTTGTAGCGTCATACCTAAGAAGAGTTGAGGCTGTAATCGCTGCCAAAGGTGATTCAACAAAGTTTTGTGTAAAGGGTCTCAATACTTATGTAAATGTGAAATTTCTGTGATTTATTTTTAATACATTTGCAAAAGTTTCTAAAAACCAGTTTTTTCTTTTTCATTGTGTGTAGATTGATCAGGAAAAAATACAATTGAATCAATTTTAGAAATGGGGAAATAGTCAAGGGGTCTGAATACTTTCCGAATGCACTGTACTTTTATTGTGTTGCATTGTGTTGTGTTGCGACAACACCATGCCTTTACAGTCACACGGGGAGTCTAAGAATAGTCCTTACAATTTTCAAGAGCCTATCTCGGCACAAAACACAACATTTCTATGATAATTGCATTTGATTGCAAGGGAAAATATAATGGTGTGCCTCACAGCTGCAGTGTCTCTTGGCTCGCCCCATTCCAATTATGTCAGACGTCTCTTATGTGTAGAAATGCTGTGTGTTTTCCCACCAGATGTCTGTGCAGTGCTCTCAGCAACACTTGTTGTTTCTGAAATAATTTGGGCAAATAAAATCAGGTAAACCAATGGCCTTTCTCCATTGCAACACAGGATACCAACATGTGTATAGTGCCAAAATCACTGATATACTCAATTATAGCCAAGACTATGCTTATACACCAATCCTGTTGTTGAACTATTGATCTTTGTTTTCGAGCTGTGTTTTCAATCTGTGTTTTTGTACTCTAGGTCTATGGTACATGGGAGGTTAGTAAAATAGTTATTCAACAGGGACAGTGAGAGAGAGAGTCAGCATGAATATCCAGTACACTGTAGATGCTGCTTCCCATTAGGGTCAGGCTGGTTGTCAAAAGTTGATAAGGCGTGTTTATCCTTGAATAGTTCCATTTTGACACAAGCCACGAGGGTTAAAAAGACAATGACGTCAACGTGAGATCTTGTTCTGTTTCAATTGACATGGAACAGCTGTGTGAGACAGGACAGGCTGAGTAATAGAGGTAAAAATAAAAATTGTGAGAACCGGACCTGCTCTCTTTCCCGTGACTCATCACTCGAGCAGCAGAAAACACCATCTTTGGACACGACTCATTTTGCCAAGGGCCATTCCTCTCCATCAGTTAGGTGGGTGGTGTGTAGGAGCAGAAAACCTTACGATTGTGTCTTATGTTACAAATAAACACAACAATCCACAACAATACAACTAATACTATACTAATATTCTCAACACTTGAATGGAGGAAATTGGCATACCTTGGAGTTGTAATGGTTTGTCCCAGATTCATTACATCATGATTAAATCAACGCAATCTGTAATACAAATTCAAAATAGAGCGTGTGTGTGTGTGTGTGTGGTGTGTGTGTGTGTGTGTGTGTGTGTGTGTGTGTGTGTGTGTGTGTGTGTGGTGTGTGTGTGTGTGTGTGTTCCTGAAAGTGTGATGGCTAAATGCTTTAGATCTAACTCTTTGATGCTCCACACAGCCTGTGTCTTACCCAGGCCAAGCAATCATATTATTCTTCCTGTCTCACCTCCATTTATAAGCCAATGTAGCCGGAAAATAGTGCATCTCAAAATGTTTTTTGTTTTTTTTGGCGGATGTCACATGGAACACATTAGCCATTGCACAATTATGTATCCTTACGTTCGGGTCAAAGAGGATAGATCAAGAAATACAACAAATGTCTTGTCTTTATGTCTGAACAAATGGGCTGAGATGCTTCTCCCCGGAGGAAGGGTAAGTAAAGATCACTGATGTGAGCCAAGAGCAATTTAAGATTGTTTAAGGTTGTAAACATCAGTGACCCAACCTCAGCCTAATGGAATTTTATTGGAGGGATACGCAGATACGCTTTGTTTCAGTGAAGCCGAATGGGATAATGTTTTTTTTTTTGGGAGGTCATTACTTGATCATAGATAGACTTGAAATAAAACATGCTTTGTCAACATTCTTTTTATATTTACAGGATGAAATAACTGACCTTGAAAGGTTCATATTTCCCTTCAA
This sequence comes from Salmo salar, assembly GCF_965601325.2. Classification (NCBI taxonomy): domain Eukaryota; kingdom Metazoa; phylum Chordata; class Actinopteri; order Salmoniformes; family Salmonidae; genus Salmo; species Salmo salar. Next base: position 50,205,603 of record NC_138310.1, on the reverse strand, counting down.
AAACTGCAAAAGTAGAATGTGTTTCCAATTTTAGGATGGCCATGATTCTGCAGTATTCTAATTCATTTTGGATGTCCTTCCATCTATTTAGAATGCAAGAGCATGTTTAGCAGAGAAATCGTCATCCTTGATTTTAAACCATCCTGTCTAAGTATGAACTTCATGGTTTCATTTTGACTTGTATACAACGGAGGAGGATATATTGCAATTTCATACATGTTTTTATGTTTGGTTCCAATTTTAAAACGGGGCTATGAAATCATCAATACATTTAAAAAAAGAGCAATTATGCACTTATATGTAGTTGTAGAGCAGAGGTATTTTGATTGGCAGCCTTCTTCATCAGTGAGTAGGTCAGGTTAGGCTGTGGGGTCATTGGGGCCAGGTAATCGTCTTAACAGTCAGTGGTCCTGTGGGGTTAAGGTTATGGTCAGGGTCAGTATCTCCAGATCAGTTTTATATCTGCTCATTTATTTTAGATTTTTGATTGGTGACATCTAGTGCTTGGTTCTATCTGCATCTTTGTCAACAACAAAATTATGTTCAATCTTCTCTACCTATATAGTACTCTAAATACCCCAATTCATGTTGTTAAGTTAAAAAGGCTTAAATATTTAAAAAAAAATGTCTGACACCATTCAAACCAATAAGGGTTCGGAACTTTTAATACCAACGATCTCAGAATCAGCTTTACGCAGATAGAACCATATTGTCACGCCCCGACCATAGAGAGCCCTCTGGGTTCTCTATGGTGTATAGGTAAGAGCGTGACTAGGGGGGTTCTAGCGTTTATATTTCTATGTTGGTGGTTTGTATTGTTCCCAATTAGAGGCAGCTGGTAATCGTTGCCTCTGATTGGGGATCAAATTTAGGTAGCCCTTTTTCCCACCTGCGTTTGTGGGATATTGTTTTGTGTATGTGCATGTAGCACCACGTAGGTCACGTTTCGTTGTTTTGCTAAAGTTTCACTGTAATTAAAGATGTGGAACTCTCATCACGCTGCGCCTCGGTCCGTCCATTATCACGACCGTGACACATATAGTCCCAAGCTCTCAATATTACTGTACTTCCTTTAATGTTCTGCACTCTAAGTGGTGAAGGGGCAGAAAACAATGCACAAAATATCTGTCTTCAGCACCCTCTTAAGAAATGTAGCCTTTCATTTTTGGAATGCATGCTTCCAGACGCTAGGGCTCTGTTTCAGCAGAGAAGCCTATACAGAAAGCATAATTTTTGCCTTTCGTCTGCCAAGGACCTCTCTCCTTCTGGATTTATGAAATGACTTTTTCATGTCATGTCAAGAGCCATGTTGACTGGCATAAAGGTCTGCCTCTTCAGAATACCAGTGCAGGATTTCTGCATTTCTACAGTTTGATCGCTGCCAGCTAATTAGCGTGGCATTGTCCCGTGTTCGCATTGCCAGGAATAACTAAAGCACCTCACAAAAGCTTCCCAGAGAGCAATTCAGCTGTGCTCAATGGCCAGGGCATACTGATGAACCTGCGCTGTTGCATTCATGTCAGCTGAACATTGAAAGGGTGATAATTATAAATCAGGCATGTGTTGAAGAAAACAGTGTTAGGCCATTTTCAGAACAGAAAGGGGCAGATTTACTGAATCAACTAGAATGTAGTCAATTATAATTGCTTGTTAAAAGGCAACAACTGGGCCATGATCTTGGATTGTTGGGGAATGTGTTCCCTATACATGTACCGAACTAATGTCTGAGTAACACCTTCCATTGTTTCAAGTGTGGTAATACTGTGTAATACCACTGTAATTACAATGCAATGATTTAAGTACTAAGTAACAATATGTTAACACAATGTTAATTTAGCTTTAATTTGCTTACCTAGATAATTCTAAAAACAGTACCTAATCATTAAAACCATAGTCTTACGGTATACAATTTAATTAAAATGAAATAAAAAAAACATTAAAAAACAGAAGAATACCTCTGTGTTTTCCTTGACATGGAAAATAGATAACATTTTAATAATCGTCATTTACAACGGGCCCTTAAAAATATGTACTTGCGATAACATACTGGCACATCTTTGCTTCAAAATGCAGTATAGTTAATTGATTAGCTCAAATCCCTAAGCATCTCTTTTAAAACACCCACCTCTTAACGAGTCAGCATACTTCAATTTGGCTAGTGCCTAGCAGAACTTGGCTAGTCGAACCAAATGAGAGTGCTTGCATATTCCCTTAAAAGACCTTCGCTTGAAAAATTGTACAAAAAGCGGCGATAGTACTGTTTGTCCGTTTTAAGATGCCTAAGCCAGCCACTTCCTCAAAGGGTCAGACAACTCTGTCATACATTTTTATGTTTTTGCCAAGAAAATCTGTCGCACAATAATTTTACTAAGATGTTTGGTGCGGTATATCTCAATGAAAAAATCTCTCATTGAATGAGAACAAATACTTTATTGAAGAATCCCTACTATCGACCAGTTACCAACGAAGAGGCAGTAGACTAACAACTTCAGCTTGCCTTGAGATTTTTTTTGCCTGCCTGAACAGCCAAAAAAAATCTTAACAAAGTCCAAAACGAACAAAAAAATAACAATTTCATCATAATATATGCACAAACTCTTCCAAACTGTTTCAGCTTGGAAGCATGCGAATGTTTTTACTCAGTCTCTCACATAATCAGTCTGTTATTGCCCAGTGCTCTCTTTATAAACACCTTCGCACAGTGGTAGAATCCTGGAACCGTGACACCCAGGTCTCCTCACCACACCAGAACAAACTGATTTTGAAACACTTACTGGTTTAGCGATCGTTTTTTTCAAAAGGGGGCATTAACCCTAAACACCCCATCAGGGGTCAACTTTGACCCCAAGTGGTCAAAAATTGCATCATTTCGAAACCCTTTTTTTGATCCGTCTGAAATTGTAGGGCATTGTCAAGCAACTAGTTGCCGACAATAACAAATACACAATTTACCGTGATTTATGTGTTAACATGGAGCAATTAAAAATAATCTCTATTTTGTATAGTAGTTGTGAAAATGTACACTCAATAGTACACTTTGTGATAAAAGCACAACATTTGGCACATAGGTAGATGTATGTATCCTGAAAATATATAGATATGGAGCTACCCCAGATTTGACCTCTGGGGGGCATGGCAGTCACTATAGCAACAAAAGTACTCAAAAATGCAAACACATATTTCGTTTCCAATAGCTAGCTACAGTTTGTTTCCATTAAGTTGACAAATGATTTTTTGTCGACATTTAGAAAGTTCACATAGAAAATAAATGTGACAATTGCCTGATACACAATGGTTGAAGTGTTCGCATTAACCATTAAGGAAAAGTGTGCATAATCAAGAATTTAAGCTTTCTGCCAATATCAGATATGTTATTGTCCTGGGAAAATTTCTTGTTACAACCTCATGCTAATCGCATTAGCCTACGTTAGCTCAACCGTCCCGCAGGGGATCCAACAATCCTGAAGAAGTTTTAATAAATTGGCGACCGCCTGTATGCCCTCTCACCTATCTGTTTCACGTTTCAGGTCGCCCGCAAAAGCCAGCATGGATAGAATGCAATAACTGACTAATATTTGCTATATTCTAATAATTATCATGTTCCAACATATCACCATGGACCGTGCCATAGTGAAAGTTTCACTTCTGCAGATCTTAAACAATTGGATGGTGAAGCTTGCCTGTCACGACTTCCGCCGAAGTCGGCCCCTCTCCTTGTTCGGGCGGCGTTCGGCGGTCGACGTCACCAGCTTACTAGTTACCATCGATCTATGTTTCCCTGTTCATTTGCTTTTGTCTTAATTATACACACCTGTTTATGATTCCCTGATTATGTTAATTATTTAACCCTCTGGCTTCCCTGTTTGTCTTGTCCGTGATTGTTTCCTGTTTTGTGGTTGTTGGAGGTGTTTCTCCAAACCCTGTATTTTTGCTATGGAAGAAGTTTTATTATGATTTTGAGTAAACACGTTTTTGTTTGCACTCATCCCTGTGTCCTGCGCCTGACTCCGCTACTTCTTCGAACTAAAGCATTACATTGCCAGACCACCAGAAAACAAGTTGAAGCAATTCAGGCATTATTGAAAGTCACAACAATCCTTGATTAGCAAATAAACAATATTTTTATAGTTGAACATTTTGCAAGCAGTAGGCATTTAGAATTAAATGTGGAGTGGAGGGCCCCGCATAACTTCAAAATGATTCAGTTTTATCATCATAAAAAAAAAAAAAAACAGGTTCCATTATCATTTGAAAAAACCACCCCTGTTGAATGGATAAAAATGTTGTCGATCTTTAGAAAATGTATCCTATATCTGCCGTTAACATTACACGTCGCAATTTTTTTTTGCAACATTTCTTTTGTCGGATATATCTGGGTCAATAGTAAACCTGCCTAAATGTCTGTCACGACTTCCGCCGAAGTTGGTCCCTCTCCTTGTTCGGGCGGCGTTCGGCGGTCGACATCACCGGCCTTCTGGCCATCGCCGATCCACTTTTCATTTTCCATTTGTTTTGTCTTTGTCTTACACACCTGGTTTCAATTCCCCAATTACTTGTTCATTATTTAACCCTCTGTTCCCCCATGTTTGTTTGTGAGTAATTGTTTACTTGTATTGCGGTCCATATTTGTGGCCTTGTATTTTTATGACATGTATTGTGAATTATTTGAGTAAAATTGCTTTCATTACTCATATCTGCTGTCCTGCGCCTGACTCATCTCACCAGCTACACACAGACACTTTACAATGTCTCTATACCAAGTTGATAGTCTCATCTTCCAGATGCAATTGGAACTAAGTTGATAGCCCATAGCATTCCAAAGTTAGAGCTATGTAAAAGTCTGGTGGCACCGGCGCCCACATCGCCCACATCGCCCATATCGGTGGCCATCTTAGGTGGTATCGGTATTTCAGATTAGCTACATTTCCAATTTCTCCGCATCAGAGTATCACAGAAATACACTACTTTGAATGAATAACAGACAAATGCTCATAAGTGGCTATAGTGAAATGCATCAAAACATCTGCTCAAAACATGAAAAACATACAAAAACGTCAATTTAAAAATGTGACTATAAATGTGTGAACATTTTAAATGATATGCTTATTTGGGGGAATTTACTTGTGTAGAAAAGGTTAATAAAAGAAAAAGTAACTGTTTTAAAGAAAGTGTCTTTTTTTGCCATCATTTCCAATTTGGTGGTGATAGAGATCCAAAAATGTTGCCGCTTATAGGGTTAAGCACTGTTACTATTCTACAGGGCCTCGTTCAACGGCAGAGACATTGATAGTATGAGTCGCGTTGACATCAGCCTTTGATGTGTGGCAAGGTCCCATTTTTCCTACTTGATCAGATCTTCGGGAGAAGTATTTAGTATGCCTCAGCTCCCCGTCCTTATGTCTAACTTGGTTCAGAGGCAGAAATAATTGTTTTGACACAAGCACTGAAAGAGTAGTCAATTAGCCTGGGCATTATGCATGGCCCATTTCACATTTTCTTTGTGATGCTACTGCAACGAACAATATGGTCAATTTCAATGGCAGTTTGCAGCCCCAAGAGACAGCCATGCAGATAGGGATCTGCAATCTTTCCTCAGATTATTTTCCATACTTTCTTTAAACTGCGCTAATAATACCCACATGTACAACATTTCGTTTTTACAGTGTCTTTAATGTCCATAGGCAATTGGTATGGTGCAGTATTACGCAATATACAGTATAAGTATTATGCAATATACAGTTTAAACACCCTCAAAATGTTATGGATGTGGAGTTACAGCTCAAGCATATTCTTAACCAATATGGAAGAGGATTGTGATTTCCCCTGGGGGGGCAGCCAGACCATTGCAGATATTTGATTCAAACAATAGATTCTCCTCAAAGATATTCAACAGAGCAAGAAAGGAGGCTAATTTTCCATTTCTACGTTTGAGTCATTTAGCAGACGTTCTTATCCTGAGTGATTTACTAGAGTAATTAGGGTTAAGTGCCTTGCTCAAGGGCAGATCGACAGATTTTTCACAGAGTCGGTTCTGGGATTTGAACCAGTGACGTGTCATTTACAGGCCCAACGCTCTTAACCGCTAGGATACCTGCCACGTTTGAGAGAGGTAGAGAATGGTGTTCATTTACATGTGATTTTAAAAAAGATATTCAGTGTCAATGTCTATGACTCCCCCTTTATCAACCATTTAGTGCTGGTTTAAATTGTTCTGGAAGACTACTGTATGTCGTGGATCTAGCATAGTTAACTGCACGTTTATAAAACATGTCTTAGGCATGGATGATAGAACCTGTTTTCATTCATATTGCAAATGCAGTGTTCTTTAAAAGTGTTCCCCCAAGTACTTCAACATTTTCTGGGAAAAACACTTTGCATTTCTCAACAGACTTTCAATAAATCATTTGACACATTTAGTTTGCCAAAAATCCCATCTCAAAAAGTCATGAAATGCAGATATCTCCCTAGACACAAAGTATTTTTGTTTTCATGACACACTTTCTTAGATTCCCTAATGCAAAGATAGAGAAAAGGGAATTGCTATTGGGTAGGCTTATGTGCTGGCTACAAATCAAGTTGTGTATGACAAAGTCCAGTATAACTTTGTTGTACATGGAAAACACTCACTTACACCTAGACACTGGAAAGAGTGTTTTTGGGCCACTTGGCCCCAATTGATTTGACCCGAAACTGTCAAGACTCAGCTGATTTGGGCCTATGGTTGGTGAATTTGTTCATATCTATAGAGCCACTCTAAAATTTGAATAGAGAGTGCATTGAAGCTAAACAAAGTTGTGCAGCAACAAGACAATGATGCTCTCATCCAAACCTACCCTCATTTGCATTCAGCGAAATTTCTGGTGTTTTACTAATTCTTATACTAAGCTCTGAAAAGTAACACGATATTTGTCTCCTACCTAACAGGGTAGAAAAAATCTCAAATTAAAAAAGCAAATTATGATTTTTTTTGCTTAGGTGTGTGTTCATGAAATATAAATGCAATCGTATGCTCATGGCTCATTTACTTAGTGGATTTAAGAGGAAATCCTTGCCTTTTATCATTTTCAATCGACATCTACATGAACAGTCAATTTAAGTACAGATGTAGGATCTTAATTTGAGCCAGGAAAATAATCCTGCAGCAACAGGAAACATGAATTATTATGTGGATTATAATTAATGGACATTTTTGTATCTGTTGATACATTTTTTTTGTAACAGAAAATCAGGTCTGCAATTTCAAAGTGCAAACTATAAACTTCAGAAGCCTTTTAAAACTTCAAATACACTACAGTTTTCCTACAACAGGTGATCAAATTAAGATCCTACATCTGTAGTAGAGAAAAAAAAAGTGTAATGTCCTTGTAAGTTACAAACATTACAATGCATTTAAAGTTAACTGTATCATACGTCTGTACATTTTTTCTTCCCATCTAATACTTTCCAAAGGCAAGTGTGGAATTCGATTCAACAGTGGGACACCAAATTATTTTCCTCTGTGTTGGAAGGCAGCCATCCAGTGAAGCGTGACATGGCCATATGAATACACAGTAACTGCAGAAAGCAATTTCATTGCTGAATAAAAGTGTATCAGATGCAAAAACACACATTAATTATTGACACACATGCTACAAAAAATGAACACCTCTCCAAGGACGTCCTGCAAGGCCATCTTCCACTAGTGCTCCACTCACCCTGACGTGTACAAACCAAAAGATGTATGTCAAAAAATATATACATATATTTTTGACAAAGTAGTTTTATACAAAGCCACCCATAAAATAAAGTGTAGTTATAGTGCTTGTTATGGGAAAAGATCAACATTGTATTATGATATATGGCCCCGGTGTGGAATGGGTAATAGACCTCTGACAACTGTAGGCTTTTCTTATTTCTGTTCTGTTAAGCACAAAGATGGGTCCTGATTGAACTGTTAAGTAAAGTGCACACATTTTCGCCCAAATGCCTTTTCCACTCCTCTCAGTAATGACATTTTCCGGCGCGTCGGCTGGAAACATGGTATCGTCCCAGGTATTTCACAGTGGCCTGTCCATCTAAATTCTCTCCGATGGACTCAGGTGTCCTCCTAAGCGTAAAATCTCACCGCACCTTTGACTCAAGAAAGCTCTGTTTTGAATTCTTGTATGTCAACTTCTGATGTTGTTTATGCGTTCCCATGCTAATATATCTTCCAAACACACTGTGAAAAAGTGAGATAAATCTTTTGTCAAAATAATTTCCCATTGCATTTGATATTAGCTTGGGTATTCTCTTTGCTCAGGGAAATTTGCTCTGCTTGTATTCCCTCATGTGTGGAGAATAGGTGAACAGTCCCTTGAGGGTTGAGAGTAACTTTTCACATCAATATGCTATCTACATGAATGCAAGAGTGACTATAACACGTTTCATATTTGATGTAGCTACTGTAGGCCCTATGGCTTAAGTGTGCCTCTTAATCATGGCCATACATTAATCATCATATTTGAATCCTTCATGATTCAAGAGTTAACTGTTGATTGGTCTCTGGTCTCAGTTGTATTATGACTTATCTAGGAGCTGTGCACAATTCAGTAGTCAACCCCATGCGTGGTAATGGCCAAAATGTTTGGTTGATATACAATCCCTTTCCTTTGTATGCTTGTTTTCTATTGGGTTCCTATACCGTTCAAGCACTGTCAATATGCCTCTTCTAATCAGTGTTGAGTTCACACTGTGTAAAGAGAAATAGTTGTATTTGTGCAACTCTCTTTATGCTGCTGTTTCCACAGGGCAGTTAACACAAGGCTCAGGACTTACCCCTTTACAGTCTGTTGAGATTTAACTGTGTGGCCCGGCTGTGATTCAAACCAGAGTCCCAGAAACAGCTTAGAGAGGGCACCAGGCCTTTACCATACTGACATTGGGGATTGTGTCTATTGAGGCCAGTCCATTAGACATGCAGAGCATGTTTAGCTCCACTGAGGGACTTGCCCACCTTGGGTAGATTTGAATCAGTTCCAGGCAGGGAGAGGTTTGTTTCCCAGAGGTCACTGTTATAAGGAAGTGTACGCTTATGGAGGCATGTTAACTCTCTGGTGGCTACATCAGACCCAGATATGTTCAGCCATACTTGATCGTATCACACGGCTTGGATAAGTGCTTGATCTTTGACTGAACAAGTGGGTGAAAGCTGCAGTAGATATACAGTATATATTTTGTATTACAGCACATACTACTGTAGTGATGGTGTTTGGTATCATATTTGTCCATCACAGGCTTGGCTGGCTTTGCATGAGCATATGCTGTTTGAATCCCATTTAATCGTGACAGACCACTTGTTGCCGTATCACCAAAAGGCTTTTTCTGGGAAAGATGAAGCCAGATTTAATCCGGCAAGTCATTTTTATCAATTAACACTTCTGTCCAGCCTGTAGGAAAAATAAAGGGAGGATAAAAACAGAGCTCTAACTCCTTAAGAAAGGGCACTGCTCCGGAAATATCTATCCTTTTGATGTGGAATGCAGATTATTTTGCATGCTAATTTGACTGCTCTGAATATTTGCTAAGTGTTTGGAGCATGCCATCCAGTACCGCACGGGTCTGGGCTCCTGAGCCTGGGAGAATGACTCTTTAGCCTATCGCTCCACATGTTAAGCTCCCTCAAGCTACAGAACATATTTGTAGATATAGATTACAGTTGCTATCCCAGTTGCTATCCAAAAATGTACTCAGATTTTACACTGCTTACTCTTTCTACATACAGTACAGTACAGTGCAGAATTTGGTCCAGGTCCAGGCAAGAGCCAGCATTTACCAGCTGACATGCATTGCATTCTCCAGACACTCAAGCAAGGGCTTCCTGTTATTAAGAGTGAACAGGCCGTATGTTCATCTTCGATTGCAAAGGTGGAGCAAAGCAAGAGTATACTTGCAGAACACATGTTCTCTACTCTTATCGGGTTATTCCATAGGGAAGAGGTTAGTCCCCTGGGTCCTCTCCAGCCCTAGGTCCTCTCCTTGGAATTGGTGGGAGGGGGAGTGCACACTATATGATGTAGTACCATTCCCATATGGCTTGACTAAGACTGTGCCACAAATTACACCAGCCCTCCCTGTTTCAATACGGTCTACAAAGCACTGAAGCACACATGCTGATTGGTTATTGAGATCATCACTAGTTTTGCAGTGTAAACATTCTTTTTTTTCACTAGTCATGGGAATATTCAATATTCAATTTACGGTCTCTCGCTCTCTCTCTCTCATTTTTTACTCTCCTACAGTCTCACACCTTTCCTCTCAAAAACTCATGCAATGCCTTTAATAACACCATGGTTGAAATGCTTATCTGTTCACTCAGTGAGATACCATCCAATTTTAAAGCCATTCATACATATTTGATGGCTCTTGTGCATAATTATACTCTCCACACTGTTTGAGTATCTGGACACAGCACTGACAGTTTTTCATAAAAAATCTGTTACTACGTGTAAACGCTTATGAGACAGCCATTTTGGCCACCTTTATCGAATCTCTCTGAAACAGTATGTCGTTTCAACCCACACCGCAGATGGAAAATGTCTCTGATTGGCAGCCCTTACTTCCTTTCTTTGAACAACGTTTGTCCAGAATGATGTAGCATCATCAGAAAACAATGCAACAGCTATTCATGTCAAACATCCATGATTTTACACAAATCTCATGTACATTTGGCATATATGTCATAAACCGTGTGTTACTTCAGAGAGAATGGGTTTGATCAAGGGCAGTTTGTACCTCAGACTATACATAGGTTCCCTTTCATCCGTGATCACAAAGACATTCATTACAAAAAAAATCTATTACGTTTACTCAACCAATTTATCTGAGTCCGGGCAAATTCAATCTCTAAACTCATTTTCTGTTCAAGCTCACACTTGGAATGACTCAGGTTGGATGTGTTAGATTGGCAATAAAGACTAATTAGATGAGTTTCTGCATGGTGTGTGTGTGTGTGTGTGTGTGTGTGGGGGGGGGGTCTTTATGAATCCCTCAATTGCACAATATAATCTAATAAAAGTTACACTGCAGCCCATGTCTTATACATCTAAAGAATGTGCTCATCAAAACCTTCTTCTCTTCCAGTGCTTTATTAAAATGCTTTATTTAAATGACTTGCATTTCACCAAATGAACCCTACCTGCTTTTCCCACAATGGCTATTTGAAGCACCACACTTCAATTAGGATCCAATTACAAAGACAAATGGGAGTATTTGCAGGAAAAAGGAGCTGAGCATGCATTATCCAATCTTTGTTGCAATTACAAAACATGATAAAAATAAAAAAAAGTCCCACTCCCACCTCCTTTCATGATTTATATGCAGTTAGCATCCTTGGTATCCGTATAGCAGGGGTCTCAAATTGAATTCCTAGAAGGATTTGGCACAGTGGTTCTCACTTCCACTCATTTTAGCTGCATTGATTGGTAATTAGTTATGTGGATCGTGTAACAGCACTTTTGTTCCTTCTTCCAGATAGAATCTAGAAAATAATTAGTTTGACATGAAACCACCATATTTTCTGATATCAATCTATTCCCAACTATTGTTACTTACTGAGGTGAAATTAGTGCTAATTAATAAATGACTACAAGTGCAAAGCCTGTAGCCAAACTATTTCATTATAAGCTATCATTTAAACTCTATAAGAGGAACGGTTCAAAACACTGCTAGAGGACATTTGCCATTTGAAGATGACAGGATTGCATCGCCCTTCAGTTAGCCCACAATACTGGCTCTGATCTATGGCTGGCGAGCCTCATCACTCATTGTGAATCATCTCATTGTGATCTACTATATATATTCAATCACAAAAGCAAAAAAAAAAAACATGTTTGAAGTCTGTGGTCTCATGCAGTGCTTGTGCTGTTCTTTGTTTGTTTGTTCTTTTCATTTCCCGGGACGAGCAGGCTTCATAATGGCATAAGATATGACATCTTTACTGCAATTGCTCACCAGTTGAAAGTTAGATGAGATTATTCCACTCCAGTCTTTGAGGTGTTTTTTTTTCACGGTGAAGTTTGCACTCACAGGACTGGCGTGATGAATGACGCCTTCACATGATATCAGGTCAGCTTTATTGTTCAGACTTTGCAAATCTCATTTAGCTGTTACTAACACAGCTCACACAGACATCATACACTGCTCATGACCTCCATTTGAATTAGCTTGGTCCCCTGCCCCAAGATACAGGTATCAATCAAAGTAGAGACAAAGAAAATCAAACAATGGCTTTTATGTGTGTAAATATTAGATAAAACATTATGGAGTGTGTGTGTGCGAAGGGCCTGAGTTGGGAGGAAGATGTCAGTGGTGTTATGATGTCCTAGTTTCCAGACACAATGGATGTTTTGAAAACTTGTAAAGAAAACCAAACCAGGAGCCAAAGTGGCTTTTCTTAAAATGTCTAACTCTAGTCATTGAAGTACTAGTACGAAGTACTAGTATTCCCTCAATTGCCCGACTGAGTGGCTAATAGATATTTTTTCAGCTCCTCCAATACAGAAGCTCAAGTGGTACAGAAAAAATGCGGGACGAGAAATGTGATGGTTGGGTAAATGGACAGTACTGTTGTAACGGTCGTCGTACGTAATGGACCAAGGCGCAGCGGGTTGAGAGCTCATCTTAACTTTTATTGAACACTAAATAAACAAAACAAGAAAACGATCGAACGAACAGTGTTGCATGCTAACACACAGCAGCTAACACACAGCAGTACAACAACAACTTCCCACAGGTGAAAACAGACTACCTAAGTATGACTCTCAATCAGCAACAACGATGTGCAGCTGTTCCTGATTGAGAGCCATACCAGGCCAACAAAGAAATACACAACATAGACAGAGCATAGAAATACGAAATAAAGAACATAACCCAAAAACCCCAGAATACTCTAACCAAACACCCCTCTACATAAACACATATACTAACAAACCCCGAACCACATAAAACAAATACCCCCCTGCCACGTCCTGACCAAACTACAATAACAAATAACCCCATTTACTGGTCAGAACGTGACAACTGTATAGTATTTCAGCCATTACAAAGCCATCAGAATTCAAATGTTCATTTGTTCTTTGAAGTCATCAGGCCCTTCAACATATCAGATTCAGCTGTAGAGCATCTGAGTCGTGACCCTTCACCTCTATGCCAGATAATGATCTGTCAACTGGAACAGTGAACCGTTAGTCTCCTGGCAACACCATCATGTGAACATCTCTTTCTTAGAATGTCTGAACTCCTGTCACGTCACATACAGTACAGTAGCTACCAGGCTGCATGATGATTAAGAACCTGAGAGATAAAAATACATAGACATGATTGGCATTCACCTATAGTTACATAAAGAGAGCTAGACAAAGTCACGGTTTTCAAAAATATATGTTCACATCAATTGAATTAGCTACATAAAAGAAGGTCATCCTACAACCAGTTGCCCATACTAAAATATATTGTAACAATTAAAAAGGCAACAACAGACATTGAATAATACATCTCCAAAAAATGCCTTCCAAAATTTCTCATCTGTTTTGTAACCTTTAACCACTCAGATGGTTTATTATGCTGAATTAGGAAAAAGTATGAACCAACGTTTTTGTAATTGCTTTCAGTTGTGCTTAGTCATTAGAGAAACAATGGTCATTAAAAAGCATCACTCTCCTGAACATGTTTCTCAATTACTTCAGTTTTATCCAAACATCCAAGAGTCTTGCTGGAGGGAGGAATTATGTTTGATTCTTTGATAAAGTTTTTATTTATTATTATTGAATTGAGTAAAGAACGAAGCCTGCTTTGTGAAACAACCTCCTGCTAAAAGGTTGTAGTCAACCTTCACTTTCATTTTCCTAGCCAAAGTACATGTACAGTTTTTCCCGATTGTTTACACACTAAAACTGGCCCATGAGGCACAATGACCCAAACCAGTAACTCATTTTAGCAGAACCATACACCACATTTGCAATACTACTGGCACATGTTTTGCTTTACACTCAGATTGCAATTCTATAACACACATTTGGCAAAACACAATGCACAAATCTCTACCTTTGGCACAACCTTCACAACTACAATCTCGTGTGCAAATGAAAAGCAACACTCTTCAACAAGCTAAGCTCAATTACCAATTGATCACTTTCACTCTTCACATGTGCAAACACTAATTGCGTAAATGTCCACTTTGAATTCAGACTTTTGGTATGGATAAAAAGGCTACAGGTGAGTACTCCTGTGTTTGAAAAGCAACGTAACAAAGTTAGCAGGGAGACGTAGAGGTGGAGGTAAAGGTGGAGGTGGAGGAAGAACAAGGAGAGTAAACTCTGATTAAATGTAGGCGACTGTGGTGGACCATGTGGTCAACCATGGTTTGACCTTGAGAGAGACTGGTCCGAGAGTGCAGCCCAATCTGAGCCGCTTCATCGTAGCATGCATTATCCGAACGTTCCAAAATTAGAATAGGTATGTACTGCAGACATTGGACCTATCTGCTATTTTTACTACTTGACAATAGTACAACATAAAGCACAGTAAAGACTGTAGATTCCAATACATACTATAAGGGGAAACAAAGTAAATGTTTAATGTATTACTGTATGTATTATAATTGGGAGCTATACTATTTTGTAACAAGTTTATCTTGTATGCTGTAGGGTTTACTGTACTGTATGCTATTTTGTTTTTGTAGAACTGAAAGATGACCACCACGTGCTGGTAGAACACGTCTATTTACAGTCAAAAAGTGTCTGCCATTGTGCAAATGGTAGGTGAAAATAATGCCATAAGACTGCGGGAAATCCAACAACAGATTATTGAAAACCCTGCCATTCCATAACATCATAGTGAGCTTATCAATCATAGCCTTAAGAAACACCATTTCAGGATGAAGCAAATCTACAGGGTCCGATTTTAAAGGAATTCCCAAAGAGTGAAGGATAAATGATACAAATATGTGCAAGTAAGTAATGTACTTGTATTATACTCTTAAAACATTAGAGACTCATTGATGTTGCCAGTGAACTTTACTATACAGCAATTACAGTATTTATTGTCATTTCAGAGACTCATGGAGTTGGATGCAAGTCCCATCCCCCAGGAACTCATTCATAGATGAGGCTGGATTAAATTTAGCGAAGACGAGGAGGAGAGGAAGGAACATCTTTGGTCAACGCGCCATCATTGAGGTACCTGGCCACATTGAGGGAAATGTCACCATATGCGCAGCTATGAGCCACAATGGGGTCCTCCACCTCCATGCCCGCCTTGGACGATACAACACTGCCCATCTCCTCCTCGTCCCTGTAGTTTCAGCAAATGTGTGTTAACAATTGGGAAAAACTGTAATACCACCATAGAACTGAAAGGTGGTGATATGTTGGAGTTTGATAGAGTACTAAACAAAAGATCAACAACAACAACAAAAAATGCAGGAGGAGAACAACGTAACAAGAGCCGTTTTCCAGAGGCAGGGAGAAGGGAACGCTACATTGAAAACAATAATAGCAGTCATGTTAAACCAGAGATGTGTTGTTACTGTCAAGTGAAACCCAATCCAGGAAGATTCATCCATAATTCCAAACCGACAAAACACAAGCTCTCCAAAAAAAAAACCTGCTTCTCCAGAAAAAAGAGAGGGGTGGTGAGGTACACTCCAAATCCCTCCTTTCATGCCGAGTGAAGTAGACTGGATGTGATTGAGTGCTTCAAAGTCACCGAGACTCGGTAGGCCATGCATCCTCGGCGAGAGTGAACTAAAGGACAAGCTCAAACACCTCCTCTTCCATTTGCTTATTTGCCAGCAGAGAACAGTCAGCGTTGGCGCAGCTGTGCACATTAGGAGTAGTGTAGGCCTATTCATAGTGTAGCCTCTCCTTCCAGAAGCTTCTAGCTCCAGGCACCAGTGGCTATATGATTGTTTTTTTTTTTAAATAGACAGAACAAAACAAAGAGTGATTATCTGGAGCCAAATTACCCAAATTAAAATGTTAATGAAGCACTCCGTCCAAGCTGGGAGATGTATGTTGACTTTGAAGTATTTGCATTGCCCCCAGCCAAAATATTTGGTTTACAGTAAATTAATGAAAGAGGTATTCTTGGATGCTAGGTCGCTCTCTCACTCCTGCATTTCATTTTTTCCCTTGACAGTCGCTTCTGTATTTGTATTTTTTTTCTCAAGATGACTAACCTCCTTTCGATAGCAATTCAGTAAAAACAATCAATTGGACATCCTCAAACGAGAGACTATCAGTGAATTGCAGAGGCAACAAATGGCTCTCTCTGAGCTTGGTGTGTGCTATCAGCACACATCCAGAAAATTCATCAGTCTTCTAGTACGTGATTTTTCAGAGTAGTGCAGCCCTGTCAACCCAGCCCATTTTCCCATTTCTTGTGAATTGACCAAACAGCCCATATTCGGGAAAAGAGAGGTAATTTAGAGATGGTGATTTGAAACCAAAAGGTTTGATTCCCCGATCAGAAAGAACACTATTTACCTTCTGCTGAACCAGAACATGATGGATAGATAGTGTGAAATGTAACACGTTATTCGCCTTGAATAAGACTTCCTATAGTGTAGAGTAAGCAAAACTTGTATTAAAAAATGTCACCTTTTAAGTTCGTTTTATACATGCCAATGCATGCCATTGACCTTGATGAGGAGTTGGAGAGGGAGGGTTTGGTTCTCCATTTCAATCACAATTATGTGGCTGCCTGGCAGAAGATTGCTCTTGGAGTAACTTTGGAAAGTTAGTTGCATTGCTATGGCGTAAATCACGATGTTCTGCAATGTCATGTATATGTGTCAGTGTGGATTTAATGCTCTGTGGATCTCAGCTGTTTTATGGGATTAAGTATTGATTGAGCATTCCAAATGAGATCATCTTAACTTGTGATGGAAATACAATAATCCATTCATAGTCCAAGAGCACATATTTTAAAATTCTCCATAGAGTGTTTTAAATATCTATAGTCATTAATATTATAGCTTAGCTTATCATGATGCACTGTTATCGTAATTAACTAACATAATCAAGAATAAAATAATAATAACATTCTTAGTCAATTTATCTGTATCGTTATTTATCTTCTGCGTGGTGTGTGTGGTGCAAACCCATTCTTTTGATATGGGTGTTCCACATGGTCAAATGTTGCCTATGGCCTCTTAGGAGCCCTGACTGAAACATTGAAAGGCAGCTCACGCAATAACTGTCACATACCAGCTTGGGTTTTCACTTCATTGAGCAATTCTTTAAAAGGATCTGAGATTTGCATTAATAAATCTAGCCTGCATGGAAAACTGAGTTTTGGGGCTCACTTCACAGCTGGTCAGAAATTGCTTTTCATTTTTCATTTCCACTTTTTTCTCAGAGCATGCCTGACCCTTCACTGATTTAGACTTGAGAGGACGAACAGCAGGAAGAAATGGCAGTTTGTTTGTACAGTAAATCTAGCGAATGTCATGACTAAGCAGAAGAAGTTCTTCAATGTTCAGCACAATGGTTTTATGGCGAGATACAGACTCAATGTGGCAATGACTTACGGGGGAAAAGGCAATTGAAAGAGGGAATAGTGTCTAGTGGAAATGCAATTATCAGCTGAAAAACATGATTGTGTTGTGATAATCCTTTTGAGTCATCTGCATTATTACCGGTTGAGCGTTTCTACCCCATTGTTGCCTGACATTTTATTTTTTGGGGGAGGGGGTATCTCAGATTGTTCTGTCAATTCTCACATTGGGAGGAAGGATGTTTGACATTCTTTTTACAAGCTATTTTAGAGAATATCAAGAGGAAAGTGACTATTTTAGGCCCTTTTTAGACCTATACATGCCTCCTGTAAGACCCTGTAATATGTGAACTGTACATGATATCAACAACATATTGGTGTCGTTATACTCCTTGTAGTGTTCTTTCAAATACAGAGTCTGTCAACATTCTGAAATATAACACTTCACATTAAGTGTCTCCATATCTATTTATTATGGTTGTTGAAATGCTAGCTTTTAAAATGAGATACAACAAGAGCATCAAGCGGTTAGAAATCCAGGGGATAAAAACAAAAGTGTCAATGTATGCTGATGACTCTAGTTTTTTTCTTAAGTCCGCAATCTGGATCCCTGCACAGTCTCATTGAAGATCTTGATCACTTTACTAGCCTCTCTGGATTAAAACCTAATTATGACAAGTGTACCATATTACGTATTGGATCGTTAAAAAGTGTTTACAGTGTTTACACTACCTTGTAGTTTACCAATAAAATGGGCGGATGGTGAAGTAGACATACTTGGTATTCCCATCTCAAAAAATATAAATTAATTTACCACAATTAATTTCAATAGAAAGTTAGCAAAAATAGATAAGATAATGCAACCACGGAGAGGTAAATACTTGTCTATTTATGGAAAAATTACAATGATTAATCTTTTGGTCCGATCACAGTTTACTTACTTACTAATTGCATTGCCTATTCCAGATGATTCGTTTTTAAAATCGTATGAGCAAAAAATATGTAATTTTATTTCGAATGCTAAACCAGACAAAATTAAACGTGCCTATTCATATAATGAATATGAGTTTGGGGGGCTAAAATGATTACATTTTAAAGCTTTAAACCTCTCACTAAAAGCTTCACTCATACATAAGTTATACTTAAACCCCAAAAGGTTCTCCAGTAGATTACTAAGAAAAGCTAATCTTTTGTTCAAAAATGGCTTTTTTGCCTTCATACAGATTACAACTTCTCATTTCCGACTAATTTAAAATTAAGTTTTGTTTAAAGTTTCCCCCTTTCTTTAACAAGCCATACAAAGCTGGTTACAATTTCAGTTTAATCCTCCAGAAAAGATAGAACAAATATTACAACAAATGTTATGGTTAAACTCAAATATATTGATTAATAAAAAACAAAATTAAAATGGTATTATATTTATTAATTATATTATGAAGAGAAATGGAGTTGTGTCACGAATGCAGTTATCAAACATACATGGGAATATCTGCTCAATCCAAACTTACAACCAACTGATTGCAGCACTACCACAAAAATGGAGGAGGAAGTGGAAAAGGGAGAAGGTAGGGAACTTGTTTGCCTGCCATATATTAAAGATACAAATTGGCTGAAAGGAACTGGCATGAATAGAAAAATATACACATTTCATTTGACAGCTGGGCCGCACAGGTTGCAAAATAAATGGGAGGAGATCTTCGATGTACCAATTCCATGGCACATGGTTTATGAACTGGTTCAAAAAACTACACTTGACTCAACACTTAGAGTTTTTCAATTTAAATTATTATATAAAATTTCTGCCACCAACAGAATGCTATATATATGGGGCATACAACAATCTCAGCTCTGTAGATTTTGTTGCGAAGAGACAGAATCAATAGATCACTTATTCTGATTTTGCCCCAATGTAGCTTGTTTCTGGTCACAGGTTCAGAAATGGTTAAAGAAAATCACAACATGCACTTAAAATTAACCTTACAAATAGCAGTGTTGGGGGATCTGGAAAGCCATAGCCAGTCAATAAATAATATAATAATACTCGTAGGAAAGGTTTTCATCTTTAGCTCACAATCTGTGGATAATATATGATTAGAAAGATATTTTTTAAATTGTAAAACCTCACAGCACAATTGAAAAATATATGGCACATGGAAATCAAACAAGGGCGGTCTATGGTGATAGGTGGGGTGGGCTGAGAGTGGCTGAGGGTTTGGATTAAAGAGTTTGTTTGGTAATGTATTGTCGTTATATATAAAAGTACAATGTATGTAAAATGTATATGTAAAATGTGTTTGTAAAATGTATAAGTAAAATGTATGTATATGTAGCAAAAAAAGCTGTAAAAAAACTAAGATATTTGTCCTCCGAAGAGGAGGGATTAAAGTACCCTTTTTGATTTAGCTTATTTTTACATATTGTTTGTGTCAATATTCTCTTCAAGCACTTCAAATTCCCAGAGTTGGCTGTTTGGTCCTTTTAATGATGTGACACATTTTATACATATACAATTTACATTATAGGTCATTAACCAATCACCTTCCTCCTTTGGGATTGCACAACAGCTGATCAATTAGATATGGGGATGCCAACAACTCAATCGCGCATGCCACATTCTCAGTATTCTCTTCAATTACCCAAACAACAAAACTAGGTTACTTAATTGGGAAGATGCGGAATAGTGAAGCTTCTGCGAATGTGTTCATATGTAGGCTAGTTTTTGTTCTCGATAAAATGATCACAAGTATTGCATCGTAGGCTAAATATTAGAAAAATAAGTATTTTAAAACATTTCTTTACCCAAAGTGAATTTCTATTTTCTCATTGAAAAGTGTTTATTGTTCTCTTGGCCTTTGTCAGAGCTTTTAACCAAAATACTAAACCATATTTTTGTTTCTGAATGTGTCGGCGCCGGGGACTCGGGATGTGGCTGCATTACTGATGTTATGTTAAAACCTGTTGGGGCTACAGGTTAGCAATGAACCCCGAGCCGGGATTGCTAACAAGGCTGGAAATTCAAAACATCAAAAATCGAATAATTTCAATTTCTCAAACAATCAACTATTTTACACAATTTAAATGATAAACATCTCCTTAATCTAACCACATTGTTCGATTTTCAAAGAGGCTTTACGGCAAAAGCATAAAGTTAGATTATGTTAGGACAGTACATAGCCACAAAAGTACAAACATCCATTTTCAATTCAAGGTCAGGCGTCACCAAAAGCAGAAACCAGCTTGAATTATGCACTAACTTTTGTCAATCTCCATCAGATGACACTCCTAGGACATTATGTTATACAATACATGCATTTTTTGTTCCATCAAGTTCATATTTATATCCAAAAACAGCATTTTACAGTAGCGTGAAATTCAGATTTTTTTCTTCTCTGAAATGCTTCCGGTGAACATAACAAAATTACTATTCGAAAACATTGGTAAATTATAATATTGTCATTCAAAGAATAATATATTATCATCTCGTAATTGCTACCGAATGGCCAGATCTCAAAATAACTTTACTGGGAAATCACATTTTGCAATAAACGGGGTGCTATGCTAAGAACAACAGGCTATGCTATACAGTTAGCATCATCTAAAATCGATAATAACATTGTAAATATCCCCTTACCTTTGATTATCTCCATCAGAAGACTGGCATCCCAGGTCCGGAAGGCATCACAGGTCCGGAACAAATGTGGTTTCTTTTGACAAAGTTCATAATTTATGTCCAAATAACACCAAGTACTTAGTGTTCATTATGCTCCCACAAAACGTGGTGGGGGACTGTAAAATCACGCCGAAAAGCTAAAAAAACCTAGTAAATAATCTATTTATGTTTGTTCAAACATGTCAAATGTTGTTTAGCATTAATCTTTTGGTCCATTTTTAACGTTAAACATCAGTAATATTTTCACACAACCTATCCTATGTCGAGATAAACAATGAAGACAAAACTCACGTTTCTCAGATTTATGCGCAGGCGCAAAAAAATGAAGTGATGACATGTCAACTTCCTTGGATTCTAATTTGCTCTCTGTTTATCATAGACGCTTCAAACAACTTTATAAAGATCGTTGACATCTAGTGGAAGCCGTAGGTGTTGCGAAATGAATCCTTTCTCACTATGGTATCTATAAAACAATGACACTAAATAGTACAGTCACAAAATTCACATTTTTTTTAATCTATTTTTCACAGGTTTTTGCCTGCAATATGAGTTTTGTTATACTTACAGACACCATTCAAACTGTTTTAGAAAATTCAGAGTGTTTTCTATCCGAATGTGTTAATAATATGCATATCCTAGCTTCTGAGTTGGTGTAGGAGGCAGTTAAAAATGGGCACATATTTTTTTCAAAATGTCTCAATACTGCCCCCGAGCCCCAACAGGTTTTAATCAGGCCTTTTGATATGAACATTTAAAAAGTGTTGGTGTGTGTACTAGGCTATACTGCAGCATACAGCAATTTGTTTTCACTAATAAATATGTTGAAATGGAACCAAATTAGCTTTCTGTCATTAGTGCTTTTTAAAAAAGGATAGATGGGCTATATAGGCTATGGTATAGGTCGAACATCGTAGTCTGCCTAGTGGAGACAGCCTGAGTAGGTCTATGACTCCATTCCTATTCTATTCAGAGTCTAGAGAAATGTATCATATTCGAAATGAGCTATTATCAGACTGGTTAATGCGATGCATGTCTGTTGACTTTGGAAAAATCCACACGCACGCTGCCCCGCGCCACCTACTCAGCCAGTCACGAGCTACTGCGTTGAGGCTGTGGCATACTGCATAGTTTTTACTAAACGTTCAGGTACGATGAGTACATAGTATGCAGTTTAAAACCTCTTGAGGATTTGACCCTTCATCTCAATTTCCACCTAAAATGAAATATTAAAATCTAACTGCTTGTAGCTCTGGACCTGAAGCAAGGACATGCATAGTCATGATACTATTTAATAAGAAAACACTTTGAAGTTTGTGGAAACGTGAAATGAATGTAGGAAAATATAACACAATAGATCTGCTAAAAGATAAAACAAACAAAAAAAAACATGCATTTTCTATTTTTATTTGTGTTGCATCATCTTTGAAATGCCATACATTGAGATACGAAGCTGGGGAAAATGTATATGTTGTCCACAAGAGGGCACAGTGTGTGTGCAAATTTTCAGACTGATACATTCAAGAATGAGAGAGAGACATCATATTTTGTATGAAGTCTCCCAGGTGTCCCTCATGGGTTTGCCGGTCATCTGTCTCTACCACTATTGAGGATTTTGTTTTAAAATCAGTTAGAACTCAAGTTTACAATTATTTATTTTATTTCATCTTTATTTTAGCAGGGATGAGCCCTGCATCAATACATCAAATACACAACACATATCTATAAACATACTTTATACACTGCTCAAAAAAATAAAGGGAACACTTAAACAACACAATGTAACTCCAAGTCAATCACACTTCTGTGAAATCAAACTGTCCACTTAGGAAGCAACACTGATTGACAATAAATTTCACATGCTGTTGTGCAAATGGAATAGACAACAGGTGGAAATTATAGGCAATTAGCAAGACACCCCCAATAAAGGAGTGGTTCTGCAGGTGGGGACAACAGACCACTTCTCAGTTCCTATGCTTCCTGGCTGATGTTTTAGTCACTTTTGAATGCTGGCGGTGCTTTCACTCTAGTGGTAGCATGAGACGGAGTCTACAACCCACACAAGTGGCTCAGGTAGTGCAGCTCATCCAGGATGGCACATCAATGCGAGCTGTGGCAAGAAGGTTTGCTGTGTCTGTCAACGTAGTGTCCAGAGCATGGAGGCGCTACCAGGAGACAGGCCAGTACATCAGGAGACGTGGAGGAGGTCGTAGGAGGGCAACAACCCAGCAGCAGGACCGCTACCTCCGCGTTTGTGCAAGGAGGAGCAGGAGGAGCACTGCCAGAGCCCTGCAAAATGACCTTCAGCAGGCCACAAATGTGCATGTGTCTGCTCAAACGGTCAGAAACAGACTCCATGAGGGTGGTATGAGGGCCCGACGTCCACAGGTGGGGGTTGTGCTTACAGCCCAACACCGTGCAGGACGTTTGGCATTTTCCAGAGAACACCAAGATTGGAAAATTCGCCACTGGCGCCCTGTGCTCTTCACAGATGAAAGCTGGTTCACACTGAGCACATGTGACAGACGTGACAGAGTCTGGAGACGCCGTGGAGAACGTTCTGCTGCCTGCAACATCCTCCAGCATGACCGGTTTGGCGGTGGGTCAGTCATGGTATGGGGTGGCATTTCTTTGGGGGGCCGCACAGCCCTCCATGTGCTCGCCAGAGGTAGCCTGACTGCCATTAGGTTCCCGAGATGAGATCCTCAGACCCCTTGTGAGACCATATGCTGGTGCGGTTGGCCCTGGGTTCCTCCTAATGCAAGACAATGCTAGACCTCATGTGGCTGGAGTGTGTCAGCAGTTCCTGCAAGAGGAAGGCATTGCTGCTATGGACTGGCCCGACCGTTTCCCAGACCTGAATCCAATTGAGCACATCTGGGACATCATGTCTCGCTCCATCCACCAACGCCACGTTGCACCACAGACTGTCCAGGAGTTGGCGGATGCTGTAGTCCAGGTCTGGGATGAGATCCCTCAGGAGACCATCCGCCACCTCATCAGGAGCATGCCCAGGCGTTGTAGGGAGGTCATACAGGCACGTGGAGGCCACACACACTAATGAGCCTCATTTTGACTTGTTTTAAGGACATTACATCAAAGTTGGATTAGCCTGCAGTGTGGTTTTCCACTTTAATTTTGAGTGCGACTCCAAATCCAGACCTCCATGGGTTGATAAATTGGAATTCCATTGATTATTTTTTTGTGATTTTGTTGTCAGACATGCAACTATGTAAAGAAAAAAGTATTTAATAAGATTATTTCTTTCATTCAGATCTAGGCTGTGTTGTTTAAGTGTTCCCTTTATTTTTTGAGCAGTATATATTATATAGAGTATGGGGAACATGATCACTATAATGAAATATGTGGACCAACAGGCAAAAAGACACAAAAAAACCCACAGCCACAGCATGTCATAGCCAACATAACATACACATAGGCTATGCTTATACATTGTATGCATCAGGTCTATATATAAATAGAAATCAACGAAAAATATCTCAAATTAATATGCAACCATTCTCATTAGCATGAGATGCAAAAAAGTATTTTACTTACTGATCTATAAGTATTTTCTTCCAAAAATCTTTCTTGCGCGCTAAACTACTCATCCATTGTTCTGTGTCACTCTCCCGGTCAATTTCTGCAATAATATCATCCAAATTTGTATATACTTGGACTTCGATTTAGCTTATCCATTCTTAGTAGCCATGTTGTACTATATTTCAAAACGATAGGCGGTCATTAGACCAAAACACTGTCAATCAAGTGAACACCGCCGTCTCATTGGTGCATAATGATGGCGGACCTTCATGGGCTAATTGACATGTTGTGTAATGAATACTTAATGTAGAATGATGAAA
Organism: Salmo salar; assembly: GCF_965601325.2. NCBI lineage: Eukaryota > Metazoa > Chordata > Actinopteri > Salmoniformes > Salmonidae > Salmo > Salmo salar. Next base: position 50,180,559 of record NC_138310.1, on the reverse strand, counting down.
CAATGTTTGGTTGCCTTCTAGAGTGTCTGAGGATCGCACAGAAACCGAATTTGACCGGGTGAGACAAGGTTTAGCCATTAGATTTGATAAAAAAATGTGTTGCAAGTTGAAAGAGTTTGAATTCATGCGAAATGCCGTATAGAACATGGATCATGTTAGGATATAAAAACAGATTTTATCAAACAAAACTACGCTACATTTTATCGCTGGGACCCTTAGGATGACAAATCAGAGCAAGATTACTGAATGCAAGTATGTTATTTACCGTCAAAGGTGAATGTATCAAACCAGTTGCCTTGGTAAGTGTTTGTTGTTTTGCACAAACAATAGCATTGTATTTTTTTGTTGTTGCTGTAATAGCTACTGTAAATTGGACACTGCAGTTAGATTAACAATCATTTAAGCTTTCTGATGAAATAAGGCATGTTTATGTCCCAGAAAGTTTGCTTTGTTTACAATGCCATTCTAGTCAAATATTGAATATTGAGCAGCAACAGTCCTGATTTCTGGACACTGATCCAGTAGAGATAAAAATTAAAAACAGATACCTTATTTACATATGTATTCAGACCCTTTGAAATGAGACTCGGAATTAAGCTCAGGTGCATCCAGTTTCCATTGATCATCCTTGAGATGTTTCTACAACTTGATTGGAGTCCACCTGTCGTAACTTCAATGGATTGGATATGATTTGGAAAGGCACACACACTTGTCTATAAAAGGTCCCACAGTTGACAGTGCATGAGCAAAAACCAAGCCATGAGGATGAAGGAATTGTCCGTAGAGCTCCAAGACAGGATTGTGTCAAAACAGAGATCTTGGGAAGGGTACCAAAAAATTGCCTGAAGCATTAAAGGTCCCTAAGAACACAGTGGCCTCCATCATTCTTAAATGGAAGAAGTTTGGCCTGAATACCAATCGTCACGTCTGGAGGAAACCTGGCACCATCCCTACGGTGAAGCATGGTGGTGGCAGCATCATGGTGGTGGCAGCATCATGCTGTGTTTTTTTTCAGTAGCAGGGACTTGGAGTCTGGACAGGATCAAGGGAAAGATGAACGGAGCAAAGTACAGAAACATCCTTGATGAAAACTTGTTCTCAGGACCTCAGACTGGGGCAGAGGTTCACCTCCAACAGAACAACGACCCTAAGCACACAGCCAAGACAATGCAGGAGTGGCATGGGGACAAGTCTCTGAATGTCCTTAAGTGGCCCAGCCAGAGACCAGACTTGAACCCGATCGAACATCTGGAGAGACCTGAAAATTGCTGTGCTGCGACGTTCCCCATCCAACCTGACAGAGCTTGAGGATCTACAGAGAAGAATGGGAGAAACTCCCCAAATACAGGTGTGCCATGCTTGTAGTGTCATACCCAAGAAGACTAGAGGCTGCCAAAGGTGCTTCAACAAAGTACTGAGCAAATGGTCTAAATACTTATGTACAGTAAATGTGATATTTCTGATATTTTTTTTGCTTTGTCATTATGCGGTATTGTGTGTAGATTTATGGGGGGGAACGATTTAATCCATTGTAGAATAAAGCTGTAATGTAACAAAATGTGGAAAAAGGGAAGGCGCCTGAATACTTTCCGAATCCATATCGTTCCAGACAATATGTCTGAAAATGTACAAAATCAAAAAGGGCACTTTTGAGATCTACATTTTAATGTTGAATTAAAGAATGTGACATATTTTATTAAGACGTACTCCATATTTTAAAGCGCAGTATAATGAGTATAATGACACCAAGATGTTGTCTGTATCATGTACGGTTCACAGATGATGGGGTCTTACATTAGGCATGTATACATGTAGGTCTGAAAAGGTTGCCTGGCTAGCCAGACTCCTTGCTACGGCCATATGCTAAAGCCCGCCCACTGACGTTAGTTTCTTCTCTGCAATGAGTCTGGATCTGAGTACCTCCCCGACCCTTCACCAAATATGAACACATTCGAGGCCATCTGACTGGTCTAAAAAACAATGCTTTTGGCCAGAGCCAGAAAACACGTGGGTAAAGTGGCAGTCTGAAAATGTATCATTGGCTTTGATTGGTTAGAGACGATCCAATCGCTGATGACTTTGTTTTGTACGCCCCTCGTGCCCCTCCTTAACACAAACGACTGCAATGATGGCAGTCTTAGACTAAAGTATGTAGCGAATGACAGAGCAGTGGAATAAATTTGTGTGAGTCGTCAGGCTACTAAAAACTTCCTAAAATGGGCACTTCCATCATGATTTTCAAAATAAATGTGTGATACAAATGTAAAAAGCATGTCAAACAATCTGAGATACAAGAAATATTATCGCGCTACGCTGGCATGGAATCGTCCCGGTATGAAATACTGAAATGAATTAAATGTGGGCCTTACTCAATACCCTCTTATTATGGATCACCAACAACCAAGTGCAGTTTGCTCCCATTTAACACACTGTGGAGAGTAGATGTGCAAGGATCATCTTCTGCCATGCTAATGATGAATGGTGAGGATCAGTAATCAGAGCGAGTCTGAGCATTCCTCCTTGTGCAGAGTTGCATGAGCCAATTCATGTAATTGAGCTGTGTAGAGACGGGTGCAATGGGTACGACCGCTGCTCACCCGGGTTTACAACAGCTGTGTGCATTTGAACTGATAGACCGCGCTGATACAAACCTAAACACATACGAACACGCACACACATGCTTGTGAGAACGCATACACACACCTGTCTGAGCGTGGCCATGTGGTGTGTCAGCAGCAATCAAATCCTAACAGAGTTTATGTAAGGCTTTTCCACAATTCTGAAAATTGAGAAGAATTTCTGCGGCTTTCACATCTCTTGGCTGACTTCCAAACACCTGTTTACATATTGTGAGCATACATTTACATCCAGGGTTGTTTGAACAACACATTACATTTTTGCCCTTAGTTACAAATCGAAAAATATTGATAAACATAATCATTACTTGGTATTACACAATACCTGCTTACAAGTTACCTGGCATCCACAAATGCACTGCCATTTTGAGGTTGTTAAAATTTGTTCAAGTTCACATTACCGTCATACATTGTGACATTTTGGTTAGGGCAATGTTGAAAGTCTTACATAATCTTTTAACGTCAACAGTTTATCATTAAGTTATTGCAGTGCCTTTGTATTTATTTATATGTGTCCTTATAGTTTGTAATTGGGATATGGTTTCACGCAGGGTGCAATATTTGTGCATTCTCTAAATTCAATTTAGCTCATTGAAGTCTCTAAGTTTGAACTAAAACTTCCAAGGAGAGTTGTAAACCAAGTTAAGTAGGCTCCACGCTGCTAGGTATAGTTGAGCTACTTTCCATATTCAGCAGGTTCTAATAAAAATAGTCTGGACATTATAAAGTGGGAATAGCGAGGAAACTGCCCTATTTATTGTTAATACATCGAATGGTGACTGTCGTAAAGCTTTTGTTAGCCCTGAGTTGAAATGTATTGCTTTGAATTAATCTGGTTTGATGACATGTTTAAATCACAGTATTACCCTAAATAATTGATGATTTGGCTCAAGGGTAATGTTTTATTAATCTGTAGGGGATGGTGTGATTTGTAATCGCTTGGGTAAAGTGTCTTCAGCTGCAGAGTGAATTCCCTTGGGTATCAGTTGCTAGAAAGACCAAAGAATAATCTTGATGATACTATTGCAATACAATAATGAAAGTTTAGTCGAGGGAATAAAGTGCACACACAAAAATTGTAACTCAAGCAGCATGTTCTGGTTTGAGTTGTATTTCAGTGTTGCACGAAATGTCAGACGTATAACACTGAAATACCACTCAAACATTATGTAGCTATAATGAATACTCAGGGAGAAAAGGGTGTAGATTCACACGCAGAGCGCGGCAGGTGTTTATTTCACAGAAGGCAGGAATCGTGGTCACAAGCAGGCAATGGTCATACACAGGTAGGCAAACAGGCAGGTGAATCAAAACTAGGACTAAAGGCTATAACTGTCTCTCACAAACAAGCTAGGAAAAGGCTTAGTAGAGTCAAAATGAACAATACCTCACAAAGGCTCAAACAGAATGAACTGAACTAAATAAGGAGCTGATGAGACCAGGTGAGTAACTAACACAGGTGAAATCAATGAACAAAAATGAAAGACGGGGCTACGTTCAAGAGCACAAAGAAACAGGGCTATGTTCAAGAACATAACGAAACAGAACACAAGGTTGACTAAGAAAATAAACACAGAACCCTACAGTAGCCTTCAATTGATTATATGGAGGCGGTTTGATGCAGAAAGATTTCTAGAGATCAGATGTTTATTCATACTGTATACATGTGGTCAAATTAGAATGTTGTTCAGTAAATTCTGTCTGGTGCTATTTAAATTTGGTGCACAATGATTTATGGAAGCAAATTTCATTTTCAGCTCTTTCAATTATGCATGACACATACAGTAGTTCATTAACATAATTCATGAAATGATGCTATTGACATTTTGGGCTTTGTCAAGATGGACGCTTGTTCAGTGGAACACCTCTGACTCTATTAACGTCTGTTATTGTTGTTATGACTGCAATGACTGTTACTGTTGAATCACTCCAGCAATTGTGATAATCCATAGAAATTCAGTATGAATGATGATGATGACTGTGTTTTCATTTTGACAAACATTGTATAGGTCACAGAAACACCAGATTGCTTCCTTTAGAATTACCAACAAATGAACCATTGTGAATTCAGATGCAGCATGTTTGTGGACCACAGAGATCCGTGATCAGGCATACTTGACGGAGTCTGAATTCCCAGAGAGGCTTTAAACATAGAATTGGAGGATAACAATTTGTCCTTGTCACATTCAAGAAAACGCCATAATAAACTGTGATCCCAATGTCACAGACCCTTCTAAAGGAATGACTGTAACTGTAGCTAAACCTGACTTCACATGGGATCATTGGGTTGTGTCAGCAGCCGACACTTCTCAATTTACGCTGCTACGGGAATACTTAACATTTTTGTCTGATGTCAGCATTACTTTCATTCCTTCCTGACAGGAAGTGTCAATTAGCACATATAATGTATGAGGAGCTATCGTAAATTATTCAAGCAAAACTATTCCTTCAGGCCTGCAGGATTCCTTGGTTTCTCTCATTCTTGTTTGCAGAGATAAAGATGGTTCCACCTTCTTATCCACAACCGCACATGGCCTTCCTGAATGAAGTCTTCAAAGTGTTTGTTTTGTTTGCAAAATATACTCGACTATTTTGAAAGCTACCGTCTTACTTACTGAGGGGAATTCCTGTAGGTTTGCTGGTGATAGAACAAGCAATGACATTTTATGCGAGTACATCACATTAAATTGTATCGTCAATCAGGATACTGTGTGTAATGTATATGTGATGTATGAGAGGTTTACCCTTGAGTTCATATATGTACACGTCAATGAGGAAACATTTGGGAAGATCACATGCGGCTAATGTTCTGATATTGCTTATGCACCGGATGTTGTCAGAATATCCATATTTCTTCAGAGATATCTTGAGGTCAAGTTCAGTGGAGCATAACTTTTTAAACAATATTTCAGAAATGTAGAACTTCTAAGCCCACATAATTCATCAATGTAATATGTATTTGCAGAGTGAATAAATGCATATTAATCCCTCGTGTTCTCTAAATATTCCTCTTCTATACGTGTCCAACTCGATAGAGATACTCTCAATGATTGGCTATGAAAAGCCAACTGACATTTACTCTTGAGGTGCTGACACCCTCGACAACTGTGATTATTATTATTTGACCATGCTGGTGATTTAGGAACATTTGAACATCTTGGCCATGTTCTGTCATAATCTCCACCCGGCACAGCCAGAAGAGGGCTGGCCACCCCTCATAGCCTGGTTCCTCTCTAGGTTTCTTCCTAGGTTTTGGCCTTTCTAGGGAGTTTTTCCTAGCCACCGTGCTTCTACACCTGCATTGCTTGCTGTTTGGGGTTTTAGGCTGGGTTACTGTACAGCACTTTGAGATATCAGCTGATGTAAGAAGGGCTATATAAATACATTTGATTTGATTTGATGATTCCACTGAGGGCCGAAAGTCTGCGGGTTTTAGCTCCTCCCTTGTACTTGATTTTGATTTATGAAATAAGGTCACTAATTAGTAAAGAACTCCCCTCACCTGGTTGTCTAGGTCCAAATTGAAAGGAAAAAACGAAAACCCGCAGACACTCGGCCCTGGTTGGAATGAGTTGACACCCCTGCCCTTCTAGATACCAGATTGTGAGATCTATACAACGTCCATGAAGATACGGGAAACATGAATGCATGTTGTACTTTTCCGAGATGTGGCATACATTTGTCTCGTTTATTTACCCATAACATTTAACTTGCCACCATGTTTAGAGTGAGCGCATCTATTAATATATTTGCTGGGGGAAGTCCTGAAGATGAATTAGAGCTGTCAAACAGCGACATGGAAACAAGTTTGGGAGGACTGCTCAGCTCTGTCTTATCTGTCTGGCTAATTAAAGGCATAAACAGATCCTCGCTAGCAGCAACCATGTTTTGGGTTTCCTGTGGACAAAACCGATAAATGAAACCGACAAGAAAATGTATTTATTTTAGGTACATTTTGGGATCACGATGCAATACACACATTTGCTGTTGATGTTTTGTTGGCAGGCTTTTAATGTGGATTCCCACAACAACCAGCTTTTTTGGGGGTACAACTTTATTCTCTCCAGGGAGAGTAAACATGTCAGTGTGGATGGTAACAGATCAGAGGCCATTTTATTAGACCTTCATAGCCCGCAGCAGCCAGTCAGGATTCCTCTCTCTCTCTAAGTTCCAGTCTTGACATCATCATGAGAATGATGAATCCATCTTAAACACACAAACATACCCTTCCTATTCTATCCCCTGACCCTGACTCCCTCTCTGCTCAGACATTCATCCCGCCAGAGGTTTATTCTGTATTTTTTTATTTTGGGGGGGATTCGTCCAGGGGCTGGCATGAGTTTCCCACAGTTCTCGAGGAAAGCTTGATGATCTTAAAAGGTTACCCAGGATTTATGAAATTGACCTCCTTACTGACAGTTACAAAGGAGCAGGACAGGCCCAAAGCCCTTGAGCAGAACACAGGAGAGCATATTTTGAAGGATTAAATTGTCAGGATGTAAATCCGCAGAGAGCAGTGAATAAGAAGGGCAAGATTTGAATGGAGGAACATGGGTTAGGAGACAGAAAGAGGAAATCATGGGTCAAGTGTTATTCTAACATTTGTCGGGGGTGTAGCAATAGATGTCCTGAGTGGATTTCATTGCATAGCAAAAACGTTGTCTCATGCTGATAGTCGATTCAAAGATGGCCGCCAGCAGTAACTTGCAAGAATCCAAATTGAACTAGATTTAAACTGCATCTACTTTACATCATATATATCTCCCATTGATTTATTCATGCAGTAGTGTCATCTTATTTATTATTGTATTGATGGCATCTGTCATACTTAACATTTGTTCAATTCATCTATATTTTAAATTGGGTTCCCTGCTACAGGTCAAACATTTCTTAATCACAGATGATGGGACATGAAGACATGACACATCCAGATTGAAAAGAGACTACATGCTTATGTGCAAACATTTACATTTCCTTTACAGTTAATATTAATAATCTGGTGTTTGAGGTTCTCCTTATGTTTTCCCACCTCCAATGAATAATGTAGTCTGTGCAGAGAGTGAAAAATGGGAGATAATTTGAATGTCCCCCTTCGTCTGACAATCCTAATAATTATTCTCTAATTCCTCCACCTGAGGAGGGGCTGGCTGAATTGTGAAATATTAATACCAGTTAAAAGCAGTTGGAGGGAATATGCAAGAGGTTGCTCCTAATTTTAAGAATACAGTGCCTTGCAAAAGTATTCATCCCCCTTGGCGTTTTTCCTATTTTGTTGCATTACAACCTGTAATTTAAATAGATTTTTATTTGGATTTCATGTAATGGACATACATAAAATAGTCCAAATTGGTGAAGTGAAAGTAAAAAACAAAAAACATATATATATATTTTTTTAGTGGTGCGTGCATATGTATTCACCCCCTTTGCTATGAAGCCCCTAAATAACATCTGGTGCAACCAATTACCTTCAGATGTCACATAATTAGTTAGATTGCACACAGGTGGACATTATGTAAGTGTCACATGATCTGTCACATGATCTCGGTATATATAAACCTGTTCTGAAAGGCCCAGAGTCTGCAACACCACCAAACAAGGGGCACCACCAAGCAAGCGGCATCATGAAGACCAAGGAGCTCTCCAAACAGGTCAGGGACAAAGTTGTGGAGAAGTACAGATCAGGGTTGGGTTGTCAAAAAATATCAGAAACTTTGAACATTCCACGGAGCACCATTGAATCCATTATTAAAAAAATGGAAAGAATATGACACCACAACAAACCTGCCAAGAGAGGGCCGCCCACCCAAACTCAGGGACCAGGCAAGGAGGGCAACAAAGAGACCAAAGATAACCCTGACCGAGCTGCAAAGCTCCACAGTGGAGATTGGAGTATCTGTCCATAGGACCACTTTAAGCCGTACACTCCACAGAGCTAGGCTTTACGGAAGAGTGCCCAGAAAAAAAGCCATTGCTTAAAGAAAAAAATAAGCAAACACATTTGGTGTTCGCCAAAAGGCTTGTGGGAGACTCCCCAAACATATGGAAGAAGGTACTCTGGTCAGATGAGATTAAAATTAAGCTTTTTGGCCATCAAGGAAAACGCTATTTCTGGCGCAAAGCCAGCACCTCTCAACACCCCGAGAAAACCATCCCCACATTGAAGTATGATGGTGGCAGCATCATGCTGTGGGGATGTTTTTCCATCGGCAGGGACTGGGAAACTGGTCAGAAGGAATGATTGATGGCGCTAAATACAGGAAACTTCTTGAGGGGAAACCTGTTTCAGTCTTCCAGAGATTTGAGACTAGGATGGAGGTTACCCTTCCAGCAGGACAATGACCCTAACCATACTGCTAAAGCAACACTGAAATGGTTTAAGGGGAAACATTTAAATGTCTTGGAATGGCCTAATCAAAGCCCAGACGTCAATCCAATTGAGAATCTGTGGTATGATTTAAAGAATGCTGTACACCAGCACAACCCGTCCAACTTGAAGGAGCTGGAGCAGTTTTGCCTTGAAGAATGTGCAAAATTCCAGTGGCTAGATGTGCCAAGAGACATGCAGCTGTAATTGCTGTAAAAGGTGGCTCTACAAAGTTTTGACTTTGGGGGGGTGAATAGTTATGCATGCTCAAGTTTTTATTTTTTTGGTCTTATTTCTTGTTTGTTTCACAATAAACAATATTTGCATCTTCAAAGTGGTAGGCATGTTGTGTAAATCAAATGATACAAACCCACAAAAAAATACATTTTAATTCCAGGTTGTAAGGGAACAAAATAGGAAAAATGCCAAGGGGGGTGAATACTTAAGCAAGTCACTGTATGCAGCTGCTTTCAAACATGGCTTCATATTTGAGGAGAAAAAAAAAATCCCTAATCCTGACGATTTTGTCATAGATGCTGCTGTTATATGGTAAGTGTTTTTTTTTTTTTACACTACATTAGATGAAAAGTGTATTGAAAGACTCCATGTATTTGTATGGTGTAGATGTGGGTTAATAGCTTCATTTACCTAATTTAGTGTTGATAATCCATTTTCTTGTATTCCCAGTCTCATTACAATGCTATGAGAATTGAGGATAGTTAACGAAACAGTACAGAATGAACAAAACACTAAATACGTAATGTTTATACATGTTTGTAGGTTGCCAGAGAGCAATACAGTACATTCCTCTCTGAGGTCATATGAACAGTATGCACATTATCAACTTGGGCATAACCTACCGTCGGTGTCTGTGTGCGGAATGGGTTTGATATCACCTTTGATACATTTTATATCACAGTTTAATACATCTAATCAACTCCATAGAGGATGCTCTCTGGAACCCCAGCAGTGGTTGAAATGGGTGAATCTTTTGTGAAGGTAAAACAAGAGTGTTTCTATTCCAACAGAGGCTGTATGAAATCACATTTAATTATATCTTTGTTGTCCCCTGGGACCCATGGCTGGGTAGCCTCTGTCAGTATGCATATAACACATTAAGATCAGCATGGAATGTGAGTTTAAAGGTTGCAAGCAGTGTCCTTGGGGTGATCACAATACTTTCTGCAGGGGGACTTCTGATTGCTCTGTAGAAATGTCCCCTATGGAATTGATGGCTGGTGATACTTAATAAACTCCCCACAAGCTGACCCCCAGTCATCAGTTCACTTCAGCATCTGAAAACCCTGAGAGCTGCAAGACTTCTGTCAGTCATATATATACCTGCAGTCAGTCAAAAGCCCATTGCAAATACTATTTATTACACACTAGCAAAGTTATTGCCGGCATATTGCACAGTTGTCACAGTTGCCTGAAGAACTCTGCTTGAGACCAGATGGGTTTTTTACACCAAGAGTTTTTGTAACGAGAGTTTACAATTTAAAGGGATACTGCAAGATTCAGGCAATTACATTTTTCGACATTACCCAGAGTCAGATGAACTCATGGATGTCATTTCTATGTCTCTGCATGCAGTATGAAGGAAGTGAGAGGTAGTTTCCAATTAGCGTCAGTACAATGACTGGAAGTCTACAGGCACGCTAGATTATAGTCATTGCACTAACTCTAGTTAGCATTGGTTCGCAAAGTATTGGGTTACTTGCGTAACCAGGTCGAGTGACGAATGAGGTGAGCCCCTCTCCTCCTTATAAAGCACCATTCACCCGCCAACTGGTCATTATCAAGCATGCCTTTCTTCCTTACGCTCTTGAGAGCAGGGAAATGCAGGGAGACATCTCACTCATATTATCATAAAACCGGGGTTATGCAAGTAACCCTAAGTTCTATTTCAAATACTTGTCTTTGTCTCACAATGGGATATGGCCAACTCACATATAGCAGACAGCCAGGGTAGTCCCAACAGCATCACCCCTCAGAGGCCCCAACACTGAGGACAGTTTGCGCCAACAAAGGCGCAGTGACATCCAGTCGGTAAAAAATGTATGAAGGGTGGTCCAACATGCCGCCTCAATCTCTTGTAAAGAGATGCCTTCCAACAGCGCCCAAGAGGTACAGTAGCCATACCACTAGCGGAATGAGCCCACAGGCCCTCCTGGGGATGTAAACCCTTGCTATTATAAGCCAATATAATAGCCTCCACTGTCCAATGGGATAGCTGTTGACAAGTGAGTGGCCCAACCTTGCCCAAGACAGGAAGAGTTTGTCACTTTTACGTCGCGCTCTTGTTCTATCCAAGTAGATGCGCAAAGCGCGTACTGGACATAAACTATGGGGATTATCTTTTTCCTTAGAAGTGAAGGGCGGTGGACGGAAAGCCATAAGGTCTAAGGTGAGACATTTGTAATTGCTGCTGACCTTAGGCAAAAAGGCTGGGTTGGGTAACAATGTTACCTTGGATAACCCTGGGGCAAAATGAAGACATGAACGGTGGACTGACAGCTCACTCGCTCACTTTGCGGATGTAAGGGCTATCATCAAAGCTATTTTGAAGGAGAGATACTGTATTTCAACTCCAAGCTTTCCAGTGGCTCAAAAGGTGTCTTTGAAATCGCCTCAAGCACAATAGACAGATCCCAAGACTGGCTAGGTCAGCCGATGTAGGCTATGTGAACTGCAGCGGTGTATTTGATCTGCGCATATGGCGGCACCTGCAATGCAAGCCTCCCTCCATGCTTATACACGAGTGAAGTGACTTCGGTAAAACTTAAAGTATACATCTATTAACAAACTTTGTATGTCCGAACTCAGAATCAAATAGGTTTCCCAAAAATAACATGGTAGAACTGTCACGGGTGTCGTTGGGTAGAGATAACCAAAACGCAGCAGGAATGTGGATGCTCATCTTGATATTTATTAAATAAAGAGAACACGGAAAAACCAAGAAAACAAAAGAAGACAGTTTCACAGGCTAAGACAACTAGCAGTGCAAAAGATAACTACCCACAAAATCCCCAGGTGAAAACAAGCATCTAATATATGACTCCCAATCAGGAACAACGACATACAGCTGTTCCTGATCGGGAGCCACACAGACCACACAGAAATAGAAAACCAACACTAGAACATATACTCAAACCCCAGACTACATAAACCAAACACCCCTTTAATATACACACACAACCCCAACCATACAAAACAAATACCCTTCTGCCACGTCCTGACCAAATATAATACAAATACTCCCTCTGCTGGTCAGGACGTGACAAGAACGTGGTAGAACGTTTATTTTGATTGCCGATTTTGTGCATTAATCAAAATCCTATCAGGTAGCCAGATTTTTATTAGGGAAATCATTCTTCTTGCAAAGCATGTAAACGTTTAAATCAAACTATTATATGAATCTGACTATTCAATCATATTGTGTGCCAGCCGCGTTCCTATTGGTCAGTCACCAGGATCAGCTCGTAACACCAGCCACACTACATGATAAAAGCAAAACATTTCTGACACTGATGACCGCACGAAGAAGTACTTACCTAGACCGTGTTACACTGAATGCCAGAGGATGTCTGACAATCGTTTACGTTTTTTTTAATGAAATGAATTTGCACAAAACATGGACATTTTGTCTGGGATGGCAAAATCGTAGCATAAGACAGACAAAATTATACAGTCTATGCCGGCCATAAGAGACACTCTCCCTTCATGAAACGACATAAGGATCCCCAATTAAGCCGCTGCCAAGGCAGTAGCTACTCTTCCTGAAGTCCAAACAGGAAACAAAACAAATAAAATACATAAAATGCTTATATATATAATATAATAACATAATATACATGATGTCCGTTTACAGACATCGACAAGCCCGAGTGTGTCATCGAGTGCCGATGCTCTGCTGAGGGAGGAAGAGGGCCTTGAGCTTTGGGATTGTTTTTCTTCTTCCTCCTGTCCCCCGTCCTCCTCTCCGCTGTTTCATCTTTGTCTCGGGGACCCCAGGGTAGATAATAAACTCATCCCAGGAGGGTTGGGTTTGTGGGTTAGCCTCCTTGCCAGAAGTCTGTGAGGGTGACAAGTCTTGTTTAGGGGTTTCTCTGCACACTCACTGATGAGGCATGTGTCGATACTGATTGGATTGAAAGACAGTGCTGCTCTCAGATCAGCTTTCTCCATTCAAATCTTAACATTAGAATTATTCTACGATACTGACGCGGTTCAGCTCCTAGAAAGATATCATCACATATTCTAACGCTTACCGTATAATAATGCACTAAATCATGATTTGGCACATAATTGCGCACATGTTGTTACACATCATGAAATATATTGAGACAAAAATTGCAGGCATTGGCCTACAATTAGCAAAATAGAACTCAAATATAGAACTGAAATGGTCTGAACACTTATGTACGTAAGGTATTTGTTTTTTCTTTTTATGCCTTTTTTGTTGGGTCCCCCGTGGGACGGTTGAGCTAACGTAGGCTAATGTGATTAGCATGAGGTTGTAAGTAACGATAACATTTCCCAGGACATAGACATATCTGATATTGTCAGAAAGCTTAAATTCTTGTTAATCTAACTGCACTGTCCAATTTACAGTAGCTATTACAGTGAAATAATACCCTGCTATTGTTTGAGGAGAGTGCACAATTATAAACCAGTTAGGCACATTTGAACTGTCTTGATACAACATTTTGAACATAAATGCAATGGTTTATTGGATCAGTGTAAACTTTTGCACATACACTGTTGCCATCTGGTAGCCCAAATCTAAATTGCGCCTAGGCTGGAATAATACGTTATGGCCTTTCTCTTGAATTTTAAAGACGATGGTACAAACATTTTTTTTTTCCTTTGTATTATCTTGAAAGGAAACACCTTCAAAGTGAAAGTTTCCTTTCAAATGGTATCAAGAATATGCATGTCCTTGCTTCAGTTCCTGAGCTATAGGCACTTAGATTTGGGTATGTCATTTTCGGCGAAAATTGACCTTAAGAGGTCTTTAAAGGACTCTCAGACCATGAGAAACTACATTCTCTGTTCTGATGAAACCAAGATTGAACTCTTTCGCCTGAATGCCAATCGTCACTTCTGGAGGAAATCTGACACCATACTTACGATGAAGCATGGTGGTGGCAGCATCATGCTGTGGGAATGTTTTTCAGTGGCAGGGCTGGGATACTAGTCAGGATTGAGGGAAACATGAACTGAGCAAAGTACAGAAAGATCCTTGATGAAAACCTGCGTTTGCTTTGTAATTATGGGGTATTGTGTGTCGATTGATGACAAAAAAAGCAGTTTAATCCATCCATTTTTAATCCACAAAATGTGGAAAAAGTCAAGTGGTCTGAATACTTTCCGAATGCTCTGTATCTTGACCTATCGACAGCGGTAATATGTTAGTCTTTACAACACACTCCCCCAGTAGAATGGGGAGTGCAAATTGTGTCACATTCATTCTCAACTATCTCCTTCTGTCACCTTGAGTTTTTAACTCCATTGTGGGCTGTGATCTGTGGCCCGAGTCTCCATCCCCTGGCTCTCTGGAGGAGCTTTCCTGTCTGGTGACCTCCAATAGAAGTGGATCCTCATCTCTCTCTCTCTCTCTCTCTCTCTCTCTCTCTGTCTCTCCCTCTCTCTCTCTCTTTCTCGGGACGCCAGGCACAACGATTGATCGTGGTCTGATTGATGGCACTGCCTCGCGGCTCATCAGGCGGTACTGCAAGAGGAGCAGTCCATTCCCCACGAGGGGTAGCAGTCTTGCCCGGCGTGCAATGACTCCCAACATCAAGGATGTCATCTTTTGAAGTACAGCTAGTGGCAATAAACAAAATAATAACAAGCATACAAAGCGGCTGAAATTAAAAAAAATGTTATCGAAGATCACTGTTAGGTCCAAAATAATGCTTGACTTTATATAATAGGTAAGTGGCTGAATATACCATCAGGTTTGAAGTCCCTTAACTAGGGAGTTGGATATATTGTACATGGAACTACTTGGAAATATAACTAGTTGCATAGTCTGAAAACCATGGTACCTTATGTTCCTCTGTAGCGACATGAGTATTTATGTGCAGAATCAACACCAACCGCACTTTTTATGAGATCCATAATATTGCTTTAAGAATTTACTTCAACTGATTTTGTTCTTAAACAAATCTTGGCTCAACTTGGCTGTCTAAGAGTCCTATGTACCTATTCGCAGGAACGTTGTTATTTAAAACCTCAAATTTACTCCAGAAGACATAAGTCATGGTGATAGGCCTGGGGAATAGTAGATAAGACAAGTAAAAGAAGCTAAATACTGTATGTCTCTGAGGCAGATTCTGTAATAAAATAGATATTCAAGGCCATCGGCAGAGGACAGTGATAAGTTGTATCATTAGTAGTAGACTACACAGAAAGTTCTCCAAAGGTTTCTCTCTGAGAATGTATCAGAATATTTCTGAATAATCAGGGTGCTGAGCTTTAGATCGAACTTCATCTCCAAGGACAGATTTAGAAAAGAGACCCCATAGAAAGACAGATTGACAAACAGGACCTCTACAGCAAACTGAACACCTTTCCGCCAACATAAAATTGTTATGAACATACTAAACTTTCTGAACTTGACTCTAAATGTATTATTAATTCAAACCAATCCATTTCCAAGACTTCTGTGTATTTTAGTGCTATGTTGGAGGTAAAAAGCAATCGTTTGCATTTTATGTCTGATATCCACATGGCTAAGGGTGGCCTGTAGCTTGACCAGCCGTATCATTGTTGCAGCACATGGGTTGCTACAATGTTCCTGTATGACTCAGCTGTCTGAGCCTACTTCAATAGAGCTTGTGATGAGGAGAGAAACCTACTTAATTAGATCTATTTTGCCTGTTTCATCACTCGCTGAGATTATAGCCCCTCGCCCCCTGAGGCAAGACAGGATGTGCAGCAGGTGCTCCCCACCCCCTGAGTGCTCCCAACATTCATCACAGATGAAGGACCAGCATATATGTCTAGTGTACATCTATGCAGACTGCCTGCATGGCAATATGACGTCACTGAGGCTTTTAAGATCATGCATTTTCCCTCTGTTGAATTTCTGTGTCAATCACATGCTTGCACAGATCATCTTTTACATACTTCAGTGCCATTCAGACATTAAAAGGGAGATTCCATGTTAGTTGTCATCTCATTGATTTCTGTTGCGCAATGCAGTGTTCTGCAGGTCTACTACATAATCGTTCCTTGACAATAATGGGTCAAGAATGAATTAAGCACAATGCGGCTTCACTAATAAAATGTCCAGAAAGACATGTCTGTTACCCTTCTGTATGCAACAGTGGATGTTTGAAATATGTAATGTAGATGTCTTTGTTGTATTTACCACTTCCCTGCTTATTCAAAAAGGATCATATTATTGGCAATTTCATAGTTTTATAGGAACAGGTAGCCTAGAATCTTCACAGTATTAAAACGGTTTATTCAAAATGGAATAAAAACTCAGTCAAATCTAAGTTGGACGGTGACCTGATATACGTTTCTTGGATAAGTATTTTTGATTCAATCAGCATGCATGATCTCTTATGTTCAGTTGTTTCCCCTCCTAAGATCTGCAGAGTCATGATAGCTAAGTACAGCTCGGAACGTTTCACGGCAACTCTACAGAATATTTGGTTCTAAAACCAAGATAATTCCTTTGACTAAATAATTCAATGACTTTCTGCCGACTTCCTCAATCTCCTGACAGCGTCTTGGTCCAGTGACACTGTAACGTGCCCATCCCTTATTTTCAGGACTAGCTTAAGCTTTTAGACAAATTTTCTGTACCCAGAAGTGTCCCCTTGATATATATTCATTTTTGGTATATTTTGAGGACAGTATCTCAGGAATAGAGATCATAGGGGTAGGACAAAGAGGATACAGAAATAGCTCAAAATGTGCCTGTCCACCTTAAAAGTGTGGAACATTTTTTCCATTTTATAAATGGCATGGGAGTTTCTTTGTACAATTGGGAATGACCGTTCTCATCCTCTGTTCCCTGAAATTGACCATCCATCCTCACAGAGGTGATATGGAATGCCAAAGTCAATAGCAAACAACCACAAATGCATTTTGGAATCAAGTTCTAATGTCCTATATTTATGTTATTGCCTTATGTGCCATGTAGGCCATTCAGCGTTTTTTAGGTGATGGCAGCAGACTGCTGTTAATGTCACTGTTTGAAGCTAAAGGGACATTTTGCGGCCATATAGTTTATTCTATTGTCCGTGTATTCAACAAAATAGGCACTATTGTAATAGTTTTCACACTACATTGCCTTGGCACAATGAGTATTGAATGCTAAGGATCCACACATATTTCAAGTGGCTTCAGACAGCCAGTGAATAGCTCAAACACAGACATCTCTCACCCACCCATGTTATGTCAATTACTTGATTCAAAGAGTTCACTAAGGTACCCTTTCAGCATAAATACTGCTAACATAAAGAGGCCTTGATACTGTTTCAATATAAAAGAAAATGTCTATCTTATTGAGAACTTTCACAAGTTCAAGACCTTTCGCCTGTGAAATTCCAATTTCTCCCACAATACTGCAGCCACACAAAATGAGCACGTTTGTGAATACATATGTTGTCTGTCAAGCCCAACTAATACAATTGAACAGGCCTTGGACAAATAACAATGTACGTAATGAAAATAGGCATCCAGACCTGATACGTGCTGAAATTGTTAGAGGTTACAACTATAGATTTTATTTGTGCTTTTTTTCCCAGGTCATTTTAAAATACTGTTGAACAAATATTGACTCGGTCTAAGAAGGAGAGTTGGCAAGGATCGGTACTTGGCATCAACACAGGATTGTGCAGATGACTCATCGAATTTACACACAAGTATACGATTAAGTAGGATAATTCACAACATATTAATTTAGCAGTATTGCTTCCTCTAATATTGTGTCATGTATCTCCGTTAGCAAGATATGCACAAAATCTTGTTAAAGGCCAAGACACTCTCAAATAACACAAACCTCTATGAGTACCAGTCTGTGATAATGATAGGTGAAGTCAACAAATGACTCCGCATTCTGAAATATCTGGGAGTTGAAATAACTAGGTCTGCTCTGTATCATAGTGAATTTAGCACAGCTCCTTGGAGGGAGCTGAACAATCCAAAGTGATGCTGAGCTATTTGACCTGTGACCTGAGGCCATGCTGACACACTGGCCAGATGCTGGAGTTATCAGCACAGCAGCCTGTGCTTTGTGCTAGAGAGCCGTCAGCGTGAGAGCAGGCTCCGTGGCTGAGTGTTTACCGACTTAGCAGTGCTCCAAAGCACCATGTCTCACCCTGTGATTTAGAACTGTCTGGATGCGATGCAAACCACTTATCCCAGTTTTATATCGTCCCTCAGTATTGCAGGCTGTCACCGTGTCAAAGGCAGAGAGAGTTGGCATTAAAACAATGGATAGATTCATATTTAAATCAAATTGTACTTTGTGAGGAAGTTGTGATTTAAAATCAAAAAGGTTGTGTACATAGTCACATTCTTATGTGAAGTAAAAATATGTATCTGAAGTAGTGGACAAAATGGTCCCTTAGTAGGTAGTGCTATGGTCAAGCATGAATATCCTCTTAGGCCCCATCAGTCTCTTTCTGAGGCACTGACTATTTAAGGGGATTTTACAGTGACTAAAGCCATTAAAAGAGAGAGAGCGGCCTGGTGTGGCACAGTGCAGGGACTAGATTATTGCTTAGTCATGGCCCAGTGGCAGTGAGAGGATCCTTTTACAAATGTCCCTGGTACTAGAGCTGAACACTTGCCAGACATTGTGTGTGTGTGTGTGTGTGTGTGTGTGTGTGTGTGTGTGTGTCTGTGTGTGTGTGTCTGTGTGTGTGTGTGTGTGTGTGTGTTATGTATATATGTATGTGTGTGTGTCTATGTGTGTGTGTATGTGTGTTGCTGTAAAACAAGACAAGAAACCAATCTGGAGGAAACAGAGAAGTACTTGATGACCCAGACAGGTGGTTGTCTTTAGCTCTGCTTTGACCTGTTGGTTCATTTCCAGTTGCCTGGACCATTATGTAGTTCCCTGTGTCAGTGTCTGATGGACAACCACATATCTCTTGCTTTATGACTGCAGTATGCAGTACCTGACTCCCTCAAGGCCTCTTTAAGAGAAGCTATTTCACAGCGCCTGAGCCACACTGAGTGCTGATATAACTTTTATATAAAGCATATCTGAGAAATCCACTTGGTAACAAGGAATCGGATGTTTAGGTGCTACCAACCGAAGGAGCTGTTTGCTGCCTAAAGATAGATTACTAAGGCTATATTTTTCAATGGAGCCTGAGAACAGCTGTTCACTACTATTGTTTCCCTCACTTTGTTGCTGATTTGTTATCCAAAGTCTCTTCTGACATGCATTAGTATTGCCTCATAGGTACTACTCATTTCAGCTGAACTGTACATTATGTTAGGACTGTACTGAATCATGTTGTCCTTTCCAAAACCGAGCATACTTATTGAAAATACAACACAGCCAACATCCTCCACAGAGATAGAACGTGAGGCCTTGTCCATTCTCCCTTGTTAGTGTGGAGTTAATGGAATGTGCCTTTTCCACCGCCACTGGCATTTCACGTTGTTCAAACCGCATTGATGAATGAGTAACAATCTAAAGGGTCAATGTGAGGTCCACTCTCCACATCAGTCCCCCCCCCCCTCCCCCCCCCCCCCCAAAAAAACTATCAATATCCATTTACTGCGATTTCTTCAACCTTGGTCCTTGACCACTTTTCACTTATCCCACACAAATTCAGGAAAAAATATACTTCAGAGTGAATGCACATAATCCCTGAATCTGGGATGAACAACTCGCTGCTCTCAAGTTTCCAGACAGTCCATTAACACATTTGGTGGGGAAACGTATACTGGAGGAGCAGCCAGAGAGCAGCGGGAGAGCTTACACTTTCCCAGATGATTAACTAATGGCCTCCAAACACACAGATAGGCCATTCTAACAGGAGGAAAATAAGTCTGTTTGGGGCTAAACCTCCTAAAGCTCATTATGGTATTTACTTTGTTACAACTCCTTCCCTCCGCTTTACGTCCCACCACGTCTGAAGGGAGATAAACACTTATGGCTAATTACCACCATTTTAACTGGTTTAGGAGCCAACAACAGTAATCAGCTGGGTTTCAGACTGTGGTTATCGAGGGTGTTCAATTGGGCAGAGTCTTTACTAGGAATAATCTGTGTTCTCACATGAATGTGTGTGTGTGCGTTTGTGAGTGTAAAATGAGGATACAAGAATGACAGTGATAATAACTCTGTGTGTGTGTGTGTGTGTGTGTGTGTGTGTGTGTGTGTGTGTGTGTGTGTGTGTGTGTGTGTGTGTGTGTGTGTGTGTGTGTGTGCGCGCAGAGGATAAGAGGAAGCCAACTTTCATGGCAACCTAATTGATGAGTTTTTTGCAATTCTAAGGCAAAGGAATGTGGCCATGGGCAAGAAAAGTCTTCCTCTGGCTTCAGGGAAATAAATGTCCATCATAGAATGGATTGCTATGAGAGATGCAGAGCGAGAGAGTGTTGTTTTTCTTGATGATAAGGCTGGTCTTGTAAGCCTTCGCACTAACACTCACCATTAGAACGGAACAACATCAGCCTCATATGAAAACAGTTTAAATCTTATTCAAATCTATTTTTACATTTTCTGACAAACAGGCACCTAGACATGGTCATTTACATTTTTTCAGAAATGTTTAGAATGTTTGGGAATTACGTATACTAAGGCATTTGTGAAATTCTATAGCAATAAATATAGATTGGGAAAGCGGCCGTGCATTTGGACAATTAATAGACACTGCAGTAAATAAAACCTAATAAAAACATCTGTCTTGTCCAGGACCAGAATCTACACAGATCGGTGAGCGACAGCCAATCACAGCTTCAGTAGGCCTTTGTGCAAATAAGCAATTTGCCACAAGGGCCTGCCATCATTTACTTTCAACTGGCCTGTGTGTTTACAGTTAGTAGCAACAGAGAAACTTTTAATCATTAGAACGCATTCACCAAAAGCCACAAAATACACCTGAATGGAATTCAAATATGTAAATACCACAGGAGTCCTCTTACATTTGGGAACTTTACAATCCTATTGATCAAACAAGGTAGGCTCCTTCCCTCAGCTATGCACATCAACAACAAACTAGATCACAAACTAATGTTAGATGAACTAAAATCTAATGAGGGAACATTAGATAAACTCTTTCAAACTTTTTCAGCTAGTTGGCCGTCAAAATTCCACTGATAAACGATGGGGGAATAATAGCTTGCTAGTCCTTCTGCAGCTTGCCTGCCAATGCATACTTTTCCCAACCCACATTTTAACAACTGAATGGGAACTTGCCTTCCTGCCCGCCCATTTGATCAATGCCAAATACATTTGATTGACAAAAAGCTAAGGGTACATTCATAAATTGCCTCCAGTGCGTCAGTGTGCTCTGGATTGTCTGTTCATAAAGTCAGTGATTTCTGAGTGCACGCTGCACGATTGACACTAGACGCTCTGGCCGAAGAGTAGCTAAGGTAGGGTTGATCCGAGTGTTCCTCACAACGGCAGTCAAGCACCCAAGCTAACCGGCTGAAGTTGGCTAGCTTGCTAGATACTTCCAGACACACATGAGAGAACACCTCACTCTGACCATTTTACTCGCCTTAGCAGAGCTGGTTAGGCTGTTTACATGTTATCTAGAGTGTTCGTGACTGTTACTTTTTTGCCTATGTTTACTTACAAACATATTCAGCAGGTGTTGCACAGTCATAAATTCATCAGCTATTCTCAGACGATAGTGCTCTGAAATCAGAGTAGATAGCCAGAGCACAAGAGATATAACTGGAGAACAGTCGTTCTATTTCAGCATAGCCAGCTAGCAAAGTGATTCACATTTTTTGATAGCTAACCAAATGATACTTGCATCTAGCTGTAGCCACGGAAAAATGATATGAGGGGGAAAAAGTCAGTCACTCACCCACTTCTCTAATCCCATGGCATGCCTCCCAGCAGCTAGCTAGCTTATGTTAGGCTCTGTGTATTTAGCTTGCTAAATAAGAGCTACATAAATAGATACGCCTATTAGCCACATTATGACTGAATGGATCATTGCCCTTGCTAGTTTGATTGTAGTGAAATTCCCAGCCTTCGAAACTGAAGAAATGTACTAGTCCAGCTGTGATTTACAACCTGATAGCAATATTTTTTGGACTAACAAAAAATGTATTTGTAAATTATACTGAACAAAAATATAGATGCAACATTTAAAGTGTTGGTCCATGTTGACTTGCCAGGTTAAATAAAGGAAATTAAAAAATATATGTTTAATGAGCTGAAATAAAATAAAAATCCCAGAAAATATTTATATGCACAAAAAGTGTATTTCTCTCAAATTTTGTGCAGAGATTTGTTTACATCCCTGTTTGTGAGCATTTATCCTATGCCAAGATAATCCATCCAGAACATTTCCTAGTCCGCGTGATCCAAAAAAATCTTGAAGCATGGATTCCGATTGGTCAGACCAGCGTTGAATAGACTTTAGCATGGGTACTTCCTGTTTGAGTTTCTGCCTATAGGAAGGGAGGAGCAAAATGGAGTCATGATCTGATTTGCCGAAGGGAGAGCGGCCTTGTAGGCATCCCAAAAAGGTGAGTAGCAGTGGTCTGGTGTTTTTCCTAAGTGAGTACTACAGTCAATGTGTTGATAGAACTTCGGTAGAATTTTCCTCAAATTTGCTTTGTTAAAATTCCCAGCTTCAATAAATGTGGTCTTAGAATATGTGGTTTCCAGTTTGCATAGAGTCCAATGTAGTTCCTTGAGGGCCGTCATGGTATCGGCTTGAGGGTGAATATACACGGCTATGACTATAACCGAAGATAATTCTCTTGGGAGGTAATACGAGCAGTATTTTCTTATGAGGTATTCGATTTCTGAGTAGTTAATCGTGAAATATATACCACCGCCTTTCTTCTTCCCGCAGAGTTCTTTATTCCTGTCTACGAGATGAACTGAGAACCCAGCTGGCTGTATGGATGGGGACAGTATATGACTCTGTGAAACAGAGAATGTTACAGTCCCCGATGTCTCTCTGGAAGGAAATCTTTGCCCTGAGCTCATCTACTTTATTGTCCAGAGACTGAACATTAGTGAGTAATATACTCGGAAGTGGTGGATGATGTGAACGCTTCCTGAGTCGGACTAGAAGTCCACTCCGAATACCTATTTTCCAGCGGCGGCATCATGGAGCAGCCTCTGGGATAAGTTCAATTGCCCTTGGGGGTACGAACAAAGGATCCAATTCCGGAAAGTTGGATTCCTGGTCGTAATGCTGGTGAGATACCGCCGCTCTGATATCCAAAAGTTATTTCTGGCTGCATGTAATAACACAAAAAATGTTCTGGGCTAATACATTTTACTTTTTTTTTTTTTTTTTAATAATGTCAGAAATAACACACACACAATAAATACTGCAAAGTTGCTTTTAACTAGAAGCAGAGCTGCCATGTCTGTCAGCGTCATTTTACATTTGTATTCCCAGTCATGTGAAATTCATAGATTAGGGCCTAATTAATTTATTTCAACTGACTGATTTCCTTACGTTAACTGTAACTCAGTAAAATCTTAGAAATTGTTGCATGTTGCGTTCAGTATATATTAATAATGCATTGAAATGTATCCATCTATTTTGAGTCAAATAGAAACAATTTTTAAAACCTCTTATGAAGTTGGATTTGTAGCATAAATTGAAAATGTGATATTTTGGACTGATATGATGATTGTCTGTTTGATTCATATCTGAAAAGTAGTTAAATGATGTCCGTTCCACTTTAAGATATAACGGGGGCACATAGATACACTGTATAGTGTAAATTGAATGTATATCTCCTAGATAAAGGACACACACCTCAAAACCTTGTGATGTTTTTGTTGCCATTTATTAATTCATTATTTTATGCGTTTCTATGGGCTATAGATAGATGTAAAGGCCAAATTCAAGATTTAATCAAATCTTATTATTTATTTAGTCATACATAAAGAAATAAAAAAATAAAATAGCTAAATGATAGAAATCATGATCAAAATCAAATCATATTGGTCACATACATGATGATAACTATTGGTAATGTAGAGTTTCTATGCTAAATTTTCATAGATTCTTCTTTTCTAAATCATATCAAATGTATTTATATAGCCCTTCTTACATCAGCTGATATCCCTAAGTGCTGTACAGAAACCCAGCCTAAAACCCCAAACAGCAAGCAATGCAGGTGTAGAAGCACGGTGGCTAGGAAAAACTCCTAGCCTAGAAAGGCCAAAACCTAGAGAGGAACCAGGCTATGAGGGGTGGCCAGTCCTCTTCTGGCTGTGCCGGGTGGAGATTATAACAGAACATGGCCAAGATGTTCAAATGTTCATAAATGACCAGCATGGTCAAATAATAATAATCACAGTAGTTGTCGAGGGTGCAACAAGTCAGCACCTGAAGAGTAAATGTCAGTTGGCTTTTCATAGCCGATCATTGAGAGTATCTCTACCGCTCCTGCTGTCTCTAGAGAGTTGAAAACAGCAAGTCTGGGACAGGTAGCACGTCCGGTGAACAGGTCAGGGTTCCATAGCCGCAGGCAGAACTCTACCACAGATTCCCACAAGGTCTCAGACTCTAGGATAGTAAAATGCTTACATGAAAGAAAGAGATGAAGACAGAGTCACACACATTGGCGATTTCCATGGTTTATTGTAATGTTAAAACGGGAAGAGAAGGACAATCCCATTTTTCTAAATTAGCTATCTAGGCTGCTCGCCATACAGGCTACAGATTTAAGTCACCAATATAATCATTATTTTTATGTTATTGAGTAAGCCTGTGTCTTTGTTTAATCCAATTACTAATCTAACAAGAAAATACTTCCTATTTTGTAAGAAATCTAAGGTATTTTTACATATTGCAATAAAGTTAACTAAAGTTGAAGCTCACCTTTTGTTTGTAGGTATTTTCACTTGGCAATGAGTAAGAAGTAATTAAATAGAAATTGCTCATAGGAAGTTACATTTAATTTTAAATAACTAAATCCTGTGTAACAAGTAGCGACAAACTTGTACTTATGCAGATATTACAGATATGTACTCTGTGGTGTATTAGTGTGTTTATTTTCTCACTTGGATGGCACTTTCAGAAGCTGACGATTAGATTGTCAGAATGGGTAACGTACTTTGTAGGTACACAATAATTACAAGTAAGTACACCAAGATACACTTCATTTTAACTAGCTAAATCCTGTTTAATACCCAGTAATTACATTGTACTTATGGAGCTATTATACTGTATGTACTCTTGTGTAATAGTGTGTTTATCCTCACACTTGGATGGTTCTTCCATAAGCTGTAACGGTTGTCATCGGGAATGGAGGACCAAACCGCAGCAGGAATGTGGATGCTCATCTTGTATTTTATTTTAAATCAAGAGAACACCAAAAACAACAAAACGAAGAACGCACGAACAACAAAACAGTCTTGTCAGGCTAACACAGGCAAAACAAGAAACAATCTCCCACAAACACATACCCATATATAGGACTCCCAATCAGAGGCAACGAGAAAACACCTGCCTCCAATTGAGAGTCCAACCCCAATAAACCAGACATAGAAATACAAAAGACCAGAGACCACATAGAAATACAAACATAGAACATTACCCAAAAACCCGGAAATAATAAATCAAACGCCCTACTAAATAAACCACCACCCCGAACCACATAAAACAAATACCCTCTGCCACGTCCTGACCAAACTACAATAACAAATAACCCTTATACTGGTCAGGACGTGACATAAGCCTTAAAATGAGTGCCAGGTTGGGTAATGTACATGTTAATTATAAGTAAGTACCCTTCAAGATACACTTCATTTTAACTAGCTAAATCCTGTGTAACACCTAGCAATTACATTGTACTTATGCAGTGATTACATGTACTCTGTGGTGCACTTCTGGGTTTATCTTTTCACTTGGATGGCATGGCGGTTCAGGTTGTCACAATGGATAACGTACACATTAATTATACGTTTAAACAAATATTCCAACAAGCATGGTAACAAGCATTCATTGTTACACCTGTGTAATTGTTCTCACATATAATATACATGAATTCTACTTTTTATTAGTGTTATCATGCCAAATGACAACGTCCTATGCAAAACTCCAACAGAGTGATAATTCAGTGTGTCTGATTTCTTTAAAGAATGCACAGGCAGTAACCCACAGAAACCCAAAGGCAGTCTGACCCCACCCTGAGTAGTTAATAACATGACTGGGTGGGTGTGGTGTGAGTGGTGGGGAGCCAGGGAGGAGTAGACACGTCAGTGTTGATGGTAACAGAGCAGAAGCCATTTTATTAGACATTTATTGCACCAACTACCAGTTTCAGCACCATGGACAGCACCACTGCCTCCAGCTCAATGACAGCAGCCAGTCAGGCACTTTCCAGTTGGTCTCTCTGTTTCTGTCTCTCTTTATCTCACACACACACACACACACACACACACACGAGGTGATTAGATAACAGAGAATGCCTGTAGTCATAAGCTGTTCAGAAGGAGAGAAAAAATGTCAGACTCCTTTTCCTCTGATGGAACTTTCAAATGGCATAGTTATAGACACTCTGCTATGTGAAGTCAACAAGAAATGTGGATCCAATTCCTGCATCTACCCGCTGCCTGAATAAGATATCGTTCCCAGACTTTCACAGGGTGTGGATAATGTAACACTTTTTCTCACTTTGCTGTGTTTAGACTGGAGTCGAACCTCAGTAGTGACTCACACGACAAAGCAAACCGAACACTGCAAGAAACGGGGACCATGAGCAATGTCTAGCCCCAGCCTCAAATGATTCTGTTTTGTATCTCTTCTTCCCTAACAGAGAGAAAGCTCACTGTGTGTGCTCACACAGGTCAGGCACGTTCTCAAGCAAGCCTAACAACAGGAGTCATTCAACAGGAAACAAGCTATGTGACATATGGTCAATGCTGAAGTAGATAACAAGGCACCTGGCTGGCCAGCATGTTGATGTTCTTGGGGTCCCTATGAAAAATAAAACACAAACTACTTTTGACTTCCCCTGTCACCACCGCTTCTCGGAATCAAAATATTGTTGTGGTTAACGTCTGTATCACTGTTGGCTACTGTCTATTGGAGAGAGGAACATTTATTTTCTGTATAGCTTGTACTTGTACTTGTTCCCTACACTGTACAAAAATATGAATGCAACATGTAAAGTGTTGGTCCTATGTTTCATGAGCTGAAATCAAAAATACCAGAAAAGTTCCATATCCACAAAACATATCTCTCAATTGTCGTGCACAAATTTGTTTACATCCCTGTTAGTGAGCATTTCTCCTTTGCCAATATATTCCTTCCACCTGACAGGTGTGGCATATCAAGAAGCTGATTAAACAGCATGATCATTACACAGGTGCTCCTTGTGCAGGGGACAATAACAGGCCACCTTAAAATGTGCAGTTTTGTCACACAACAGATGTCTCAAGTTTTGAGGGAGCGTAGAATTGGCCTGCTGGCTGCAGGATTGTCCACCAGAGCTGTTTCCAGAGAATTTAAACAGGTCAACATTCACAAGGTCGCAGGGCCAGATGGATTACCAGGATGTGTACTGCAAGCATGCGCTGACCAACTGGCAAGTGTCTTTACTGACATTGTCAACCTCTCCCTGTCCAAGTCTGAAATACCAACATGTATTAAGCAGACCACTATAGTCCCTGTGCCCACGAACACTAAGGTAACCTGCCTAAATGACTACCGACCCGTAGCACTCACATATGTAGCCATGTAGTGCTTTGAAAGGCTAGTCATGGCTCACATCAACACCATTATTCCAGAAACACTAGACCCACTCCATTTTGCATACCACCCTAACAAATCCACAGATGACGCAATCTCTATTACACTCCACACTGCCCTTTCCCACCTGGACAAAAGAGAACACCTATGTGAGAATGCTGTTCACTCACTACTTTGTTGAAATACCTTGGCAGTGATTACAGCCGTGAGTCTTCTTGGGTATCACACTACAAGCTTGGCACAACTGTATTCGGGGAGTTTCTCCCATTCTTCTCCACAGATCCTATCAAGTTCTGTCAGGTTGGATGTGGTGCGTCACTGCAGTGCTGTTTTTAGGTCTCTCCAGAGATTTTGACTGGGTTCAAACAGGGTTGTGGCTGGGCCACTGAAGGACATTCAGAGACTGTATGCCTTTTGGCTCTGACATGCACTGTCAACTGTGGGACCTTATATAGACAGGTGTGTGCCTTTCCAAATCATGTCCAATCAATTGAATTTACCACAGGGGGACTCCAATCAAGTTGTAGAAACATCAAGGATGATCAATGGAAACAGGATGCACCTGAGCTCAATTTCGAGTCACATAGCAAAGGTTCTGTATACTTATGTAAATAAGGTATTTCTGTTTTTTAGTTGTAATAAATTTGCTAAAATTTCTAAAAACCTGTTTTGACTTTGTCATTATGGGGTATTGTGTGTAGATTGATGAGGAAACCAATTATTTGAATCCATTTCAGAATAAGGCTGTAACGTAACAAAATGTGGAAGGGGTCTGAATACTTTCCGAGTGCACCGTATGAGCCGTTTCCTTTTCTAAAAGTAATTCAACACTTTGGTTCTAGCATGTTTAGTTGAAAGGCGTCTGTGGTGCAGTGCGTGGTTGTGGCATCATGGTATTACTCTCTACCCATGTGAAGAGAATAGGCCGTAAATGATGGCTTTAAAATGTCAATACCATATACACTGAGTCAACAAAACCTTTGGAACAGCTGCTCTTTCCATGACAGAGACTGACCAGGTGAATCGAAGTGTAAGCTATGATCCCTTGTTGATGGCACCTGTTAAATCCACTTCAATCAGTGTAGATGAAGGGGAGGAGACATGTTTAAAAATATATGTTTAAGCCTTGAGATAATTGAGACATGGATTATGTATGTGTGCCATTCAGAGGGTGAATGAGCAAGACAACATGTGTCTTTGAATGGGGTATGGTAGTAGGTGACAGGCTCACTGGTTTGTCAAGAACTGTAATGCTGTTGGGTTTTTCACGCTCAATAGTTTCCCATGTTTATCAAGAATGGTACACCACCCAAAGGACATCCAGCCAACTTGACACAACTGTGGGAAGCATTGGAGTCATTGTGGGCTAGCATCTCTGTGGAATGCTTTCGACACCTTGTAGTGTCCATGTCCTGACGAATTGAGGCTGTTCTGAGGGCAACAGGAGAGGGGTGCAACTCAATATTAGGAAGTGTGAATAATTGACGGCCCAGTGGGTCACTATGATCTCAGCGTTCTGTTCCACTTCTGCTGCGATTACCCCAGTGATACAAAGGCTAGCTACATAGTTGTCTTTGCTGTCTTTGTATCTAAGATAATTGTGTAGTTTAGAGTAATTATCGAGGTTAGCTAGCCAGCTATTTTCGTCCTCCGTGACGCCGTTCTCTTAGTCAACACTGCTAGCTAGCCAACTTCTACCGACTAGCAGCATTGTAGAAACTAATACATTACAACGGAACGATTTGATTAGTGTAGTGTTAGCTAGCTACATAGTTGTCTTTGTCATAGTTTGATAATTGTGTAGTTTAGAGTAATTATCGAGGTTACCTAGCCAGCTACACTTTCAAACAAAGTCAACAACGCAGCCACTGCTAGCTAGCCTACTTCACCAGCCAGCAGTACTGTATCATTTTAGTCATTTTAGTCTAAGGTTTTTGCAACGTAAGCTTAACTTTCTGAACATTCGAGATGTGTAGTCCACTTGTCATTCCAATCTCCTTTGCATTAGCGTAGCCTCTTCTGTAGCCTGTCAACTATGTGTCTGTCTATCCCTGTTCTCTCCCCTCTGCAAAGGCCATACAAACGCTTCACACCGCGTGGCCGCTGCCACTCTAACCTGGTGGTCCCAGCGCACACGACCCACGTGGAGTTCCAGGTCTTCGGCAGCCTCGGGAACTGCCGGTCTGCGGCCAACAAGGCAGAGTTCATCTCAGCCTATGCTACCCTCCAGTCCCTCAACTTCTTGGCGCTGACGGAAACATGGATTACCACAGATAACACTGCTACTCCTACTGCTCTCTCCTCGTCTGCCCACGTGTTCTCGCATACCCCGAGAGCATCTGGCCAGCGGGGTGGTGGCACTGGAATCCTCATCTCTCCCAAGTGGACTTTCTCTTTTTCTCCCCTGACCCATCTGTCTATCGCCTCCTTTGAATTCCATGCTGTCACAGTTACCAGCCCTTTCAAGCTTAACATCCTTATCATTTATCGCCCTCCAGGTTCCCTTGGAGAGTTCATCAATGAGCTTGACGCCTTGATAAGTTCCTTTCCTGAGGATGGCTCACCTCTCACAGTTCTGGGTGACTTTAACCTCCCCACGTCTACCTTTGACTCATTCCTCTCTGCCTCCTTCTTTCCACTCCTCTCCTCTTTTGACCTCACCCTCTCACCTTCCCCCCTACTCACAAGGCAGGCAATACGCTTGACCTCATCTTTACTAGATGCTGTTCTTCCACTAATCTCATTGCAACTCCCCTCCAAGTCTCTGACCACTACCTTGTATCCTTTTCCCTCTCGCTCTCCTCCAACACTTCTCACTCTGCCCCTACTCGGATGGTATTGCGCCGTCGCAACCTTCGCTCTCTCTCTCCCGCTACTCTCTCCTCTTCCATCCTATCATCTCTTCCCTCAAACCTTCTCCAACCTATCTCCTGATTCTGCCTCCTCAACCCTCCTCTCCTCCCTTTCTGCATCCTTTGACTCTCTATGTCCCCTATCCTCCAGGCCGGCTCGGTCCTCCCCTCCAGCTCCGTAACTCGACGACTCATTGCGAGCTCACAGAACAGGGCTCCGGGCAGCCGAGCGGAAATGGAGGAAAACTCGCCTCCCTGCGGACCTGGCATCCTTTCACTCCCTCCTCTCTACATTTTCCTCTTCTGTTTCTGCTGCTAAAGCCACTTTCTACCACTCTAAATTCCAAGCATCTGCCTCTAACCCTAGGAAGCTCTTTGCCACCTTCTCCTCCCTCCTGAATCCTCCTCCCCCTCCCTCCCTCTCTGCGGATGACTTCGTCAACCATTTTGAAAAGAAGGTCAACGACATCCGATCCTCGTTTGTTAAGTCAAACGACACCGCTGGTCCTGCTCACACTGCCCTACCCTGTGCTTTGACCTCTTTCTCCGCTCTCTCTCCAGATGAAATCTTGCGTCTTGTGACGGCCGGCCGCCCAACAACCTGCCCGCTTGACCCTATCCCCTCCTCTCTTCTCCAGACCATTTCCGGAGACCTTCTCCCTTACCTCACCTCGCTCATCAACTCATCCTTGACCGCTGGCTACGTCCCTTCCGTCTTCAAGAGAGCGAGAGTTGCACCCCTTCTGAAAAAACCTACACTCGATCCCTCCGATGTCAACAACTACAGACCAGTATTTCTTCTTTCTTTTCTCTCCAAAACTCTTGAACGTGCTGTCCTTGGCCAGCTCTCTTGCTATCTCTCTCAGAATGACCTTCTTGATCCAAATCAGTCAGGTTTCAAGACTGGTCACTCAACTGAGACTGCTCTTCTCTGTGTCACGGAGGCTCTCCGCACTGCTAACGCTAACTCGCTCTCCTCTGCTCTCATCCTTCTAGACCTATCTGCTGCCTTTGATACTGTGAACCACCAGATCCTCCTCTCCACCCTCTCCGAGTTGGGCATCTCCGGCGCGGCCCACGCTTGGATTGCGTCCTACCTGACAGGTCGCTCCTACCAGGTGGCGTGGCGAAAATCTGTCTCCGCACCACGTGCTCTCACCACTGGTGTCCCCCAGGGCTCTGTTCTAGGCCCTCTCCTATTCTCGCTATACACCAAGTCACTTGGCTCTGTCATATCCTCACATGGTCTCTCCTATCATTGCTATGCAGACGACACACAATTAATCTTCTCCTTTCCCCCTTCTGATAACCAGGTGGCGAATCGCATCTCTGCATGTCTGGCAGACATATCAGTGTGGATGACGGATCACCACCTCAAGCTGAACCTCGGCAAGACGGAGCTGCTTTTCCTCCCGGGGAAGGACTGCCCGTTCCATGATCTCGCCATCACGGTTGACAACTCCATTGTGTCCTCCTCCCAGAGTGCTAAGAACCTTGGCGTGACCCTGGACAACACCCTGTCGTTCTCCACTAACATCAAGGCGGTGACCCGATCCTGTAGGTTCATGCTCTACAACATTCGCAGAGTACGACCCTGCCTCACACAGGAAGCGGCGCAGGTCCTAATCCAGGCACTTGTCATCTCCCGTCTGGATTACTGCAACTCGCTGTTGGCTGGGCTCCCTGCCTGTGCCATTAAACCCCTACCACTCATCCAGAACGCCGCAGCCCGTCTGGTGTTCAACCTTCCCAAGTTCTCTCACGTCACCCCGCTCCTCCGCTCTCTCCACTGGCTTCCAGTTGAAGCTCGCATCCGCTACAAGACCATGGTGCTTGCCTACGGAGCCGTGAGGGGAACGGCACCTCCGTACCTTCAGGCTCTGATCAGTCCCTACACCCAAATGAGGGCACTGCGCTCATCCACCGCTGGCCTGCTGGCCCCCCTACCTCTGAGGAAGCACAGTTCCCGCTCAGCCCAGTCAAAACTGTTCGCTGCTCTGGCACCCCTATGGTGGAACAAGCTCCCTCACGACGCCAGGACAGCGGAGTCAATCACCACCTTCCGGAGACACCTGAAACCCCACCTCTTTAAGGAATACCTAGGATAGGATAAAGTAATCCTTCTAATCCCCCCCCCCCCCAAAGATTTAGATGCACTATTCTAAAGTGGTTGTTCCACTGGATTTCATAAGGTGAATGCACCAATTTGTAAGTCGCTCCTGGATAAGAGCGTCTGCTAAATGACTTAAATGTAAAAATGTAAATGTAAGACCAACTAATGTAAATGTAAGACCAACTAAGTAAAGTTATTTTCCCTCTAGCAGGTACTGGTTTCTTTGATACGCCAGAGTCGAAGCGTTAGCCGCCTGCAGCGCGTTATGCTAATCCAAGATGGCATAGCAGTCTGACGTCTTTTGTCCTCGTCTTGTCGTGTCCGGTGTATATATCTTTTTATACATTTTTCTACACATATCTTTTTTTATATTTTTCTTAACCTCAACTTCAATATACTCTCCTGCAATCCGCCTCACCCAATGTGGTATGGATCTGCTATTTTCTTTACTTTTGAACTGGAACCCCCAACAGGAGCTAGCCAGCTAACTAGCTACTAGCTCGTAGTCAGCTAGCCACTGCTAGCGGTCATCAGCTACCTTTAGCCCAGACAACTCTCGCCAGTCTGCACAGCGTGACTCAAACCAGAGCAAATCGGACTTATTTTTCTCTATATCTCCGGATTCCTACCGCAAGTTCTGAACCTTTTCAACTGGATCATTGCAGCTAGCTAACTGCTATCCGAGTGGCCACTCCTGGCTAACGTCACTGTCCCGAAGCAAGAACCAATTAGCCTGGAGCTAGCCTTTGCTAGGCCCATCTCCCGGCTAGCCAAAGAGGTCCATCAGCCACTCCTTGGGCTACAATACCTATTTTGCCAATTGGCCTGGACCCCTTTTACTGCCGACACAGAGCCCCGCCGACCCATCACGACTGGACTACTGACTTAATTCGCCCGAGGGGTTTTTTCAACTGGCTCCTCCGTCGCGACGTCCCCTGAATGCCCATCTGCTAGCCGCGGCCCGCTAGCTGTCTAGAGCAAATCGGACTGTTAGCTGAAGAGGCCCATCGGGCAAATTCTTTCGCCACTATACCTATTTTGCCAATTGGCCTGGACCCTTTTACCACACGGAGCCCTGCTTATCCATGACGACTGGTCTGCCGACGTAACAGCACAAGGGGGCTACAACAGAATTCTTCCATCGCGACGTCCCTCTAAGGCCCTCCCACTAGCTGTCTGAATCGCCGTGTCTCCGGCCCGCCGAGCTACTCAATGGACCCCTATGATCACTCGGCTACGCATGCCTCTCCCTAATGTCAATATGCCTTGTCCATTGCTTTTTTGGAAAATAGTTATTGCCTTATTTCACTGTAGAGCCTCTAGCCCTGCTCAATATGCCTTAGTTAACCCTTTAGTTTCTAGAGACAATATCTCTCATCGTCACTCAATGCATAGGTTTACCTCCACTGTATACACATCCTACCATACTTTTGTCTGTACATTATGCCTTGAATCTATTCTACCGTGCCTAGAAACCTGCTCATTTTACTCTCTGTTCCGAACGTACTACAAGACCAGTTCTTATAGCCTTTAGCCGTACCCTTATCCTACTCCTCCTCTGTTCCTCTGGTGATGTAGAGGTGAATCCAGGCCCTGCAGTGCCTAGCTCCACTCCCATTCCCCAGGCGCTCTCATTTGTTGACTTCTGTCACCGTAAAAGTCTTGGTGTCCTGCATGTTAACATTAGAAGCCTCCTCCTTAAGTTTGTTTTATTTACTGCTTTAGCACACTCTGCCAACCCGGATGTCCTAGCCGTGTCTGAATCCTGGCTTGGGAAGACCTAAACCAAAAACCATGAAATTTCCATCGCTAACTATCACATTTTCCGAAAAGATAGAACAGCCAAAGGGGGCGGAGTTGCAATCTACTGCAGAGATAGCCTGCAGAGTTCTGTCTTACTATCCAGGTCTGTGCCCAAACAATTTGAGCTTCTACTTTTAAAAGCCACCTTTCCAGAAACAAGTCTCTCACCGTTGCTGCTTGCTATAGACCACCTTCTCCCCCCAGCTGTGCCCTGGACACCATATGTGAATTGATTGCCCCCATCGATCTTCAGAACTCATGCTGTTAGGTGACCTAAACTGGGACATGCTTAACACCCCAGCCATCCTACAATCTAAATTTGATGCCCTCAATCTCCTACAAATTATCAATGAACCGACCAGGTACAACCCCAAATCCGTAAACACGGACACCCTCATAGATATCCTCCTAACCAACCTGCCCTCCAAATACACATCTGCTGTCTTCAACCAGGATCTCAGCGGTCACTGCCTCATTGCCTGCATCTGTAATGGGTCTGCGGTCAAACAATCACCCCACATCACTGTCAAACGCTCCCTAAAACACTTCAGCGAGCAGACTTTTCTAATCGACCAGGCCAGGTATCCTGAAAGGATATTGACCTCATCCCGTCAGTAGAGGATGCCTGGTTATTCTTTCGAAGTGCTTTCCTCACCATCTTAAATAAGCATGCCCCATTCAAAACAAATGTAGAACCAGGAACAGATACAGCCCTTCATTCACTCCAGACCTGACTGCCCTTGACCAGCACAAAAACATCCTGTGGCGTATTGCATTAGCATCGAATAGCCCCTGCGATATGCAACTTTTCAGGGAAGTTAGGAACCAATATACACAGGCAGTTAGGAGAGCAAAGGCTAGCTTTTTCAAACATACATTTGCATCCTGTAGCACAAACTCCAAAAAGTTCTGGGACACAGTAAAGTCCATGTAGAATAAGAGCACCTCCTCCCAGCTTCCCACTGCACTGAGGCTAGGAAACACTGTCACCACTGATAAATTGAGAATTTCAATAACCATTTTTCTACGGCTGGCCATGCTTTCCACCTGGCTACTGCTACCCCGGTCAACAGCCCTGCACCCTCCAGAGCAACTTGCCCAAGCCTCCCCCTTTCTCCTTCACCCAAATCCAGATAGCTGA
Source organism: Salmo salar (assembly GCF_965601325.2). Lineage (NCBI taxonomy): Eukaryota > Metazoa > Chordata > Actinopteri > Salmoniformes > Salmonidae > Salmo > Salmo salar. The sequence continues at coordinate 50,144,751 of NC_138310.1, read as the reverse complement.
TGTTCTGAAAGAGCTGCAAAATCTGGACCCCTACAAATCAGCCGGGCTAGACAATCTGGACCCTTTCTTTCGAAAATGATCAGCCGAAATTGATGCAACTCTTATTACTAGCCTGTTCAACCTCTCTTTCGTATCGTCTGAGATCCCCAAAGATTGGAAAGCTGCCGCGGTCATCCCCCTCTTCAAAGGGGGAGACACTCTAGACCCAAACTGCTACAGACCTATATCTATCCTACCCTGCCATTCTAAGGTCTTTGAAAGCCAAGTTAACTAACAGATCACCGACCGTTTCGAATCCCACCATACCTTCTCTGCTATGCAATCTGGTTTCCGAGCTGGCCATGGGTACACCTCAGCCATGCTCAAGGTCCTAAACAATATCATAACCTCCATCGATAAGAGCCAATACTGTGCAGCTGTATTCATTGACCTGGCCAAGGCTTTTGACTCTGTCAATCACCACATTCTTATTGGCAGACTCAACAGCCTTGGTTTCTCTAATGACTGCCTCGCCTGGTTCACCAACTACTTCTCAGACAGAGTTCAGTGAGTAAAATCGGAGGGCCTGTTGTGCGGACCTCTGGCAGTCTCTATGGGGGTGCCACAGGGTTCACCCCCATAGAGACTGTTTACATAAATGATGTCGCTCTTGCTGCTGGTGATTCTCTGATCCACCACTATACAGACGACACCATTCTGTATACTTCTGTCCCTTCTTTGGACACTGTGTTAACCAACCTCCAGACGAGCTTCAATGCCATACAACTCTCCTTCCATGGCCTCCAACTGTTCTTAAATGCAAGTAAAACTAAATGTATGCTCTTCAACCGATCGCTGCCCACACCTGCCTGCCCGTCCAGCATCACTACTCTGGATGGTTCTGACTTAGAATATGTGGACAACAACAAATACCTAGGTGTCTGGTTAGACTGTAAGGTCTCCTTCCAGACTCACATTAAGCATCTCCAATCCAAAAATCTAGAATCGGCTTCTTGTTTCGCAAAAAAGCATCATTCACTCATGCATTTTTGGACAGAAAGTTTCTGATTTTGCAATGTTACGTAAATGGAAAAAAGCTGTCCTTGAAACAATCTTGATATGTTCGTCAAAAGAGAGATCAGGATCCAGAGTAACGCCGAGGTCCTTCACAGTTATTTTTGAGACGACTGAACAACCATCAAGATTAATTGTCAGATTCAACAGGAGATCTCTTAGCTACTTGGGACCTAGAACTAGCATCTATGTTTTGTCCGAGTAAAAAAGTAGAACATTTGCCGCCATCCACTTCCTTATGTCTGAAACACAGGCTTCCAGGGAGGGCAAATTTGGGGCTTCACTAGATTTAATCGAAATGTACAGCTGTGTGTTGTCCGCATAGCAGTGAAAGTTTGAATGACATCACCAAAAGGTAAAATATATAGTGAAAACAATAGAAATGGAGTCTTGAGGAACACCGAAATTTACAGTTGATTTGTCAGAAGACAAAACACCTACAGAGACAAACTGATATCCTTCCGACAGATAAGATCTAAACCAGGCCAGAACTTATCAGTGTAGACCAATTTGTGTTTCCAATCTCTCCAAAAGAATGTGGTGATTGATGGTATCAAAAGCAGCACTAAGGTCTAGGAGCACGAGAACAGATGCAGAGCCTCGGTCTGACGCCATTAAAGGTCTTAAGTAGCCCTATTTTGAGATGTGAGATTTCACTCTTTCAATAATAACAGGAATGGAGGAGGTCTTTATTCCTGTGAGATTGCTGAGGCGAACACCGCCATGTTTAGTTTTGCCCAACCTAGATCGAGGCACAGACATGGTCTAAAAGGGGATAGCTGAGCTGGCTACACTGACTGTTCTTGTGGCAGACTCCACTAAACTGGCAGGCTGGCTAACTGCCTGCTGCCTGGCCTGCACCCTATGTCATTGTGGAGCTAGAGGAGTTAAAGCCCTGTCTATGTTCGTAGATAAGATGAGAGCACCCCTCCAGCTAGGATGGAGTCCGTCACTCCTCAGTAGGCCAGGCTTGGTCCTGTTTGTGGATGAGTCCCAGAAAGAGGGCCATTTATCTACAAATTCTATCTTTTGGGAGGTGCAGAAACAGTTTTCAACCAGCGATTGAGTTGTGAGACTCTGCTGTAGAGCTCGTCACTCCCCCTAACTGAGAGGGGGCCAGAGACAATTACTCGATGCCGACACATCTTTCTAGCTGATTTACACGCTGAAGCTATATTGCGCTTGGTGACCTATAACTGTTTCATCCTAACATCGTTGATGCCGACGTGGATAACAATATACCTATACCTTCTACACTTGCAGTTTTATCCTTAGCCAGCACCATCTTTAGATGAATCTTAACCTCTCTTGGGTAGGGGCAGTATTTTGACGTCCGTATGAAAAGCGTGCCCGTAGTAAACTGCTTGCTACTCAGGCCCAGAAGCTAAGATATGCAAATTATTTGTGGATTTGGATAGAAAACACTCTGCAGTTTCTAAAACTGTTTGAATGATGTCTGTGAGTATAACAGAACTCATATGGCAGGCAAAAACCTGAGAATAAATCCAACCAGGAAGTGTGGAAATGTGAGGTTTGTAGTTTTTCAAGTGATTGCCTATCTAATATACAGTATCTGTGGGGTCATTTTGCACTTCCTAAGGCTTCCACTAGATGTCAACGGTCTTTATAACATTGTGTCATGCTTCCACTGTGAATGGGGAGAGAATAAGAGTGCTTGGAATCAGATGACTGAGAAAATGACATGAACTCAATCACGTGCGCTCCCGTGAGAGTTAGGTGTGTTCCTTTTCATTTCTGAAGACAAAGGAATCATCCGATTGGAATATTATGGAAGATTTATGATAAAACCATCCTAAAGATAGATTCTATACATCGTTTGACATGTTTCTACGAACTGTAATAGAACTTTTTTGACTTTTCGTCTGAACTTACTGCGCGAGCACAGTGCATTTGGATTACTCGACTGAACGCGCGAACAAAAAGGAGGTATTTGGACTGTGGCAAAACTCTTCAAAGTTAGGAGCGTCTGTCACAAATTAAGTGGGAAACTGTCACCAAAGTCAGCCCAGAATGAAAGTTCTTTCGAACATGACAGTACCTGTGTGTTTGTTTCGCTGTCCTGGTCCACCCAGGCCGCAGGTAAGGTCAAGGATAGCAGGGTTCGGTACACAAATCTGGTTCTCGGTAGGTCCAGGTCTAAACGCCAACAGGTAAGTCCAAAACAGTCCAGCCCTCCAGTCCTCTCTCCCTGGTTTTTCTTGACCTTTTATCTGTGGGTCGGCTCCACCTTCTAAGGGTTCCCCTTGCTTCTGGGAATTGTAGTTTTGGCAGTCGGCCATTTTGTGATCTGTAGTTCTGATCGGGGTGGCCATTTTAGTGATCGGGCAGAGCCCGTTTATTAGTTCTGCCCTCACATATCTGCCATTTATCACTCGACCCCCTTCTTTGCCACACATCTCCCCCCCTAGATACGACCCCCTAGGTCGGGCTACCGCAGCAAAATATGCGTGCATGTGGGATAACCCATCCACATTTCCCATTTCCTTTCCTGCTCTGTGTTTCAAGTCAAAGTGAAACGGTTGGAGACTCAAAAACCACCGCATCACCCAAGCGTTCTTCTCTTTAGCCCTATGCATCCAGGTGAGTGGTGCATGGTCACTGATGAGGGTGAAGTGGCGCCCCAGCAGGTAGTATTTCAGGCTTTCCAGAGCCCACAAAACTGCCAGCGCCTCTTTCTCAACAACTGAGTAGTTGGTTTCCCGTGGTTCCAGCTTCCTTCTTAACCTGTTATGGCTAGGGGGCAGTATTTTCACGGCTGGATAAAAAACGTACCCGATTTAATCTGGTTACTACTCCTGCCCAGTAACTAGAATATGCATATAATTATTAAAACTGTTTGAATGGTGTCTGTGAGTATAACAGAACTCAAATGGCAGGTCAAAACCTGAGAGATTCCTTTACAGGAAGTGGCCTGTCTGACCATTTCTTGAACTTCTTTGCCATCTCTATCTTTTACAAAGGATCTCTGCTCTAACGTGACACTTCCTACGTCTTCCATGGGCGCTCAGAGCCCAGGAAAAACCTGAATGTCGTCATCCCAGCCCCAGGCTGAAACACATTATCGCCTTTCTCAAGTGGCCGATCAAGGGACTGTGGGCTTAGGCGCGTGCCCTGGCCGCCCCCGTCTTTGTGATTTTTCCTCTGTTTGCCGAAAGGGAGATTCCCGGTCGGAATATTATCGCTTTTTTACGAGATAAATTGCATAAAAATTGATTTTAAACAGCGGTTGACATGCTTCGAAGTACGGTAATGGAATATTTAGACATTTTTTGTCACGAATTGCGCCATGCGCACGACCCTGATTTACCATTTCGGATAGTGTCTGGGACGCACGAACAAAACGCCGCTATTCGGATATAACGATGGATTATTTTGGACCAAACCAACATTTGTTATTGAAGTAGCAGTCCTGGGAGTGCATTCTGACGAAGACAACAAAAGGTAATCAAACTTTTATAATAGTAAATGTGATTTTGGTGAAGGCTAAACTTGCCGGGTGTCTAAATAGCGCCCGTGATGGCTGGGCTATGTACTTAGAATATTGCAAAATGTGCTTTCACCAAAAAGCTATTTTAAAATCAGACATATCGAGTGCATAGAGGAGTTCTGTATCTATAATTCTTAAAATAATTGTTATGCTTTTTGTGAACGTTTATCGTGAGTAATTTAGTAAATTGTTAGTAAATTCCCCGGAAGTTTGCGGGGGGTATGCTAGTTCTGAACGTCACATGCTAATGTAAAAAGCGGTTTTTTGATATAAATATGAACTTGATTGAACAAAACATGCATGTATTGTATAACATAATGTCCTAGGTGTGTCATCTGATGAAGATCATCAAAGGTTAGTGCTGCATTTAGCTGTCTTCTGGGTTTTTGTGACATTATATGCTAGCTTGAAAAATAGGTGTCTGATTATTTCTGGCTTGGTACTCTGCTGACATAATCTAATGTTTTGCTTTCGCTGTAAAGCCTCTTTGAAATCGGACAGTGTGGTTAGATAAAGGAGAGTCTTGTCTTTAAAATGCTGTGAAATAGTCATATGTTTGAAAAATTGAAGTTTTTGTATTTTTGAGGAATTTGTAATTCGCGCCACGCCTATCATTGGATATTGGAGCAGGTGTTCCGCTAGCGGAACGTCTAGATGTAAGAGGTTAAAAACAGGATGGGGTATTCCACCCCTTCTACCTCTTGGGACAGCACTGCTCCGAAGCCGACCTCTGAAGCATCCGTCTGAACCACAAACTCTCTCTCAAGGTCTGGTACCACCAGCACTGGATTACAGCAGAGAAACAATGTAATGTCCTAAATGCTTTGGTGGCCCTTTCATCCCACTTGACCATGTTTGGCCCTCTGGCTCTAGTCATGTCGGTGAGTGGGGCGGCCACTGTGGCATAACTTGGGATGAACTTCCGGTAGTACCCGGTCAGCCCTAGGAAGGCTTGAACCTGCTTCTTATTTACTGGTTTCGGCCATTCTTTAATTGCCTCCACCTTCTTACGTTGGGGTTTGATTAATCCTCTTCCCACTGTGTATCCCAGATACTCCGTTTCCTCTAACCCCACATAACACTTGGCAGGGTTCGCTGTGAGCCCTGCCTTTCTAAGGGCGTCTAACACTGCCTGTACCCGGGGTAAGTGGGATTCCCAATCTGGGCTTTAGTTCCCCACGTCATCTAAATAAGCTGCGGCGTATGCTTGGTGCGGTTTTAGGACCTTGTCCATGAGCCGTTGAAAGGTGGCTGGGGCCCCGTGTAGGCCAAATGGCATGACAGTGTATTGAAACAAACCGTCAGGGGTTGCAAAGGCTGACTTTTCTTTGGCCCTGGGGGCCAGAGGAATTTGCCAGTACCCTTTTGTCAGGTCCAGGGTCATAATGTACCGAGCTTTACCAATTTTCTCCAGTGGTTCGTCTACTCTGGGCATGGGGTAGGCATCAAACTTGGAGATTTCATTTACCTTCCGAAAGTCGTTACAGAACCACAAAGACCCATCGGGCTTGGAGACCATCACAATTGGGCTAGACCACTCACTATGTGACTCTTCGATCACTCCAGCTGTCAACATTTTCTCCGTCTCTGCTCTAATCGCTGCCTGTCGAGCCTCAGGTACCCGATATGGCCTCATGCTCACTTTTCTCCCTGGTAGGGAAACGATATCATGAGCTGTAACCTCAGTTCGGCCGGGTACCTCTGAAAACACATCTCTGTTTTTCTGGATCAGGGTCTTTACTTCCTGAACTTGTGCTGGGGACAAAGTAGGTGAAATATTTACTTTGGCTGTCTCCTGAGTGTGTGTGGGGTACGTGACCATTAGTGTTTCTCTCTCTCTCCATGCTTTTAACAGGTTTATGTGATATATCTGTTCCTGGGGCCGTCGACCTGGCTGTCAGATCTGATAATTAACTTCTCATATTCTCTCCAGTACTTCATATGGTCCTTTCCATGTGGCTAGTAGTTTGCACTCTACCGTGGGGATCAGCACTAACACCTTATCTCCCGGTTGAAATTCCCTCAGGGTAGCCTGCCGGTTATGTGTGCCGCTGGTGCTCTTGTGCTTGTCTCATGTGCTCTCTGACGATGGGCATGACTGTGGATATCCTGTTTTGCATTGCCGTGACGTGCTCTATGACACTAGGATACGGGGTGGATTGGTGTTCCCAGGTTTCCCGGGCGTTGTCTAAGATTCCCGGGGGTGCCTCCCATATACCAGCTCGAAGGGAGAAAACCCCAGCGAGGCTTGAGGAACCTCTCTAATGGCAAACATCAGATATGGCAACATGCAATCCCAGTTTTTCCCATCCTTGTCGATTACCTTCCTGAGCATTGACTTCAGGGTCCGGTTGAATCTCTCAACCAGCCGTCCGTCTGTGGATGGTAAACCGATGTCCTCAACTGTTTCACCTGCCACAATTTACAAAGGTCCGCCATAAGGCGGGACATAAAGGGGGTCCCCTGGTCAGTAAGGATCTCCTTTGGGACCCCGACCCTGGTGAACAATAGCACTAGTTCCTTGGCGATATTTTTGGAAGCCATTGTCCGAAGGGGAATGGCTTCTGGGTAGTGAGTGGCATAATCTAGAATGACCAGAATGTATTGGTGCCCTCTGGCAGATTCGGGTAGTGGGCCCACTATATCCATCGCTATCCTCTCAAATGGTGTTTCGATTATGGGGAGTGGCACTAACGGGCTTCTAAACGCTGGTCGGGGAGCTGTTACCTGGCACTCCGGGCACTCTCCACAATGCCGAGCCACTTCAGCCTGAATTCCTGGCCAGTAAAACCTCCTTACAATCCGGTCTCGGGTTTTATCGATACCAAGGTGTCCACCCAGAATGTGCCCATGAGCTAGATCCAGTACTGTCTTCCTGTACCGGGTGGGGACCAACAACTGTTCCACCACATCAACCCCTATTTTTGAGACTCTGTACACCAAACCATTTTTCATGATGAAGTGGGGAAAACTATTAGGCATCATCCTATCATTTATGGGAGTACCATCTACGACCTGCACGTCTGCTCTGGCTTGCTGCAGGGTTGGATCCTGGTGTTGGGCCGTCCCGAAATTAGTCATGGACCCTGCCAGATCTGCTGGTTCTAGATAGTCGTCCTCTGGATTCAGATCGACCCCAGCCCCACTAGTACTGGGCTGTTCATTATCAATGAGGTTTGCCACTTCATCCTCATCCTCCCCTACTAGTACCTGTGAGGTTGGCCCCTGGGAGACCTCTTTTCTTGGCCTTGGTTGAAGGCCCCATGCTTCTTCCTGCTTGGTCAGGGTTGTTGGCTTCTCAAATATGCCGTTCTTTTGGCCTAACTTCGCAAAGTTAGGAAAGTATCTACCCAATATTACATCATATGGCATCTTTGGGACCACGCCGACCTCATAATCCAGCAGACCGTCCTCTGTTTGTATGCTCACTAAGGCTGTGGGGTACAGACGGGTATCCCCATGAATGCACGTAACACTGATATCCTGACTTGTATCCAGTTTATGCGTCGGCACTAGGTTTGCAACGACCAGGGTTAGCATACTGCCGGAATCCAGTAGTGCTTCAACCTCTTTCCCTTCAACCTTCACCCTGCACATATGTTTGTTTCTTGATCTTTCAAGTACAGTGGTTACCACGGGACATGCATACCATATCTCATCTTTTTCACCGACGTTACATTGCATTGGCTCTTCTTTAATAGGGCAGTAGGCTGCAATATGTCCCGGTCGATTACAATTGTAACAGATAATAGGGTTTCGGGGGGGAGACCTCCTCGACCCCCAGTCCCGGTTTCCGGTTTTTCCCTTAGTGTCTCGGCCCGATTCTGATTCTTTCCTCATGGCCCCACGCTGCTCTCCTCCCCCTCCACCTGTTGGGACAGTCTTACCCTGTCCGCTGGTTCGCCCAGGCCTGGGGAATGGGAATCTTTCCTACTGCGCCTGCTCAGCTGTTCCTGCCGTACAATACCGTTCAACCAGTCCCACGAGATGGTCGGCGGAAAGTACATCGTTCTGGCCAACCCATCGTCGCACTTCTTGGGGTAGACCTCGCTGAAATTGGTTGAGTACGATGGTCTCGACGACCTCGGCGGACGAACGGGTCTCCGGTCGCAACCATTTCTGTGCCAGGTGAGGCAAGTCGAACATCTGTGTTCGGGGGTTTGTCCCGGTCTGTAGGACCACTGGTGGAAGTGGTGTGCCCTCACGGTATCGGTCACTCCCAGTCTAGTCAGAATCTCTCCCTTTAGTTTATCGTAATCCTGTGCATCCTTCAACTCCAGGTCGAAATATGCTTTTTGAGCGTCCCCTGCCAGGTATGGTGCCAGAAGCCCTGCCCATTCTTCTTTCGGCCTCCTTCTCTCTCTCTGCCATCCTTTCGAAGGTGGTAAGATATGCTTCTACATCATCCTGCGCTGTCATTTTTTGAAAAAAATGATTGGCCCACCTTTGGGTATTTACAGCTGGTAACTGAGCCCCAATTTGGTCCGCTAGCCCCTTTAGGCCTTCTCTTAACTCCCGGGTGTTTCTCTCTTGCTCTTCTCTGAGCAGCTGGTTGGTGCGGTGCTGGACCTGTAACGTGTCCTGATACATTCGCATTGCATCCTGATGAGCTATTTGTTGAGCTCTAGTTGCCTCTTGTTGGGCGGCCGCCGCTTGTAACAGGGCCTGTATGGTTCCCTCCATACAGAAAAAACTGTCCTAACCAAACAAAGCCCCCCCCCCAAAAAAAAAAACCTGACTCCCCTTTGGAGTGCTAACTTTTTTTTCTCTTCTTTTTTTCTACCTAACCAGTGGTATGGTTAATCTACTGCCCACATTCTCCACCACGTGTGGCAAACCTCTTCAAAGTTAGGAGCGTTTGTCACAAATTAAGTGGGAAACTGTCACCAAAGTCAGCCCAGAATGAAAGTTATTTCGAACATGACAGTACCTGTGTGTTTGTTTCGCTGTCCTGGTCCACCCAGGCCGCAGGTAAGGTCAAGGATAGCAGGGTTCGGTACACAAATCTGGTTCTCTGTAGGTCCAAGTCTAAACGCCAACAGGTAAGTCCAAAACAGTCCAGCTCGTACACGGTAAATCCAGCCAATGTAGATTGTCTCTTTCTCTATGGTTCATAGATCCTTCCCGCCCTCTCTCTCTCTCCCTGGTTTTTCTTGACCTTTTATCTGTGGGTCGGCTCCACCTTCTGAGGGTTCCCCTTGCTTCTGGGAATTGTAGTTTTGGCAGTCGGCCATTTTGTGATCTGTAGTTCTGATCGGGGTGGCCATTTTAGTGATCGGGCAGAGCCCGTTTATTAGTTCTGCCCTCACATATCTGCCATTTATCACTCGACCCCCTTCTTTGCCACAGGACATAAATATGTACTTTATCAAAACAAAACAAACATTTATTGTGTAACTGGGATTCCTGGGAGTGCATTCCAATGAAGATCATCAAAGGTAAGTGAATATTTATAATGCTATTTGTGACTTCTGTTGACTCCAAAATGGCGGGTATCTGTATGGCTTGTTTTGATATCTGAGCGCTGTACTCAGATTATTGTAAAGTTTGCTTTGACCGTAAAGCTTTTTTGAAATCTGACACAGCGGTTGCATTAAGGAGAAGTTTATCTATAATTCTGTGCATAACACTTGTATCTTTTATCAAAGTTTATGATAAGTATTTCTGTAAATTGATGTGCTCATTCACAGGAAGTTTTGGAGGCAAAACATTTCTGAACATTACACGCCAATGTAAAATGGGGTTTTTGGATATAAATATGAACTTTATTGAGCAAAACATACATGTATTGTGTAACATGAAGTCCTATGAGTGCCATCTGATGAAGATCATCAAAGGTTAGTGATTCATTTTAGCTGTATTTCTGTTTTTTGTGACGTCTCTCCTTGCTTGGAAAATGGCTGTGTGGTTTTTCTTGACTAGGTGCTGTCCTAACATAATCTAATGCTATGCTTTCGCCGTAAAGCCTTTTTGAAATCGGACACTGTGGTTGGATTAACGAGAAGATTATCTTTAAAATGGTGTATAATACTTGTATGTGTGAGAAATTTGAATTATGAGATTTTTGTTGTTTTGAATTTGGCGCTCTGCTATTTCACTGGCTGTGGCGAGGGGGCGCTACCGTCCCACATACCCTAGAGAGGTTCGTCGGTAGCCCTGCCCCCTGGTAAACAGTGTATGATTGCTGGATGATTCGTTTTAAGTCTAATACTGCTGGTAATGGAGTCGCCAATGACTAGGGTTTTCAATTTGTCAGAGCTAATGGTGGGAGGCTTCGGCGTCCCAGACCCCGTAACGGGAGGAAGAGAGACCAGAGAAGGCTCGGCCTCTGACTCTGACCCATTGCTTAATGGAGAACCGGTTGAAAGTTTCTGTCGGCTGAATGAACGACACCGGTTGAGCATTCCCTCTATCTCCCCCACACATCACAGTGAGAACAACAACCCTGTGAATCCTCTAAGCTCTGAGAATCACAAAGTCATTATTAGGAGTTATTTCACGTGAAACATCCCATCCTGTGGGGACTCATATATGGACTTTTAGTAGACAAAGACATGAAAGAGTATTGATTTGTTGTGCTGTCAGTGGAATCGTGGAGCCTGCCGTCGGCAAGGTAACAGAAGGTTACCTCTGTGTCTGTGGAGTAAGGATGGCACCAAACAGGCACTGTGACGGCCGCTCTAATCCTCCTCTCTCCCCACCAGAGTCAGATTGATGGGCCAGGTGTTTTGTGGCCTGGGTGTGGGAGTGGTTCATCAAGGAGGGAGTGTGAGGAAGTGACGAACCCAAAGACAATACTAACCTAGCATTGCTTCTAGTGTTACTAGCCTGGCATTGCTTATCTCAATTATTATTCCATTCTCTTTATCAGGGAGGCAAAAATAATTATGATATTATATGAGGTGTATACACTCATTGAGTAGGACTGGATCATCTATGTTGGGATATAAATATGAGGCATTCTAGTCATAAAAATGTATGGGGAAGGATTTATCTAATATCACTCCCTCATAAAGTTACCTTTAATAGCAGTGTGTGTGTGTGTGTGTGTGTGTGTGTGTGTGTGTGTGTGTGTGTGTGTGTGTGTGTGTGTGTGTGTGTGTGTTTAACTATACTTGCGGGGTCTAGAAGTCCCCACAAGTATAGCAAACTAACAAAAAGCTGACCAAATGGGGACATTTTGTTAGTCCCCACAAAGTCAAATGCTATTTCTAGGGATTTAGAGGATTACAATTAGTCTCAGGGTGAAATTAGGGTTCTGGTTAGGAGCTAGGGCTAGGTTTAGGGTTACGTTTAAAGTTAGAGTTAGGGTTAAGGTTAGGGAAAATAGTATTTTGAATGTGACTGAATTGTTGTACAAGACTGTATGTGTGGGCGTGCATGTGTATTCAGCTACACACATGATTTATACAGATTGACCCAGGTCTAGCCAGTATCTCCATTAGGGTTTGATGTTTTGTGATGCTCACACAATAGATATTCACAGAAAATTGCAACCTTGACACGGTTCTGCAATGTCAACAAACACATTTCATTTGGGGAATTTCCATCTAGTATGGAGTGATCTGAGTGCACATTTAAAGGGTGTAGAAACTACTGATGCTTACTTAAAAGCAATCTGAGTTTTGGAAGTCTGCATGTCGCTCCGAGCAATGGTCTGGAGACTTTAATGTAGACTGTTAGAAAATGTATCCACTAAACGCAGTGGACTTAAAACTTTTCATGTGTTCTGGGAGCAGATTTGGTCATAATTCCCCTCTAGCTGTCATATTTTCATGTTATTTAACGGAATTGAACTCTACTGGAAGGCCAGAGCTAAAACCACAGCAGCTCTGCCCTTTACTTTTTGTTTCCAGAGACTAGGTTCATCATATAAATGGAGGATAGCAAATATCCCTGTTAATGTTGCTAAAATGCTGTCACTTCCACTTTAATGTATTCACGTGAAAAAAAGGCAAATTATTATTTTTGACTTTCTAACAGCTCCACACAGTTGTCCACTACAAGAAATGCTCACTGCCCTAGTTTATAGAAAGACCCATATACACAGTTAGCAAAGTATGAATCATTTAACTGTCCTGGAAACCCACCCATTCCCCATCTTGTCTTTCATTTGCAATTGAGAAGCTATTGAAGTATCTGCTATTCAGAAAGACAATATCCAATGACTACCTATTTAGCGGAGACAAATGCCAAGCAGTCTGTCAAGTATAGAAAATAGGAGCACATGTAACATAACATAAGCAGGTAAAAGAAAGTGTCCTCAACTCCAAGGCTGAAGCGGGCCCCCAACCAGCGTGCAGTATATTAAGCATCTTGTTTGCGCTACCACACCATATTATTATGTTGAAGGCCAATCTGTACAACACCCACGTGCTGGCTATCACATCACAAAACACTGTCAAAACATGAAAAATACTATTTCGCAATGCTTCGATAGTAAACCATCTAGCAAACAAGCCTTCAAAAGTGCATGATTTAGAGCTTTGAACAAGAGACAAAACCAAAAGCAGACGGCCTCTTATCTGTCAGCCTCAGATACTGTAATCTCATTTTCATTTGCTCTGCTCTCTAAATTGTTCTGCGGTTGTTGTTGTTTTTTCTTCTCCCTAAAACTCAATGGTAAAGAACCTTATGAAGTAATTTTCTGAATTGGAGGGTGACACAGAAACCATTGGATTTCCCTCACCTTCTGCCTCCTTTTCTGCAGAGCTGGAGACAGAAATGTGCAAAGATAGCACTAATCCTTTCCTTCCGGGCTCCTTAGAATGGCTGTCAACCTACATCACTTATAGCGTCTCCCTAGTCTTGCGTTGCTATACCTCCAAACGTGTGCTCTATACACAAAATCGGCATACATCAACATATTTTAATGGGGTTTTAAATCAGCGATTTCCCAGCCATCCTCAGATACTGTTGCACCTACAACACTAATCTAGTGAGCACCTTTGGAGTTCCACCTAAGTAAGGCATTTGATTGGTTTGACTTGTTGCGAGGCGTCACTGATTTACACTGGATTCCGACCCCTCTTCAGCAGATTTCTGCCATTGAACTTTGCCAGGCTTCCCATTTTAGGGAAGCCTGGTTCACGACGAGGCTAGCATCTCCCATATATTCACACACACACAGTGGCGTGCTAACACTCAGCTGAGCCGGGCCCCTGGGTGGCATGTTAGCCAGCACTCCCCAAATTCTTTGTTTCCAACATCATCTGGAGTTGGACCCCCAGATCGGGGGGTGTAAACAACCGTTTAATCAGACACATTGGAATTAAATATTTTGGCCCTTTATTGGCCATTAAGGAAGACAGATAAGGAGCACAAAGTAAACAAATCGATATGATGAAAGGGTATTAGTAAAGGAGTTGTTGCAGATCAGATGGGAGGAGGGCTAAAAAATTCTCCAAGTTCCATCATGCACAAAGTATCAAACAAGTTCGATCCTTCCTGTTATACACAGCTACATTTTCCATCCAAATACCGTAGAGTATATTCAGTATATTTTCTGGAGAGGAGCCAGGAACAGGGGTCTTTCTTTTTCAATTAAAGACGGCATCTAGAAATAGATTTTCATGAGAAGAAGATCAATGTTCACTACATGGAACATTCAAGGGAGTTTTGGGGTTATTAGATATATCAATCCAACCCCAAAATCAGTAAGTTCTGAGTTCGGCTAATATCAGACTGACTGATCTGGTGTGCTAGAGACATTGAGATTCAGAAGACATCCACCACTAATTGTAAGTAATCTCAGATGAATGGACCATCTGCCCTGTACCGACTGCTTCTGAGAAAAGATTCAACAAGCCAAACTTTGTCTCAATCGCTGTCCTGTTGCAACGAGAGGGTATGCCTTACATTCAAAATGGCACCATTTCTGGATAAATAGGACTCCAGTGAGGCAGCTGGTTTGGCAACTGAAGTAAGAGGGCTACCTTTTTCTACTGCAGTTTAGATTACTGATCTCTGAAAATTGTGATTTAAGTGCCAGAAAGACTTTTCAATGCAATGACACTTTGATACCTCTTCCCTTAAACTGATATAGATAAATGTGCAATAACAAAATATTTCCATATAGCTCATTATGGCTATCTGTATTCAGTAGTCAAGGGATACAATTCTGAGAGAGAGAGAGAGAGAGAGGGCGAGAGAGACTTAGCTCTGAGGTGCCGGCTGGATGTCCCCTTCTCTGTGCATAGGGAACAACAGAGGCGATATGAAAGGTGAGAGTATGGCAAGAGTGTGATTTAAGCCCCCGACAAGACATCCTGTGGATGCTGTGATAAGCAAAACCTTACAGATCACTGACTGCACTACCAAGCCCTCTACTATCCTCTTCCCTCCCCATCAATGTCCTTTCACTGAAGCCTGTGGAAACCTGCGGCTTGGCCTGTCAGTCTGCTGTCTGAAGATTATGCCCAGATGGATTCAGACGTCCTCTGGCTGCTGGGTGTAAGCTGCTTTCCCTTGGACAAGGAAGTGTTTGTATCGATGTAAATAAGCAATGTACAGCTTCATTCAAGGTATACACTCACCTACATATTTATTTGGACAGTGAAGCAAACCTTTTAATTTGTCTCTTTAATAATGACAAGTGAGAAAGTTACAGAGGCATGACATCATACCCTCCAAGAAGTGCTAACCTCCACTGAAATGGTGACCTGTCATTTAGGGCAGGTGGGGAACAGCCCCACCTGTTTGAGCCCCACCTGTTTAGCATGTTATTTTACATGTTATTTTGGTATCAATACGTTTCCCATATCAGTTTACAAACAATGTAACACATTCAACACAACTGGAAAATCAGAACTGGGAAATGGGAAAACTGGGAAAACCCTGAGGTACCTTAATAACAATCTGATGCCGTGTTCAAAACAACTGGGAACTGGGATATCTCTGATTTCTGATTTCAGTGCATTCCGGACAACTGGGAACTCGAGAAAAAAAAACGAACTCTGACTGGGAAAATATGTTTTGAACGGTCATCAAACTCGAAATTCAAAGTTGGGAACTCGGGCCTCTTTCTAGAGCTCCGACTTGAAGATCACTAACGTCATGATTCAACCTTGTTTTTTTCCAGAGTTCCCAGTTGTCTTGAAAGCACCATAAATCCAGAGAATGCCAGACTTTGATGACAAAGAAGCTTGAGACTCTTACCTCCCTCACTAGCTTTAAGCACCAGCTGTCAAAGCAGCTCACAGATCACTGCACCTGTACATTGCTCATCTGTAAATAGTCCATCCAATCAACCTCATCCCCATACTGTATTTATTTCTTTATTTATCTTACTCCTTTGCACCCCAGTATCTCAACTTGCACATTCATCCTCTGCACATCCTACCATTCCAGTGTTAAATTGCTATATTGTAATTACTTTGCCACCATGGCCTATTTATTGCCTTACCTCTCTTATCCTACCTCATTTGCACATGCTGTATATAGGTTCTGACTTGGTGTACAGGGAGAATACTATCGCTGTACATTTCAAAAGTGCTGAACAAATAGTTATATTGACTACGTCCGTCCTAGCTTGCTCATTAATGTCTTATTCGAAATTATGGATTGCCTCTTATCCGGTCGTTGTCCCGTTATGCCATAGTTTGTACAGTGAGGGAAAAAAGTATTTGATCCCCTGCTGATTTTGTACGTTTGCCCACTAACAAAGAAATGATCAGTCTATAATTTTAATGGTAGGTTTATTTGAACAGTGAGAGACAGAATAACAACCAAAAAATCCAGAAAAACGCATGTCAAAAATGTTATAAATTGATTTGCATTTTAATGAGGGAAATAAGTATTTGACCCCCTCTCAATCAGAAAGATTTCTGGCTCCCAGGTGTCTTTTATACAGGTAACGAGCTGAGATTAGGAGCACACTCTTAAAGGGAGTGCTCCTAATCTCAGCTTGTTACCTGTATAAAAGACACCTGTCCACAGAAGCAATCAATCAATCAGATTCCAAACTCTCCACCATGGCCAAGACCAAAGAGCTCTCCAAGGATGTCAGGGACAAGATTGTAGACCTACACAAGGCTGGAATGGGCTACAAGACCATCACCAAGCAGCTTGGTGAGAAGGTGACAACAATTGGTATGATTACTCGCAAATGGAAGAAACACAAAAGAACTGTCAATCTCCCTCGGCCTGGGGCTCCATGCAAGATCTCACCTCATTTACATTTACATTTAAGTCATTTAGCAGACGCTCTTATCCAGAGCAACTTACAGTAGTGAATGCATACATTTCAAACATTTTTTTTTCTATTTTCCGTACTGGCCCCCCGTGGGAATCAAACCCACAACCCTGGCGTTGCAAACACCATTGTAAACACCATGCTCTACCAACTGAGCCACAACCTCGCGGAGTTGCAATGATCAAGAGAACGGTGAGGAATCAGCCCAGAACTACACGGGAGGATCTTGTCAATGATCTCAAGGCAGCTGGGACCATAGTGACCAAGAAACCAATTGGTAACACACTATGCCGTGAAGGACTGAAATCCTGCAGCGCCCGCAAGGTCCCCCTGCTCAAGAAAGCACATATACATGCCCGTCTGAAGTTTGCCAATGAACATCTGAATGATTCAGAGGACAACTGGGTGAAAGTGTTGTGGTCAGATGAGACCAAAATGGAGCTCTTTGGCATCAACTCAACTCGCCGTGTTTGGAGGAGGAGGAATGCTGCCTATGACCCCAAGAACACCATCCCCACCATCAAACATGGAGGTGGAAACATTATGCTTTGGGGTGTTTTTCTGCTAGGGGGACAGGACAACTTCACCGCATCAAAGGGACGATGGACGGGGCCATGTACCGTCAAATCTTAGGTGAGAACCTCCTTCCCTCAGCCAGGGAATTGAAAATGGGTCGTGGATGGGTATTCCAGCATGACAATGACCCAAAACACACAGCCAAGGCAACAAAGGAGTGTCTCAAGAAGTAGCACATTAAGGTCCTGGAGTGGCCTAGCCAGTCTCCAGACCTTAATCCCATAGAAAATCTGTGGAGGGAGCTGAAGGTTCGAGTTGCCAAACGTCAGCCTCAAAACCTTAATGACTTGGAGAAGATCTGCAAAAAGGAGTGGGACAAAATCCCTCCTGAGATGTGTGCAAACCTGGTGGCCAACTACAAGGAACGTCTGACCTCTGTGATTGCCAACAAGGGTTTTGCCACCAAGTACTAAGTCATGTTTTGCAAAGGGGTCAAATACTTATTTCCCTCATTAAAATGCAAATCAATTTATAACATTTTTGACATGCGTTTTTCTGGATTTTTTGGTTGTTATTCTGTCTCTCACTGTTCAAATAAACCTACCATTAAAATTATAGACTGATCATTTATTTGTCAGTGGGCAAACGTACATAATCAGCAGGGGATCAAATACTTTTTTCCCTCACTGTAAATCTCAATTGTCAGTAGAAACCTCATTTGTTTAAGCAAATCAGCCATATCATCTATGTTTTTTAAAAGGCAGTAAATGAGGCTGAATGAACTGTTTCACTGCGAGACAAGGCTCTGCTGATAGCAGTGATAAGGTGTTGGGACTGCTGTTGGGAGTCTGCTGTTGGGACAGCTTTATGTAGGCCCTAACAGTTTATGGGCACCGTTTGTCACTGTTAAAGTCCAATATTGTATTGTTTAGTGTTGTGTTGTAGCTTTGCTGGCATGCATATAAAAATATTGGGGGGAGTTAGCCCCACCAAGATTTACATGCTAAAATCGCCACTGCTCCACTGTTATTGGTAATGCTGGGAGGTTAGGATGTTTTGGGGGTATGATCTTTGTGCATCAGTAACTTTGTCACTCATCATTATTCACGATTGTCCGTAATCATGGTAGCATCCACATTAATTAATGTAGAGGAAACATATTCTATTCTAATTTACAATAAATGTGACTCCAAAATGACACAATATATTAATTCCAATTTATTTGCATTTGGCACAAACATAATCACAAGCTTGATGTAGCTATTGCGTGCTAGACAAATGGGACCAAATGCTAAACTTTTGACTAAATTTAATACACTCTAAGTGAATTTGTCAAAATACTTATACTTCAAATGGGGGGAATAAAGTGCATTATTTTCTAAATGGTAAAATAGTTATGAAAATACCCTCAAATTAAAGGTGACATTCTGTACTGTCGCCTCATATCAAACATGATCTCCAATCCAAAATGCTGGAGTATAGAGCCAAATTAAATGTTTTAGCTTCACTGTTCAAATAAATACAAAGGGAGTGTAGATAAATAATGAAGCTATAGTGTGTTTAGAACTGTACTTTTCACAAACAAACATGAACATGCTTACTCCTTCTGCAACTATTTGGCAGATGGCCAACAAATGACATTTTTGAGGATATTACGGACATTTGGTTCACCCTCACAATCAGCTACTCATATTCTGTAATCTTGCTAAACAGCCCAAAAGCTGAAACACAAGGTCAGCCTCGTTACGAACACCCACACCTTGCAGTGGTTTAGCTTGATGGAATAAAGTGAGACATGTTGTTGGCCCCTCACAATGAACACTGTGTCCTCAACCCTGGAGGCAGAGGACTCACATCTCTATGAAGCCAATCTAGGAATTCCTGTGGGCAGTGTTAGGACACAAGTGTTCCATGTCTGACACCCCTGACAAGGGCATAAGTGTGTTCACCCTAAAAGAGTACTGCTGTCAAACAAAAAGGCTCAACCCATTGACTGGAGCAGTAGTATTCAAAGATGGGGTCGCGACCCCTAGTAGGTTATTTGTTGATGTAAAAATATAAATGTAATGATTTTAAGGTTGTGTCATTAGATTTGGGGTGGGATCGTAAGAAATTCTTGGGGGAAAAAAGGGGCTCCAGAAATTCTGGTGTAAAAAATGGGGTCCCGCTGAAAAAGTTTGAATACCACTGGACTAGAGACTGTGTTGCACAGGGTGGATACATACTCCCGCACAGGCATGCAATCACACACCTGCACACAAACAGGTGGGACAGTGTAGCCAGGATGTGGCGCCATACACCAGAGATACACAGGCAGAGTAAAGCTGAAAGGCTGATGTGTCTAGTATCTCCCTGGAGACTGACCCTGTCACTGCTCTCTGATATGAAAAGGGGCATCTGGATTTAGAGATAATTGGATCGAGGGTCATGACAGGATGCAGCCACAGGAGAGCACTCATTGAAATCAGGATAACAGGCTTTGGGGAATAGAGAGGGAAGCAACTACCACACGCAAACCTGGAAAAGCAAATCATTGTTCATAAGACAACCTTCCTACCTTCCTAAGTCACCTCCAATCACACCCTCGCACTGGATACGTGTTAAATAAGTGAGCGTTCTGGTTAAACTTTTGAAACTTGTACTTCCTGTTATCTAGGAGATAAAGAGAACGGTGGATTGTTTTTAGCAAGGCTTTGATGTGAGACGACCAACTGTGCTAATGCAGTGGGCCAAGACCACAGCAGTGGTAGTATGAGATACCCATCAGCTGTCTGGGGTTTAAGAGGAAGCTAAATTGGGATAAAAGTTAAACGAGACCCTGGAGCTAAACCCTCCAGCAAGTGACTCCAAAATGTTTAAATTCATTGTGTTTCCCATGCTGGGGTGATTCCCTGAATGGTAATTCTGTAAAGAAGATAACTTAGTTTAGTGTTAAGTGTTAGTGTTAAACCAATGGCAATTTCCTAAGTAAGCTAGAATAATAAATGATTTCAGTCAGACAAGAACAGCCTCACTCTTGACTTTATGTAAATGTTACATTTTTTTTTCATACTGTGTTTGAACAGTTCAGACCCATACTGTTCCAAGTAATGATTCAAAGTCGTTCCAGACTTCAGTTCCCACATAAAGTTACTAAAAACCTGCCTTGGAGGCAGGTTTACTTCCTGAAGAGGAAATTGGTTTTCTTTTCACAAATGTGTTGTTGACCTTTCTGCAGCAGTCTCATGATTTTGTTTTCTTTTGTGCTTATGGTGATTATTCAAGCCCTCTGTCTTCTGGTTTTCCTTCTCCAAGTAGATGGGTTTGAGTGGATCTAAAAATTACCTTCATGATCATGATAACGCTGGCTTTTCTAGCCTTCAGCCGAGTTTATATCAAAGGCTCTGACAATGCTTTCAATTTCTTCTCCCTAGGGAAGGAAATTCACATGAGATGAAACAATGATCCTTTCCATGAAATTCCTTGTGTTTTGATGCCAACTGAAATCGTGTGCTAGCAACCAGACTGCAATATGTTTGCGCAAAGTAACTGTTATAATGATACTGTAGACCTCTCCTATGCTAGAATTTTTGTTAATTAATATACACTATTACTACATGATTAATATGCAACTACACCACTGTCTATTATAGCTCAACAAGATTAAGAACAAAATGTACTCATCCAAATTTTAATATAGAATTTTATCTCACAAAATATCTTTAGTAAATGTAAACTTGTTACCCAAGGAAAGTAGTTTTACAGACTTAAACTAAAATAGGTCAGTCTTAAGTTTCAGCTCGATGGAGAAGGAGGGGAGCCGATTGGTTGCTGTCCAGCGATCCTTGACAACAGTGATTAAAACCAAGGCAGGAGTTAATTGATTTTTCCCAGCTTTGGAAGATGTACCAAATCTACAGGGACAGCACATCAGTAACATTAAGCCAGCTAGATCATTTAATTAACTCTTAACGTTAGAAAGTGGTACATACCCTTCTGTACACGTTTTCACATGAAATGCAGTAAATATCTGATTGAATGCCTTCTGGTGTTTTGTACATACAGTGCATCAGTGTTAATTGCCATGTTTATTTCTGTATGGTACAATTCCATTTGAATTGCAACACATCATTTGTTTTACATTGAACATCTTTTAATGTTCGTCATTGGACTGCAGAGTAACGATTGCCTTATGTTTGATCATATTAAGTTACAAGTTTATGTAAAAAACAACAGGAGAAACATATTCATGTCCATGCTGAATTTATGAAGAAAAATGTTGGATTTCACATAATTAAAGAATATCAAAGGAGTAAAGGCAATATATTCATTTTTTTTATTCATTTAAAGGATTCAAGGTTTACGTTAATGATCACGTCTTGTGCTGTGTGTGATAGAAAAGAGTGCTTCAGTTCTACGTGGGCTCATACATGAATGTGATTTTTTTTCCCCCAAAATGTTTCTTCTTTCAGAACAAAATCATTTGGATTTAGAACAGAACATGAGTTCTGACACTATGCGTTTGGTCATTTGTTAACACTCGATGGAGAAACATCAAAGATTGTGCTATATTCATTACCATTATTCCAGGGTCCCAAACAGTTGCAGGAACAAAAAATATAAATGCAACATGCAAAAATGTCAAAGATTTTACTGAGTTACAGTTGATATAAGGAAATAAATTAATTAGGCCCTGATCTATGGATTTTACATGAATGGGAATACAGATATGCATCTGTTGGTCACATATTCTTTAAAAAACAAAGGTTGGGGTGTGGATCAGAAAACCATTCAGTATCTGGTGTGACCACCATTTACCTCATGCAGCGCAACACATCTCATTCGCATAGAGTTGATCAGGCTGTTGATTGTGGCATTCGGGAATGTTGTCCCACTCCTCTTCAATGGCTGTGCAAAGTTGCTGGATATTGGCAGGAACTGGAACACACTGTCGTACACTTCGATTCAGAGCATCCCAAACATGGTCAATGGGTGGCATGTCTGGTGAGTATGCAGGCCATGGAAGAACTGGGACATTTTCAACTTCCAGGAATTGTTTACAGATCCTTGCGACATTGGGTCTTGGGCCTTGCATTAGGCCACAGGTAGCCTAGTGGTTAGAGTGTTGGTCCAGTAACCAAAAGGTTGCTAGATTGAATCTCTGAGCTGACAAGGTAAAATTCTGTCATTCTGCCCCTGAACAAGGCACTTAACCCATGGTTCCTAGGCCATCATTGTAAATAAGAATTTGTTCTTAACTGACTTGCCTAGTTAAATAAAATAAAAATATCATGCTGAAACATGAGGTGATGAATGGCATGACAATGGGCCTCAGGATCTCGTCACGGTATCTCTGTGCATTCAAATTGCCATCGATAAAATGTAATTATGTTCATTGTCCGTAGCTTATGCCTGCCCATACCATAACCCTACCGCCACCATGGAGCACTCTGTTCACAACTTTGATATCAGCAAACCTCTCACCCACACGACGCCATACTTGCTGTCTGCCATCTGCTCGGTACAGTGTGCTTTTCATCTATGAAAAGTACACTTCTCCAGCGTGCCAGTGGCCATCAAAGGGTATAATTTGCCATCTGAAGTTGGTTATGATGCCGAACTGCAGTCAGATAAAGACCCTGGTGAGGACAACGAGCATGCAGATGAGCTTCCCTGAGACGGTTTCTGACAGTGCAGAAATTGTTTGGTTGTGCAAACCCACAATTTCATCAGCTGTCTGGGTGGCTGGTCTCAGAAGATCCTGCAGGTGAAAAAGCCAGATGTGGAAGTCCTAGGCTGGCATGGTTACACGTGGTCTGCGGTTGTGAGGCCAGTTGGACATACTGCAAAAGATAAACGGTTGAGTTGGATATATTTCAAAGCTTACAAACAGGGTTGTAAAACCTTTTCATAATTTCCAAAAAAAGTATTGTACATTTTTACCTTTAACGTCAATTATCAACAAAACAAATTCAACTCAGATGTTTCTAATTTTCACATAATTATGTTGTAGCTTAGACCCTATGTTACATTGTTGTGCCTGTCATCAGTTGAGACAAAGCATTCTCTTGAATACAGGGTGGATGTCATTTCAATTATAGAAACAGAATGAATAGAATGGACCTATCCCTTCAGATACAGTAACCCTCTTGTGAAGGCCTATGGGTGTAAATATTGTCTGGCTCAAAAGACTACACTGTCACCAGTCTGCCCTTTCATATGTGTTGAGTGTGTTCCCTAGTGTCACAACTTCGGCCGAAGTTGATGCCTCACCTTGTTCGGGTGGTGTTCGGCGGTCGACGTCACCGGTCTTCTAGCCATCGCCGATCCATTTGTAATTTTTCATTTGTTTTGTCTCGTTTTCCCAAACACCTGGTTTTCATTTCCCAATTACTGGCCATGTATTTAACCCTCTGTTTCCCCCATGTCTTTGTGTGTGATTGTTATTTGTTCATGTCTGTATGTTCTGGCTGACACCTAGCTAGAAAGGCAATCCTTGAGAGGTGAGAAGATATTTTCATTCCTCTGTGCTTTTCCATTTCCACTTGCAAACTACAGTTTCCAGCTCATATCATTTGATAAAGAGCTTTGTGATTCCCCTCAGTCACTTACTCAGAAACAAAAGTTGTTGCTTTTAAAAAGTGGGAAAACTGTCTCGCAATCTGAAAATGTCCCCAAGGGTTTGAGAGAGGCATAGATATTTTGAAAATCACTCTGTTTAATATGTTGTTCAATTATGAATTCAGGGACAAGAGAGTTGAATGGGATAGTCTCCAACTTTTAACTGCTGTATCTTCACTTGTGTAACGTGATCAGACTGCAAGTCGAGAGTGTTGTCGGACTGCATTCAAATTATCTTTACTGCACAGGCTTGTTGATGACTTGCATGTATAATAGGCCCTCAGTGTGCTCTCTAGGGAATAATCCACTACCACTGGGATTGCAAGTATTGACTGGCCAAGAGGATTTTTATTTTCCTGCCTAGCAGACAAATCAACAGGTTTTGAATGGTATGTGCAACATACAACTCCACTTTATCTACACTGATTGAAGTGGATTTAACAAGTGATGTCAATAAGGGATCAAAGCTTTCATCTCCATTCACCTGGTCGGTCTATGTCATGGAAAGAGCAGGTGTTCCTAATATTTTGTACACACAGGAAAATTCTTGACTGCACTGGGACTTTTAAGGGTACAAACACTTATAACTGTAGTGGTACCCTGTAAGGTACACCCATTGTACATTACATTACATTTACATTACATTACATTTAAGTCATTTAGCAGACGCTCTTATCCAGAGCGACTTACAAATTGGTGCATTCACCTTATGATATCCAGTGGAACAACCACTTTACAATAGTGCATCTAAATCTTTTAAGGGGGGGGGGGGGGGGGGGTTAGAAGGATTACTTTATCCTATCCTAGGTATTCCTTAAAGAGGTGGGGTTTCAGGTGTCTCCGGAAGGTGGTGATTGACTCCGCTGTCCTGGCGTCGTGAGGGAGCTTGTTCCACCATTGGGGTGCCAGAGCAGCGAACAGTTTTGACTGTTTGTTTTTTTGTACCTTTAATTGTACCTTTAATTATGGGTACGTAGTTGTACCCTTTCAGTTGGTACCTTTAAAAAGCCAATAGTGTACCTTACGGGATGATATAGTACCTTGCTTACATGTAGTCCACAGGTACAAAAGCACACCTTTAGAAAAGGTACACATTTGCCTGTTTAGGGTATCACCCACAGTGACAAAGCTGTTTGTTCCTTTTAAGTGGCAAAAAATGTACCTCTAAAAAGGGTTTAAGGTGTTGTTTTAAACTGTAGGGTGTAAAGCCTCATTTGCATATTTCCCAGAGTGCCTTTCAAGTGAATTTGAGTTATCAGTACCACCCGTGACGAGTGACAGAGAGATGGTTGTTGCACTCAATGATTTTCAGTCCTGAACTGTTCTCAAAGTGAGTCCCTAAGGGAATATTCATAATTGACAAACTTTATGATAGTATTTTAGAGTACAGTATATCATAAGGCTCTTCTTTAACATCATAGTTTAACCCCAATATAGTCATCTGAAGCTCCAGGTTTGAAGGCAACGTCAGGTAAGTCACATTATGCCAGCTTGCAAAGTGATAGGCCAGAGTTGGGACATCCCAAGCATGTAACTTTTAATCACCTGCAACTCACTCAAAATGACCGCCAAGGTAGGGAAAACTTATAAATTAACCCACCTAAGCCATCTAAATGGGAACAACTATCTCAGTAACGGGTGCAATAAGTCCCACTACTAACAGATTTGATTCATTTAAAACTTCTTTGGGCTCAAATCCCGTTAAAGGGATCGATTTGACAACATCCGGTGAAATGGCAGAGCGCCAAATAAAAATAAAAATGATAGCAAATATTTAACTTTCAAACATTCACAAGTGCAACACACCAAATTAAAGCTTAACTTCTCATTAATCTAGCCATCATGTCAGATTTCAAAAAGACTTTACGGCGAAAGCAAACCATGCGATTATCTTAGGACAGTGCCCGGCATACCAAAACATGAAAATCAGATTTCAACCCGCCAGGCGCAACACAAAAGTCAGAAGTAACAATTTAATTCATGCCTTACCTTTGAAGAACTTCTTCTGTTGGCACTCCAATATGTCCCATAAACATCACAAATGGTCCTTTTGTTCGATTAATTCCGTCGTTATATCTCCAAAATGTCCATTTATTTGGCGCGTTTGATTCAGAAAAACACCGGTTCCAACGCGCCCAGCATGACTACAAAATATCTAATAAGTTAACTGTAAACGCTGTCCAAACATTTGAAACAACTTTCCTAATACAACTTTAGGTATTTTTTAACGTAAATAATTGATAAAATTTAAGACAGGATAAACAGTGTTCAATACCGGATAAAAACAACGTGAAGAGCGTGACCTGGAGCGCGCATCAAAACATTAGAGTGCACTAAGCTGGACCCTCGTTCTGAACTGCCGTACTTCTTAATTTCTCTAAAGAAAAACATCAACCAATTTCTAAAGATTGTTGACATCCAATGGAAGTGATAGGAACTGCAAGCAAGTGCCTTATACATCTAGATACATATAGAAAACAATTGAAAACACTGTCACCTCAACAAAAGAAAAATCCTGGATGGTTTGTCCTCGGGGATTCGCCTGCCAAATAAGTTCTGTTATACTCACAGACATAATTGTAACAGTTTTAGAAACTTTAAAGTGTTTTTTATCCAAATCTAACAATTATATGCATATCCTAGCTTCTGGGCCTGAGTAGCAGGCAGTTTACTTTGGGCACGTTTTTCATCCAGACGTCAAAATACTGCCCCCAGCCCAAAGAAGTAAATGTTATTTATTTTTGTGCACATATTGAAACAAAGAATTCTAAAAATCAAGCTGCAATAGAGCATGCTGGGAAATATGATAATGATGGCCGTGGTTTTTGAGAGTGTGTGACGATTGTACCTTTATATTCAAAATACCATTATACGCACATGTACCCTACGGCCTATTTATTGCCTTACCTCCCTAATCTTCCCTCATTTGCACACACTGTATATAGACTTTTCTATTGTGTTATTGACTGTACATTTGTTTATTCCCTGAGTAACTCTGTGTTGTTGTTTTTACCACACTGCTTTGCTTAATCTTGGCCAGGTCGCAGTTGTAAATGAGAACTTGTTCTCAACTGGCCTACCTGGTTAAATAAAGGTGAAATAAAATTAAAAATGTAAATATATATACAGTATAATTCAAGTGGCATGAAAGTGATGGGGAATGTAGCAGCAACGCTTGACAAAATAGACCACTTACAAGAATGTATAAACACCTTTTAGCACAGCAAACCTATCCCTCCCCCTCAACAGACTCCTTTACGGTCGTGAAACCACATGGTTTGACTAAAGTATTTATGATAAGGCAAAAGTGGTAAAAACTCACTACTATGTTGTTGAATACTATATTGAAGAAAGACCTCCATGTTGGTTTCTCAAACCATATGACCTTGCTGTGGCAGTAATGTGTAAATTGATTGATTAGCGACTAACAAAAGTGGATTGAGCTGAACATAATGGTGTTCTGCAGGCTGTGCACACACACCGCTGGTAAACTGTCTGCTCATGGCGTGTGAAGAAACAGTCTGGGCCCCATGATATATGTGACACGCTGTATGAAAGCAACGTAGCATTGATTGTTGGACACATCGGAACAACTGGGAGAGCGTGCCATGAATCTTGATCGTTTATTAGTTATTAATATCCTTCCAAGTGTCCCTACTCTCTGAGAACATAATGTAAGTGTAGGGCTTTACATGTGGAGTGAGTGAGTGTGTGTGTGTCAAATCAAATCAAATGTTATTTGTCACATGCTTCGTAAACAACAAGTGTAGACGAACAGTGGAATGCTTACTTACCGGCCCTTCCCGACAATGCAGAGAGAAAGAAAATAAAGAAATAATTATAAAAATAATTATAAATACACAATGAGATAAAGATAACTTGGCTATATACACGGGGTACCAGAGCCGAGTTGATGTGCAGGGGTACAAGGTAATTGATGTAGATATGTACATATAGGTAGGGATAAAGGGACGAGGAAACAGGATAGATAATAAACGGTAGCAGCAGCGTATGTGATGATGAGTTAAAAAAGATGCAAAAAGGGTCAATGCAGATAGTCTGGCTAGCTATTTGGTAAACTATTTAACTAACTATTTAACAGTCTTATGGCTTGGGGGTGGAAGCTGTTCAGGGTTCTGTTGGTTCCAGAGTTGGTGCGTGTGTGTGTGTGTGCTCGTGCATCTACGTGCATGCATGTGTGACTATACATTCTTCTACAGACCATCTTCAAATAGAGTCTGGTCTGGAAGACTGAAGCTGCAGCCCTAGATGGGATCCTTTTGATAACTTTGAGATTATATTAACTGGCCATGGAGCTGCAAAGACTTTAGCACCAGTGGAACACATCTCTCATTTACTGCAAGCAATCTCATTTCCGTCTGAAAAATATTGCGATGCTTGGCGAGAAACTCATTGTGAGTCACAGTCAGGGAGAACTGCCTTTTATCAGCTACATATTTATACATCTGGCAGCCAAGGGATTTTAAAATGTGAATACATTTGAATATCTATCTGATATTATCAGGGTCATCATCATCTGCACTTCCTTACATTTGTCATCTTGAAATATTGTATGTGACTTTATCTGTGTTTATGTCTGTGCATTTGATGAAGCGCATTTTGGTGCAGGCTAGACAGAATACATTTGAGGCACATTTTTGTTTGTAGAAACAAATGAAAATAAAAACTTGCCCTGGCTTTGTTTTGGGAAAAAAGAGTCCTTGGAACACTTGGTGAACTAGAATGCATCCATAAGTAAGTGTCACAGTTTTGTATGCATTTCACATAACTTCTTGCATTCTGTCAACTTCTTTTAAAGTGTTAAGACTCTGTTGTGCATAACTTGCATTATCCATGCACCAAAACACAGATGGTGGAATAAAGCTAACCACAAATTAACTTTATTCACAGATGACCTCTGACTTATTTTTTGCAAGACTACAAAAGAGTATTCGAGAAGTGCAACCCGCTCAATTGCCACCATCAGCAGGTACAGTAGGTGACTGTAGTCTGTAGGCACTGTCTAGGTCACATACGGTCACTGTTTAGTTGACATGCGCATTCACAAGAATAACACCAAAATAGAGGCAATGCTTGGCTAATACGGCTTTACAAGTAGTGTCCAAAAATCCTACACATCCTAATAGGTGTTAACCAGTTATTCATGGAAAATGTCACGACCTTATCGTAGTAAGCACAAACTCAAGCTGGTTTACTGGCCAGACACTGGGCCAACTTCGGTAGGAAGCAATCCATCTTGAGACCATTAGAAGTCAACTGGCCACAGGCGACTCCCTATCACAGAATGTAAATATCTGTCGCAGTCAATAAGATGAGGGAAGAGAAGCGTGACACCCCAAGTGTCACACGCCAGGTGATGTTAAGCCCTTGCTCTGTTACATGGAACGAACACTTTAATATTCAATCTGACCGGATGCCCTTGCTAGAGGCAGGAATAATACACTGCTTTTAAACATGGCCACCGGCTAAGAGGTGAAATGGAACCAATATTTCTGATGTCAAGCAATCGTTGCAGTTCACTGCCCTCTGCCCCTTCCTATTTCCTCTTACTTTGCTCACAGCAATATTTTCATCGATGTTCTGAATTAATGTTGAATGTTGTGTTGGTGTATTAATATTGAGTTTTATTTCATTACATTTGGTATGGTGTAAACACTCTATAAAGAATTCTGCAGCAGCTACTGTAAGTCTCCATCAAAATAAGCATCTGTGGCGCACACGGAAACAACATGTTGCTTTAAAAATTTGAATGTAGAAACGTACTGTACATCAAGCTTATTTGATTTTTCAGAACAAACACAGCCAAAGGAGCATTCATCTCTAGGGTAGGAACATGATGCAGATGTGCATTGGCAGAGTGCAGGGTTCTATAATTATGAATATACCAACCACTTCCTGCCCCTAATTATACACAGGTCAACAGAACTTGAACTCTAACTCTATAATTCATAATCATAAGACCTTGAATGTGTGTATACATCTAACTTGCTAACATTCGCTCGGTGAGTATGTCAGCATACGGATGGGTTGACTGGTGTTTGCCAATCCTACAAGGGACTTCCTATTTAAACATTTTTATTCAACAATACACACCATGCCACCTTATCTACATATAAGGGTCATCTTCCCTAAATCATTGATGTTGTGTATTTGGTTTCGTTTCCCTTAGTGAAGGCGGGGGCGCTTGAAACTGCCCTTCCTTCACAGCGTCTTTTACTGCTTTCTTCCATAATTATCTAATGTTCAGGTTCCCTGAGTTAATGCAGTCAGTACACCTGTGCTTTACCCTTTGAGACTAGGTGTGCCTTCTAAAATGGCAGTGCCAGGGCAGGAAGAGACTGCCAGGGGGGGATTACACTAATTATCAAACCTATTTATGAAGGCAAAACCTAGGCACACAAAACTGAACACATGTATGGGTCATGCTCTCCAAATCAATGATGCTGTGCTATGACTGCTACAGTGAACCAGTCCACAGGGAAACATGATTTGACTTTGTGAAATGTTTGGGGTTTTGGTTTGTGTGTTTGGACTTGCTATTTTGGTTTTTAAAGAGGAGTATCTAAGGAACTACCCTTTGGCCAATGGATGCTGAGTCAAAAACTGAGATCCCAGGGGTCCTCCTGCGATAGCCCCTGGTAAGGATGCCTCAATAAAAAAATCCCCCACACATCATAGCAGGCATAAATAATTAATCTTAGAATCAAAAAGAGGTCCTCTTCAGAGTAGTATCCCTCTGCATTTGCACTACAGTGACTTCCAAGGAACCCATACAAACACATGTAAGCTATCTGAGGGAGGAGACATTAAAAATGCAGCAATAGTCACAGAGAACATAGGCTTTTTGAATTTGCAAAAATGTGTATTTTCAGTATTTGGGGATAAAATAAAGAGATTGTTCCAAATGTGCAGTTTGTCTTCTCAGTCCTCTTCGATATCAACAAAGTTTGAGGATCATGTCAATCAGAGATTCTTGAAAGACAGGGCAAAAACTTTTCTTAATATTAACAACATTTTAAATATATATTTTGATAGGTTGTTTATTTACATGGTGTGATAGCTGATACTTTAGTCTAATTCCTTAATTTTTTCATAGATTGCAATCAACTGGACTAATGTCAACTCCGTCAGACACCATAAAAGGAATTACATTTTTACATTTATTGTCCAACAAGTGCTTAAAGGACTTGATTGTTTAATTCTAACATTAGATTATCCAAATACGTAATACAAGTTTCCAAAGTTCTTGTTTAATTTTATAGCGCTATATAACGCTCCAGGGATCATTTCGTTAACATTTTGGCATGTTTTTCTAGATACAGAACATAAAACATGTATAAAGCAAACATTATCCCTTAGATCTGGCACAGAAAATAATTCAATAGTTTAAGCATATGTTGCAGAACAGTGATTCAAATATTTGTTCAGAATATTGGCAACAAAAAAATCCACCTTAAGGATGTCAGAATTGACACGCCACTGACAGAGGTGACAACAAAAACTCAAAACAGACCTATTTTTGCCTCGAAAAATAAAAGTGCAATACAAACATTAGTAAAATATAGTAAATTATTCATTTGAAAATCCCCAATAAAAACATAACCCTTCTATCAGTTCTTTCAGCACTCTGACGGAGTTGACATTAGACAAAAATCTGACGAAGTTGACAAAACAATATATACTGCTCAAAAAAATAAAGGGAACACTTAAACAACACAATGTAACTCCAAGTCAATCACACTTCTGTGAAATCAAACTGTCCACTTAGGAAGCAACACTGATTGACAATAAATGTCACATGCTGTTGTGCAAATGGAATAGACAACAGGTGGAAATTATAGGCAATTAGCAAGACACCCCTAATAAAGGAGTGGTTCTGCAGGTGGTGACCACAGACCACTTCTCAGTTCCTATGATTCCTGGCTGATGTTTTGGTCACTTTTGAATGCTGGCGGCGCTTTCACTCTAGTGGTAGCATGAGACGGAGTCTACAACCCACTCAAGTGGCTCAGGTAGTGCAGCTCATCCAAAATGGCACATCAATGCGAGCTGTGGCAAGAAGGTTTGCTGGGTTTGTCAGCGTAGTGTCCAGAGCATGGAGGCGCTACCAGGAGACAGGCCTGTACATAAGGAGACGTGGAGGAGGCCGTAGGAGGGCAACAACCCAGCAGCAGGACCGCTACCTCCGCCTTTGTGCAAGGAGGAGCAGGCGGAGCACTACCAGAGCCCTTCAAAATGACCTCCAGCAGGCCACAAATGTGCATGTGTCTGCTCAAACGGTCAGAAACAGACTCCATGAGAGTGGTATGAGGACCCGACGTCCACAGGTGGGGGTTGTGCTTACAGCCCAACACCGTGCAGGACGTTTGGCATTTGCCAGAGAACACCAAGATTGGCAAATTCGCCACTGGGGCCGTGCTCTTCACAGATGAAAGCAGGTTCACACTGAGCACGTGACAGACTTGACAGAGTCTGGAGACGCCGTGGAGAACGTTCTGCTGCCGGCAACATCCTCCAGCATGACCGGTTTGGCGGTGGGTCAGTCATGGTGTGGGGTGGCATTTCTTTGGGGGGCCGCACAGCCCTCCATGTGCTCGCCAGAGGTAGCCTGACTGCCATTGGGTACCGAGATGAGATCCACAGACCCCTTGTGAGACCATATGCTGGTGCGGTTGGCCCTGGGTTCCTCCTAACGCAAGACAATGCTAGACCTCATGTGGCTGGAGTGTGTCAGCAGTTCCTGCAAGAGGAAGGCATTGATGCTATGGACTGGCCCGCCCGTTCCCCAGACCTGAATCCAATTGAGCACATCTGGGACATCATGTCTCGCTCCATCCACCAACGCCACGTTGCACCACAGACTGTCCAGGAGTTGGCGGATGCTTTAGTCCAGGTCTGGGAGGAGATCCCTCAGGAGACCATCCGCCACCTCATCAGGAGCATGCCCAGGCGTTGTAGGGAGGTCATACAGGCACGTGGAGGCCACACACACTACTGAGCCTCATTTTGACTTGTTTTAAGGACATTACATCAAAGTTGGATCAGCCTGTAGTGTGGTTTTCCACTTTAATTTTGAGTGTGACTCCAAATCCAGACCTCCATGGGTTGATAAATTGTTTGAATTACGCGCTTTACTTTGGATTATGTTCTGTGGTTTTGAGCACATTTTTATTTATGTAGTGCTCTCGTATTTTGGAACTATAATAAAGTGTGCTTGGTTACATTTCACTTCTCTCCTGCATCTGACTTTGCCTCTCATACACCCGATATTGACAGAATTACACAACTACCATGGAGTCAGCAGGAGCAGGTCCCCGGGTTAGAGGAGTCGAGGAGCACGTCCAGGAACATTCGGCCATGTTACATCATCTTGGTGCCATGATGGATCGCGTTGTCCAGACCATGGACCGCTGGGAGAGACAGGAAGTCTCTCCATTGCCTCGACCAGCACAACCGGGGTTGTCACCACCCGTTCCAACCGGAATTAATTCCAGTGGGATGCGTCTCTCCCTTCCCAGGGAGTATGATGGAACGGCAGCACAGTGCCAGGGATTTCTGTTACAACTGGATCTCTACCTGCCCACTATGCACCCAGCTCCCTCAGGAGGGGAGAGAGTGGCCGCCCTTGTCTCCTGTCTCACAGGAAGAGCGCTGGAGTGGGCAAACGCCGTGTGGAGAGAAGGAGACACGGCGCCAGACCACTTCGAGGAGTTCACCCGTCGCTTCAGGGCCGTTTTCGACCATCTACCTGAGGGCAGAGTGGCGGGGGAGAGGCTCTTCCATTTGAGCCAGGGGACGAGGAGCGCCCAGGACTTCGCTCTGGAATTCCGGACCTTGGCAGCCGGAGCAGGCCGGAACGACAGGGCCCGCATCGACCACTATCGATGCAGCCTACGAGATGATGTCTGACGTGAGCTGGCCTGCAGGGATGCCACCATTTCCTTTGACCAACTGGTGGATTTGTCCATCTGGTTGGATAACCTGCTGGTCACCTGCGGATGTCCAGAGGGGGCTCTGTTGGTTCCATCATCCAGCACCCCCGCTCCGGTGCCCATGGAGCTTGGAGGGGCTGCGCATTGGGAGACTGGAGGAGGATCCATCACGTGCGCCATCTGTGGCCGCAGAGGACACACTGCCGGTTGCTGCCGTGTTGGTTCCTCTGGGAGTCAAGGCAACAGGCAGGGCACTCTGGCGTCACCCCAGGTGAGTTTGCACCACACTCATCCAGAGTCCTCTGTTGATCAACTGTTTGTGCCTGTTCGTTTCCCTGAGTTTCCCCCACATTCCCAGCATAAGGCGCTCGTCGATTCAGGCGCAGCTGGGAATTTTATAGACAGAGCATTAGCCATTAGGTTAGAGATCCCCATTTTTCCTATAGTTAGACCCTTCCCGGTACATGCTCTAGATAGTCGACCATTAGGGTCCGGGCTAATCAAGGATGCCACCATCTCCTTGGCTATGGTTATGCAGGGTAGTCATGAGGAGAGAATCAGTCTCTTTCTCATTGACTCTTCTGCGTTTCCTGTGGTACTAGGCCTTCCTCAGTTGGCTCTGCATAACCCCACTATTTCCTGGCAACAGAGGGCTCTCACGGGGTGGTCACGAGAGTGCTCAGGGAGGTGTATAGGGGCTTCTGTTGGTGCTACCACGGTGGAAAGTCCAGACCAGGTCTCCACCGTGCACATTCCCCCCAGAATATGCTGATTTGGCTCTTGCCTTCTGTAAAAAGAAGGCGACTCAATTACCACCTCATCGACGGGGGGATTGTGCATCACGGTTGACAACTCCATTGGGTCCTCCTCCCAGAGTGCTAAGAGCCTTGGCGTGACCCTGGACAACACCCTGTCATTCTCCGCTAACATCAAGGCGGTGACCCGTTCCTGTAGGTTCATGCTCTACAACATTCACAGAGTACGACCCTGCCTCACACAGGAAGCGGCGCAGGTCCTAATCCAGGCACTTGTCATCTCCCGTCTGGATTACTGCAACTCGCTGTTGGCGGGGCTCCCTGCCTGTGCCATTAAACCCCTACAACTCATCCAGAATGCCGCAGCCCGTCTGGTGTTCAACCTTCCCAAGTCCTCTCACGTCACCCAGCTCCTCCGCACACTCCACTGGCTTCCAGTTGAAGTTCGCATCTGCTACAAGACCATGGTGCTTGCCTACGGAGCTGTGAGGGGAACGGCACCTCCGTACCTTCAGGCTCTGATCAGTCCCTACACCCAAAGAAGGGCACTGCGTTCATCCATCTCTGGCCTGCTCGCCTCCCTACCTCTGCAGAAGCACAGTTCCCGCTCAGCCCAGTCAAAACTGTTCGCTGCTCTGGCACCCCAATGGTGGAACAAGCTCCCTCACGACGCCAGGACAGCGGAGTCAATCACCACCTTCCGGAGACACCTGACACCCCACCTCTTTAAAGAATACCTGGGATAGGATTAAGTAATCCTTCTAACCCCCCCCCCCACCCTCCCCCCAAAAAAAGATATAGATGTACTATTGTAAAGTGGTTGTTCCACTGGATATCATAAGGTGAATGCACCAATTTGTAAGTCGCTCTGGATAAGAGCATCTGCTAAATGACGTAAATGTAAATGTAAATCTCCTGGCAGACCCTGCACTTCCCAGGAGTCACGTGTATCCCCTGTTGCAAGCGGAGACAGTGGTTTTGGATACATAAGTCTCTGAATCCCTGTGTCAGGGGTACTTTCGGCCCTCTACTTCACCCGCCTCTTCGAGTTTTTTTTTCGTGAAGAAGGATGGAGGTTTACGCCCGTGCATTGACTATAGAGGTCTCAATCAAATTATGGTGAGGTACAGTTACCCGCTACCTCTTATCGCCACGGCGATGACATTTTTTTTCCATTTTAGTCATTTAGCAGACGCTCTTATCCAGAGTCAATGCATGCGGCGCGCTTCTTCACGAAACTGGATCTCAGAAGTGCGTATAACCTGGTACGTATCCGGGAGGGAGACGAGTGGAAGACATTGTTCAGTACCACCACAGGGCATTATGAGTACCTCATCATGCCGTACGGGTTTATGAATGCTACATCAGTTTTCCAATCCTTTGTAGACGAGATTTTTAGGGACCTGCACGGGCAGGGTGTAGTGGTGTATATCGATGACATTCTGATTTACTCCGCTACGTGCGCCGAGCATGTGTCTTTGGTGCGCAAGGTACTTGGACGACTGTTGGAGCATGACTTGTACGTCAAGGCTGAGAAATGCCTGTTCCTAGGGTATCACATTTCCACATCAGGTGTGGAGATGGAGAGGGACCGCATTGCAGCTGTGCGTAATTGGCCGACTCACACCACGGTAAAGGAGGTGCAGCGATTTTTAGGGTTTGCCAATTACTACCGGAGATTTATCCGGGATTTTGGTCAGGTTGCTGCGCCCAATACCTCACTGCTGAAGGGGGGTCCTGTAAGGTTGCGGTGGACGGCTGAGGCGGACAGGGCTTTTGGGCAACTAAGAGCTCTGTTTACTTCGGCTCCAGTGCTGGCCCATCCGGATCCCTCTTTGGCATTCATATCCGAGGCTGGGATAGGAGCCGTGCTCTCACAGCGCTCGGGCACGCCACCGAAACTCCGCCCCTGTGCTTTCTTCTCGAAGAAGCTCAGCCCAGCGGAGCGTAACAATGATGTGGGGGACCATAAGTTGTTGGCTGTGGTTAAAGCATTGAAAGCGTGGAGACATTGGCTTGAGGGGGCTAAACACCCTTTTCTCATCTGGACTGACCACCGCAACCTGGAGTACATCCGGGCAGAGAGGAGACTGAATCCTCATCAGGCAAGGTGGGCCATGTTCTTTACCCGTTTTGTGTTTACCTTATCCTACAGACCAGGTTCCCAGAATAAGAAGGCAGACGCACTGTCCCGGCTGTATGACACAGAGGAGCGACCCATGGATCAGACTCCCATACTCCCGGCTTCCTGCCTGGTAGCGCTGGTCGTGTGGGATCTGGATGCGGACATTGAGCAGGCGTTGCGTAGAGAGCCCGCTCCCCTCCAGTGTCCAGTTGGGTGTAAGTACGTTCCGTCTGCTGTCCGTGACCAGTTGATCTCTTGGGCCCACAGATCTCCCTCCTCTGGTCATCCGGGGATCGGTCGGATGGTGCGCTGTCTGACTGGGAAGTACTGATGGCCCACTTTG
The DNA here is from genome assembly GCF_965601325.2 of Salmo salar. Taxonomy (NCBI): domain Eukaryota; kingdom Metazoa; phylum Chordata; class Actinopteri; order Salmoniformes; family Salmonidae; genus Salmo; species Salmo salar. The sequence goes on along the minus strand of NC_138310.1, from coordinate 50,107,705 downwards.
GCTAAGGACGTGAGGGTTTATGTCACCTCCTGCTCGGTGTGTGCCCAGTGTAAGGCTCCGAGACACCTGCCCAGAGGCAAGCTACATCCCTTACCCGTTCCACAACGACCTTGGTCACATCTGTCCGTGGATTTCCTAACGGATCTTCCTCCCTCACAGGGAAATACCACGATCCTGGTCGTTGTGGATCGTTTTTCTAAGTCCTGTTGTCTCCTCCCTCTGCCTGGTCTCCCTATGGCACTACAGACTGCGGAGGCCCTGTTTACACACGTCTTCCGGCACTACGGGGTGCCTGAGGATATAGTGTCGGATTGGGGTCCCCTGTTCACGTCGAGAGTTTGGAAGGCGTTCATGGAACATCTGGGGGTCTCAATTAGCCTTACCTCAGGTTTTCACCCCGAGAGTAATGGGCAGATAGAGAGAGTTAACCAGGATGTGGGCAGGTTTCTGCGGTCATATTGCCAGGACCGGCCAGGGGAGTGGGCAGTGTTTGTGCCCTGGGCCAAGATGGCACAGAACTCGCTTTGCCACTCCTCCATTAACCTCTCCCCCTTTCAGTGCGTATTGGGGTACCAGCCGGTTCTGGCACCGTGGCATCAGGGTCAGACCGAGGCTCCTGCGGTGGACGACTGGTTTAGGCGCGCGGAGGAGACATGAGAGGCTGTCCGTGTCCATCTGCAGCGAGCCGCGCATCACCAGAAAGCCAGCGCAGACCGTCACCGCAGTGAGACCCCGGTGTTCGCACCAGGGGACCAGGTCTGGCTCTCGACCCGTCACATGCCCCTCCGCCTGCCCTGCCGGAAGCTGGGTCCGCGGTTTATGGGGCCATTTAAAGTCCTGAGGAGGGTGAACGAGGTATGTTATAGATTACAGCTTCCCTCTGATTATCGTATTAACCCCTCGTTCCATGTGTCTCTCCTCAGGCCGGTAGTGGCTGGTCCGCTCCAGGAATCTGAGGTGCGGGAGGTCCCTCCGCCCCCCTTTGGACATCGAGGGGGCCCAGCGTATATTGTTCGTTCCATCCTGGATTCGAGGCATCGGGTGGGGGGCCTTCAGTACCTCGTGGAGTGGGAGGGGTACGGGCCGGAGGAGAGGTGCTTGTTTCCGGTGGAGGACGTGTTGCTCCCTTCAATGCTGCGGTAGTTCCACCGTCTCTGACCGGATCCCCCTGCACCTCGCCCTCCGGATCGTCCCCGAGGCCGGGGTCGGCGCTGTTGGAGCCACGCGTCAAGGGGGGGTACTGTCATGTCTTCCGCCGAAGTCGGTTCCTCTCCTTGTTCGGGCGGTGTTCAGCGGTCGACATCACCAGTTTTCTAGCCATCGCAGATCCACCTTTCATTTTCCATTTGTTTTTTTTCCCACACACCTGGTTTACATTGCCCTCATTACTTGTCATGTATTTAACCCTCTGTTCCCCCCATGTCTGTGTGTGTAATTGTTTATTGTCAGGTTGGCACTCTTCCGGCTGGTTTGCGCCGGGTTATATTTTACACCCGTGTTTTTTGACGCCTGTACTTTGTACTTTGTTGTTTTTGTACTATGTGCTGCCTCACTTGTTCTGAAGGCATTTGTTATTATGACGCGATTGCGTTCTATTCATATATTGCCTCAGTAAAGTGTCTTGTCCACTCATCTCTGCTCTCCTGCGCCTGACTTCCAATGCACCAGCTACACCCACACCTTGACAGTTGTTTGAAGCTGGTGTGCAAAACCGAATGTAAAAGACGCAAAAACTAAACTTAAGAACGTAGAAATAGTGCACATAAAACAGATCTACCGCTTCTTAGACTTGCTTTCAATGAGAATGATAGATCTTTAACCTCTATGGGCTAGGTGGGACGCAAGCGTCCCACCCGTGGTGCACTCCATCAACAGCAGGTGCATTTCAAGAGCGGCAAATTTGAATCCAAATAAATGTCAAAATTCAAATTTTTCAAACATACAACTATTTACACCCTTTGAAAGATAAACATCTCCTTAATCTAACCACGTTTTACGATTTCAAAAAGGTTTTACGGCGAAAGCATAAATTTAGAGTATGTTAGGACAGTACATTTACAAGAGTTGTGTGTAATGTTTTGTCAATTCAAAGACAGGGTCACCAAAACCATAAAACCAGCTAAAATGATGCACTAACCTTTTACAATCTCCATCAGATGACACTCCTAGGACATTATGTTAGACAATGCATGCATTTTTAGTTCTATCAAGTTCATATTTATATCCAAAAACAGCGTTTTACTATGGCATTGATGTTGAGGAAATCGTTTCCCTCCAATAACCGGCAGTCAAGTCAGCACCACAAATTAAATAATTAAAATTAGAAAACATTGGTAAAATATTATATTGTCATTTAAAGAATTATAGATTTACATCTCTTGAACGCAATCAACTTGCCAGATTTAAAAATAACCTTACTGGGAAATCACACTTTGCAATAATCTGAGCACTGCGCCCAGAAAAATACGCGTTGCGATACAGACTAGCCGTCATGTTGGGGAGATCTAAAATCGAAAATACTATGTAAATAATCCATTACCTTTGATTCTCTTCATCAGATGTCACTTCCAGGTATCACAGGTCCATAACGAATGTAGTTTTGTTCAAAAAAGCTCATCATTTATGTCCAAAAATCTCTGTCTTGTTAGCACATGATCTAAGCCCGCCGGACTTCACTTCATGAACGAGGGGAAAAAATATATTTACGTTCGTTCAAACATGTCAAATGTTGTATAGCATAAATCATTAGGGCCTTTTTTTAACCAGAACATGAATAATATTCAAGGTGGACGAATGCATTCTCTTTTATAACGTATTGGAACGAGGGTACCCAACATGAACTCGCGCGCCAGGTGTCTAATGGGCCATCATCGTTCCATGGCTCTTGTTCGGTCAGATCTCCCTCCAGAAGACTCAAAACACTTTGTAAAGGCTGGTGACATCTAGTAGAAGCAATAGGAAGTGCCAAAATATTCCTCAGCCCCTGTGTTTTTCAATGGCATAGGTTTAAAGGTAATACAACACATCAGGTATCCACTTCCTGTCAGAAAATGTCTCAGGGTTTTGCCTGCCAAATGAGTTCTGTTATACTCACAGACACCATTCAAACAGTTTTAGAAACTTTAGGGTGTTTTCTATCCATATATAATAAGTATATGCATATTCTAGTTACTGGGTAGGATTAGTAACCAGATTAAATCGGGTACATTTTTTTATCCAGCCGTGCAAATACTGCCCCCTAGCCCTAACAGGATAACACACATTTTTATGTGAATTTTGGTTGGTCGCTCAAAAAGTTACATATTGCAGCTGTAACAATTTTCATATTCTGTGGCACTCATTATTCATATATATACAGTCCATAATTATTGGCCAAAGATGAGAAGAAAAAAAGTATTGTTCAGAGAAAGAGATTTTTTCTAACAAGTAGATAAACATATCTAAAAAAAAATAGGGGTCAAAATTATTGGGACCCCTGTTTTCAATATTCTAGCACCCTCCCCTTGCGAGGATAACGACACTGAGCCTTTTTATAAAATGTTTTTGAGATATGAGAACACGTTGGGAGGGAGCTTAGACCATTCCTCCACTGGTGTGTGTGGCCAAAGAGCTGTATCTTCATTTCATCTGACCATAGCACCGCCTGGACTTTGATAAATGGCACTGACACTTGGATTGAAACCGGTGCTGTGGTCAGATGACATGAAAATAGAGCTCTTTGGCCACGCAAACCAGTGGCGGGTTTGGCGTTGAAAAACAGAAGCATATGCAGTTAAGTACATAGCCATAGCGGTAGATCTTTGATGTTATGGGGCTATTTTTCTTTCACTGGTCCTGGAGCCTTTGTTAAAGTAACCATCATGTACCAAGATATAATTTTTTTAACCAAAACTCTGGTTGCCTCTGCCAGGAGGCTGACACTTGGCCGCAAGTGGATCTTCCAGCAAGACAATAACCTCAAACACTAATCAAAATCCACAAAGAATTGATTAATAGTTGATGAGCTATGTTGTTGATGAAATTGCTGTACAATATGATCTTGTTGCATTCTGATGCACATTCAGATGTCATAAATGAGCACTGCAGAGCTCTCCCTGTCCTATACCGTGCCTTGATTGTATTACTGTTGATGATATCTGGAAATGTGCATGTGCACCCTGGCCCATCTATTGTTGCTAGCCCCAATTCTGACTTGTGCTCTGATTTCTGCATCACTGATTTCTGCTCTCATGAAAGCCTGGGTTTTCTGCACGTTAACACTAAAAGCGTATTACCTAAAATGAATCAATTGAAAGTGTGGACTCACAGCTCCAATCCAGATGTGTTGGTCATTACTGAGACATGGTTAAGGAAGAGTGTTTTGAATACTGATGTTAAACTTTCTTGTTATAACCTTTTTCGTTAAAACAGATATTCCAAAGGTGGGGGAGTGGCAATCTTTACCAAGGATCACCTTCAGTGCTCGGTTGTCTCCACCAAGTCTGTCCCCAAACAATTCGATTTTCTGGTTTTAAGCATTCAACTTTCAAATAGCTCTTTGTTGACTGTTGCTGGGTGCTATCGTCCTCCATCAGCACCGGCCTGTACCCTACCTGCCCTAAACTCTCTCCTGGCTCGGTTCACTAAGTCTGAATCTGTCCTGCTAGGTGACCTAAACTGGGACATGCTTAAACCGCCTGTCCAAGTCCTAAAGCAATGGGACTCCCTAAATCTTTCTCAGATTATTACTAATCCCACAAATACCCAGAAAAGGCTACTCTCCTCAATGTTATCCTCACAAATAATCCTGATAGGTATCAGTCTGGTGTTTTCCGTAATGACCTTAGTGATCACTGTTTTACAGCCTGTGTTCATAATGGTTGCTCAGTGAAACGACCTGTCCTGATTTGTCATGGACGCCTGCTAAAAAACTTTAATGAGCAAGCCTTCCTTCATGAATTGGCCTCTGTAAAATGGTATAGAATCAGCTTGATCACCTCTGTCGAAGACGCTTGGACCTTCTTTTTTGATATTTTCAGTGGTATTGTTAACAAACACGGTCCCAATAAAGAAAATGAGAATTAAAAATAGGTTCAGCCCCTTGTTCGACAGTGATCTTGCAGAGTTACTCCACCTCAAGAATTGCATTTGGGGAAAGGCTCGGCACACGCATATTCAGGCTGACTGGCTCTCGTTCAGGAAAATGAGAAATAAGTTCCATCAGGCTATACGGAAGGCCAAAGTTAGTTGCAGAACTGCTCCTTAAAGTAACTAACTTTAACACACGGTATGTGTGTGCCGAGCCTTTCCCCAAATGCAATTCTCTCTGTGGGTCTAACCCCAAGAAGTTCTGGAAAATGGTTAAAGACATGGAAAATAAACCCTCCTCCTCACAGCTGCCCATGTCCCTTTAATGTTGATGATGTGGTTGTTACTGGCAAGAAGCACATGTCTGAGCTCTTTAATCACCACTTCATTAAGTCAGGATTCCTATTTGACTCAGCCATGCCTCCTTGCCCATCCAACATTTCCTCATCTTCCACCCCTTCTAATGCGACTATCCCTGATGCTTCGTCGTCCTTTTCCCCTGCCCTGCTACAATGTTTCTCCCTGCAGGCAGTCACTGAGTCCGAGGTGCTAAAGGTGCTCCTTAAACTTGACCCCATAAAAACATCTGGGTCAGATGGTTTAGACCCTTTGTTCTTTAAGGTTGCTGCCCCTATCATCGCCAAGCCTATCTCCAACCTTTTTAACCTGTCTCTCCTTTCTGGGGAGATTCCCATTGCTTGGAAGGCAGCCACGGTTCATCCTTTATTTAAAGGAGGAGATCAAGCTGATCCTAACTGTTATAGGCCTATTTCTATTTTGCCTTGTTTATCAGTGTTGGAAAAACTTGTAAATATATTAACTGACTGGCTTTCTTGATATCTAAAGTATTTTTTCAGGTATGCAATCTGGTTTCTGCTCAGGTTATGGATGTGTCACTGTAACCTTAAAGGTCCTTGATTCTAAGTAATGTTGTGCTGCTATTTTTATTTACTTGGCCAAAGCTTTTGATACGGTAGATCATTCCATTCCTGTGGGCCAGCTAAGGAGTATTGGTGTCTCTGAGGGGTCTTTAGGCTGGTTTGCTAACTACCTCTCTCAAAGAGTGCAGTGTATAAAGTCAGAAAATCTGCTGTCTCAACCACTGCCTTTCATCAAGGGAGTACCCCAAAGCTCTATCCTAGGCCCCATGCTCTTCTCAATTTACATCAACAACATAGCTCAGGCAGTAGGAAGCTATCTCATCCATTTATATGCAGATGATACAGTCTTGCTCTACAACAAAGCTGTCTTAGTGTCCAACAAGCTTTCTCTACCCTTAACTTTGTTCTGAACACCTCCAAATCAAAGGTCATGTGGTTCGGTAAGAAGAATGCCCCTCTTCCCACAGGTGATATTACTACCTCTGAGGGTTTAGAACTTGAGGTAGTCACCTCACATAAGTACTTGTCGAGTATGGCTAGATGGTGCACTGTCCTTCTCTCAGCACATATCAAAGCTGCAGGCTAAAGTTAAATCTAGACTTGGTTTCCTCTATTGTAATGGCACCTCTTTCACCCCAACTGCCAAACTAACCCTGATTCAGAAGACCATCCTACCCATGCTAGATTACGGAGACATAATTTAAAGATAGGCAGGTAAGAGTGCTCTTGAGTGGCTTGATGTCCTTTACCATTCGGCCATCAGATTTGCCACCAATGCTCCTTATAGGACACATCACTGCACTCTACACTTCTCTGTAAACTGGTCATCTGTGTATACCTGTCGCAAGACCCACTGGTTGATGTTTATTTATAAAACCCTTTTAGGCCTCACTCCCCCCTAGCCCTCATCCTGCACATACAACACTCGTTCTGCCAGTCACATTCTGTTAAAGGTCCCCAAAATACACACATCCCTGGGTCACTCCTCTTTTCAGTTCGCTGCAGCTAGCGAATGGAACGAGCTGCAAGAAACACTCAAACAGGACAGTTTTATCACAATCTCTTCAGTCAAATACTCAATCATGGATACTCTTACTGACAGTTGTGGCTGCTTTGTGTGATGTATTGTTGTCTCTATCTTCTTGCCCTTTGTACTGTTGTCTGTGGCCAATAACGTTTGTACCATGTTGTGCTGCTACCATGTTGTTGTTATGTTGTGTTGCTGCCGTGCTATGTTGTTGTCTTAGGTCTATCTTTATGTAGCGTTGTGTTGTCTCTCTTTTCGTGATGTGTGTTTTGTCCTATATTTATATTGCATTTATTTATTTATTTTAATCTCAGGGCCCCATCCCCGCAGGAGGCCTTTTGCCTTTAGGCTGTCATTGTAAATAAGAATTTGTTCTGACTTGCCTAGTTAAAAAAAGACTAAATATAAAAAACAAAAATTGACAACAAAATCCACATTTTACGATGGCCATCTCAGTCTCCGGACTTGAACCCCATTGAAAACCTGTGGTTTGAATTAAATAGGGCAGTCCGTAAGAGCAGACGAAGGATATCAAAGATCCCTCCCAACGTGTTCTCCAATCTCATAAACATTTTAGAAAAAGGATCAATGTTGTTATCTTCACAAGGGGAGGTTGCTAGAGTATTGAAAACACGGGGTGCCAATAATTGTTACCCTTGTCTTTTTAGATTATTTTGTATTTCTTGTTAAACAAAATCTCTTTCTCTGCGCAATTGTATTTGTATAAAATCATACAATTTCCCTGTTTTTTTGAGCATACAATATAGCTCAGTATTTGTATTACTTATTTTATACTGTTTTTTTGCTCATCTTTATCAAGGGTGCCAATAATTATGGACCTGACTATATGTCCCGTTTGTATCACATGTATGTAATGCATTCATAAACCTTCCAAGACATAATGCAGAATGTTAAAACATGTATCATCAAATATAATGAGCATATTTAAGTTGGAGGTCAATGTCATGAACCATGTTGTAATTAGTGTGACGCAAAGTTCAGCCTCTTGTCCCAAGACTGCCAATATCCCATTAATTAAGAATAAGAAAGTGCGACTACATAACGGGTCCCACCCAATGTATCGGTTCGACACGTAGCAGACCACTCGAGTGGAACTCCATTTGTAAGGTCTTGGGAATACCGTAGACACTTGTATGGGGCAGTATGACATATTCCTCAGGCCGTAAAGTGTCGAACAGTGAGGAAAGTGGCACTGACAGCCGAGCCAACCAGGCCATTTCATGATTACTGTGTGACCTTTCTTGCTTTCCATAACATTGGCTGTGGGTTAAGACTTCACATGCTTCTGGCCACCAGCAAATATGTCATTCCTTCCCTTTGTCTTCTCCCCCTTATCTGTCTTGCCTATGTTCTTTATTTCCCTTTTAAGAACTTTTTTTTGTCCTTGGCATCTGTCCTTGGCTCTTCAGCTAGAGTGAGTGATATATAGCCAAAGCTTACAGTGGCAGCTAAATGAGTGCTCATGTCCAGTTGTGTGTTTACTGAAACCCATTTTAAGGGAACTTCAATCCTCCACCACTACTTCTGCATTTCTGCATATCAATAACATGTCTGTGGATGAAAAAGTACCTTGCAAACACACCACCACAATGGTAGAACCAGCAGGGAAGAGTTAGCATGCTGGTAGGACATACCCCACTTCCTGGAACCTGGGAGAAGTGTTCTAGACACGTAGGGGTGGTTCCATGGACAGAGATTAATTTAAATCAGGACTAGGCTAATTCTAGTTAAATTAATCCAGATTTAAAAATGGCTTTCTGAGATGTTGCTTAACTTCAAATTAATTAATTCTAGACTAGGGAGTCCCAGATTAAGGTAAATAAAGACACTAATACATAAGGATTTTGTGGAATTGGAGCAAGTCACCTAAACCAAACAATGGATGGTGGTAAAAGAAAACATTCAAAGAATTTCAGTGACTTTGAGAAAACCCTCTTGAAGCAAAATGTGTCAAACCACCCAATTATGGAGAACAAACAGCGTGATTCATCAATAGAAAACAAGAAAAAGAATGCCTGGACTACCATTTGTAATGAATTCAAGTTAAATGAAAAAGTAAACAAAAGGATGCTACAACAACTTCAGGTAAAATACTGTATTTATTGTTGACCCACTTCTACAAATCAGAGTCATTTTGAAATGTTAGTTTTCTTGTTTAACAGAACACAGTGAGGCCTAAATGTATTTGTGTGACTGAAATGTAACAAACCATATCATACATAATTACTATGATTATTTCTATATTGTCTGGACTTTCTAAGGTCCTGTGGAAAAAAAACAAAAAAATCTACTTAAAGAAAACAAATGCTGTTGCTAGTAGGGAGCGTTTCAAGATTGGTAAGACCAGAGACAGATAAGCTGGGGGACTTGTTGACTGGGATCCTTGATAGCCAGCAATGCTTGGAAGGTATCCCTGATTATGATAATTTGGACAGTTCAGATGGGGGACAGTTCCCATCCTCATTTGGTAGGGCAAATTCATTTAACATTTACCATCCCCGGACTGCAGGGAATATGTATTGTTGTCAGTTATCTATTTTTAATAAAAACTATGTAATGAACTCTTGAAGAAATAATATTCTCTAATGCAGCAATATAATCATCTTCTAGAGGCAGATGATCACCATAGCTTGAAGGGGATAAGACAGGATGAAGGTCAGCCCGCTACATCTGCAACAGCCAGATGTCACGATCGAATGGAGAGACAGATCAAGGCGCAGTGTGATTAAAGTTCCACATATTTATTCAAGCAAAACCAAAAAAAAAAAAAAAAAACAACGAACCGTGACATCAGAGGTGCTACATGCACTAACTCAAAACAATATCCCACAAAGCAGGTGGAAACAGGGAACCCTTAAGTATGATCCTCAAATAGAGACAACGAACCTCAGCTGCCTCTAATTGGGAACCATACCAAGAGCACCAACATAGAAATAATAAACCTAGAACACCCCCTAGTCACGCCCTGACCTACAAATACCATAGAGAACCAAGGGCTCTCTATGGTCAGGGCGTGACACCAGAAGGGAAGATTGTGTCATTAACCCAGGCCGGAGGCTGAGCATGCATGAGAAGGCTGAGTATGCATTTTGCGGTAGGACCGGGACAAGGCAGCATGTCCGGTGAACAGGCCAGTGAAAAGGTCAGGGTAGAGGGTGCAATAGGTCAGCACCCTCTACCCTGACCTAAAGTTGACTTTTCATAGTCAATCATTTGACTTTTCATAGTCGATCATTCAGAGTATGTCTACCACTCCTGCTGTCTCTAGAGAGTTGAAAACAGCAGGTCTGGGACAAGGTAGCATGTCAGGTGAACAGGGCAGGGTTTCATAGCCGCAAGCAGAACAGTTGAAACTGGAGCAGCAGCATGACCAGGTGGACTGGGGACGGCAAGGAGTCATCAGGCCATGTAGTCCTGAGGCATGATCCTAGGGCTCAGGTCCTCTGAGAGAAAGAGAAAGAGAGAATTAGAAGGAGCATACTTAAATTCACACAGGACACCGTATAAGACAGGATAAATATTCCAGATATAACAGACTGACCCTAGCCCCCTGGCACAAACTATTGCAGCATAAATACTGGAGGCTGAGACAGGAGGGGTCGGGAGAGACTGTGGCCCCATCCGACGATAACCCCGGACAGGGCCAACCAGGCAGGATATAACCCCACCCACTTTGCCAAAGCACAGCCCCCACACCACTGGAGGGATATCTTCAAACCACCAACTTACTACCCTGAGACAAGGCCCACGGAGATCTCCCCCACGGCACGAACCCGAGGGGGGTGCTAACCCGGACAGGAAGATCACGTCAGTGACTCAACCCACTCAAGTGATGCACCCGTCCTAGGGACGTAATGGAAGAGCACCAGTAAGCCAGTAACTCAGCCCCCATAATAGAGTTAGAGGCAGAGAATCCCAGTGGAGAGAGGGGAACCAGCCAGGCAGAGACAGCAAGGGTGGTTCGTCGCTCCAGTGCCTTTCCGTTCACCTTCACACCCCTGGGCCAGACTACACTCAATCATAGGACCTACTGAAGAGCTGAGTCTTCAACAAAGACTTAAAGGTCGAGACCGAGTCTGTGTCTCTCACATGGATAGGCAGAAAATTCCATAAAAATTGAGCTCTATAGGAGAAAACCCTGCCTCCAGCTCTTTGTTTAGAAATTCTAGGGACAATAAGGAGGCCTGCATCTTGTGACCATAGAGTACATGTAGGTATTTACAGCAGGACCAAATCGGAAAGACAGGTAGGAGCAAGCCCATGTAATGCTTTGTAGGTTAGCAGTAAAACCTTGAAATCCACCCTAGCCTTAACAGGAAGCCAGTGTAGAGGGTAGCACTAGAGTAATATTATACTTTTTTTTGGTTCTAGTCAAGATTCTAGCAGCTGAGGTAAGCACTAAATTAAGTTTATTTAGTGCTTAATCCAGGTAGCTGGACAGTAGAGCATTGCAGTAGTCTAATCTAGAAGTGACAAAAGCATGGATACATTTTTCTGCATCATTTTTGGACAGAAAGTTTCTGATTTTTGCAATGTTACGTAGATGGAAATAAGCTGTCCTTGAAACAGTCTTGATAGAATGCAGAGTAGCCGAGGTCCTTCACAGTTTTATTTGAGACGACTGTACACCCATCAAGATTAATTGTCAGATCCAACAGAAGATCTCTTTGTTTCTTGGGACCTAGAACTAGCATCTCTCTTTTGTCCGAGTTTTAAAGTAAAACATTTGCCGCCATCCACTTCCTTATGTCTGAAACACAGGCTTAGAGGGAGGTCAATTTTGGGGCTTCACAATGCTTTATCGAAATGTACAGCTGTGTATCGTCCGCATAGCAGTGAAAGTTAACATTATGTTTCCGAATGACATCACCAAGAGTTAAAATATAAAGTGAAAATAATAGTGGTACTGAAACGAAAGCTTGAGGAACACCGGAATTTAAAGTTGATTTATCAGAGGACAAACCATCCACAGAGACAAACTGATATCTTTCCGACAGATAAGATCTAAACCAGTCCAGAACTTGTCCGTGTAGACCAATTTGGGTTTCCAATCTCTCCAAAAGAATGTGGTGATCGATGGTATCAAAAGCAACACTAAGGTCTAGGAGCACGAGGACAGCTAAAGATCCTTGGTCTTATGCCATTAAAAGGTTATTTACCACCTTCATGAGTGCAGTCTCAGTGCCATGATGGGGTATAACACCAGACTGAAGCGTTTCGTATACATTTTTTGTCTTCAGGAAGGCAATGAGTTGCTGCGCAACAGCTTTTTCAAAACATTTTGAGAGGAATGGGAGATTCAATATAGGCAGATAATTTTTTATATTTTCGGGGTCAAGGTTTGGCTTTTTTAAGAGAAGCTTTATTACTGCCACTTTTAGTGAGTTTGGTACACATCCGGTGGATTGGGAGCCATTTATTATGTTCAACATAGGAGGGCCAAGCACAGGAAGCAGCTCTTTCAGTAGTTAGTTGGAATAGGGTCCAGTATGCAGCTTGAAGGTTTAGAGGCCATCATTATTTTCATCAATGTGTCAAGAGATATAGTATTAAAAAACTTGAGTGTCTCCCTTGATCCTAGGTCCTGGCAGTGTTGTGCAGACTCAGGACAAATGAGCTTTGGAGAAATGCGTATATTTAAAGAGGAGGCCGTAATTTTCTTTTTAATGATCATGATCTTTTCGTCATGAATTTATCACTGCTGAAGTGAAAGCTCTGGCGGCTCCGGACTGGCGAGACCCACTGGAGGCCTAGTCCTAGGAGGCGGCACAGGACGGACCAGGATGGGGAGACCAACTGGAGGCCTGGTCCGAGGAGGCGGCACAGGCTTAACCAGGATTGGGAGACCCACTGGAGGCCTACATTTAAGTCATTTAGCAGACGCTCTTATCCAGAGCGACTTACAAATTGGTGCATTCACCTTATAATATCCAGTGGAACAACCACTTTACAATAGTGCATCTAAATCTTTTAAGGGGGGGTTAGAAGGATTACTTTATCCTATCCCAGGTATTCCTTAAAGAGGTGGGGTTTCAGGTGTCTCCGGAAGGTGGTGATTGACTCCGCTGTCCTGGCGTCGTGAGGGAGCTTGTTCCACCATTGGGGTGCCAGAGCAGCGAACAGTTTTGACTGGGCTGAGCGGGAACTGTGCTTCCTCAGAGGTAGGGAGGCGAGCAGGCCAGAGGTGGATGAACGCAGTGCCCTTGTTTGGGTGTAGGGCCTGATCAGAGCCTTAAGGTACGGAGGTGCCGTTTTCCTCACAGCTCCGTAGGCAAGCACCATGGTCTTGTAGCAGATGCGAGCTTCAACTGGAAGCCAGTGGAGAGAGCGGAGGAGCGGGGTGACGTGAGAGAACTTGGGAAGGTTGAACACCAGACGGGCTGCGGCGTTCTGGATGAGTTGTAGGGATTTAATGGCACAGGCAGGGAGCCCAGCCAACAACGAGTTGCAGTAATCCAGACGGGAGATGACAAGTGCCTGGATTAGGACCTGCGCCGCTTCCTGTGTGAGGCAGGGTCGTACTCTGCGAATGTTGTAGAGCATGAACCTACAGGATCGGGTCACCGCCTTGATGTTAGTGGAGAACGACAGGGTGTTGTCCAGGGTCACGCCGAGGATCTTTGCACTCTGGGAGGAGGACACAAGGGAGTTGTCAACCGTGATGGCGAGATCATGGAACGGGCAGTCCTTCCCCGGGAGGAAGAGCAGCTCCGTCTTGCCGAGGTTCAGCTTGAGGTGGTGATCCGTCATCCACACTGATATGTCTGCCAGACATGCAGAGATGCGATTCGCCACCTGGTTGTCAGAAGGGGGAAAGGAGAAGATTAATTGTGTGTCATCTGCATAGCAATGATATGAGAGACCATGTGAGGATATGACAGAGCCAAGTGACTTGGTGTATAGCGAGAATAGGAGAGGGCCTAGAACAGAGCCCTGGGGGACACCAGTGGTGAGAGCACGTGGTGCGGAGACAGATTCTCGCCACGCCACCTGGTAGGAGCGACCTGTCAGGTAGGACGCAATCCAAGTGTGGGCCGCGCCGGAGATGCCCAGCTCGGAGAGGGTGGAGAGGAGGATCTGATGGTTCACAGTATCAAAGGCAGCAGATAGGTTTAGAAGGATGAGAGCAGAGGAGAGAGAGTTATCTTTAGCAGTGCGGAGAGCCTCCGTGACACAGAGAAGAGCAGTCTCAGTTGAATGCCCAGTCTTGAAACCTGACTGATTAGGATCAAGAAGGTCATTCTGAGAGAGATAGCAAGAGAGCTGGCCAAGGACGGCACGTTCAAGAGTTTTGGAGAGAAAAGAAGGAAGGGATACTGGTCTGTAGTTGTTGACATCGGAGGGATCGAGTGTAGGTTTTTTCAGAAGGGGTGCAACTCTCGCTCTCTTGAAGACGGAAGGAACGTAGCCAGCGGTCAAGTATGAGTTGATGAGCGAGGTGAGGTAGGGGAGAAGGTCTCCGGAAATGGTCTGGAGAAGAGAGGAGGGGATAGGGTCAAGTGGGCAGGTTGTTGGGCGGCCGGCCGTCACAAGACGCGAGATTTCATCTGGAGAGAGAGGGGAGAAAGAGGTCAAAGCACAGGGTAGGGCAGTGTGAGCAGGACCAGCGGTGTCGTTTGACTTAGCAAACGAGGATCGGATGTCGTCAACCTTCTTTTAAAAATGGTTGACGAAGTCATCCGCAGAGAGGGAGGAGGAGGGGGGGGAGGAGGATTCAGGAGGGAGGAGAAGGTAGCAAAGAGCTTCCTAGGGTTAGAGGCAGATGCTTGGAGTTTAGAGTGGTAGAAAGTGGCTTTAGCAGCAGAGACAGAAGAGGAAAATGTAGAGAGGAGGGAGTGAAAGGATGCCAGGTCCGCAGGGAGGCGAGTTTTCCTCCATTTCCGCTCGGCTGCCCGGAGCCCTGTTCTGTGAGCTCGCAGTGAGTCGTCGAGCCACGGAGCAGGAGGGGAGGACCGAGCCGGCCTGGAGGATAGGGGACAGAGGAAATCAAAGGATGCAGAGAGGGAGGAGAGGAGGGTTGAGGAGGCAGAATCAGGAGATAGGTTGGAGAAGGTTTGAGCAGAGGGAAGAGATGATAGGATGGAAGAGGAGAGAGTAGCGGGAGAGAGAGAGCGAAGGTTGGGACGGCGCAATACCATCCGAGTAGGGGCAGAGTGAGAAGTGTTGGATGAGAGCAAGAGGGAAAAGGATACAAGGTAGTGGTCGGAGATTTGGAGGGGAGTTGCAATGAGATTAGTGGAAGAACAGCATCTAGTAAAGATGAGGTCAAGCGTATTGCCTGCCTTGTGAGTAGGGGGGAAGGTGAGAGGGTGAGGTCAAAAGAGGAGAGGAGTGGAAAGAAGGAGGCAGAGAGGAATGAGTCAAAGGTAGACGTGGGGAGGTTAAAGTCACCCAGAACTGTGAGAGGTGAGCCATCCTCAGGAAAGGAACTTATCAAGGCGTCAAGCTCATTGATGAACTCTCCAAGGGAACCTGGAGGGCGATAAATGATAAGGATGTTAAGCTTGAAAGGGCTGGTAACTGTGACAGCATGGAATTCAAATGAGGAGATAGACAGATGGGTCAGGGGAGAAAGAGAGAATGTCCACTTGGGAGAGATGAGGATTCCAGTGCCACCACCCCGCTGGCTCGATGCTCTAGGGGTATGCGAGAACACGTGGGCAGACGAGGAGAGAGCAGTAGGAGTAGCAGTGTTATCTGTGGTAATCCATGTTTCCGTCAGCGCCAGGAAGTCTAGGGACTGGAGGGTAGCATAGGCTGAGATGAACTCAGCCTTGTTGGCCGCAGACCGGCAGTTCCAGAGGCTGCCGGAGACCTGGAACTCCACGTGGGTCGTGCGCGCTGGGACCACCAGGTTAGAGTGGCAGCGGCCACGCGGTGTGGAGCGTTTGTATGGCCTGTGCAGAGGGGAGAGAACAGGGATAGACAGACACATAGTAGACAAGCTACAGAAGAGGCTATGCTAATGCAAAGGAGATTGGAATGACAAGTGGACTACACGTCTCGAATGTTCAGAAAGTTAAGCTTACGTTGCAAAAATTTTATTGACTAAAATGACGAAAATGATACAGTACTGCTGGCTGGTGGAGTAGGCTAGCTAGCAGTGGCTGCGTTGTTGACTTTGAACGTGTAGCTGGCTAGGTAACCTCGATAGTTTCAGTACTACACCTTGTCATGATACAAAGCAACTTTGTAGCTAGCTAGCTAACATAACACTAATCAAGACGTTCCTTGTAATATATTTAGTTTCTACAATGCTGCTCGTCGGTAATAGTTGGCTGGGTTAGGAAAAATGCCGTCGCCGGGGACGGAAATAGCTGGCTAGCTAACCTCGATGGCTGGCTAGCTAACCTCGATAATTACTAAACTACACAATTATCAAGCTATGACAAAGACAACTAAGTAGCTAGCTAGCTAACAATGCACTAGTCAAATCGTTCCGTTGTAAAGTATTAGTATCTACAGCGCTGCTAGTCGGTAACGGTTGGCTAGCTAGCAGTGGGTTAATGATGACTAGGTGTGTTGACTAAGTCTGGCGTCGCGTCGCGGCTGGCTAGCTCACCTCGATAATTACTCAAACTACACAATTATCTTAGATACAGAGACAGCAAAGACAGCTATGTAGCTGGCTAACTAACACTAACACTACACTAATCAAGTCGTTACGTTGTAATGTAATAGTTTCTACAGTGCTGCTAGTCGGTAGAAGTTGGCTAGCTAGCAGTGATGACTAGCTAGCTAGCAGCTAGCAGTGTTGACTACGTTAGGAGGACGAAGATAGCTAGCCTCGATAATTACTCTAATTACTCTAAACTACTCTAAACTACACAATTATCTTTGATACAAAGACGGCTATGTAGCTAGCTAAGAAGAATTGCTCAGATCAAACAAATCAAGCCGTTGTAATGTAGTAAAGTGTAATATTACCTGTCGACATATCTCCCACAATCTCCCACAAGGCCAAAAATGGGGACCCGAACCCCCCTAGTCCTGGGAGGTGGCACAGGACAGACCAGGCTGGAGAGATCCACTGGAGGCCTGGTCCGAGGAGGAGGCACAGGATAAACCGGGCTGTGGGGGAGCACTGGGAGCCTTTACGCTCTTTACCCATACTCCAGGCTGACTGCCCACTTTGGCCCGGCACGGGCGGAGAGCAGGCATTGGGCGAACTGGACCCTCCCAGCGCCCTGGAGACACAGTGCGCAGAGCCGGTGCAGGATACCCTGGCCCGAAAAGGCGCACTGGAGACCAGACGCGCTGAGCTGGCACAACCCGTCCTGGCTCGATGCCTGCACTCACATGGCACTTGCGGGGGGCTGGCCTATAGCGCACCGGGCTATGAACGCGTACTGGGGACACCGTGCGCTTTATCGCATAACACAGTGTCTGACCAGTACTGCGCTGCCTCCTGTAAGCACGGGGAGTTGGCTCAGGTCTACCACCTGACTCCGCCAATCTCCCCGTGTGCCCCCCCCCAATTTTTTTGGGGGGGCTGCCTCTCGTTCTGCTGCGCTCCCTTTCCTCACACCAGCGCCTCTCAGCTATCGCCGCCTCGATCTCCCACTGTGGGCGGCGATACTCCCCAGCTTGAGCCCATGGTCCACCTTCGTCCAGTAATTCCTCCCATCTCCAGGAATCCTGAACGATCCTCTCCATTTTCTCCAAAGTCCATGAGTCCATACTATTCTCCTTCTCCTGGTGCCTCTCCTTCCTCCGCTGCTTGGTCCGTTTTTGGTGGGTAATTCTGTAACGGCTGTCGGGAGAGAGAGTAGACCAAGGCGCAGCGGAGTTAGTGTTCATCATGATTTTAATTTAATAAAAAACACTACACAAAACAAAACAAGAAAACTGACAGCCAAACAGTCCTGTCAGGTGCAAAACACTCAACAGAAACAATTACCCACAAAACCCAAAGGAAAAACATGCTCCTTATGTGTGACTCCCAATCAGCAACAACGAACTTCAGCTGTGCCTGATTGGGAGCCACACACGGCCCAAAACAAAGAAATACAAAAACCTAGAAAACGAACATAGAACGCCCACCCAATGTAACACCCTGGCCTAACCAAAATAAAGAACAAAAAACTCCTCTCTATGGCCAGGGCGTTACACATTCTTGGGTAGGTGGAGGGAGTCTGGAAGGGGATCTACAAATCTTTGGGTTGTCCGAGAATTTATGATCCTTATTTGGGGTCTGAGCAGATTATTTGTTGCAATTGCAAATATAATAAAATGGTGGTCCGATAGCCCAGGTTTATGAGGAGAAACATTAAGATCCACAATATTTATTTCACGGGACAAAACTAGGTCCAGAGCATGACTGTGTCAGTGATTAGGTCCGAAGACACGTTGGACAAAACCCATTGAGTCGATGATGGCTCCGAAAGCCTTTTGGAGTGGGTCTGTGGACTTTTCCACATGAATATTAAAGTCACCAAAAATTTGAATATTATCTGCCATGACTACAAGGTCCGATAGGAATTCAGGCAACTCAGTGATGAACACTGTATACGGCCCAGGAAGCCTGTAGCTATAAAAAGTGATTGAGTATGCTGCATAGATTTCATGACTAGAAGCTCAAAAGAAGAAAACACAGTCGTTTTTTTTTGTAAATTGAAATTTGCTATCTGAAATGTTAGCAACACCTCTGCCTTTGCAGGATGAGCATGGGATATGGTCACTAGTGTAACCAGGAGGAGAGGCCTCATTTAACACAGTAAATTCATCAGTCTTAAGCCATGTTTTAGTCAGGCCAATCACATCAAGATTATGATCAGTGATTAGTTAATTGACTATAACTGCCTTGGAAGTAAAGGATCTAACATTAAGTAGCCCTATTTTGAGATGTGAGATTTCACAATCTCTTTCAATAATAACAGGAAAGGAGGAGGTCTTTATTCCAGTGAGATTGCTAAGGCGAACACCGCCATGTTTAGTTTTGCCCAACCTAGATCGAGGCACAGACATGGTCTCAATGGGGATAGCTGAGCTGACTACACTGACTGTGCTAGTGGCAGACTCCACTAAGCTGGCTGGCTGGCAAGCTGGCAGGCTGGCTAACAGCCTGCTGCCTGGCCTGCAACCTATCTTATTGTGGTGCTGCACGAGTTAGAGCCTTCTCTATGTTCCTAGATAAGATGAGGGCACCCCTCCAGCTAGGATGGAGTCCATCACTCCTCAGCAAGCCAGGCTTGGTCCTGTTTGTGGGTGAGTCCCAGAAAGAGGTCCAATTATCTACAAATTCTATATTTTGGGAGGGACAGAAAACAGTTTAATGGGGAGAACTGTTTGAAAGTTTCTGTCGGCTGAATGATCGACACCGGTTGAGCATTCCTACAGCATTTCCTTTCAGAAGCCATGAGAAAATTGTCCGGCTGCGGGGACTGTGCGTGGGGATTTATACTACTATCTGTACTTATTGGTGTACAGATGCTGTTTCATCCTTTCCTACTCTTAAATTACCCTTGCCTATCGATTGCATCTGAAGCTGGGCTTGCAGCAACGCTATCCTCACCATAAAGCGATTCTTCTCCTGTATATTATGAGTACAGCGACTGCCATCAGAAGGCATAATGTTAATGTTACTACTTAGCTTCAGTCTGGTGGAGGTCCTGTAGAACCATATCCAGATAAAGCGTCCGGGGTGAAAAGGTTGAATGAAAAAAGTCGAGGGAGCGAATAAAATGTAATAGAAAGCGGTAATTAAAAAGGTAAAAACCATGAAGTTGGCAGGTAGCAAAGTAACGTTAGCAACAAACCGCACAGCGGCACGTAAACAAGTCGACAATTTGTGACCAGAAATTATGTCACTGGAAACAGAAACAGAAACAGAAAGTTGGTCTGTGCATACCCACTGTCACCAAGTATGATTCCACTATGTTGTCCTCCATAAAGCTGATCTTACAAAGAGGAGTTTTGGAATGAGTTGCAACTTTCTAAAGGGCAACAAACTTTGTACATTTATTGACAACCAGTTTTAGTTTTTTTGTACTCCTCAGAATCTGCTGCAGAGGGAGACTATTTAAACCACGTCTGAGAAATGCAGTTTTAGTTAGTCCAGTTTAAAAATTGCAATTTAGTCTCGGATCAGGCTTAATTTGTGTCCGTGAAACCGGCCCGTATTGTCAAAGTGCTTAAGCCTGTGATTTCCCTCGAGAACAGACAAAAATGTAAAAATATATGCAAGTCTTAATTATTCACACAAGTTAAGTCACTTCCACCACTCTTCATCTGGAATTCATTTGCACCTGCACTCAGTCCATAAAGTACAAAGCAGGAGGCACACTGCTGAGGGAATCGCTGATAATATATAAGGCCCAGTCTTCCCTAGGTTCAACACATAGCACACAGACAGAGATTAGGCTCATCTGAGTTAGGGGAGATGATTATCTGCCTCATCAACTGCAGAGTATTCATGATATGTGGGGAGAAGTGTAAAGTTTAACCTCAGTTGTCTGTCAGCTAGGATATACTCCCAATGATACATACTATCCCTCCTGGAATATAGGATGGGAGACGGATCTGATATCATGCCTTACTGGGAGATCCAGCACAATGATTAGGCACAGCTGCTGTAGTGCCATCTCATCTCACTGGAAAATATACTGTGTCACCAAATTTCACAGGAGGTGGAGAAGTCTGAAGCATGAAAGTCAGTCAGAGATGATTGTGGCATGCTCCACCCTTTTCCAATGAAGATACGGTCAATTAGAAAGTGTTGCAGACTCTCTTACGACTACAATCCTGAGAAGGTAAAGCAGATCTAATTATTTGAAAGTTACCTTGAAAGTATCTGCTGGGTCTACAAAGGGGTGTCAACCCACAACTTACGGGTAATATTGGCATGCTCTAAATGCCATGCCAAAAATGTTCTCAAAATGTCCTCAATTATACGCTATAGTTGTATACCTAACCCTTCCCACTACAGATTATTTACACTGGTAATACTAGCCACCTAATACTAGCCATAAGGGTTGCAGGCAGGGAGCAGTTCCGTTATCAAAGTGAGCATTTATCCTTTCCTCATTAAACTGTGCACTGTATGGGTGGCAGGTAGCCTTGTGGTTAGAGCGTTGGGTCAGTAACCGAAAGGTTGCTGGATTGAATCCTCGAGCTGACAAGGTAAAAATCTGTCATTCTGCCCCTGTACACTGTTCCTCTGTAGGCTGTCATTGTAAATAAGAATTTGCTCTCAGATTTGCTAAGTAAAATGTGTTTTTTATGGAACTGACTGATTAAACAGGTTTTTTCCAAGAAGCAAGCTTCTTTAGAAACCAAAAAAAGGATATAAAACAGGCTCAACCGCAAATTATTTAACAGTCACATTTCCAATCACCTCTTTTCCCGAAAGCTCTCAAAGTAAATAGTTATCGGTCAATCACTTGGTGAGACCTTGCATGTTAATTCACTCTTACAAAAAGTCATTATAGAAACCCATGGTCCAGCAATTAACTGCCACCGTGTAATGTAATTGAGGCGCTATATTCCCAAGCCTTGTATTTCAAATACCGGGCGCCTGGCTTGAATGTTTTCATCAGTAAGTTATTTATTACTATGGAGACCGTTGGTTATTTGCAGTCATGGGGGTCATTGGTAATTACGATTCTAGTGTTGGAATGGCCAATGATTAAAGTTGAAATTGCAATCAAATGCACAAAATACCAGCACATATTTAATCTATTATTTTCCCTTAACCTCTGGAAATGGCAAGGGATGACAAATAGTCTGAAATCTGCAATGTAATCTTTATTGAGCACATTTATTCTGTGACTTTTTTTGCTATATTCTATAGAAAATTATACATTTGTATTCATTTTTCATTTTCAATACTGTGCTGGCTTCAGGTAACACAGATGGTACATTGACTATTAAAAGACCCACAAAAGTGGAAATTCCCCAAAAATTCAACTGAAAGACGATACCCAGAGCTTACCCATGATGTTGCACAATGATTGAAGTAAATAAGTCATCGTTTTAGTCAAAGTATGATATATTTGGGCTTGAAGTGGCAATGCTGTGTGTTTCCCTATGATATAACGTGCTAATACTTTTCAGTCTACATTTCTTTTCAGGGCTGGGTTTTACTTGAATGTTACTACCCACCAGTATGGCATTATTTATTAATCAGAAACACCTGCAAAGTTCTTCCTCTTCGCGACATACGGCCTGTGTTCTCTGGCATGCGGTAAATGGTCGCTTGCCACTTCGGCCACCCAGAGTGGCTCGCTTGTGGGTGTTCTGGCATCATATGGCAGCATATACGTAGCAGCAGTTTGGTTGTGCATCAAGAGTTCAGCATTGCGAGTTTGTATGAAGGTCTGGTTATTAAATGGCTAAATAGTTCAATCCATTCTCCATTTCAATAATTGAAGTAAATAGTAATATGCTCTTCTAAATTGTTCTGGTGACAAACAAACTTTGCTGGCCTGTTTTCAATTGTCCATATGGCTGGAAAAACCTACTCAAGTAAGTAAATACATTTTGAAAATGTAAAAAAAAAGAAGACGTATTATAGGCTATAGTGCAGGCTAACTCAAATGACCTGCTAACATAGCTAGTTCGTTATCTAGCCAACTTTACATACTGTATAGCTAGCTAGCTAAGATAATTAAATATCAGCAGCTAGCTATCTTGATGTATTTATTAATGTAAAAAACAAACTCCAAGTGCATTTGTAGGTACCGAGCTAATAGCCATGGAAGAGGGTGAAAGGATAGCAGCTCCAACTGTCAAATAAAGGAGAGAGTAGGCTATTCTGGATAGGGCAGGTACTTTTGTGTATTTCCAGTCCCTAGAAAGAAGTGAGGACAGAGATATTAGTAACATAATATTCAGTACTATGTAATTTGAGTGTTATGAAGTCTGTTTCTGGTGATGTTTTCTGTCCTCAAATACAGAGAGCAGTGAAAGCCTGTAAGCAGATGTAGAGGTCCCAATGAAGAGCAGTGGTTCTCAGTCCTGGGGATGAATTTTTATTTATTTTACCTTTATTTAACAAGGCAAGTCAGACAAGGTAACAAATTGTTATTTATCATGATGGCCTACTGGGGAACAGTGGGTTAACTGCCTTGTTCAGGGGCAGAGCAATAGATTTTTACATTGTCAGCTCAAGGATTCAATCCAGCAACCTTTCGGTTACTGGCCCAATGCTCTAACCACTAGGCTACCTCCCACCTTTGGGCTACCTGCCGCCTCAATGGGGTGCACATTTTTGTTTTTGCCTATGCACTACACAGCTGAATCAAATGATCAACTCATCATCAAGCTTCAAGTGGTATTTATGTATTCATTTGTGATGCTATCCTTGATATGATCCATCTGTGTGTGCACATGCATCTATCTATCCAATGTTATCATGATTTGTTAAAAGAGATATTGTACTTCAGTAATCCACAATGACCTGGTGATGTAAAGGTCTAATAATTACATCATCTTCCATATTCCTACAGATACCTTGCAACTGGAGATTCCTTCAAAACGATTGCCTACAGTTAACGTGTAAGACACTGCACGGTTGGGTGACCAGGTCTATCTGGGGCTGCCTCGTGGGGGAATTCAGATGTGTGTGAAGGCTACCTGTGTCCTGCATAACATGAGGATGGACACGAGGACCAGGAGGGGACCTGCAGCTCACCGCCGTGTGCCAGAGGAGAGGTCTGCTGATCTGCAGGATGTCGCAAGGATGGGGGCCAACAACGCAGCATGGGAGGCAATCCGTGTGCGGCAGAGCTCCTACTTTTTAGAAGAGGGTGCTGCATTCCCTGGCAACACCATAGACTACACTATGCACAACCAAAGGGTATTTTAAGAGCCACCCACATTGCAATAAGAGTATTTTTCCATTTACTTAGCTATGTCAACTGCAGTTATTCAATTCCCAGTTTCTCTCCCTTTGATTTCTACTTCTCAGGTGAGGATGCTGTTCAGATAAGGGTCTCTGTACAAAAACAAAACAAGCTCTTTTCAGAGTCACACATTTTGAAAATGTTTTGACCAATTAGACACCCTACAACCCACACCTACACTCTCGTGTATCAATCTGATTGATTGTGTTGTGCAGTAAGCAGGCTCAGGTGTATAACTGTGGCTCCTTCCACCTTCAAAAAACAGGCAAGAGGACCAACCATGGAGAATTATTTATACTTATGGTACTACGCTATATTGTTTGTCCTCGTGTGTCGGTGCATGTTTTTCAGTATAAAGTACTCTGCAGCCTCTCTGTGTGGACACCAGGTGAGGCCACACACACAGATTCCTGTTGAACACTGTCTCTTTAACTACCTTAGTTTCTCAATAACAGTCTCTCTCCTTCACTTCATCCCTCTCCCCCCTTCTCCCGGAATCCTCTAGGTTATATCAGCTGTGTTGGTGAACCCCTACTGCTTCTGAACTGCCTGACACAGAGGGCACAGCATGATCAGAGGTGAGAGTTCACTTGGTTGGGTCAACAGGAAGTATTATTAAAGAGATGCTTTACATTGAAATACAGATAAAGATGTAGTAGTCCCAGAGTTAATGATCCAAGGTCAGTTTTGTATTTAACCTCCTGATGATTATGATGACTGACAGTGTTAGAATTAAAAAGACACATCTTGCTATATCTTTGTCCATCTGCCTCTCGTCTGCCGGTATGTTTTGATGTGAGAGAGGATGCCAAGCCCCAGTCCTGTCATCGACACCTCACCCGGTCTAAGATAACCCTTAGGCCAACTGGGGGATAGGAGACACCGCTAGAGACAGTATTATGTAATTGTGATGACCTGAGAGAATATTTAGTTTAGTAGCACTGTAATTCATTAATAATATGCTGTCTTCCCTGCTCCTCTGTAATTATCTCTTTCCATTTCTGTATTTGACACTCTTTCTCACACCTTTCTCACACTCTTTCTTCCTCTGTCTTTATAATGCACACCAGATGTGCATTGAAGTACATATTGAACTTGTATTTATAATATAATATTACAATTATAATACTTACAGTATATATACATACTAATCAGGGGAAATGGGAACCAGGTGTGCGTATTGAGACAAGACAGTCCGGGGTTGATGGTAATGAATCCAGTTCAGTGACGCCTAGAAGGCCGGTGATGAAGACCTCCGGAGCTGGTGAACGGAATGAGCAGCAGTACCGGGGAGATCCGTGACAAGGTTTTTAGACATTTTTGCAAATGTATTACAAATAAAACACTGAAATATCACATTTACAGTACATAACTATGCAGACCATTTACTCAGTACTTTGTTGAAGCACCTTTGGCAGCGATTAAAACTTTAAGTCTTCTTAGGTATTACACTACAAGTTTGGCACACCTGTATTTGGTTTCTTCTTCTCTGCAGATCCTCTCAAGCTCTGTCAGGTTGGATGGGAAGCGTCGCTGCATAGCTATTTTCAGGTATCTCCATAGATGTTAGATCGGGTTCAATTCCGGGCTCTGGCTGGGCCACTCAAGGACATTCAGAGATTTGTCCCGAAGCCACTCCTGCGTTGCCTTGGATGTGTGCTTAGGGTCGTTGTTCTAATGGAAGGTGAACCTTCACCACAATCTGAGGTCCTGAGCACACTGGAGCAGGTTTTCATTAAGGATTTCTCTGTAATTTGCTCCGTTCATCTTTCCCTCGATCCTGCGTAGTCTCCCAGTCCCTGCCACAGAAAAACATCCCTACAGCATGATGCTGCCACCACCTTGCTTCACCTTAGGGACGGTGCCAGGTTTCCTCCAGACATGACATTTGGAATTCATACCAAAGAGTTCAATCTTGGTTTCATCAGACCAGAGAATCTTGTTGCTCATGGTCTGAGAGTCCTTTAGGTGCCTTTTGGCAAACTCCAAGCAGGCTTTCATGTGCCTTTTACTGAGAAGTGGCTTCCGTCTGGCCTGATTGGTGGAGTGCTGCAGAGATGGTTGTCCTTCTGGAAGGTTCTCCCATCTTCACAGAAAAACTCTGGAGCTCAGTCAGATTGACCATCGGGTTCTTGGTCACCTCCCTGACCAAAGCCCTTCCCCCATGATTTCTCAGTTTGGCCAGGCTGCCAGCTATTGAAGAGTCTTGGTGGTTCCAAACTTCTTCCACTGAAGAATGATGGAGTCCTGTCATAAATGTTGAAGCCGTGTTGAAGAGACCAAACTGCATGCGGAATGTGGATACTCATCTTTTTAATATATATAAGTAAAGTATACACAGAAAAACAATAAACACTCACGACAGGCTAACAGGCTACTTATGAACAAACGAATAGCAGTGTTAACTCAACCACCCACAAACCCAAGTGACAAACATACTCCTAATTATATGACTCCCAATCAGGAACAACAATAACCAGCTGTCCCTGATCGGGAGCCACACAGACCCACATAGAAATACACATACACAGACATACTCTGCCACGTCCTGACCAAAAACTACACAACAACACCCTCTGCTGATCAGGACGTGACAGTACCCCCCCCCCCCCCCCACCCCCCCCCCAAAGGCGCATACCCCGAATGCACCTAAAAAAGAAACCACAAAACCACAACAAAAACAAATACAAATCCCCCCTAAACAATAAGGGAGGGTGGCTGCCATCAACGACGGCACTGTGCTACACCCCCCCTCCCCAACCCACCTATCCTGGAGGTGGCTCTGGTTCTGGCCTCCTGCCCTCCAGGTTGTATGCAGACTCATTGGAGTCCGGGTCATAGACAGACTCACTCCGTTGTGGCACATGGGCAGACTCTTTCCATTCCAGGTCGTAGGCATACTCCTTCCGGTCAACGCTGTAGGCAGACTCATTGGGTTCTGGGTCATAGGCAGATTCCTTTAGTTCACAGTTAATTATATTTACTTCCGGATCATAGGCAGACTCACCCGGTTCTGGGTCATAGGCAGACTCCCTCGGTTCTGGGTCGCAGGCAGACTCACCCGGTTCTGGGTCGCAGGCAGACTCACCCGGGTTCCGGGTTGCAGGCAGACTCACCCGGGTTCCGGGTTGCAGGCAGACTCACCCGGTTCCGGGTCACAGGCAGACTCACCGGGTTCCGGGTCACAGGCAGACCCCTTCGGTTCCGGGTCGCAGGCAGACTCCCTCGGCTCCAGGTCGCAGGCAGTCTCCCTCGGTTCCGGACTAGACACTGTTGCCGGATACTCTGGACTGCACACTGTTGCCGGATACTCTGGACTGCACACTGGTGCCGGATACTCTGGACTGCACACTGGTGCCGGATACTCTGGACTGCACACTGGTGCCGGATACTCTGGACTGCACACTGGTGCCAGATACTCTGGACTGCACACTGGTGCCGAGCTCTCGAGGCTGGGCTGACGCACTGGATGCCTGATGTGTGGGGCTGGTAGAGGAGGTACCAGGCTGGATACACGCACCCCAGGACTAGTGCGAGGAGCGGGAACAGGCTGAATAGGACTAGGCCGACTAATGGGAAGCTTGGTCCGGGTTGCTGGTACTGGTCGTGCCAGACTGGAGGTACCCACTTCCGGGTTAGCACGAGAGGCAGGAACCGGAAAGACTGGGCCATGGAGGCGCACAGGTGGCATTGACCTCACCGCCTGCACAACCCGTCCTGGCTGGATGGAACTAGCAGCCCTGTACGAGCGGGGTGCTTGTATAGGGCGAACTGGGCTGTGCAGGGGCCT
Organism: Salmo salar; assembly: GCF_965601325.2. NCBI lineage: Eukaryota > Metazoa > Chordata > Actinopteri > Salmoniformes > Salmonidae > Salmo > Salmo salar. Next base: position 50,080,075 of record NC_138310.1, on the reverse strand, counting down.
GATGGTTGCCGTACGTAGAGCGGGCATAGGGTAGCCTGGTCCTAGGAGGTGTACCGGCGACCAGACGCGCTGCGCCGGCACCCTCCTACCAGGCTGGATGCCCACTCTAGCACGGCATCTGCGAGGGGCTGGAATGGCGCGCACTGGACTGTGCGTGTGTATGGGCGAGATGTTTCGCTGAAGTGCGCACTATGGCGCCCTCCACCTCATACGCTCCTCCATATACTCACGGGTAGCTGGCTTATGGCTCTTCTTAGGCCTAGCCAAACTACCCGTATGCCCCCCAATTTTTTTTTATTGGGGGTGCCTCTCCGGCTTCTTCGCCAGCACGTTCCTGGCCTCATATCGCCTCCTCTCTGCCTTAGCTTCCTCCAACTCCTCCCGTGGGCGACGGTATTCCCCAGCCTGGTGCCAAGGTCCAGCCCCGTCCAGAATCTCTTCCCAAGTCCATTCTTCACCATAGTCCATATAATTAGTGTTCCTCTTCTCCTTCTTCCGCTGCTTGGTCTTGTTTAGGTGGGTGGTTCTGTCATAAATGTTGAAGCCGTGTTGAAGAGACCAAACTGCATGCGGAATGTGGATACTCATCTTTTTAATATATATAAGTATACACAGAAAAACACTCACGACAGGCTAACAGGCTACTTACGAACAAACGAATAGCAGTGTTAACTCAACCACCCACAAACCCAAGTGACAAACATACTCCTAATTATATGACTCCCAATCAGGAACAACGATAACCACCTGTCCCTGATTGGGAGCCACACAGACCCACATAGAAACACACATACACAGACATACTCTTGCCACGTCCTGACCAAAAACTACACAACAACACCCTCTGCTGGTCAGGACGTGACAAGTCCACTGTGTTATTGGGGACCTTCAATGCTGCAGATATGTTTTGGTACCCTTCCCCAGATCTCTGCCTCGACACAATCCTGTCTCGTAGCTCTAGGGACAGTTCCTTTGACCTCATGGCTTGGTTTTTGCTCTGACATGCACTATAAACTGTGGGACCTTATATAGACAGGTGTGTGCCTTTCCAAATCATGTCCAATAAATTGAATTTTATAAGGATCCGACCCTTTTTTTCAATTTTCACCTAAAATGACATACCCAAATCTAACTGCCTGTAGCTCAGGACCTGAAGCAATGATATGCATATTCTTGATACCATTTGAAAGGAAACACTTTGAAGTTTGTGGAAATGTGAAATGAATGTCGGAGAATATAACACATTAGATCTGGTAAAATAATGTTTTTTTTGTATCATCATCTTTGAAATGCAAGAGGAAAGCCATAATGTATTATTCCAGCCATGGCGCAATTTTGATTTTGGCACTAGATGGCAGCAGTGTATGGGCAAAGATTTAGACTGATCCAATGAACCATTGTAAATCTGTTCAAAATGTTGTGTCAAGACTGCCCAAATGTGCCTAATTGGTTTATTAATACATTTTCAAATTCATAAGTGTGCACTCTCCTCAAACAATACCATGGTATTCTTTCACTGTAATAGCTACTGTAAATTGGACAGTGCAGTTAGATTAACAAGAATTTAAGCTTTCTGCCCATATCAGATAGTTCTATGTCCTGGGAAATGTTCATGTTACTTAAAACCTCATGCTAATCACATTAGCCTACATTAGCTTAACCATCCCGTGGGGGGGACACCGATCCTGTAGAGGTTTGAACGCAGATGGACTCCAATCAAGTTGTAGAAACATCTCCAGGATGATCAATGAAAACAGGATGCGCTTGAGCTCAATTTTGAATCTCATAGCAATCTGTCTGAATACTTATGTAAATAAATATTTCTGTTTTTATTTTTATAAATTTGCAAATATTTCTAAAAACCTGTTTTTGCTTTGTCATTAAGGGGGATTTTGTGTAGATTGATGAAAGAGAAAAAATGATTTAATCATTCTTAGAATAAGGCTGTAACATAACAAAATGTAGAAAAAGGGAAGGGGTCTGAATACTTTCCGAATGCACTGTATCTCATATGGAAGATGCCAAAACTTTGGAGATAACAATAGATTGCGAAGTCAAAGATACTGATTTGCATCTGTGGCGAAGTTTTCCCTATTATGCTTATGACAAATCCAGCTCCAGAATCAGCCTAGCCAGCTTGCTCATCTTTTGAAAACAGTGAAGTAAGAAAACAAAACAGCAACAACAGATAACACTAGCTAGATAGATATTAGCAAGATAGCTAGCGAAGGTTAGCATGCTAGCTAGATACACTGACAGCTGTTGTTCCCTATTTGTTGATGTTTCTCTGGTCCACGTGGAAATCACCAGGACATTCTTTCCCACCCCCCAATTCGTGAATGTGTTCACCATTTCCTTATCAACATAATTTGGGTTTACTGGCTGAGCTACATGATGATCCTGGGATTATGAAAGGAGACCATTAATAAGAGATTATCAATGGCACCTGAACAGATGCTGTTCAGTCAGGTAGCTGACAAATCACAAAAACAGCTGGGTCATTTAACAGACAGGAAAAAGCTAAGCAGTAAAAAACACTGTATACATTAAGTGCTCTTTGGGATATAGCCATGAAAAGATGGGCATCAGATCAGAGTACAGTTGTTTGGTCATCATCAATTGGCATAATCTGCCTCAAGAGTAAGGCTAACATTACTTTTTACAGCCTGTTGAGAGCTCCTCTGAAGCCAAAAGCCTGAGCACCAATTTTAATGGAGATCGTGTGGCAGGAATCCACACATCATGCGATATCAATTTGGCAAATCATTTGACAGTCTAGGTGAAATGGGAGAGTGGACTGAAGAATGAATTGCACTTACAGCATGGATAATTTCTTACGTCTCTGAAGAGTTGTTAAAAAATAGTCTACTCCATCAAAACTGTTTATCTATTCCCCAAATGCACCATCCTTTTTACCAAGCACTGTAGAGTGGGTACTTTTTGCTAAATGAAAACCACTTTTCAATGGGTATAAATACCTTGCAAAGCAATAGTAGACTCCAATCAGTATTTATTGCCCCACTTCAGGACTTCTATCTCTTTAAGTCACAGTCTGGAGAAATGGAGGTCAGAAGGACCTTCCCTCCTAAAAGTTCCATAAGATGTATGAATTGGGGGACATAGAGACTCTCAGCAGCAATTGTTTGGAAGCTGTAAGTTTTACTGCTGCACCCTTTACCCTGTCAACAAGTGACCACATGTATCACGACTCAGGATAAGACTCAGATGCAGACACAGGAGGCGGATCATTTGAATCTCAGATATTTATTGGAACACAGGTGGCAGGCAAAGGGCAGGTCGAAGGCAGGCGGGGTTTCGTAAACCAGGTCAGAGTCAGCCAGGTACAGGATGGCAGGCAGGCTCAGGACAGGCAGAAAAGTCAGAACCGGGAAGACTAGAAAACAAAACTTGAAAACAGGAAAAACCGGGACACGTGCTGGTACGACCTGAAGAAGACAAGATGAACTGGCAACAGACAAACAGAAAAAATAGGTATAAATACACAAGGGATAAATGGGGGAAAATGGGACACACCCGGTGGGGGGGTAGAGACAAGCACAAGACATGTGAAACCGATCAGGGTGTGACACCATGTCCTGAGACAGTGTGTCCAAAGGCCCCATTTCATATCTCTGCCCCAAATGAAACCATTATTTGTCATCAGCAGCTCATCCCGAGCACACCCGCTGCAGAATGGCTCTCTGAAAGACGTTTTAATGGAGAGATTTTGACAGGCCCTGACAATGCACATCCACCAGCCTCATCCACCTCATTACCTAGAATGTCCATAGTAATAAGGGTCTACCAGGGGCGTGTATTTGGAGACCTTTCCTCAAATTTGACAGTTCATTAGGCACATGCAAATAAATAACACTGAATAGAGCCTGCTCAAAGTTAATGTGGCCATTTAGTCTGCACTAAGTATGGGCCTGATTAAATAATTGGTGACTTTTGAATCTAATTGTTTCTTTCAGCACCGAGGCCTTATCATTCTTCTGTTCTCTACTGAAATTATATGGCAAACTTGTTAATTTCTGTACCATACGTTTTCCTATATAAAGATACTGTAGATTAGAGGGGCGAATGTGGTTGGCTTGGTGAAAAGGTCATTACAGTAATGGCATTTAATGCTGAATGCAGTGGTCTGAATACAACCGTTCTACTGCAGTAAATATTGGCTATAACACAGCATAACACAATGCTGGTGATGTACACCAACAGATATGTTGGAGCTGAACAAAAGTAGTAACCTATGCGGTCAATTTCTCAGATAAACAGAAAGCTCTGCTTTTGTTTTGATAGCCAACAATGAATCTGTCATGTACAACTCTCGCAGGTCAGTACATTCAGGTTCAGGGACTCAAGAATCAATGTGAGAGGGAAAAGTTGTCTGTTGTTTGTGCTCTCTGCTGTCACAGCAACATCCTCCCACACAAGTCTGGGCTTTGGCTAGTGGGCATACATTACTGGGTTACACGTCTCGGACTGCAATACTGCACCAGAATAGCTGTAAATGGTCACTTTCTGAAACAGTTTTCTGACACTGAACTATAACTGACAGTTGTCTGCTTGTGGAAATACAGTACCTTCAAAGCGGAGATTTACCCTAGTAGGTCAAACTAAAATAGTTACAGGAGTCACATGGGCCTAATAATAAACATGAATTAGTCAATAGTGTGGTGCTTCCTCAGGTGGTACATTGGGAATACAGAACTGCCGATCACTTTGCATGTCACAAGATATAAAATAAGTCTGCTGCAAACCCTGTTTATGATCACTTAGTCACTGCACAGACTTGTGTAAGTTACAGATGTACATACTCAAAGAATCCATATGAAGTTTAAGAGCTTGATGAAGTTATGCTCTTAAATGGGTTTATATGGCACTATGTTATCGGGGATTTGTTAATATACAGCCCAATGGACATTTAACATCTTTCAACATTTAGAGGGTATTTAAAGCAAGGAAAGTTTGATTCCACAAATGCATGGCCTAGGTCTAAGTCAATTTCATTGAGTTTGACATACATTTTCTGTAAGAGGTCTACTTACTTGTTAAGATACTTGTTTGCCATACAAGTAGTGTCTATTGAAGTAAGGTCCTCGTTGTTGTTGTTGGTATTTTGGTAGTCCGCAAACATAGGTTAGTGGTGCATGTCGCCACCTACTGTGTGGGGTGAAAACTGAGGAACGTTAACACAGAAAAACATAGGGAAATAGAGGAAGGGTGAAAAAGAAAGTCAAATTATCCCCCCCCCCCCCCCCCCCCCCGAAAAAAACAAACACAACAAAAACTCAATGTACTCCTTTAGTCAGTTTGAACTGTCTAATCTGATCCCTACAGTCTCTGGGGCCTGAGAGGGAAGCACATATTTTAACAGTATTCCCTGCAATGTTTCAGCCGTAAAGTCCTGGAGATCCAAAAACATTTTTGCTGCATTCACAATTATGTAAAGTTTCTTTGATTTCTTGTTAGTTTGACTTGTACAATTTATCACCTGCGCAATAAACTCAACAAAATCTACCTTCACTTTCTGTACTTCAGGATCCCTCAACTGATGAACAATACTTTCAGCAGGCTACAGGGCATCCATTGCCATTTCTTCCTCATTTGCACTTGCTCCTTCCGCTATTTACACTGCCTCTGCATGGGAGACCTGATGGACAGCCCGGATTCTTGCTACTTTGACCTCCTTCACACTTACAGGGCACTCCTGTTCCCACCACAATTACAGCACCGTGTATCCACTCTTCCGCAACATATTTATTCCCTCTGCACACACTTACCACGTGGCCAACCTGTTTACATTTAAGACACTGCAACAGTCTGTTCACAGAAGCTCTCACCGTGTATCTCATATACCACAGCTTTACATGTGTTGGAAGATACCATCAAATAGCGATAGCACCGATAGGTTTTCCTCTTTCCTTCCATTCACCATACGGTTCAATCGACGTGCATCCACTACTCCTGGTACGTGGTGCTTTAGATTTTCAGCCTCAATTTCTATTGAGATGCCAGAGATGACACCTTCTACCAGTGCCCTGTTCAGAAAATCAAAGCTTTCTACTTCATACTCTGCTAATTCCCAGTGACATAATGCACTTTCTTTTTGTTCTTCTGACACACAATAGCATCTTAAGGCTAAGTTCATCGTTGGAACCTTCGTAGGAGCATCGTTAAATCTCCTAGTTGTTTCCCAAAACCATTGTGATTAATGTTGCACTTGAAAACACCTCAGATCAACTAAGTGCGTCGTTTATTGCTTTTTTCCCCTCATTTCCACCAAACATACAATCGCATGGTTTATCCGTATCTCAGTTACTGCCAATAACTTTAGAACAAAGTTGGCTACAAATACAAAGTTACAAATGTATTTGCAATTGATACAAAACAAGTGAGGTATAAAAAGACGCTTCAAATGAAACTGAGGTGACTGCATTAAAATATAAACGGTGGGCTATAGGCCTATTTCAATCACATTGAAATGCATTTCATGTCCAACCAATTGTTCTATTTTGCGTTTTTATTGGGTAAGCATTCGAATAAGCCGCCTCGATATTTGCAGCTGTAGGCGGTAATATCTCTCTAGGAGTGGATCAGTCGTCAGTATTGTGAAATAATTCTAATTTTAAGGAAATATTTTTTAATGGAGAAATCTGATCAGATAGGACTGAAAGAAAGGGAGCGCTGCCATCAGTATCGACACACGCTCCAACGACGCCCTTACCGACCGTTCTCTCTGCGTGGTGTTCTGGGAAACGCGTGTCACATCTTCAGCTGTTGTAGGGAGAATGCATCTTTAAAACACTCATAAGCTAAGTTCCATCACTACCAGGAAACCAGGCCCTGGTCACTTTGATTAACTCCACCTCTCCCAGTGAGTCCTACACCATCTCGTTGACTGCAAATATATCTCCCAAAATCACATCCTTACCTATGAAATGCACTCCAACAAGGCATTATTATACTGAGACCTATCTTCATGAATAACTTTAGCCCGTTTTGCTCCTATCTGCAACGCTACAGTTTTCCACTAACTTTACTCAACGTGCCATCCGACTCAAACTGTTTTCGCTTCCGCCATCTTTCCTCTCTTGAATTGTATGCTGAATTGTATGACAGTATCGTAAAAGATTTTAAAAAATGAATGTTAGAAGTTTGTAGTCGGCGGTGGTTGTTCAATTGGTTTTGTCACGCAAACCATTTCTTTGTTGCTCTGCTGGTTTAGCTCTTAATATTAATGTATTTTCTGTCTTAATATTATTACTGCAAAGTGCACATGTTAAGGTTACTGACAAATGTTAATAACTTAGATGTGCTTTATATCCTCGTAATTAAAGAGCTGAATATTTGTTGCATTTGCCATCCCCGAGTATCCTAGGGGGTGTGTCAACCAGAGCTTCTTCTTCTTTGGGATCTTCTTCTTCGTGTGGCTTTCCGGCAGACTAGACGCTTTATTCTTCTTTGGTATCATGGCGTTCGCACATTTTGTTTGTGCATGCCGCCACCTACTATGCGGTAATGTGTGGTCAATCACGTTACATTTTGTGATACCAAAATAAAAAATGAAGGGGAAAAAGGAACTAACCCTACACCTACAGTACTTTCCGAATGAATTCAGACTCCTTGACTTTTTCCACATATTTTGTTACGTTACAGCTTTATTCTAAAATGTATTAAATTACCCCCCCCCCCCACCCCCCTCATCAATCTACAAACAATACCCCATAATGACAAAGCTAGATCGGTTTTTTTTTTTAAATGTTTGCAACAAAAACTTTTTTTGTAATGAAATATCACATTTACATAAGTATTCAGACCCTTTACTCAGAACTTTGTTGAACAGTTTTGGTAGCGATTACAGCCTCGAGTCTTCTTGGGTATGATGCTACAAGCTTGGCACACCTGTATTTGGGGAGTTTCTCCCATTCTTCTCTGCAGATCCTCTCAAGCTCTGTCAGGATGGATGGTGAGCATCGCTGCACAGCTATTTTCAGGTCTCTCCAGAAATATTAGATCAGGTTCAAGTCCGGGTTTTGTGCCTTTTACAGAGGAGTGGCTCCCGTCTGGCCTAAATACTTATGTAAATAAGGTATCATTATGGGGTATTGTGTGTAGATTGATGGGGAAAATGTTTTATTTAATCAATTTTAGAATAACAGAACAACGTAACAAAATGTGGAAAAAGAGAAGGAGTCTGAATACTTTCCGAATGCACTGTATATTCCACTAATTGCATTTTTTTTTATCACCACCCCATTCCACTACCTTGACCCTAACTGATCCTACACCAGGCCGATGGCCTGGGCGGATGGGACTCTTTCGTCAAACACAACTTGTAACTCTTCTGAAATAAAACCTTGTATACCCAAGTACTTCTCTCCAGCTGCCACCACAACATCTATTTTCTGTGATTTACGTTCCATTTCTGCGGTACAGTTGACAACCATGGCAATGAATGTTAAGAAGCCAGCCTTACTGAAGCCCACATTTGTATCACTCTGCATTGGCCTAGGCCTACTACTCACCCTTGACCCATCATCCTCTACTCTCTTCACTGCCTCAGCATATAAAACCTTCTGTTCTTCTCTGACCCTGGCAGCCTCAACCTGTCTCTCTTGCACCGGGCACATCTGATCCCCAGCGACATGAGCACCCCCACAATTGACACAAAGTTTTTTCCACCGATACTACACATTCCTTTGTCCCATGCCCTCCTGCACACTTCTCACATCTTGGAATTTCCCTCCTACACACTGCTGCAATGTGACCATGAGCTTGGCATCTGAAACACATTAGTTGGTTCGGCACAAAAGCTCTCACGGGATAACTGACACATTCTAACCTGAATTTATCAGGTGAAGACTATGCTTCAAAACTTAAAAGGAGTCTTCTCAGTTTCATCACACTCGCCACCGGATCTGCGTTGCACCAAACGGCGGGCATCACAGACACAGGGAATCTTCAATTTCAGTTGCTCCACCGCCACACTTAACGCCACCCCAGTAATCAATCCATTCAAAGGCACCCTTCTCCGGTGAGCAAAGCAAAGAGACAGCAAAATATGGTTTGTGCTTGGCACCATTCTACCTCAACACACATCTTCCCACTGCACTCTACTCTTCTCCTTCTTCCTCGCTGTCGTCAACCAGAGCTACAATCCAGGAGAGCCAATTATTCTGTGGTTTGGGTAACGCTAAATCAGAAGGGGGAAAGAAATGTGTACGCTGGTTTATTTATTTTTAATCTGCTTATTTCTGGTTCTACACTAATAATTGTTCCAGGTATCCCACAAGAGCGGAAATGCATATTTTCTTCAGCTAAAAGATGATGCCCATTGTTATTATTGGAAGTGGTTTCTTTGCAGCAATTTGACCATGAAGGGCTGTTTCCCGCAATCTCCGCTGAGCAGTTGCTGTTGAGATGTGTCTGTTACTTAAACTCTGTGAATCATTTATTTGGGCTGCAATCTGAGGTGCTGTTAACTCTAATGAACTTATCCTCTACAGCAGAGGTAGCTCTGGGTCTTCCTTTCCTGTGACGGCCCTCATGGGAGCTTCATCATAGTGCTTGATGGTTTTTGCAACTGCGGTTTTTCCGGATTGACTGAACTTCATGCCTTAAAGTGATGATGGACTGTCATTTCTCTTTGCTTATTTGAGCTGTTCTTGCCATAGTATGGACTTGGTATTTTACCAGATAGGGCTATCTTCTGTATACCACCCCTACCTTGTCACAACACAACTGATTGGCTCAAATGCATTATGTAGGAAAGAAATTCCACAAATTAACTTTTAACAAGGCACACCAGTTAATTGAAATGCATTCCTTGTTGACTACGTCATGAAGCTGGTTGAGAGAATGCCAAGAGTGTGCAAAGCTGTCATCAAGCAAAGGGTGGCTACTTTGAAGAATCTTAAATATAAAATAGATTTTGATTTGTTGAACACTTTTTTGGTTACTACATGATTCCATATGTCTTATTGCATAGTTTTGATGTCTGCACTATTATCCTACAATGTAGAAAATAGTAAAAAGAAAGAAAAACCCTTGATTGAGTAAGTGAGTCCAAACTTTTGACTGCTACTGTATATACATATCTACCTCAATTACCTTTTACCCCTGCACTTCGACTTGGTACTGGTAACCCATGTACAGTGCTTTCAGAAAGTATTCATACCCCTTGACTAATTCCACATTTTGTTGTGTTACAGTTGGAATTCAAAATGGATTGAATTGATTTTTTTCTCACCCATCTACACACAATACCCCATGATGAAATGAAAAACATATACAAAAGTAAGAATCATTTCAAATTCCTTATATTAAGCAAACCAGATGGATTTTCAGTTTTTTATTTTTATTTATGGAAAGCCAGGGGCACACTGCAATACTCCGACATAATTTACAAATGGCTATAGGGTTGACCAGGGATGTTCTCTTGATAAGTGTGTGTAATTGGACCCTTGTCCTGTCCTGCTAAGCATTCAAAATGTAACAAGTACTTTTGGGTGTCATGGAAAATGTATTGAGTAAAAAGTACATTATTTTCATTGAATGTAGTGAAGTTAAAGTGAAAGTTGTCAAAAGTATAACTAGTAAAGTAAAGTACAGATACCCAAAGAAACTACTTAAGTAGTACTTTAAAGTAATTTTAATTAAGTGATTTACACCACTGATTACAGCTGTGGGATTTTCTGGGTAAGTCTTTAACAACTTTGCACAACTGGATTGTACAGTATTTGCACATTATTATTTTAAAAAGTCTTTAAGTTCTGTCAAGTTGGTTGTTGATCATTGCTAAACAGCCAATTTCAAGTCTTGCCATAGATTTTCAAGACGATTTGAGTCGGTAACTAGGCCACTCAGGAACATTCAATGTCGTCTTGGTAAACAACTATATTTGGCCTTGTGTTTACAGTTATTGTCTTGTTGAAAGGGGTATTTGTCTCCCAGTGTCTGTTTGAAAGCAGACTGAACCAGCTTTTATGCTAGGATTTTGCCTGTGCTTAGCTCTATTCCGTTTATTTTTATCCTAAAAAAGCTCCCTAGTCCTTGTCGATGACAAGCATACCTATAACATGATGTAGCCACCACTATGCTTGAAATATGAAACTGGGAGACAAAGTTTTTTTGTGTTTGCCCAAAACATAACACTTTGTATTCAGGACATAAAGTTAATTTCTTTGCCACATTTTTTGCAGTTTTACTTTAGTGCCTTATTGCAAAAAAGAATGCATGTTTTGGGATATTGATATTCTGTACAGGCTTCCTTTTCACGCTGTCATCTAGATTAGTATTGTGGAGTAAATACAATGTTGTTGATCCATCCTCAGTTTTCTCCTATCACGGCCATTAAACTCTGTAATTGTATTAAAGTCATCATTGGCCTCATGGTGAAATCCCTGAGTGGATTCCTTTCTCTCCAACAAATTAGTTAGGAAGGACACCTGTATCTTTGTAGTGACTGGATGTATTGAAACACCATCCAAAGTGTAATTAATAAGTTCACCATGCTCAAAGGGATATTCAGTACCTGTTTTTTTCATTTGTACCCATGTACCAATAGGTGCCCTTCTTTGTGAGGCATTGTAAAACCTTCCTGGTCTTTGTGGTTGAATCTGTGTTTGAAATTCACTGCTCGACTGAGGGACCTTACAGATATTGTTTGTGTGGGGTACAGAAAGAGGTAGTCATTCAAAAATCATGTTAAAGACTTTTATTGCACACAGTGAACTTATTTAGGTTTTCCCTAACAAAGGGGTTGAATACTTATTGACACAAGACATTTCATTTTTTCATTTGAATTAATTTGAAAACATTTCTAAAAACATAATTCCACTTTGACATTATGGGGTATTGTGTGTCCAATGACACAAAATGAATGTTTTATTAATTTTAAATTCAGGCTACAACACAACAAAATGTGGCAAGGGGTGTGTATACTTTCTGAAGCATGATAGCCATGTTATTGTGTATCTATTATTACTTGTATTATTATGTTTACATTTTCTATTATGTCTCTATAAGGCCCCCGTAAGTAAGCATTTCACTTTTAGTCCACACCTGTTGTTTACAAAGCATGTGACAAATACATTTGATTTGATTTTGATTTGAGGTGGAACCTAAACGAGAATTTCCTCTATAGGTCAGAAATTATGTCGAAATAGGGCTGGCATTGCCCTCTGGTGGGGGCCTTTAAAGACTTGTCACTTAGCGCTCATAGAGTTATTGATTACTTTCAGTTTACCTGAGTTTAGACTATGTTTCCTGTCAGGAGTCTGTCCTGTTAGTTATTTTTGTTGTTAATACATCTAGATGTTCCGCTAGCGGAACGCCTCGCCAATATCCAATGATAGAGCGTGGCGCGAATTACAAACTCCTCAAAAATCCAAAAACTTCAATTGTTCAAACATATGACTATTTTACACCATTTTAAAGACAAGACTCTCCTTTATCTAACCACATTGTCCGATTTCAAAAAGGCTTTACAACGAAAGCAAAACATTAGATTATGTCAGGAGAGTACCCAGCCAGAAATAATCAGACACCCATTTTTCAAGCTAGCAAACCACAGCTAAATGCAGCACTAACCTTTGATGATCTTCATCAGATGACACTCCTAGGACATTATGTTACACAATACATGCATGTTTTGTTCAATCAAGTTCATATTTATATCAAAAAACAGCTTTTTACATTAGCATGTGACGTTCAGAACTAGCATACCCACCGAAAACGTCCGGTGAATTTACTAAATTACTCACGGTAAACGTTCACAAAAAACATAACAATTATTTTAAGATTTATAGATACAGAACTCCTTTATGCAATCACGGTGTCCGATTTTAAAATAGCTTTTCGGTGAAAGCACATTTTGCAATATTCTGAGGAGATAGCCCGGCCATCATGGCTAGCTATTTTGACACCCACCAAGTTTGGCACTCACCAAACTCAGATTTACTATAAGAAAAATTGGATTACCTTTGCTGTTCTTCGTCAGAATGCACTCCCAGGACTTCTACTTCAACACCCAATGTTGTTTTGGTTCCAAATAATCCATAGTTATATCCAAATAGCGGCGTTTTGTTCTTGCGTTCAAGACACTATCCGAAGGGTGACGCGACGGCGCATATCGTGACAAAAAAATTCAAAATATTCCATTACCGTACTTCGAAGCATGTCAAATGCTGTTTAAAATCAATTTTTATGCAATTTTTCTCGTAAAATAGCGATAATATTCCGACCGGGAGACATTGTATCCGTTCAAACACTGAAAGAAGAAAATGGTGTCTTCACATGCACGCGTGCGCCCGTGTCATTGTTCTCAGACCGACCACTTTCCAAATCCCCTACTGTTTTTCGCCCAGGGACTGCAGAATCATCATTCCCCGTTCTGGCGCCTTCTGAGAGCCTATGGGAGCCTTAGAAAATGTCACGTTACAGCAGAGATCCTCTATTTTCCATAAAGAGGCTATAGAAGGACAAGAAATGGTCAGAGAGGGCAATTCCTGTATGGCATCTTCTCAGGTTTTGGCCTGCCATATGAGTTCTGTTATACTCACAGACACCATTCAAACAGTTTTAGAAACTTTAGGGTGTTTTCTATCCAAATCAAACAATTATATGCATATTCTAGTTTCTGTGCAGGAGTAATAACCAGATTAAATCGGGTACGTTTTTTATCCGGCCGTGAAAATACTGCCCCCTATCCTAAACAGGTTAATAGATGTACATATTGTAGGTTTCTTTCTTTCCTCTCCAAAACTCTTGAGCGTGCCGTCCTTGGCCAGCTCTCCTGCTATCTCTCTCAGAATGACCTTCTTGATCCAAATCAGTCAGGTTTCAAGACTGGTCATTCAACTGAGACTGCTTTTCTCTGTGTCACGGAGGCTCTCCGCACTGCTAAAGCATAACTCTCTTTCCTCTGTTCTCATCCTTCTAGACCTATCTGCTGCCTTTGATACTGTGAACCATCAGATCCTCCTCTCCACCTTCTCCGAGCTGGGCATCTCCGGCGCGGCTCACTCTTGGATTGCGTCCTACCTGACAGGTCGCTCCTACCAGGTGGCGTGGCGAGAATCCATCTCCGCACCACGTGCTCTCACCACTGGTGTCCCCCAGGGCTCAGTTCTAGGCCCTCTCCTATTCTCGCTATACACCAAGTCACTTGGCTCTGTCATATCCTCACATGTTCTCTCCTATCATTGCTACGCAGACGACACACAACTAATCTTCTCCTTTCCCCCTTCTGATAACCAGGTGGCAAATTGCATCTCTGCATGTCTGGCAGACATATCAGTGTGGATGACGGATCACCATCTCAAGCTGAACCTCGGCAAGACGGAGCTGCTCTTCCTCCCGGGGAAGGACTGCCCGTTCCATGATCTCGTCATCACGGTTGACAACTCCATTGTGTCCTCCTCCCAGAGTGCTAAGAGCCTTGGCGTGACCCTGTCATTCTCCGCTAACATCAAGCTGGTGACCCGATCCTGTAGGTTCATGCTCTACAACATTCGCAGAGTATGACCCTTCCTCACACAGGAAGCAGTGCAGGTCCTAATCCAGGCACTTGTCATCTCCCGTCTGGATTACTGCATCTCGCTGTTGGCGGGGCTCCCTGCCTGCGCCATTAAACCCCTACAACTCATCCAGAACGCCGCAGCCCGTCTGGTGTTCAACCTTCCCAAGTTCTCGCACGTCACCCCGCTCCTCCGCACACTCCACTGGCTTCCAGTTGAAGCTCGCATCTGCTACAAGACCATGGTGCTTGCCTACGGAGCTGTGAGGGGAACGGCACCTCCGTACCTTCAGGCTCTGATCAGTCCCTACACCCAAAGAAGGGCACTGCGTTCATCCACCTCTGGCCTGCTGGCCCCCCTATCTCTGCGGAAGCACAGTTCCCGCTCAGCCCAGTCAAAACTGTTCGCTGCTCTGGCACCCCAATGGTGGAACAAGCTCCCTCACGACGCCAGGACAGCGGAGTCAATCACCACCTTCCGGAGACACCTGAAACCTCACCTCTTTAAGGAATACCTGGGATAGGATTAAGTAATCCTTCTAACCTGGATATCATAAGGTGAATGCGCCAATTTGTAAGTCGCTCTGGATAAGAGCGTCTGCTAAATGACGTAAATGTACATACTTGTGGTGCCTTATTACCACTTTGCCCTCATCCTCACCCTGGGTATTGCACTGAATCCTCTGGTCTGCCTCAGTGGCCTCCTCCACCGCCTCAGAGTGCCACTTCACAATGAGGTAGGACCATTCTTGAGATAATATGATTAGTAGGAGTTCCATTGAATGTTGTTCTGAAGTTAAGTTGGGGAGTGTTTTTCTGCTGAGTCAGATATCTACCTAAGTATACATCCAGCCATATGAGCAGATAATGGGCAAATCTGAAATGTATGTAATGCTGCGCTACCAGTGTACTTTGCATCTTTTATAGCAAACATTCATTAAAGCCAACACCCTAATTATTGTGTTATACAACATATTAAAAAGCAATTTTTTCCACACCATTAATCTTAAAAAGTGTACAGTTTTCAGATGAGTAAGATATTGAGTCCACATGAAGCAGTGCAACAGACAAGACTCGAATGGCGATCATCTGTTGGTTTACTCAGTGGATATTGATTACTCTGGTCTACAGACCCTCAGGGAATTTGGTGGATCACGAATACCAGATGACACCTAAACCATAGATCAAAGTATAAGCACATGCATTCCATAGCTAAGATCATTTGCCTGCTACTTGGACCGTCTATAACATCTGCAGGCCTGCCTCCCCTCATCACACACCTCTGGCAACAACATAATATAACTATTTGTCAATATACAACATGGTCTCAGGTTTTGGCATTGCATATACAAATATGTGTAAAACATTCCAAATGTGGCCTTCCTCTTGTACAAGTCCCTAGATATAGCTTGCATGAAATAGCATGTGCAGAAGTGTCTGAAAAAAAAAGCCCAGCACTGACAGTTAATCGTGTTTATGGCTTCTTCTAGAAATCAATGCACATCTGTAAAGACCATCTGTGTTGGGAGGCTTATACTGTAAATATAAGATAACAAGACCCTCCGTTAGCACAAGGGCCTAAGAGAAGCATCCAGGAAAAGCATTGGAAATACACACAAGAACGGGTACATACATATTGTGTGGTGTTTTGATAAGGCATGCTGGTAGTTGTTCTGTGAAGCCTGTGACATCTTTAGCTGTGATTATAATGTCTGATTGTGCCCTTGTTCTCTGTGAGAGCAGCTATTCCCCTGTGGGCTTAGAGAACCTGACACATGCCTTTTCGCTCCTTCTCTATAAGACTTCCTATTACCTTGGGGTTTCAGAGGTGTCAAAAGCAGACACTGGCAGTCTGGATGTGTGCCCCATTTAGTCTTATTTTGAGTATAAGGCCAGGCTAAGACAGAATGCTACTGTAGTTTCTTTCTTTGTCTTATCCATAATACAGTTGTTAGGGGTGTGTACGGGAGGCGAAGTCAGGCGCAGGAGAGCAGAGCGTAGTAAACAGGCACACTTTAATTCCGGTCCAAAACTGACAGCACATAACAATAACATGCCAAAAACACGGAACATAGCAAAAGTATAGTGCCTGACAATATCCACTTAACAATAAACAATTACACACAAAGACATGGAGGGGAACAGAGGACTAAATACATGCAGTGATTATGGAATGAAAACCAGGTGTGTAATGGAACAAGACAAAACAAATGGATATACGAGAAATGGAGCGGCGATGGCTAGAAAGCCGGTGACGTCGATCGCCAAACGCCGCCCGAACAAGGAGAGGAGCCGACTTCGGTGGAAGTTGTGACAAATAGTTGAGAATCAAAATCTCAAAGTCTGCAAACCAATGCAAAACAATGAATTATAATGTATATAGAATTGTAATTAGTTGTTATAAAAAAGATCTGAATTCAAGTGTGCATTTTTTATGGTTATTCATGACTCATTACTTTAAAGGGAGTATTACTTTATCTAGTATTAAAAAGCTAAACCATTTGGACGGTCTGTTTTGTGGGGATACAATGTAAATAGTTTTTAATATGGCCATAATATTCAGGCTTTTGATAGGTGCTGAGTTGCTGGTTATTTGCATTCCAGTCGACAATTAGAAAATATGTCGTGAACAGACGATTTAGGCCTATGTGTGGTTGCCTCAGTCCTACTTAAAAACAACAACAAATGAACATCAAACAGGCAAGCAAGCGCAATGTACTCATTTGAGTTTTTTTGTTCAATATCGCATTGTTCTCTCAGACACATAATCAGTGTTCACTATAAAGTTTGACAACCAATAAAGCAAAAATTACTGCATAGTTGCAGATTTGAGACACGATGCTGCTATGCCACCTAGAAATATTGTTGTGTTTGTGCACACGAGCAGAACCCAGTGCTGCCTGCAGTGGTGTAGTATACATGAAAATGCATGGATAATTTAACATATGTGTCAACATGAGTAGAAATCTGAAACCTTAAGTCAATTCCAAGACAAATGTCTGCCAACGGAGCACTCTGCAACCTGAGTAACAGACACGCACTCTATTTCAGGGTTCTTCATAACGTGATGGATGTCAACAGAATGTCTTCATCAGAGACTAACACCGACTCCCCTTTGGCCACCTCTCTTCAACACAGCCAGGGGGGCTCAGATCTGGGATTAGACTCCAGAGCAACGGGGCTGTAAGTGTTTGCATTATCTGGAGGGCTCCGTATGTCACTCAGCTGCTCTGAGAACAGTCTCCCCACCCCCAGGGAGCAGAACGTGATTTAAATCAGAAAACTGAACCTGTCACTGGGGGGGGGGGTTCTGCAGGCGGAGGGCGAGGAGGCGAGACTGGGGAGCGTGGTACCCCTGGTGGAGTGCTGATTAGTGATCATTATAAGGATTTAAAAATTATATTATTGTTGGAGGCTGCCTCTGCTCTGTTGCCTGGCATTGCCATTTGCAGGAGAGTGCTTCAAAGGGTTCAGCGGCACATAGGCTTTTGATAAGGGTAGCCCCTGCGCTTGTCTCATCCCAACCGCTCACAGTGTCTCATCCCCCACTCTCTCCTTCTCTCCCCTAACCCCCTGTAGCTGACAGGAAGCTGACCTAATTAAGATAGGCTCCTGCTATGAAAAAACTCTAAATCACCACCAGGCTTTCTATTGGCCTGTAATTTGGTACGTATTTGTCAGACAATATGGGGAGTGAATGACTAGTGTGCATCATCACATCCTAACAGAGATTTGCAGGGTTTGTTCCTGTGTCTTTTCAGGTTACGTTAGATCAGGTAAACAGGTTAGGATAGGTCGAATCCCCGAGCCGACGAGGTAAAAACCTGTCGTTCTGCCCCTGAGCAAGGCAGTTAACCCATTGTTCCCCGGGCACAGAAGACGTGGATGTCGATTAGAGGTGTTGGGTTAAATGCGGAAGACACATTTCAGTTGAATGCATTCAGTTGTACAACTGACTAGGTATCCCCCTTTCCCTTTAACAAGAATGGGGGGTGGGCAGGGGTGGAGATGGGTGGGCATCTGGGAGGGATGGGGATGGCTCACGGGACAATCAAGGGGTTTTGGGTACTCAGAGCGGCTTCACTTTTGTATAAAATAAATATTTTCAATTGTAATAAAAAGAAAAAACAAGTTTAGGAAGTGATGAGGGTGACTTATGTGACACCACCCCGCCGTGCATCTGGACTGCCCCATAGCTGTGGTGATAATTAGCAGGTGACTCAACACTACCATGCAGCAATGACGTGGGACTCACAGGGTGTTGGAAATATGGGGGCTTTCTTAAATTTTTCCTTCACTTTAATAGACCTGTAGAAAGTTCCTCAATACTTTTCTAGACATTAGTAGACTATGTATGAGTCCTCATAGGGAGTCTGTGAGTGACAAAGCCTGAGCCTCAGTGGACTACGCTGAAGTATTTATGTACAGGTGCTGCGGTTCTGAGTCTGCCCCTGGGATAATATTGTTATGTACAGTTTCAGGAAGAGTATGTTTCTCAGGGCCTGGGGGACTAGAAAATGTTCATGAGGCACTGGCAACTTCTCAACATGGAAATTGATCCACAGCTGTAGGTAGTAGACTGGAAGCTCCCAGTAGATTTGGCTCCGCATTGTGACAGAGTCTATATATGTCTTCTCTCGCTCGCTTTTCTGTCTTTCGCCCTTTTTCTACTTCTTCCTCTTTCCATCTGTTTGCAGGAATCGGTACCGTCTATATTGAATTATGTAGTTAGGAGTTACATTTCAAAACCTCTGTATCTTGCTGTGGGGCACCGACTTTAAATCAGTAAGTCTTATAAGTCCGATATGTTTGGGGTTTTAGGCTGGGTTTCTGTATAAGCACTTTGTGACTGATGTAAAAAGGGCTTTATAAATATGTTTGATTTGACATATGTCCCATGATAACCTCTCAGTTCTTTGTTTATGTTGTTTTATAAATAATGCTTTCGAGTTTGACCTTTCTCTGCTCACAAACACATTTTCTTTTAAGAAAGTTTGCATGACTAACTATCAATATCTTCTGGTCCATGGAATGATTTGGTCTTCACTATACCTCATTGTGGTGTTATTAAGCAGGAGCTTGATACACTCTGTTTAGCCGACAATGCATGGTTATAGTATGCTTTGTTATATTAACAGACCCTATCTGGAAGTACAAACATGTCTGCTGCTTTCCCACATCGTACATGTGAACACAAGTGCAGGCATATTACCTCTATTGTAGGAGAGTTAATTAGAATGCTTTAGTTCTGTCACATTCGTCATATGAAGGAGACCAAGGTGCAGCGTGGTTGGCAAACATTTTTTCCTTTTATTAAAATGAACACCGTCAAAATAACAAAATACAAAAACACGAACATGAAGTCTTGCAGGCTTCTAAGCAGCTATACAAAATAGAGGTTGACCGATTAATCGGAATGGCTGATTAATTAGGGCCGATTTCAAGTTTTCATAACAATCGGAAATCGGTATTTTTGGACGCCGATTTGGCCGATTTTTTTATACCTTTATTTAACTAGGCAAGTTAGTTAAGAACACATTCTTATTTTCAATGACGGCCTAGGAACGGTGGGTTAACTGCCTTGTTCAGGGGCAGAATGTAACGGCTGTCTTCAGGAAAGGACCAAAATGCAGCAGAGTTAGTATTCATCCTTCAATTTAATTGGAAAGAACACTATACAAAACAAAAACAAGGAAACTGACAGCCAATAGTCCTGTCAGGTGCAACCACACTAAACAAGAAACAATTACCCACAAAACCCAAAGGAAAAACATGCTCCTTATGTGTGACTCCCAATCAGCAGCAACGAGCTTCAGCTGTGCCTGATTGGGAGCCACACACATGGCCCAAAATAAAGAAATACCAAAACATAGAAAAAGGAACATAGAACGCCCACCCAATGTAACACCCTGGCCTAACCAAAATAAAGATCAAAAAACCCCTCTCTATGGCCAGGGCGTTACAGTACCCCCCCCCCCAAAGGTGCGAACTCCGGCCGCAAAACCTGACTCTGAAGGGGAGGGTCCGGGTGGGCCTTCTTACGGCGGCGGCTCAGGTGCGGGACGTGGCCTCTGCTCCACCCTTGACGTCGCCCTCTTATGTGGCGCACCTGGCCGCGCCGAAGGTCTGGTGGGCGACGCTGACTGCGCCCGGCTGGCGACCGGCGATGGTTGCGCCCGGCTGGCGGGCGACCCTGGTTGCGCCCGGCTGGCGGGCGGCGATGGCTGCGCCCGGCTGGCGGGCGACCCTGGCTGCGCCCGGCTGGCGGGCGTCCCTGGCGGCTCCGACGGCACTGACCCAGGATTCACCAGGCTGGGGAGACATGGATGCCTGGCCCTAGGCACAGGCACAGGACTCACCAGGCTGGGGAGACAGGACAGAGGCCTGGCCCTAGGCGTAGGCACAGGACTCACCGGGCTGGCGGGCGCCCCTGGCCACTCTGGTAGTTCAGGGCAGTCTGGCCACTCTGGCAGTTCAGGGCAGTCTGGCCACTCTGGCAGTTCAGGGCAGTCTGACCACTCTGGCAGTTCAGGGCAGTCTGGCCACTCTGGCAGTTCAGGGCAGTCTGGCCACTCCGGCAGTTCAGGGCAGTCTGGCCACTCCGGCAGTTCAGGGCAGTCTGGCCACTCTGGCGACTGTTGACTGGCGGGCAGCTCTGACGACTGTTGACTGGCGGGCAGCTCTGACGACTGTTGACTGGCGGGCAGCTCTGACGACTGTTGACTGGCGGGCAGCTCTGACGACTGTTGACTGGCGGGCAGCTCTGACGACTGTTGACTGGCGGGCAGCTCTGGACAGGTGAGACCCACTGGAGGCCTATTCCTGGGAGGTGGCACAGGACGGACCAGGATGGGGAGACCCACTGGAGGCCTGGTCCGAGGAGGAGGCACAGGATAAACCGGGCTGTGGGGGAGCACTGGAGTTCTGGTACGGACACTCTTTACCCATACTCAGAACGACAGATTTTTACCTTGTCAGCTCAGGGATTCAATCTTGCAACCTCATGGTTAACTAGTCCAACGCTCTAACCACCTGCTTTACATTGCACTCCACGAGGAGCCTGCCTGTTACACGAATGCAGTAAGAAGCCAAGGTAAGTTGCTAGCTAGCATTAAACTTATCTTATAAAAAACAATCAATCAATCATAATCACTTGTTAACTACACATGGTTGATGATATTACTAGTTTATCTAGCCTGTCCTGCGTTGCATATAATCGCTTAGGTACACGTTGCTCCAACGTGAACCAAACCATAAACATCAATGCCTTTCTTAAAATCAATACACAGAAGTATATATTTTTAAACCTGCATATTTAGCTAAAAGAAATCCAGGTTAGCAGGCAATATTAACCAGGTGAAATTGTGTTACTTCTCTTGCGTTCATTGCACGCAGAGTCAGCGTTCATTGCACGCAGAGTCAGCGTATATGCTGACTATGAAAAATCATAATCGGTCGACCTCTAATACAAAAACAACATCCCACAATCACAGCTGGGAAAAGGGCTGCCTAAGTATGATCCCCAATCAGAGACAACGATAGACAGCTGCCTCTGATTGGGAATCATACCAGGCCAACAAAGAAATAGAAAATTAAAGAAAAGGTTCCAACCTGAGGCACAGACTGACCTAACCAAACAAAGAGAATAAAACAGATGTCTAAGGTCAGTGCGTGACAAGTTCAAAAGCAGTCTCAGCAGTTGGAAGTAGAAAGGAAAACAACACAGCACAGGACTGTATAGAGATCAACATGCTTTAGTCATAGGTAAACTCATTACCGTTTCTGCACCTTGAGGGGACTAAATGGATTGCAGCACAACAAAAGCAGTAAGGATCCCTCCTGCAGACTACATAATCAAGATTGTATTATACAGTCTGAGTCAATGTGACAGTGTCAGATATGACGAGGCATCCAATAAGTGATGGATTTATGTAAACGTACCATACTCCCCTCAGGGCGGCAGGTAGCCTAGAGGTTAATGGCGTTGGGCCAGTAACTGAAAGGTCGCTGGTTTTAATCCATGAGCATACTAGGTGAAAAATCATGTCCGTGCCCCTGAGCAAGACACATAACCCTAATTGCTCCTATATGTTGCTCTGGATAAGAGTGTCTGCTAAATTACTAACATGTCAAAATACTATCTCTATAGGCTCATGTTGACGAATACAAGGTATAAATGTGTAATCCTACTTTGACATGAATATATGACTGACTGACACATGGGGCCTCTCGACTGTATGTCACCTCCTCTCGTGCATATTGTCAGCTCAATGAACACCTTGTCTGGCCTCAGCCTGCCATTTCCTGATGTGCTGTTCATTCTAATCTTTTAGCGTGGCCCTCTTATAGGGTGAGAGGAGGTGACGCATGAGGATCAGTCCGGCGAGGCGAGGAACAGCAGGGAAGTGGATCCAGATCTACACCAGATGGATCCTGACAGTGGCCTCACAGTATATATCCATGATGTGACCTGTTTGTGCCGGAGGCAAGGAAGCACAGGCAAAAAGGTACTGAAAATCCCTTGCCTTCCTTTCAGGGGAATCCTTTACAGTACCAAATATGGGAAGGCTTCGATTGAAGGTGACCCCTTTAGATGGGTTATAAGTGAGACTGACACAGGGTTAAGTGGGTTTGGTCAGTGAAAATGGCCAGCGCAATTGCTGTTTTTGTCCGAGATGTTGAATTCTAACACTTTAATCTGGGAAAGGAATATTAGGCCAACGAGGTTAAAAACGTCAGATATTATCTTTGTAATACACTGTTTTGTGATGTATTAGGGAAAATTGCTAATTTCTGAGTGCATTCACTGAATTCAAATAAAACTGTGTGATAGAATGGTATTATGGTTTCTCGCTTGTTTTCCAATTGGCAACACTTTTCAATGTAGCAAGGGAATGTAAGAGCATCAGCCATCTGCCATCCAAGTAAGTGTGCCTTCGAGGTTGTGCCTGAAGCCTGCAGAGTACTGACACTTTGCCTCAGTAGCAGCATACCGTGTGGAAGTCTGGTGCCAGAGTCGATGCCGTCTGTACAGTGGAGCTCAGTGCCATAAGCCATCACTGTGCCCTATAACAAGGGAAATGGACAGGGCAAATGGACTCCTCATTAGCCCATGTCCTGCATCATTAATTTGGGCTGTTTGCCAGACTGAGATGAACGGCACGAATTAGCATCATTAAAGCGTTGCTGTTATTCTCGATGACTATGTCACCCGGACCCTAATTGAATCTAAAGGGGACTTCTAGGGCCCATTGTAGGGAGATATTTAAGAGAGGGTTGTCATCAAACAGGTCTACATTTGTTTTTTATCTTAGTCTTTTTTCAAAAGAGTGATTATGCTGAGGCTTACTGTGCCACTGCTTTACAGTCAAGCAATTTCAGGGTGATGAATGACTAGACTGATTTGAATGGCGATATGGACCATCAAACATGAACAGAATTTATGGGTTTGCATTTTAAATTATATGTTTTTTCTTATTTTCAGTGAGTACACTGTGCCCATGATTTAAACTCTTGACACATTTCCTAGCATAGATGATGTACAATTGAACATGTAAATATCCTTTTGAACCTTTGAGTAAAGTGCTGAAACATAGTCCAATGAATAGTTAACAATAAGTATCTCTAAAATGTAAATAATTAGACAGTCACCCGAAAAGGTGTTTTAAATTGTATTTTACTTAACCTTTATTTAACTAGGCAAATCAGTTAAGAAAAAAATCTTATTTTACATTGAGAGCCTACCCCGGCCAAACCCTCCCCTAACCCTTACAACGCTGGGCCAATTGTGCGCCGCCCTATGGGACTTCCGATCACAGCCCAGGATTGAACCAGGGTCTGTAGTGACACCTCTAGCACTGAGATGCAGTGCCTTAAACCACTGCGCCACTTGGGAGCCCATTACTTTTATTTTAA
This sequence comes from Salmo salar, assembly GCF_965601325.2. NCBI lineage: Eukaryota > Metazoa > Chordata > Actinopteri > Salmoniformes > Salmonidae > Salmo > Salmo salar. The sequence continues at coordinate 50,055,636 of NC_138310.1, read as the reverse complement.
ACATTTACATTTGTCATTTAGCAGACACTCTTATCCAGAGCGACATACAGGAGCAATTAGGGTTAAGGGCCTTGCTCAAGGGCACAGACAGATTGTTCACCTAGTTGGCTTGGGGATTCAAACCTGCAACCTTTTGGTTAACTTGCCCAACGCTCTTAAACGCTAGGCTACCTGCCGCCCAAGCAACCAAGAACAAGCAAAAACACTTTTATTTGGAAATTACCTGACATTCTCTACAGAGCATAATAAAAATGAACCAAACACCACATTTTGTTTACATTTAAGAGAAAAATGAGCAATTTCCTTGAGTTATAATGTGCTGTAAATGTCAAAACCATTATGGCCATTTTACAGTAAATAGTCTACAAATAAATAGCAGGTTCCACGCCTCAGGCCTGATAGATGGTTTCTCTGTGCAGTGCCACACACCAGTGTGAGAAGTATTGAGTACCTGTGTGGGTGTCAGGAAAGACAAAGCTTTCTCTGCCAAGACCAAGTGAAACCTTGGCACCAATTGTTCATGACAGCGGGTGAGTTCATATGGAACCGACAAACATCTACATTTCTTTAAAAAACCAATCAGGAAGGCAGGAATAACCTGCCTTTTGTGTCATAAAAGCTAAGGATTGATTAGCTTTGACACAAATAGCAGGTTTCTATCCAGGTTGGTTATGGTTTAATATCAGTTTTTGTGTAATGGTTTCTGACAACATGCAGGACTCTTCTTTCTGACTACTATCATGTTGAGCTCAAACACCCTCTTTTACTGCAACAGTAAACTCTTATAAGGTTTGGTTTCTGAAATCCTTCCCTCAGGGGTAATAGAGCTAACTACAACTACATGTTGTTATCTAACTTTTATATCTGCCTCGTCTTAGATTGCAAGGACCTCTATGAGGACATGTGATGGTGCAGGAGGAGATGGCTGCCATTTTACCATCTCCTAACCAATTGTACTATTGTGTGCGTTTTTTGTACATAAATGTTACTGCCACCATCTCTTAAGACTGAAAAGAGCTTCTGGATATCAGGACAGCGATTACTCACCTCCTACTGGATGAAGATTTTTTCTTTAACGAGTCAGAAGCGAAGGATTTACTTCAGATACCCAACAAGGCCCAAATCCCCGTCATTCGCATGTTGAAGAGACAGAGATATCGGGGATGTAGGTCGGGGTGCCTTGTAAGGACCCGACGGCGAGTGAGTAATCCCCCTCTACCATCAGTCCTACTAGCCAACGTGCAATCATTGGATAACAAAATGGGTAAGCTCCGATCAAGACTATCCTACCAACGGGACATTAAAAACTGTAATATCTTATTTTTCACAGAGTCGTGGCTGAACAACATTATGGATAACATACAGCTGGCAGGGTTTTCAGTCTGTCGGCAAGATAGAACAGTGGTCTGCGTCTATTTGTAAATAACAGCTGGTGCACAAAATCTAATATTAAGGAAGTCTCAAGGATTTGCTTGACTGTGGTAGAGTATCTCATGATAAGCTGTAGACCACACTATTTACCAAGAGTTTTATATTTGTAGCGGCCTATTTACTACCACAAACCAATGCTGGTACTAAGATGGCACTCAACGAGCTGTATAAGTCCATAAGCAAACAACAAAATGCTCATCCAGAGGTGGCGCTCCTAGTGGCCGGAGACTTTAATGCAGGGAAACGTAAATCCATTTTACCTAATTTCTATCAAATCAAATTGTATTGGTCACATACACATGGTTAGCAGATGTTATTGCGAGTGTAGCGAAATGCTTGTGCTTCTAGTTCCGACAGTGCAGTAATATCTAACAAGTAATATCTAACAATTCCACAACAAATACCTAATACACACAAATCGAAGTAAGGAATGGAATAAGAATATATAAATGAGCAATGTCAGAGCGGCATAGGCTAAGATGCAATAAATAGTATAGAATATAGTATATACATATGAGATGAGTAATGCAAGATATGTAAACATTATTAAAGAGGCATTATTAAAGTGACTAGTGTTCCATTTATTAAAGTGGCCAGTGATTACAAATCTGTATGTAGGCAGCAGCCTCACTGTGCTAGTGATGGCTGTTTAACAGTCTAATGGCCTTGAGATAGAAGCTGTTTTTCAGTCTCTCAGTCCCAGCTTTGATGCACCTGTACTGACCTCGCCTTCCTGGATGGTAGCGGGGTGAACAGGCAGTGGCTCGGGTGGTTGTTGTCCTTGATGATCTTTTTGGCCTTCCTGTGACATCGGGTGCTGTAGGTCTCCTGGAGGGCAGGTAGTTTGCCCCCGGTGATGCGTTGTGCAGACCGCACCACCCTCTGGAAAGCCCTGCAGTTGTAGGTGGTGCAGTTGCCATACCAGGCGGTGATACAGCCCGACAGGATGTACTCAATTGTGCATCTGTAAAAGTTTGTGAGGGTTTTAGGTGACAAGCCAAATTTTTTCAGCCTCCTGAGGTTGAAGAGGTGCTGTTGCGCCTTCTTCACCACACTGTCTGTGTGGGTGGACCATTTCAGTTTGTCAGTGATATGTACGCAGAGAAACTGAAAACTTTCCACCTTCTCCACTGCTGTCCCATTGATGTGGATAGGGGGGTGCTCCCTCTGCTGTTTCCTGAAGTCCACAATCATCTCCTTTGTTTTGTTGACATCGAGTGAGGTTATTTTCCTGACACCACACTCCAAGAGCCCTCACCTCCTTCCTGTAGGCTGTCTCATCGTATTCAGGCCTACTACTGTTGTGTCGTCTGCAAACTTGATGATTGAGTTGGAGGCGTGCATGGTCACGCAGTCATTGCTGAACAGGGAGTACAGGAGGGGGCTAGGCATGCACCCTTGTGGGGCCCCTGTGTTGAGGATCAGCGAAGTGGAGGTGTTGTTTCCTACATTCACCAGCTGGGGATGGCCGGTCAGGAAGTCCAGGACCCAATTTCACAGGGCGGGGTTGAGACCCAGGGCCTCAAGCTTAATGATGAGCATGGAGGGTACGATGGTGTTGAATGCTGAGCTATAGTCAATGAACAACATTCCTACATAGGTACTCTATTCCTCTTGTCCAGATGGGATAGGGCAGTGTGCAGTATGATGGCGATTGCATCATCTGTGGACCTATTGGGGCAGTAAGCAAATAGAATTGGCTCTAGGGTGACAGGTAAGGTGGAGGTGATATGAGGTGATTGTCTCTCAAAGCACTTCATGATGACAGAAGTGAGTGCTACGGGGCACTCACTTCTGTTAAATGTGCAACCACACACAGAGACACGTACAAAGCTCTCCCTCGCCCTGCATTTGGCAAATCAAACCATAACTCTATCCTGATTCCTGCTTACATTTTTGGCCGATACCTATATCCAATATTTTCCTTGCCAAAAGAAACTATGCCGATAACCAATATACATTTTTTTGCCGCCTTTTAAGCATTCTAGTACAGTTAAATAGTTAACACACACACATGGACGCAGCGGTCTAAGGCACTGCATTTCAGTGCAAGAGGCGTCACTACAGTCCAGGGTTCGAATCCAGGCTGTATCACATCCGGACGTGATTGGGAGTTCCATAGGGCCGCACAAAATTGGCCCAGCGTTGTCCGGGTTTGGCCGGGGTAGGCCGTTATTGTAAATAAGAATTTGTTCTTAATTGACTTGCCTAATTAAATAAAGGTTACACACACACAAACACATACACACCAAAAAGTTATTTTGTTGGCATTTACGTATGTCCCCATTACCAGTAAAAAATGATCAAAACCTATTTCTTTCACTTACTTGCTGTACTGTTTCGTTGTTCATTTGTTCAGTCGTTTCATTCTCAACCAGGATTTCATCATACATGTCAAGCAGTGAAGTTTCAGCTCTGTCTGTCCATGGCCTCCCTTCCTCGGTGCACATTGTCACTGTTTCCGTTTCCATCTTATCCAGCTGTGTATGTAACATTTCATGTAAACCCTGTTTCTTGTCTGCATCGAAGTAGTGGTCCTTGTACATAGCATTGAGCATAGTAGCAACACAGTAAAAAGAGAATGCCACCGAATCGCTTGTTCACAGCCTGCGTCTGCAGTTTTGTTGAGCAGGCGTTTCAATGCCATGACAGAGGGCATCACGTCTGTTGTGGGTGCAATTGATGAGCTTATTTCTCAAGTCAGTTGTTTGAATAGAGCAAGCTATTGTGTTCATGTTTCCAAGTTTCAAACATGTTCTCAAATGCCAGTAGAAAAAGGAGGAAGGGAAGCACTACTAAGGTACACAATAGTGTTGGTAGACAGAAGGTGCTCTTTGGTAAAAGGGGTGAATTGGTCATCAAAAAGAAAGGAGGACCAAGGCACTCTTCATATAATTAATTAAAATGCCTTTATTTGTATGGCATGTTCAATAGAAACAAGGTTTTAAAAATCCGACATTGAAATGGCAGCAGCGGTATGACAACCAGCACATTCATGAGCATAAAATCCGACTTTCCTCAGTACGAAATCCTCGACGGCACACTGTGCTGTCAGACTCAGCATGCTCATGGGCCTGATATCGCTGGTCCAAATGTCAGTCGTGAAGCTAATAGCAGTGATGCTATTACTGTGTAACTCCGGTAGGGCAAAATCTGAAAAATAGCGCACTTGGTAGTGTGTACCGGTGCTCGACCAGTCGTCAAAAGCCAACATCAACCATGACAGAGAACGGTTTATTGTCAAGGGCAATGAATCCCATTATCTTTGCGTTAATGAATTTCGCCTTTGAGTTGTCTCGCTGAAATGTCCTTACTCTTTCAAATGACTGCTCGACTTGATGACTGCTCAAAACACAAGGCAGACATTGTGGGCCAGGTTAGGAATGCTGTGTTGCACGTGTAGCACAAAATTTTACGTGGTGTCATTACTTCATGTATAGGTATGCACTACATTATATAGGTATGCACGTCAGCTTTGACATTCGTTTTGCACATCGGTGTTAACCTCAGAAATCCAAAAACTTCCATTTTTCAAACATATGACTATTTTACACCATTTTAAAGACAAGACTCTCCTTTATCTAACCACATTGTCCGATTTCAAAAAGGCTTTACAACGAAAGCAAAACATTAGATTATGTCAGGAGAGTACCCAGCCAGAAATAATCAGACACCCATTTTTCAAGCTAGCATATAATGTCACAAAAACCAAAACCACAGCTAAATGCAGCACTAACCTTTGATGATCTTCATCAGATGACACTCCTAGGACATTATGTTATACAATACATGCATGTTTTGTTCAATCAAGTTCATATTTATATCAAAAACCAGCTTTTTACATTAGCATGTGACGTTCAGAACTAGCATAACCACCGAAAACTTCAGGTGAATTTACTAAATTACTCACGATAAACGTTCACAAAAAACATAACAATTATTTTAAGATTTATAGATACAGAACTCCTTTATGCAATCACTATGTCCGATTTTAAAATAGCTTTTCGGTGAAAGCACATTTTGCAATATTCTGAGTCGATAGCCCAGCCATCATGGCTAGCTATTTTGACACCCACCAAGTTTGGCACTCACCAAACTCAGATTTACTATAAGAAAAATTGGATTACCTTTGCTGTTCTTCGTCAGAATGCACTCCCAGGACTTCTACTTCAACAACAAATGTTGGTTTGGTTCCAAATAATCCATAGTTATATCTAAATAGCTGCGTTTATTCTTGCGTTCAAGACACTATCCGAAGGGTGACGCGACGGCGTGTATCGTGACAAAAAATGTCAAAATATTCCATTACCGTACTTCGAAGCATGTCAAACACTGTTTAAAATCAATTTTTATGCGATTTTTCTCGTAAAATAGCGATAATATTCCGACCGGGTGACGTTGTTTTCGTTCAAAGACTGAAAATGTAAAATGGACTCTTCACGTGCACGCGCGCACCCGTTTCATTGTTCTCAGATCGACCACTATCCAAATGCGCTACTGTTTTTCAGCCAGGGACTGCAGAGTCATCATTCAACATTCTGGCGCCTTCTGAGAGCCTATGAGAGTCTTAGAAAATGTCACGTTACAGCAGAGATCCTCTGTTTTCGATAAAGAGGCTATAGAAGGCCAAGAAATGGTCAGAAATGGTCCTGTTTAGAATCTTCTCAGGTTTTGGCCTGCCATATGAGTTCTGTTATACTCACAGACACCATTCAAACCGTTTTAGAAACTTTAGGGTGTTTTCTATCCAAATCAAACAATTATATGCATATTCTAGTTTCTGAGCAGGAGTAATAACCAGATTAAATCGGGTACGTTTTTTATCCGGCCGTGAAAATACTGCCCCCTATCCTAAACAGGTTAAACTAGACATTGGACAGATGCCAATGTTGGCATTTTTAGCTAATATCGGCCGATTCCGATATGTTCACCGATATATCGTGCATCGCTACTTACAAGCAAAAACTAAAGCAGGAAGTACCAGTGACTCGCTCAATAAGGAAGTGGTCACATGACGCAGATGCTAAGCTACAGGACTGTTTTGCTAGCACAGACTGGAATATGTTCCGGGATTCTTTTGATGGCATTGAGGAGTACAACACATCAGTCACTGACTTCATCAATAAGTGCACCGATGATGTCGTCCCCACAGAGACCGTACGTACATACCCCAACCAGAAGCCATGGATTACAGGCAACATCTGCACTGGGCTAAAGAGTAGAGCTGCCGCTTTCAAGGAGCAGGGCTCTAACCCGGACGCTTATAAGAAATCCCACTATGCCCTCCAACTAACCATCAAACAGGCAAAGCGTCAATACAGGACTAAGATAGAGTCGTACACTCGTCGAATGTGGCAGGGCTTGTAAAATATTATGGGCTACAAATGGAAGCACATCCGCAAGCTGCCCAGTGACACAAGCCCACCAGATGAGCTAAATAACTTATATGCTCGCTTCAAGGCAAATAACACTGAAGCATGCATGAGAGCATCAGTTGTTCCAGACGACTGTGATCACACTCTCCGTAGCCAATGTGAGTAAGACCTTTAAACAGGTCAACAAGGCCGCAGGGCCAGATGGAATACCAGGACGTGTACCCCGAGCATGCGCTGTCCCTGTCCGAGTCTGTAATACCAACATGTTTAAAGCAGACCACCATAGTCCCTATGCCCAAGAACACCAAGGTAACCTGCTTGAATGACTACCGACCCATAGCACTCACGTCTGTAGTCATGAAGTGCTTTGAAAGGCTGGTCATGGCTCACATCAACACCACTACCCAAGAAACCATAGACCAACTCCAATTCACATACCGCCCCAAAAGAACCACAGATGACGCAATCTCTATTGCAGTACACACTGCCCTTTCCCTCCTGGACAAAAGGAACACCTGCGTGAGAATGCTATTCACTGACTACAGCACATCATTCAACACCATAGTGCCCTCAAAGCTCATCACTAAGCTAAGGACCCTGGGATTAAACACCTCCCTCTGCAACTGGATCCTGGACTTCCTGACGGGCCACCTTCAGGTGGAAAGGGTAGGTAACAACACATCTGCCACGCTGATCCTCAACACAGGGGCCCCTCAGGGGTGCGTACTTAGTCCCCTCCTGTACCCCCTGTTCACCCATGACTGCAAGGCCAAGCACGACTTCACCTCCATCATTAAGTTTGCCAACGACACAACAGTGGTAGGCCTGATCACCGACAACGATGAGACAGCCTATAGGGAGGAGGTCAGAGACCTGGCAGTGTGGTGCCAGAATAACAACCTCTCCCTCAACCTGATTAAGACAAAGGAGATGATTGTGGACTACAGAAAAAGGAGGACTGAGCACGCCCCCATTCTTATCGACGGGGCAGTAGTGGAGCAGGCTGAGAGCTTCAAGTTCCTTGGTGTCCATATCACCAACAAACTATCATGGACCAAACACACCTAGACAGTCGTGAAGAGGGCGCGACAACGCCTATTCTCCCTCAGGAGACTGAAAAGATTTGGTATGAGTCCTCAGATCCTCAAAAAGTTCTACAGCTGCTCCATCGAGAGCATCCTGACTGGTTGCATCATCGCCTGGTATGGCAACTGCTTGGGCTCCGACCGCAAGGTACTACAGAGGGTAGTGCGTATGGCCCAATACATCACTGGGGCCAAGCTTCCTGCCATCCAGGACCTCTATATCAGGCAGTATTTTAATTTATTTTTTACTTCAGTTTATTTTAGTAAATACTTTAACACTTTTTTCCTTAAAACTGCATTGTTTGTTAAAGGCTGGTAAGTAAGCATTTCACTACAACACATATTGTATTCAGCGCATGTGACAAATAAAATTTGATTTGATATGGTGGCTCCATTTCTTAATATTTACAAATAGGCAGATTAGAATAGTACAATCTGATTTTTATCAATTGTATACAAAGATGTCTGATTATCTAATGCTATATGAGTGTATATACAGTAGAAGTCTCAAACACATCACTTTCCTCTTACCATTGACAGAAATCTCAAGAGGTGCTCCTCGTTCTCAAAGCACCGAGTCGTTTCCATGGTGATAGAACTGCCCCATGAACTCACAGCTGGGTGAAGAAGACAGGTCAATGGTGCCTGTGGTGTTTCAACAAGCATCCTGCATCAGTCTGACACATCTGTGCTGCTTGGAAGATGAGTAGGTCCCCAATTGGACAATGACTTGAAGAGGGTTCGCTTTGCATATAGCTCTCTAATGCTAGACAAAGTCCTGCAAAGGCCAATAAAGTGAGTTGAACTCCTTTATATAACATATCAGTGGAAAAATGTAGATGTCATATTTTCAATGCAAACACTGTTGTGTGCAATGGCATGACAGTACGTTGACCTTGGGTGTCTTTCGTGGGCTACCCAAAAGGACACAGTAAGCCTCTGTGAGGTTGGGGGCAAAAGTTGCACAATGCATTGTGTCCTTTTCTCTCTATCCTAAAAAAGCTACAATAAAATGGGTGATATATGACACTCATCTCTGTTTCTTATGTGTCAGTATGCTGCAGGGAAACCATATTTTTCTCCCTAGCTGTGGTGATTCCAGCTTGGTCAGGTATGTTTTCACTGCACTCATCTCCCCTGGCATAGAGAATTTCCTTTCATTTGACCTCTCTGACTCCTCTTTTAAACTACTGTTGCCATAACAACTGACCCACTGTGATTACTAGGCTTGAGCAAGGCACCCAGCCTGAGAAGGAGTGAAACGCAGCATCTCCAGACAGATGTTCCCAGCGAGAGACACGCTGTTAATTTGTATGGCTTTCTCTCTTACGGGGATATTGTGGCTTGAGCCCAAACCTAGATGAAGTGACTAAATTGGAATAAGGGATTAGCTCAATGTCTCAGATAGCAATGTGTCCCCAGCATTAGAGATAATGTGGATGTGATCGATCCTGGCAGTCTTACAAGTCTACACTTATCTAGGTGATGGATTGGCAGCTCTCTGTCATGAGCTTTCCAAACACCATCACACTGGCCATGTAAACTGACCTCTGTTTAATCGAGTCTATAGCTTGATATTTCAATTTAGTTTTTTTCGTGTGTGGTGTGAATAATTTTGACAGTTACTGTGATGCAGGGTCGTGTCAAATCCTCTGATGTCTCAAGTTAATAGGTTCTCTAAATTCAAACCCTTGAAAAATACATAACTGGAAAACAAAAAAATGTGTTTGAAGCATCATAAACCAACAGTTTACACCTCATTACCCAGTGTCGAAAGATAAAAGTCAGTCAGGAAAATGTTTCGCCAATCTCATTTATGTTCAAACACTCACTAAGCACATGAGTAGGGTTGCAAAGCTAATTTTGGTAATGAACAGAATGGCAATCTATCGTACCTTTGATCATTTTAACTTTTATAACTTTTAAAATGTCACAACACCTACGGAAGGTGGCGCCCCTCCTCGCCCGGGCGCGCTCGGTGGTCGTCGTCGCCGGCCTACTAGCTGCCACTGATTTATGTTTCACGTTCTGTTAGTTAGGCCTAGGTTAGTTACGCACCTGTTTTGTATTAGTTGTTAGTGGGGAAGGGTATTTAGGCTAGCTAGTTAGGTTTGTGGTTTGTGCGGGATTGTTTGTTGTCCGGGTTGTATGTTGTTTATGAGGATCAGTGGTTTTCCCTCCTGGGGTTACGAAGTATTGTTTTGGGCTGCGTCCCTGGTTATCGTTCGTAAAAGGGTGGTGCCTTTTATTTAGCACACCTGCACTCCGTTCTTTTGTCATTTTTTCCGTGAGAATATTTATTAAAAGTTTATTCCCGGAATCATCCGTCTACTGCGCCTGACTCCACCTCTCCTGATTCCTCAGGCCACCCATTGTGACATAAAACATGTATTCATATATAGTATATCTGTGTAAGTTTTTCCCATGAGTTTCTAGATAGACCATATGGTTCAAGACGAAATAGCCTAATTAATGAAAAGAAAGCATCCAATCAACAATGACATTATTATCAATTATCTCTACAACTTGTGGTATTCACTAAGTTGATGGCTTATATTTAGTGTAATGTTTTACAGTTTAGTCATTGTATTTCTAATTTTAAAATCATCTTATTTAAATTATTTCATAGACACTGAACAAAAATATAAAGACTACATGTAAAGTGTTAGTCCCATGTTCCATGAGCTGAAATAAAAGATCCCAGAAATGTTCCATATGCAGAAAAAGCTTATTTCTTTCAAATTTTGTGCGCAAATTTGTTTAGATCCCTGTTCGTGAGCATTTCTCCATCCACCTGACAAGTGTGTCATATCAAGAAGCTGCTTAAACAGCATGATCATTACACAGGTGCACCTTGTGCTGGGGACAATAAAAGGCCACTCTAAAGTGTGACAAAACTGCACATAACACAATGCCACAGATGTCTCAAGTTGAGGGTCAGAATTGAATGCTCATTTCTCTTCCATAAGCCACCTCCTAGGTCATTTTAGAGAATTTGGCAGTATGTCCAACCTGCCTCACAATGGCGGTGGGGTTATGGTATGGGCAGGAATAAGCTACAGACAACGAATACAATTACATTGTATCAATGGCAATTTGTATGCACAGAGATACCGTGATGAGATGCTGAGGCCCATTGTCGTACCATTCATCCACCGCCATCACCTCATGTTTCAGCATGATAATGCACGGCACCATGTCACAAGGATCTGTACACAATTCCTGGAAGCTTTAAATGTCCCAGGTCTTCCATGGCCTGCATACTCACCAGACATGTCACCCATTGAGTATGTTTGGGATGCTCTTGATCAATACGTAAGTCAGCGTGTTCCAGTTCACGCCAATATCTATTATCTTCACATAACAATTGAAGAGGAGTGGGACAACATTCCAAAGGCCACGATCAACAGCCTGATCAATTCTGTGAGGTAGATGTGTTGCGCTGCATGAAGAAAATGGTGGTCACACCAGATACTGAATGGTTTTCTGATCAACGCACCGACCTTTAATTTTATATATATATCTGTGACCAAGTCATGTGAAATCCATAGATTAGGGCCTGATGAATTCATTTCAATTGACAGATTTCCTTATATGAACTGTAAATCAGTCAAATCTTTGAAATTGTTGCATGTTGCACTTATATTTTTGTTCAGTGTATTTTACATGTGTTAAGGCCAAAGAGAAGGCGAGAGATAATTAGACACCTGTGATAATCTGAAGTACCCAAAAGGGCCACTAGATGTCTTGTGATGGATTACATAAAATCCTTGAAAGATACCAAAATTCTGGTAGTTTACTGGTAATCTTTGAATGTTTCCAGTAATATACCCTCCCTTTGCAAATTGCAACTCTATTCATGTGCTATTACATAATAAGGCAGGAGTTCCATGATATTCCACGCTCTTACAATATGATGAATTTCATAAGCAGCCATTTTGATTTGTAGACCAACACCACATACTGCACATTGTCGTCTTGTTAGATGTTTGCCACTGCAGCAAGCAGATGGGTATGCTGGATGACTCTATGCATGTGGTCATTAACACTTTTTACATCAATACTTCATTGTAGATCATGCCTCACCAAACACACCCTTGAAATGGCCAACCAAGACGCCGATGGTGCCGGCCGTGATTGTCTCTCTGGATAATGCATTACATAACAATGTCTTCGATGGGAGATATGCATCATATGATGACTTTCTCCAACAGTGCACCTAAAGGGCCAATCTGGAGTTGCTACATGCATTTTTGGGCTGTTAAAAGTAATAATTTATAACTGTTGATTCTTGAAGAATACGCCATCAGAATACTCAGATGTTTTTAAACATGGTCAATGTAAAGTAAATGTATGCAAACACTGTATATCTTCAAAACATGGTTAAAGCCATCATTTTGATCTCATGGAGGTTCAGTCCTTATATTTCTCAAGCCCCATCCCTCATCTGTTTACCAAAACAAGTAGCAGTGACTGCTTGGTTATTGTTTGAAATGCGGATCGGCCCTTTAATCTCAAAATCGATCTCATCTATACCACCCTTGAGCTAACCATTTTGCTGCATAACGTGTTATGTTCCGTTGAAAATTATAAACAGTGGATAAGAGGAATTACTATATTTTCAAAAATTGATTGCTTGCTGTAATAATGACTTATTTCACCATATCTTTGTACTAAATTACCCACTTGTATTTGTGTTTGCCATTTTATCCTGTTAAAATAGAGACTGTAAAATAGCAGCTCAAAAATACTGTTTTAATGCACTTACACAAAGGCTGTGTGAAAGCAGTGGAGCTATCACCATGCTTTTCCTATTAAAAAGTAGTGCCTGTTTACGTAACCTCCACATTTGGATTGATTGTGTTTCTAGCTTCCCAGGGGTTCCTGCATGCTAATTGTCATGTTGAGAGGGTTACAAAATCCACCATTTCCACTAGTCATGGTTCCCTCCCCTCTACAATGTGGGCACCCTTAGCAACAGTCCAGAGAGGGCAGTGACAGGTCAAGAGAGCCCTCTACAGGCAAAAGGGAGAATAAGCACACGTTTCTGAGTAAAATCTGAATCTGAAAGAGCTCCAGCCTTTAAGAACATACCCGGAATCTTAACTCCTGATAGGCTAATACTGTAGAGATATGCATTGTCAAACTGAAATGGTTGATATGGGAAAGCCATACCTTTGCCTATGAGAGGCTAGGTATGTATTTGATCATATGATTGTACATAAGTTAATTGAGCTATTTGGACATTACAGAGATTGTCTCTTCAATACATGTAGAATATGTGTATTTAATTCAAATGAATAAAAAGTGTGTTTAGGAGGTGATATAAGTAATAACATGTATACTCCATTTATAATCCATGAAAATACTTTCTTCCAAATATTTGGAGAAAACAGTGTTGGGCAAGTTAATCAATTGGCAAATATATGCTAGAATAAATGTATTTGTTGCTTCAATGGTCCCCCAGAGACATTTTCACTTGAAGTTTATATAGACCAGTGCAGATGTAGAATCACACATTATAAACAGTATTAACATTGTCACAATACACAACAACATAACCCTTTGCTGAATCACATTGAGTCTGAGATCTGGTTGGTATGTGGAAAAATGTCCACCTGTAAGCTATGGGTGACTTGTTTGCAATGCACAAAATAAATAAATAAAAATGCTAAACATGGCAAGAAGTCAAAGAGCCACTAACACACCTTTTAAAGATGTATGAATTTATATATATCATGCATTAAAAACCTCATTCATTTTCTTTGCATATTTATTTTCTCATTCATTGTTTTAAAAAAAAATCTATTTACCAGTGTGATGGCATTGGTGAGACGGCATATCTCGGAGGAATTGTGCTAGGAGCCACACTGCTCATTAGCAATCCTCCTATCTGATTCCCATGCACTTTTCTTTGCCCTGCAAAGTGCCAGTAATGGAATTTAAATTAGTTTCCCAGCTGAATTAATTTACCAGCGATGAATGCACACTTCTGAAGGCAGCATTTGCAGGCGGAGGTTGGGAACTAGGGTTGCCAAGGGAGTGTATTTTACTGGTTTACTTTAGAAGTTTACCAGAACTTCCAGGATTTTGGTATCTTTCAAGGATTTTATGTAATCTATCAAACTACATCTAGTGGCACTTTTAGGTACTTCCAATTATCACAGGCGTCTGTGCCCTCTAACTGGCCTTATCATATGTCAAATATATTAAATAATGAAATAAGATGATATACATAAAATAGAATTACAAACATTATCCTAAATATAAACCATCAACCTACTGAATATCATTGGTGTTTAATATGAGGGTTTCAGTATGAAAAATCCTATATATATATATATATATATATATATATATATATATATATATATATATATATATATAGGATTTTTCATACTGATATATATACTCTTATTTTACTGATGTCAATACGTATTTGTTGTCAATGTTTTGGCATCAAAAAGGTTGCAGTTGTGAAAAAAGTAAATAGTTGGACGAGTTGCAGAGGTAACTAGAAACTACCTACTAGGAACTCATGGACAATATGGACACAGATACACAACATTAATACTATATATATATGAATGTATGTTCTAAAAGTTATTCAAGTATACATTACCAAAGTTACAATAGATTGTCATAGATTTTCTGTTAATTACCAAAATTACATGACACAACATGTGAACAAGTGCATGCGGAGGAGGGCAATTAAATTGGGCAGCTCAAGGAGCGATGTCAAGTTTTTAATCTCACAGATGTCACCAGAAACCATCTCATCAAATTTGTCACAGGCAGTGGCATGCTGCATAAATTATTTATGCCTACTGTCATATGTTAAAGTTTTAGATAATGTTTTATGCAATGCATGATAAGTGTGAGCATATGCATGTGTGTTCGGTAAATATACACTCAGTGACCAGTTTATTAGGTGTACCCATCCAGTACAAGGTCGGACCCCTCTTTGCCTCCAGAACAGCCCGATTTCTTTGGGGCATGGAAACGTAGGTCCCTTGATACCAATTGAGCTAACATGTGCCAGGAAAACATTCCGCCAGCAACCTGTACCATTGGTACGAGGCAGGAGTGGGCCATGGACTCATGCTGCTTACGCCAAATCCTGACTCTGCCATCCCCATGACACAACAGGAACCAGGATTCCTGTTTGTGGCCCGCCTGTTAGCTTGCACAATTCTTGCCATTCTCGTTCGAGCTCTCGTCAACAAGCTATTTTCGCCCCTACAGGTCTGCCGCTGACTGGATGTTTTTGTTTGTCGCACCATTCTCGGTAAACCCTTGACACTGTCATGCATGAAAAGGCCAGCAGGCCGACCATTTCTGAGATACTGGATCCGGCGCCCTGGCACCGATGATCATTCCACGCTCAATGTGGCTTAGGTCACTTGTTTTGCCCATTCTAACATTCAATCAAACTGTCACTGAATACCTCGATGCCCGTCCGCCTGCTTTATATAGCAAGCCATGGCCACATGACTCACTGTCTGTAGGAGCTAACCATTTTCGTGAATGGGGTGGTGTAACTAATAAACTGGCCACTGAGTGTACAGTACATAGGACATATGTGTGTCTCTCCTCACATGGAATGTGACGGTGTTACATGTATCACACTGCACATTCTATATTTGACTCAGTGTCCAGTGGGCCCCCATAGTGGTCTACAGACGACAGACATGCTGAATTCTGTATCATGATGGAGTTGCGAGTCTATGGATTGGGCTACATGGATTGTGTTCTTGCTGTCATTGGGAAAACACACAGAAGGAGATCATATTTTCTGTAATAGTAGTAAGACTCAACAGTCAGTCATCTGGCAAATTCCACACAATTCTGACTTTCATTCACATATGATCTGATAATGTGTCAGGTATATGCATGAGGTAGGGTAAACAACACTAGTGTTATTGGTTTCTACAGAGGGCCAGTCTATGTTGACTTCAATGTGGTGAGACCCACACAGACACGGTAAGACTGAGTTTTACTTTCTTTTGAGGGGAAATGTCTAATCCAATGTTAATAATTAGATATGGAGGTAATGTTTTGTTAGAACTAGCTGATAGGTTACACTCCAAAGAAAAGTCATTGGAAAGGGCTGTCTGGTATTATTCATTAACCAAATATTGATACTTCATTTGTACTTTCGTTCATGTCTCTAAGGAAAAAAGAACAAGCAGGTGAATTTGTGTGCGAGGTTGTGTTTTCATTTTCATCGCAGTAGAAACCTGTCATGATAGAACTGGTAGCTGAAATCGATGATGAACCGTCAACACATATTTGAGGCAATTACTGTTGCGCAAACACATGCTCTAAGTTATCGATACAACTAGTTCACAATTTATGGAGCAGCCAAGTTCTGCAGCTCCCTGACATGATTGAATATAACTTTGGGTTTACCCTTCATTGAACTGCAGGACAACATTAAACATTTATTGAAAAGCTGTCTTAATGTTTATGATTATGTTAATTCCGCTCATTATATTTTGCTAATTTACTCTGTGACTTTGGCCAGTGTCAGAAAGTGCTGCATTTTAGCCCTTGCACATTATCGTTGAATAACCAATGAAAAATCTTTAAAGCAGCATCTATAATAGATTTTATTGAAATGACAAAATTATTGGAAAAAAAAAATCCTTACTGGTAATTGGAGTTTATATCGGTTGCCGTGATCATGAATCAAAATTGTTCCTTCTTATACCGTACGAATGTTATAACCTGTTTTATTCCCTCGGTATGGACAGAAAGTATTGGCACGATAGACAAATGGGCGGAGAAGCTAAGTGGAAAGTTCGTACATGTATCTGACGTGTTTAGTGATACAGCTAATATCAGCTTTTATTGGATTGCAATCTCTACCTCTACACCGGTTAAACAAAAAAGGTACCCTGTTGAATGATGTCTGTGCATATGGCCTGTCCAGAGCATTTATCAAGGTGGCACCTCCGGCCACTGTAAGTCTGTTCTCCCAGTACCCCAGCCGCACTGAAACTCTACTGAAAAAGAGCAAGAGTAAGTTTCAACACTTAGGTTGACTTCACGTGACTTTATTTTGTATTTTTTGTTCTGACAATCTAATTATGTTACTCTTTCTACATTTGCAGTTTACATGAACAGAGTGGAGAGAACAGAAGCACAAGTTGAAGCGCCCTCCTCCAGCGTGGATTAGCTACTTGGCCCTCCTCTCCATCTTATTCTGTCCCGTGTGGAGGGAGGGTGAGGTGGATTTTTGTGCGCTTCAGGGCCTGGCATTTGCAGGCGGTGATAAACTCTGGGCTGGGTTGGTGATCCGCCTCAAGGCCATCCAGGAGGACTTTGGGATACTTCCCAAACATGACCCTCCAAAACATGACCCTCCAAACCGCACTCCTTAACACCTGCCCGCTTAACCCAGAAGCCAGCTGTATCAACGTGTCGGAAGAAACCCCGTTCAACTGACTACCGAAGTCAGCCTGCAGGCACCCAGCCCGCCACAAGGAGTCACTAGAGCACGATGAGCCAAGTAAAGCCCCACCGGCCAAACCCTCCGCTAACCCGGACGATGCTGGGCCAATTGTGCGTCACCCTATGGGACTCCCAGTCACGGCCGGTTGTGACACAGCCTGGGATCGAACCATGGGTCTGTCGTACTGAGATGCAGTGCCTTAGACCGCTGTGCCACTCGAGAGGCCGCATATGACTTTCTAAATAGGGTGGTCACCCTGCCTTTCTCAGTGCCTGAGATGTCCCCTGACTCCAAATGCAGAGCTTTTAAAACCTTCACTGACAGCCATCTAGTCTGACTGGTGGAAAGATATCAAGAGAGGAAAACACAGAGCTGGGAAGTTCTCTGCATTTGAAAAAGGCAGGCTTGATGACAACCTTGTGCCGTTCATTGGAAAGGGTCAAAGCGAGACAGAGACACTAGAAAAAGGCGTCCGTTGGGAGATCTGGGCCAAGAAAGTCAAGGCGCTAACAAATGAGGCATTACACGCCATGTATACCAAATGCAACCCTCTCATGTTTATCTTATGGCAAACGATGTGCATATGAGAAGGATAATAAACTCTGTTGGTGTGACAGTCATCGTCATGGATGCGATGAATTACGGGGGCCTCTCCAAAGCTAAAGACCTTGCTGCCTGGGTGGTGATTGCCAACCTTTGGCCCTGCCGTCTGAGCTGGATCCTGCAATGCTCAGAGGACCACCAGCAGAGGGCTGACATTGATGACGGTGATGGTGATATCATCCAGGCCAAGACCTTATGGGAGGTGTTCAGTGAGACCAGTCTGGAGCCCCACATGCTCAGAGATCATCTGGAGACTGAAAGGTTCCTTAAGGTAGACTTCCAGTTTACTCTGAAGGATGTTGATCTGCTCAGACTGTGTACAGTCAACCTGGACCAATCCATTAAAGTAAAACTGGCTTGGGTTAGAGCAGGAGCCAGCCTGAGAGACAGGGCCAAGTCAAAGCCATCTGCGGATTGGAACAGTAATCAGTATGAGCACAGAGGACATCTGCAAAGAGGTACGTTAAAAATAAGAATCTTTATGCTGTTAGAATTATTTTATGATATAGGCTAGTATATCATGGAGGTCAGTATACAGTATCACGCATAGATCATTATTATGGTATTTACATAACTCATTTAGCTAAGTCCATCAGTGTATAAAATGAATTTTGAATCAGACAGATCAGTCACAACAGAACCCAATGCACCCGTAAAATAATTGTTTGACAGTTTCCCTCAGTCTGCTGCTATTGTGTACTTGTTAACATGCAAAAATGGCAAGTCAGTGACCTTGAAATGTTCTGTTTCAGGAGCGATGTGTGCTAATAGCGCTCAGCTCACAAGCGTGGCATTCATAGCAGCAGACTGCATACCGTACAGTCCCTTGCGAGCAATCACAAATGGTGTAACTTCCCACACGCCATAACCTTTTCCATTAACCCCCGGTGCCCATTAGAATGACGACCAACCATGTCCAATGGTACCATTCAAAATACACTCACCTGCCAGTTTATTAGGTACATCGTTCCTACAGACAGTGAGTCATATGGCCGTGGCTTGCTGTATAAGGCAAGCTGACAGGCATCGAGGCATTCAGATACTGTTAGAAAGGCCTAAGCGACTTTAAGCGTGGTATGATCGTCGATGCCAAGCGCACCAGACCGAGTATCTCAGAAACGGACGCCCCACTGGGCTTTTTACGCACGACAATGTCTAGGGTTTACCGATAATGGTGCGACAAAAATAAATAAAACTGTGTCAGTCCTGTGGGCGAAACAGCTCGTCGAAGGAGAATGGCAAGAATCGTGCAAGCTAACAGGCGGGCCACAAATAGACAAATAACGGCGAAGTACAACAGTGGTGTGCAGAACGAAATCTCGGAATGCACAACTCGCCATTCCTTGTCACGGATGGGCTATTGCAGCAGATGACCACACCGGGTTCCACTCCTATCAGCTAAAAACAAGAAGCGGCTCCAGTGGGCACGTGATCACTAACACTGGGCAATTGAAGAGTGGAAAAACGTCTGGAACATGACAGCGAGTTCAGAATACTTGAGTGGCCTGCGCAGTGGGCAGACTTCAACCCAATAGAGCATGTTTGGGATGAGATGGGATGGGCTGTTTGCAGAATGAATGTACCGCCATCCAATCAGCAGCAACTGCATGATGCCATCACGTCAGCATGGACCAACATCCCGGTGGAACATTTCAGCTAAAAACAAGAAGTAGCTCCAGCGAGGACGCAACCACCAACACTGGACAATTGAGGAGTGGAAAAACATTGCCTGGACCAACAAATCCCAGTTCCCGTTGCATCATGTTGATGGCAGTCAGGATTTGGCATTAGCAGTACGAGTCCATGACCCCATCCTGCCTCGTGTCAATGCTACAGGCTGGTGGCTGTGGTGTAATGGTGTGGGAAATGTTTTTATGGCACACAATTGGTCCATTGATACCAACTGAGCAACGTTTCCATTCCCCAAAAACTTCTGTCTGTTCTTGAGGCAAAGTGGGGTCCGACCCGGTACTAGATTGGTGTACCTAATAAACTGGCCTGTGAGTGTATATATCACTGTGTCACACAATGTCATGTCTGCATTGTTCTCTAGATGGAAAAGTTGAACCTGCCAATGAAATACCAACAGCTGCTGACAGGGTGTCAACTCGATGGAGCGACTCTAGTTTATTGGAGCAGCAGTGAGATCTAGCTAGTTACATTTGCTCTGACTAGCCAGCTAACTAGCGATTAGCATTAGTTGCAAACACGATTTAGCTTAACTTGCTAAGAAAATACTAACTAGCTGTTTGTAGATGTAAGAAACACAAACTAATATTGTAATTATAGAACGCATTTGGATTTATATTAAGATCAAAGTGGAAACAACATCATTGTCATCAACATTGTTGCATGTGCTGCATTGACCATGCAGACTGAACGAAAGTGTCTTGTGGTCAAGCAACAACAAATGCGCTCCTTGAGTGACGGGGGTGGGACTAGGTCTGTGTGGAAAGCGGCATGGAAAGAGAGAGAGAAAATGGACGTTACACACAGCGTATCACATTTAACAAACCAAACATTAAAATACTGTTATAGAAGGTAAAGTAAAAACCCAAACCGGTATATAGTAAAATACGGTGTACCGCCCAGCCCTAGTGAGATCAGACATGCCCTTCAGACGACCTTGGAAGAATGAATCGCTTTCAGTTCGCACTTCCTGGGTGCCATGCCAAATGCTCAGTCTTACCCGACATGTCAGTGACTGCAAAAATAATGGCTAATCAAACCCTCCGGAATCCCATTGGATAAAAAATTATCTTCCATTTTGTAACACTTTTTATATCTTTGGAAAGATTACACTGTATTTAAATTGTTTTAACTCTTCCTTCAAATGTTCTCTAAGAGGCCTATTGCAGTTCAATGACTGACATGTGAATACAGCAACACACAATGATAACCTAGATTTCAATGATGTCATTATTTTGTTAATAAATGGGGATTCTGTAGTTTCTTCAACTCTAGGCCTACGCAAAAATGACCACAGCGGTCGCATCCCTTGCAGTGCCTTGCTGACACCACAAGAGTGGGCTGTGCACTAGGCCTACACAAGGTTTGGTGCATTGGAAAAGACAGTGATTGACAAGACATCTCATGTGGTTGTGAATGTGAACAGCTAAATACTTGAACGTATGATCGAGAGCAATAAGCATCCTTTATGACCAACTACAATGAATAAGCTATCTGAATAACATAGAGCAGTAATAGTATAATGGCATGCATCATTTATTCACCTAATGCAAGTGCCTTTTACAAATAACGATACTCCAAGTCTATTGTTTAGCTTACATAATACATATGAAACAATGAATGAGGAACATCACTGTCCAAGAATAGGGGTAGTGGGAGAGGAGGGGATGGTAATTATCGGGGAGTAGATAACAGCTGGTGATAATGTCTATTTTCTCTGAGACGGACTTGAGGTCCTCCATAATGAGTCGGATGCTGTGGGAGGCGTTGATGATGCCGTTCTGGGAGCTGTTTAGGTGGGTTGTGGCCATGCGTATCTCCTTTGTGGCATTACCATACACCTGTTTGATGGTGTGGGACACATCCGTGCACAGACGTGCATTGCTCTCTTGTAATTTCAGCTGGAGTAAAGTGTTGTAGTAGAGCCCACTGTGTTCAGGCCTAGACACAACCAACTCCTCTACCACGGACTGAATGTCAGGGTTATCTCTGTTCACAAGCAGGGGAGTTAAGTCCTTGTGTAATATTTGTGTGTTTTCAGAGCTTGCAGGAATGACACATTTCAGTACTTTCTCAACCTCCCCCTCGCTGTCAGTCTCAGATGCTTCCCCTGGTACCTTTTGCCCTCCGGCAGTTGAATGTGGAGAGAGGGAAGTGATGTATACCTCATCATCTGAGTCGGTTTCTGACGCCTCGCCTTGCACTACTATCTGGTATTTGTCACTTGCCATACCACACCACCTAAATACACAAGATAATTGTGAACGCCAACAGTAGAAAATATCATATTTTATGGAGAGGCATAGTTTAATGGAACAGTGAAGCATGTTCTGATGGTATGCATTGTTTAATGGAACTGTTGCATCATCAAATGATGCCTGGCTGCCCATCGGAATGTGCCTCCCCCCAAATTTGGTCACTAGCCCAAATATTTTTTTTGTGCGAGATAATAACCATTGAAATGCGCCCCCCGTTTAATCATGTTATCAAATGTAACTATTTGGCTTGTTATGTTAATCAATCTACATTAAATCAATTAATCAATGCCAATATAGATAGCTAGCCTGCTATTATTCGAAAAATGTATGTAAAACAAATATTCATACCTCCAGTCCTGCAAAAAAAGAATCACATGAGCACCCGGAAGTCGGTCAAAACACTCACTCACTAGGGTTGACCCAAACTAAGTACTGCACAAATTCGCTAATCATTACAACTAGATGTCTGTTAAATCCGACTAAATTGAACATTTAGATGATGTGTAGATCTAAGTATCTGTGCAACTCCTCACAAAGACTAACCCTCGTGAGAATGCAGTACGATTCTTGACCAATCAGAGTAGAGACCGAACGACATGTGACATTTGGAACGTCAGCCATACGCAGTCATTGGCCGTGTTCGAGAACATCAAAACCGTAATGTATCATGGGTAAATGGTGAATGAGTGATTGATCTACAAATAACAATGAGTCGTTATTTATGACAGACGGTGATTTGTAGATCAATCATTCGGCAGTCTCCTCCACTGTCGGCTGCAATGTCGAACAAGCCTATTGATGTCAACAAACTCCATATGATCGTGCGACGCAAGCAAGCTTCCTCGACGCAGCGTAAAATATTTTGTGATGAAGGTATGAAGTGTAATCTGTAGCAGTTACAGTAAGCGCTATTTTATGGTTAATAAATTAGAGCAATAGTTTGTGCATGAAAAAAAGGACCGATGCACTAAGACATCGCCGCAGTGTTCTGTAAGAAATTACATTCTTCATCGTCAGCATTCGCCGTCACGGCCACTGCAACCCAGCTACGGTCACTGGCAGCAGCCAGTGGTAGCTGGTTAGGTTGTCAGTGGTCAGACTGTTGATGACTAGTTATGAGTCTCTGACTGTATGGTGTGTGATGTAGTTGTCTGTAATTTTCACTATCAGTTTTATTTTAAGTTCTTCCCTGTACCAAAAGGGAAAGGCTATTGCATATGTATTTATTGTCGCTGTAGAGACAGCGTTATGTTCCTGTATGTCTGCATAAATTCACATTGCCCACAAACTAACGTTACTCAGCTCATCATGTCTCATCTGAGTGGAATTTACGTGGGAACGTCGTGATTTGTTGTTGGGTGAACTTCAAATGGACTGGAGAAGAAACTGTCACAATACTCTTGTGTGAATGTTGTAATGAACATCTCTGGATTGGTTTATGTCACAATGTATTTCTGTCATTTATATCCAGTATCTATTTTGGATGCTGTCGTGACTCATATATTCTTCCATAATGAGGTTTCATATACCTTTGATTTAAAAAAACAACACTGGTGTTCCTGTCTTGAATACTAGCTTATTATAATGCAACTTGAATGCTGCTCTTTGATGCATATTGCTACAGCATTTTATTTCAGTAGAAAGTCTAACATTTATTTCAGGCCATTTTATTATAATCATTCGGCTATCCCTCAGTCTACCTCTAATGTACAGAAATTACATTAGCCTACATTATGGTGTAGTACTTCAACCTTTTTCCATGTGTTCTTGTCTACTTCCAACCAGGAGGAGCCCAGGGGGCTGCTACCAGAGCAGGTACACCCAGTGAGGGGAGGGAGAGACCATGGACCTGAGTGAGAGGAGGCCCAACAAGTGGTGGACAGAGTCGGACACCTTCGCCATGCTGGCCCTCATCGAGCAGCTGGACCTGGTGCATGAGCTGGATAAGAAGCGTCAGCGCAATGACTCACACTTCCGCCGCCTGCGCTACAGCCTGGCCAAACGGGACATCCACTTCACTGTCAACCAGATACGCAACCGCTGGAAGAGCCTCAAGCACAAGTACCGCAAGATCAAGATGGCAGGATACCGTAGCGCCTCTGCACGCCTGGCCACCATCGAGTCGTTCCGTTACTTTCGTATGCTGGACCGCATGCTGGCCAGGAGGGCCCGGGTGGGGGCCCCAGTGCAAGGCATTGCAGATGGACACAATATGGTGGTGTTGACCCCTTCAGACCTGGAGGATCATACTGATGGTACTACTTTCTGGCTTTAGGATTATTATACATTTATTATTTCACATTAAATAATTGTAAATAAGTGTATGCTTTGCGTTGGCCTGCTCTGCTCACTCTTCTACTCAGGTGATGTTGCTCAGCCCGAATCTGTGGCCCCTTGGCAGGACAGCCTGGCTCCAGCTCTAGAGGGAGAAGGGGACGAGACTAATGCCATCCCAATAGAGGCCAACGTCAGCACTCCGGGCTGGGCCTTGAAGTCAGACGAGATAATGACTTTGGGTCTGTCTGGAGAGTATCTTTACCCAGTGAAGAGTGAGCCACATTCAGTACCCTCTTTACATGATGGTGAGGGAGCTAGGGACCCCACTGGCTGCAGTCCAGAAGAACAAACTGGTGAGTGCTTTTATAATTGAGTGGCTACATGACCATCTATATTCTATGTAATTAATGTGTTCTTTTTAACTAATATCATGTTATTCATCTGTTGGAATTTTACTTTGTATTTATCAATTGTTTAAAGCTGTGGATAATAGACATTACAGCGATAACCAAAAACAAATACAAGTTGTCCTGCTGTTCATTTCTCCACAGGCACTTGTGAGGACACCAGCACCCTGATCCTCCAGCAGCTCACCATCCTGAACCATCAGCTAGGGGAACAGCTCGCTGAGCAAAGGGCCTTCCACTGCAGCATGCTGGGTATGATGGACCGACAGATAGAGGTCCTGGAGCAGCTCTCCAACTTCTCCACAGGCCGCCAGGTCAAGACCGAACCCGATGACAGTAACACTCCTATCAGCCAGCAGGTCCACAACTCCCTGGTGCGCATCTTGAGAGGAGTGGAACAGGTCCAAACCCAAGGACACCAGCCGTGCTCATGCAAGGCCTACCCCTCACAGCCTACATCTCCCTCCTGGACAGTCTCTCTGTTGGAGGTCCACAAAGAATCACCCTCCAGGGATGGGAACTCAACTAGTGACACATCCAACCCTCAGCCCTCAGACCATGGGCGTCCTGAACCTCAAGGACCATCCCCCTCAGAGCAGCTTCCCACTTCCCCACAGAAAGGTGTTTTGCTTAACGGACTCTCAAACAAGTGCCAGCACAACTGAGTGCTCTTGAAGCTTCATTCTGACAGAAGAGAGCATACACTCTTAGAAAAAAGGGTTCCAAAAGGGTACTTAATTTGTCCCCATAGGAAAACCCTTTTAGGATCCAGGCGGAATCCTTTTTGGTTGCAGGTAAAACACATTTGTGTTCCATGTAGAACCCTCTGTGAAAAGGGTTCTACATGGAACCTAAAAAGGGTTCTACTTGAAACCAAAAAGGGTTCTTCAAAGGGTTATCCTATGGGCACAGCCGAAGAATTGTTTCAGGTTCTAGATATAACCTTTTTTTTCTAAGAGTGTTGAATAAAAAAATATGGCTGCTTACATTTATGAGGGACTTGCCATTTTGAGAATGTATTCCAACTTCTCTCTTCAGTTTAATTTTGTCATGTCCAAATGTTTTAATGTACAAAAGTGAATAATCTGATGTTTTAATCAGATATATTTTAAAGTCTACAATCTAGAGAATTTTGACAAATCTTAGCGCAGAGGTTTATTTATTCTAGTCAAGAAGAGAGATTCCAATTCGCCAGCAATCATCCACTGAAACTTGCTAGATTCCCCAAATTATGTTTAAATGTATGTTTTCTTAACTCATACACATTTATGTGGAAGCTGGTCAAGCAAAGGATTTATCCAAATTTCTCCTCTTTTCTAAATGTTCCCTTTCCTAAACATATTGGATATTTTGGTAACTTAATTTCTACATTGAAGACTTGTTTTAAACATGGACTTTGTAGAACTCCATTTGCACAGCTGTTTGCATAGTCGTGGATACACATGGCTGCTTTAATTTAGGCCAGTGAATGTGTTTTACTTTGCTTTAGCTTCGCTGAAGATGAGAGGTACTATAGTGTGTAAGTGCAATATGGTAATGAAGTCTACATTTGCAATCTGACAAGAGAATCTTCCAACATCATCCATCACTTAATTTGTGTCTTGGAATTGTATTACTACATCTTGGCAGTACTGCAATATGGCATGTTTTGCTTGTAATTTGTTACCTGTCTTAAGCAAGAATTTAGCTTGGACTGTCTGGGAGTGGTCTGAATGGGGAGGGGAAAACTGAAAATTAGCTGTTATTGGCAGAGAGGTTTGGAATTTGTGCTTCGTTCAGTACATTTTTACGTTCTGGAACATTCAATTGAATGAAAATGATGCTGTAATGAACGACTAGTCGAAAACGGGGAGGGGTTGGGGAACGCTGTCAACATGGCTAATTTCAGGCAGTCTTTTCAAACAGCTCTTACATTAAAAGCATTATCATGATTTTCACAATTTCACAGTATTATACCAACCTCATAGTGTGAAAATATATATAAAACACCGGAAAATCACATTTTTGACCTCACTGCGACTAAGACAATTTTCCACCTCTCTCCAAAAGTCATTTTAATAC
This sequence comes from Salmo salar, assembly GCF_965601325.2. NCBI lineage: Eukaryota > Metazoa > Chordata > Actinopteri > Salmoniformes > Salmonidae > Salmo > Salmo salar. Next base: position 50,028,993 of record NC_138310.1, on the reverse strand, counting down.
ATGACTTCCAGCTTCAATCAGAACTTGTATCAAGTCCATTGATATTGAGTTATTTAGTGTAATGTATGTGATGCACCTTGACATTAAACCTAATCCAAATGAGTACAATAAAAAGAGGCATACTTGTGATGATAGTCTTATTTATGGACTGAAACGTGTCTGAAAATGTCATTGATACTATTGTATTTTTTAAGTGAAGAATTAAACATTCACTGTAATGGAAGGACTGGTTTTATTTATGAATCGCAAATCTCATCAGTAGCTTTAGCCATTTTGGAATTAGAAATGAATGTTGCAATGTACATTGTAGGCCTACTTCAAAAGGAAAATATGATGTACATTTATTTCAAATGCAAGCTTTTTTTGCGGGACAATTATTTGAGCGCCCTTTTTCAGCATCAGACACTCCAAGATCTCCAAACTGTTTTGTAGTATACTCTAATAACTCTAAGCGATACCAGATCCCTGAATACCAATATACTTTTATCATAACATTGAAGCTGTAACAAAAAGTAGCCTAAAATGAGAAGATATTCAATAAAACATGAATTGTGTTTCTTTTTACGTTTTATGTGTTCCCAGACTGAAAATGTGCATCACCTCGCCTATTGTGAACATGTCTCTGTCCTCATATAACCTGTCAAATTAAAAGGACATGCATTGAAATTATGTGACGGTCTTAAAATATGAATAAGGGAATTTCCCATAAACTGGGAAGGGTGTGAGCTGCATGAAGAAACAAACTATTTGCATTGTTGTCCTAGCTGGTGACCCTATTAACCAATTCATAGTGTCTGATTGTTTTTTCTTCTAAACAAAACAATAAAGAAAAATGTTTAGCATTTTCTCCTGTAATCAGTTATCCAGCTATTTGTCCTTCGGCACGCCTAAGCAAAGTTGTGCCTCCTTCGCAGGTTCCGTAGTCAGGAAGTAACGCTTTGTTTACATCGTGAGCAATTTAGCGGAAAGTAACTCAAACCAGAGCTGTAAAATAGGTAATTTGTTGGATTTACATGAGTTAGCAATATGTGATCATATTTATTGCACGTAGATAGCAAATTATATTTGAATTCAGAAGAAAGCATTGGCCGCAGTTTCAAGCACTAGCTAACGTTAGCTAGCTAGATGTTCTCCACCAGTGTACCAGGATCATTTAGCTTGCATGTTTTAAACGTTTGTCAGTCAGGTAGAGAACGTTGCCTAGCTTTTCGTATTAAGATTTTTATTTTATTTCAGACATGGCCGACGACGTACTCTTTGAGTTCCTCCACATGGAGATGGTGTCCCATATTTACAAAGACCAAGCCTCGAGAGGTGAGATGGACAAGGTAGGTTAAGCTCGTAACGTCATTAGACAGCCACCTGACATACCTACTCAACATTGTTTGAAAGCTTGGTCATCATCAAAAGGTGTGTTTGTTGAATCTATTGTTGTCACATCTAGCTATTTGGGGGTTTTCTACACAGGATAGGGCAACTTGTGTGTCCACTCTGGAAGGCATGGGCTTCAGAGTAGGACAAGGGCTTATTGAAAGGTAGGACAACAGTTTTCACTATTGCATATGCCCTGTATTTCAGTTTGACCTAAGTTCCACCTTTAAGTACTTTAGTACTTTAGTATCACTTTACCTGATTGAAATGGCAATATATGTAGGCTAACCTTGTGTTTTCCTGACCCCCTCCAGGTTTACGAAAGATTCGCCCAGCTTCAAAGATGACTTGGATGTCATGAAATTCATCTGTAAAGACTTCTGGATAAATGTCTTCAGAAAGCAAATTGACAACCTTAGGACAAACCACCAGGTGTGCCCATGTTTGAAAAATAAAGCCCTTTAGATTAGGAATACAGCTGCTGATGTACCACACTACCTATGGCCTTCCTCCCAAATATTCATGGTGTGTCTTGTTTCTACACAGGGTACTTATGTTTTGCAAGACAACAAGTTTGCGCTCTTGACACAGTTTTCCAACGGGAAGCAGTACCTTGAGGAAGCTCCAAAAGTAAGACATCCAATTGTTTTTAAAAAGTAGACCCAGTTGTTTCTTATTTTACAACAGTGGTCTTAAATCTTGGTTCTGGGGACCCAGGCTGGGAACACATTTGTTCCAGCCCGGCACTAACGCCAGGTTAAACTTGATAAGTTAAAGTATGCATGTTAGTACTTGGATGACACCCTATTTCGTCCAAGGTTTAACATTACTCTAGAATATTCAGCCAAATAGATTGAAATATAGGCCTTCAGTGATTGAACTCGAAAGTAAATGTTCAGCCGTAACTGTCTGGTATGTTTTGCAACAGTATCTGGCATACTCCTGTGGATTGGTGAGAGGAGCTTTGTCTAACTTGGGTATGGACTGCGTGGTGACAGCTGAGGTCTCCCTAATGCCCTCATGTGAGTCTCTTATCATCATCATCATTTATCATATACCATCATACCACACCAAACATTACCGATACTATAGAGATGTTTCAAATCAGAGACTATTCAGTTTGTTAAGCAGTCAAACTCATCCCTTGTTAGGTTTTATCTCACTTCAAAAACATTATCTAGCTTCGAGACAGCTTCTTAAAGAGCTCAATGTGTCTTTATTACGTAGCCGTGAAAGTAACAAAATTACACAATTCCATATTTGTCATAAACAACTTTATTACAAAGGAGTGCTGTACTGAACATGCACAGCTCGGCAACTTCAGATGATCAGGTGTTTGTACGTAGTTAGCTTGGCGGACATGACATGCTAAGCTAGCGTTTCAGTGGTTTCTATTGAAACCGCCGTTAGAGGCACCTCTTTCTATATGGGCCCTCTTTGGATACCGACACTGGTGAGTTCTGAGCAGACTATCTATCAGCTTGGTGCAGAACCTGAAGCACTTCAGTGATTCCTTTTCCATTATAAAAGGAGCTACATGTGATATTTTTGTGGCCATCAAATCTCTTGTCAAATTGACTGAGGCTAAATAATTTGTATAAGTACCACGCGCTAACGGATTGTTATCGTTGACCAATAAGAAGGTTGCACCATTCAAATGCAATTTTGTGTGGGCCCAATAATTCCACTATTGCTGTAGATACTGTATCTTAAAGACATTTTCTGAAATTACAATGCAAAAAATATTCCATGTAGCTTCTTTCATGACAAGGTGCATAATATGTCCATACTTTGTCAGATATTTGTCATTTTAAGTAATATTACCAACTTTTCTGTTCCCACACAGGTAAATTCCAGGTCGTGATTCAGAAGATTTGAATAGGACCCACCTCTTTAAAATGTTATGTTCATCTGTGACAATAAAATAATGTGAATGTCAACCTTAAGGTCCTTAAATGTCATTACATTGAAGGTGGTTTACTACATATTATTTTTGTATAACTTTTTTTCTTCATTTTTTCCCCTTAGAAAGCAATAATAAATTGTAAAGAATTACACACTTATTTGAGTTTTATAACATACTTTAAAAAAAAGCTTAATGTAGTCACCGGATATCGATTCCTCTATTTAATTGTCTTTAACAGATTTATTTTGTATCCTAACATCAGTTTCATGTCTTTGTATATTAACTAGAATTTGTCTTCAGTGTGACACTTGTGAAGGTATTGCAGTTAGTCTGTTGTAGGTATCATCTCTGTTGTTGAGGGAAATCAAATACGAATTGCATTTTTATTCTCAAATGATTTTCATACTTATCCCATGTCATTTCCTTGGCTCTTTGTTGACTGTATTTGCTAAAGAAACAACAAATAGTTGTTGACGAAATAACTATTTTCTGCCACTAGAGGGTAGTCTCTGCAATATACTCTTCTCGACAGCATGCCTGTGAATGGATTTGGAGTGCATTTTCCTTTGAAAAGTGAGCCCAGTTGAACATTATAGCAGTGATAGCCAGCTCTCCAGTTGTCTCTTTCAAACTTTGTGAATCATGTTAATATCTTGAGATATGATCATTCTGTTTTACCCTGCATCAAAAGAAATGCATTTAAGACCGGGATTGAAAATGTTGTTTGTACAAAATAATACTTTTTAAAGGGGCGATCTGCAGTTACTACATCCATTTTTGGACTTATAAATTAATGATATGTACCTTTTTGATTATTTTTAGAAAATAACTTATAAATGCGTCATGAGCTTAGTTCACCTGTCTTACCCCATCAGAACCCAAAATATAAGCTTGTTTTACTCCAATGTTTGTAAATAAAGTACATTTAAAGAAACACTATATAGCCTCAACATGGTTAAAACTATAATTTGGGATGGTCATTGCTCAGTCTAGGACTTTCAGAGTGGTTACATTTCTCCAACCCATCCCTCAGCTTTTTACCGAAACGGGGCTGGAAGGACGCTTTGTTATTGTTACAACTGCAGATTGCCGCTTTAAAACACTATTTGAAACATATTTGATCAAGTTTGATAATACTTAATGAAACAGGAAGTTACCTCATCTCTTACTGTTCCATGTAAATGTTTTATGGATTGAAATGCATAATTCTGTTCTGTTTACGATCAGTGCCTCAGGCTCTAGAAAGGCTATGTGTTCAGCTTTCAGCATTTCAAAGGGAAAGCCACCTACAGCCAAAACCTCTTTGTTTTGTATGAAATTGTGCTTCAATACCAACTGGACAGGATTTATCTATTTGGCACAAAACTTTGTAATGGTCAACTGCATATTGTTTTGAAGATCGTGAGAATAAATACAGAGCAGCAGAATTAGGCTAGGTTAGATAAATGCTCTTCCTAGTTTTTACTTGTCCGGGGACATTTAAGAGGAAGGAGGATGTACGTAGGCTATGTGACTGGATTGTGTCCCAGATATCCATTCCCTTGTGATATTTGCTTCATTCATTTCAACATCAAGCAGACTTTTTTTTACGTTACAAATCTATTTGTATTCAACATGGAAACCTCTCCCTACCTCTGATGATAGGTTTTATACCCTTTTCAAAGACCGTGTCCTCTTCCTGATTTTGACATATCAGTCAAGTCAGGTTTATTTGTGCTCTCCTAAAACAAGCTTTTATTTAGACTGCCACGTCGTGTTATTTAATTATCTGTAATATTTTGAGTTTGGCTTTGGTTCTGGTTACCTAGAAAAGTCCTGCCTTGCCCTTTTAAGGAAAGGCATTCTTAGGATAAAAGGATTTATGTCAGTACCTCCAAAACCACAGCTTGTATTGCTCCCCTCAACATAGCCAAAGGTTGATCATTCCTTCACATTTACACGTCTTAAATCGCAATATCCAAGCACAAAGTCACTGGCGCCATCCCTTCGGTTAAAGGCCTTTTTTCCCTTGATGAAAAGAAACAAATACAGAATGCTTTAGCTTTAAACTAAGGTACACAAAAGGTGTACGTAGTGCAAGACTGCCTGGGGTGAGCCATTCACAGGCTCTCTTTGTGGAGAACTTTTACTTTGCCACAGGGAGAAGTAAATAAATGCTCTGAGCCAGAACTCCAGCTGTCTCACTTCTCCTTTCTAAAGCCATAAAAAAGAGGCTGGAGTGAGTTGGTGTCTGCTCCATCACTCTAAAACAGAGAATTAACTATGACCAACTTCAAACACCCCGTCTGGTCTGAATGTATGTTCAAGTAAACATCCTCCACAGTTCCACCTCTTAATTTCCCCCCCCCCCCCCCCCCCCCATTCCTTTCTTTTAGGTCTGATGCAGTTCTCTGTTTTATTTTGGGGGTTTTCGCAAGCATAACCATCTGTGCTGGAGAGCTTTCTTCCCTCAAATGTAATTTTTCCCTGTGTGTGTACCATTTCTGTTATATTTCTACCATATAGAGTTGGTTGTAGTGAATGTATTTCTGTAATTCCAGGAAACCGGTTCAAAGACCTATGCAATTTTTACTACCATGATTGTTGTGCTATAAGTACCTGTACTTTAATAGCTGTATGGTCTTGAAATGTTTTTGTTTTTCTCCAAATAAAGATAATTGTTTGAACTCTTCAAAATATTCATCATGTCCACTGTGAAAGAAGTGGCACAATGTCTTGTGATACAGAAGTTAGACTGATTAAACATACAGAAAGCTGGCAGTGAGTCAGATGTAACACACAGTAACCCTCTGTTGTCCACATTGCATGGTAATATTTGCAGAATTAACTTTTGTAATGTTTGCAGCACTGATATGTTCAGCAGCACCAAGCTCTCCTTTTCTGACCATGAAAGGGAGTCCTGGGAGAATTGAAATGAAGACATACAAAGAGGAAGGGAAGAGTATATGAATTGCCCATAAACATTGTGCATGTCATAACATTTACACAACAAAGTCAAAGGGACAGAGACTATCTGGCTGACAGCATAAGGATCCTCTTCCCCAAACTCCAGTAAAATGGTCTCTGTCTCCAGAGCTTGATTGTGCTGGAGCAGTAAGATTGTGGATTAGATTGGGCAGGGAGCCAGCTGCTACCCTGCATAGCACTACATGGCGTTCCCAGGCCTTCCCTGCATCACAATGTGATCAATAAAGTTACAGGAGGGAAAAAAGGGGACTCTTTTTGGTTGGACTGATTACGAAAATCTCCTTGTTCCACCACCCCTCCTGCATCTGTCCCCGCCCCCTAGACCCAGCCTGTGGAAAACACTCTCCTCGTCCTCCTTTTCTCCTTCCTTTCTCCTCCCCCTCCTTCATCAGTAACCTCTTCACACACACTCATTTATCTCTCGAATTTGGAAGATTTAATCTAAGTATGGGAACCAGAGCCCTGAAAACCGTCTGCAGCTGGGGAGTGAATGAGTGAACACAGTACTTCTGACACAAAAGCAGCCCCCCTTCCTATACCCACTGCCCCATAGCTGCTGGCTTTACTGATTTGTGTTGCTGTCACAAGTTCTCAAGAATACACTCTTTACTCATGGCAAAAGAGAGATGCAGAGAATATTATTTTCTTGCCCATACCTATGTTATTACACATCTCATCGTATTCAGTGTATCTGTATCTAATTGTATTTGTTTGTACTTCTCTCCCAGTCACACAGTACTGACAATAAAAAAAGGAGTTTCAGGTTTATTCAATTAATCAAGTAAATATTTAACAAATACTCATCTATATGAGTTAATATTATTTTTAAATTCAAAATGTTGAAAGCTACTTCAGAGAGACTCATTTTGCAGAGTAGTTTATGGTATGCAGAAAGATTTATGTTCTTCAAACAGCTTAACAGTGTTATCCTGTTTGCAGCGTAAAGGGCTATAACCTCCGTCATTGCTCGAGGTTTACCACAAACTGTTTGACATTTGCGCTCTCCAGATAACTTTCCCCCTATTGTTTCTCCTATAAATCTCCCAGAAGGTTGGAATGAGGGAATGGGTGAGTATGGGGCCCATATCTCCAAGAAAGTAACAATAACTTTTAATTTACCACTCTTTCCTCAGAAGGGAAGATATGATCGTTTCTTTGTGGGTGAGAGAGGAAATCTGGTTACAATACCAGGACGTCTGGGGAGATTTTTTATCTTTTGCCGTTAGTGAAAGGATTAGTTTTTTGTAAGAGCTTGTGGCTAATCACTTCCCCCAGCTAAACCCCTCCTCTTGATTAAAAGACGGGCTGAAACCATAGGAGGTTATCAAGGGGATATGAAGGCAGGTCTTTGAAGGGGGGAAGGGTGGTTGCTACCTGATCACTGAGCTTTGGAAAATATTGTGTGGACTGGGGTTAGTGTGGCAGTTCACTAATCAAATGGTTCTGTTGCCGTTACAAAAAGCTGTTCAGCCAAAGCCTGTGTTGTCAGATAGCACTTTAGGCTATTCAAATGGATAGATTGGTCTCTGGATTATTTGGGAATTCCATTGCTAATTTCAGTTAAGATATTGTTAACCAATTCCATCCCTGATTCCCCCTCAACAAATTTTGATCATCTGATGCATTTTGGGCCAACCAGTCACATGTAGCCTACTGAGCCTATTCGAACTAACGGGATTGTTTTGGCTTTCCACAAGCTGAAACGCTAATAGTGCTACTGCTAAGAATTGAAAGACAGAGTTGTTTAGAATCACATTGTTTCCCTGAATCTTAGCTCTCGCACTAGATAGAAAGTTATCGTCATCACAAGCCACACGTTGCATGTGCCATGACAAAGACATGGGACGATTTGTTTAGGCTGAACTGGGGTGGGGTTGTGTAAGAATCCCCCGGACTAAAGAGCACCTTTCTTTCAAATAACCTTAAGTGCTACTCTCTCAACTCCCAGTCACACACAAACCCTCCCTGACCTGACTCCGGTGCCAAGGTAATGCAGGCAGACCTTGTGGGTTTTGGGTTTCTCAGGGCTAACTTAATGGATTGTTTGGGAAAATCTGACACTTTCCATTATCACCATGATTTCCATCCTTCAAGAAGACAATGCCCCAAATGTCACTGGCTAAGAAAGCTGGGTCCAACTGGTATTTCATTAAAATGCCCATTTATGCTGTGCTGTTGGAGAGGGAGGTCTTAAAGCATTACAAGGGTGACTTGCAGTTTGACATTAGTGGTTCTGGGAGACTATGTCCTTAACTATTCATTAAACACAAGGCCTGATAACAAAACGAACTGTCTACTTCACCTATTCAATTTTCTAATCCTTGGAAGCAAATCCATTTACTATACCTTCATTACTTGAAATAACATTCGTTAAAGCTCTTAGTGGTTGAAAAGTAATTAAACGTCTAACCGGACTTTCTGCTTCTCATCGCCAACCTACATGTTCATAGTACTTCAATCAATCACCAAACCAAACCTACATGTACTTATTACCTCAATCAATCACCCCAACTACTTCGCACCACAGTACACTGACTTGGTACCGGTACTCCTTGTATATAGCCTGTAAATAGGCTCGTTATTGTTATTTCATTGTGTTATTTTATTGTGTTACTATTTTCTTTAATCGATTTGTTAATTGTGTTACTTTTTAACTGCATTGTTGGGAAAGGGCTCGTAAGTAAGCATTTCATGGTCAAGTCTAACCTTGTTTTATTCAGCGCATGTGATTTGTTTTACATTTTTTATTTGAAGTACTGTTAGTGTAATGGAATGTACAGAATGTACAATATACTATCTGGCCTCAGTATGTGTGCAGTTTGTAAACATGTTATACTGTCTTGGTAAGTTCTCATACTGTTCTCATACTATTACCTATCCCCCCCCCCCCCCCCCCTGCTCTCGGGAACAAACCTTTAGACGGACAGATTAAAAAGGAGAGATTGGGTGGTTCTGCCTTCTCACCTTCAAACCAGCTCATCATGACAGAAATTCAGGTGTGTGGGCTTGCTCTACCTTAAAAGCAACGGTTTGATTTCAATCAAAAGAATACCTATTTGTGTATAACCTCCAAAGATGTCCTTTTTTAATATTTCAGCCTAATAAAAAGTTAGCACACATATGTATACTGTATGCGTTCCATTTGCTTCAACATTGTAGTTTGTGTTTTGTTTGCAGAGCAGCACACCAACAGACACCTGCCCTGTCTCTTCTCACCTCAGAACTGACACAGTCCTCAATAGAAAGCCACATCCCCTAAACCCATAGAAGAGTTACTCTTGCTTATCCTTCAATGTTTACCTAATGAAATGTCGTGTCAGTGGTAATCCGTGCATTCGTGGCCAGTCGACCCCACCGAGTCCTTCACAGCTGACCCTATGTCATCGCTGCTGAGATCCAATGGGCTACCCCCAAAATAATTACCTCTTTGTCCATCCCCTGTACCTCCTCCACCCCTCCCACCTCCACCCATTTGGCCTCTCCCTGGTTACAGAGCATTTGTTTGCCTGTCTTTGGCTCTAATGGATGCCTTTTGCCTTCCATCTCTCTCCCTGACTGGCCTTGTACCTTTGCCCCCTTTGTGCGGGAGCGCCACAGCGTTCTTCGTGTTTAATTGAATCAACAGGATTGCTGTTATGAGGAGGCCATGTCAGGGGGCAAAGGGGGGGTCGTCACCTCTGGCCCCTGTGCGGTACCTGCTGGGCATGCCCGATGGGTGTCAAGGCCTCTGCGCTGGGCTAAATTAAGCCTGTGTGTATTTTGATAGCTCTAATGGGACACAGATGGATAGAGGAGGATGGCTGTTTTTCTAGTGTAAGGTGAGCAAGGAGAAAGATCCACTGGTAAATTTATTACCATGACCCGAGTGGGCTTTTTGTCTTCTGGCCACACTGATTAAACAATGGCAGTAGCTTTCCATAGAAAATATGTGACCCAATTACGATCTATATTTGTCATTAGGAGTAATTGAGGTTTAACATCATCTGTTTTAGTGTTAATAGAAAGTTTGAAAAGTTTGAATAACTATTGAGTTTCCTTTGCAAAAATAATATTCCAACCCTTAAGTAGCAACACTTCACATTGGGAAATTAAACATATCATGACATGCTCACCAACATGCGGTTGCCAGAAAAATATTTTTCCCATAGGGTCGGCCTTGCTTGGCCTTAACAGTGAGGAAATACGGAACCAAACAACACTCTGAACAACAGAAGGCCAACAAAGCAACCAAACCGACATATAGCTGAGAGACCATAAAACCCCATGATTTACATGAAGGCTTGGCAGAAACCTGGAAGCTGGGGAATGGTTAGTCAGCTAGCGGCCTGTTGAGGCCTAATCATCTCCACATTTTCTGACCCAGAGCCCATCTGCCTTACCTCTGCCAGGGGGGCGGCTGGAGGTTTGGGTGGAGCGCACACCTCCCCCCTCTACCACCACCCCCTCCCTATCCGCCTCTCTTTCTATACCCTCAGGATCCACAAATCAGCCCAGTAACCAGATTATTTGTCAAGTGGCCTTAAGGAGGAATAAACAACAGAGCCTAAAGAGAGGGTGAGGTGTGGGCCTGTTTTAGATTTTGGAGTTGTTCAAATGGTGACCTGGGTAGTGCTGGGGGCAGAAAAACACAGGATTGTGGGGGATGGGGTTTGTCTCCTTTTCTAAGCATATCCTCAGCTATACATTTTGTTTATCGTTTTTTTTTTATTGTTATTGCGTGATAGTCATGCAGACGTAATACCAAACTGTGGTGCTTTGAGGAAAAGTGCTGAAATACTACAAGGAAATTCCATCAGTCTTAGATGCAGATAAAGAAATATAACTCTCTCGCTCTCTATCTGTCCCTCTCTTCCTCTCTCACTAATTACTCTAATAAATGGTCAAACGTCTTTATGAAAGAACAGTCTGTTCTCTCATGGCAGTATGACATCTGATTCCTCCCCCAGCCCCCATGTGATTGTACTGATAACAGGGAACTCTGATAAGATCATCTCATTTGTCATATATTCTCTGCCATCCATTTCCTACTCCGAACCAGACATTTTGCTCCCCTGTGGACAGACATTGTATTGCAAAAATACCAAGCACCGAGAGGAAGTTTTTGAAAAGCTTTACAATTGGGAGCGATGGGGGATAGGAAACGCACAAAAGTTGTGTCACAGCTGTTTATGATAAATTTGCATATCTATACCTCATACATGCCTAGTTAAATAAAGGTTAAATAAAAAAATAAAAAAACATTCCATCGGTATAACCTCATGCATTCTTTCTGGTTGACTGACGGTAATAGTATACTATTTCAAGCCTCAACTAATACCTTATCACAATGGAAAGTGTAACATTTTTCATTGTAAGAAATCCTAGTATCAGTATTAATTCTGTTACCCCAAAAAAGAGAAGAAAAATCCAAGACGCCTAACTAGCTACTTTTACCTCCACAGCGGGAGAAAAATATAGGAGGAAAAAAGGCATTTCACTCAATACGACCCCATTTCCTTCAGCAGTGAATACAGGTAACTGCCAAAATAAAGGAAACACCAACATAAAGTGTATTAATAGGGCTTTGGCAGCTTAATAGGCCTCCAGAACAGCTTTTACAAGCATACAGTGGCTTGCGAAATTACTCAACCCCCTTGGCATTTTTCCTATTTTATTGCCTTACAACTTGGAATTAAAATGGATTTTTTGGGGGGGTTTGTATCATTTGATTTACACAACATGCCTACCGCTTTGAAGATGCAACATGTTTTTTTTGTGAGACAAACAAGAAATAAGACAAAAAAACAGAAAACGTGAGCGTACATAACTATTCACCCCCCCCAAAGTCAATACTTTGTAGTGCCACTTTTTGCAGCAATTACAGCTACAAGTCTCTTGGGGTATGTCTCTATAAGCTTGGCACATCTAGCCACTGGGATTTTTGCCCATTCTTCAGGGCAAAACTGTTCCAGCGCCATCAAGTTGGATGGGTTCCGCTGGTATACAGCAATCTTTACAAGTCATACCACAGATTCTCAATTGGATTGAGGTCTGGGCTTTGACAAGGCCATTCCAAGACATTTAAATGTTTCCCCTTACACCACTCGAGTGTTGCTTTAGCAGTATGCTTAGGGTCATTGTCCTGCTGGAAGGTGAACCTTAGTCCCAGTCTCAAATCTCTGGAAGACTGAAACAGGTTTCCCTCAAGAATTTCCCTGTATTTAGCGCCATCCATCATTCCTTTAAATCTGACCAGTTTCCCAGTCCCTGCCAATGAAAAACATCCCCACAGCATAATGCTGCTACCACCATGCTTCACAGTGGGGATAATGTTCTCGGGGTGATGAGAGGTGTTGGGTTTGCCCCAGACATAGCAATTTCCTTGATGGCCAAAAAGCTCCATTTTAGTCTCATCTGACCAGAGTACCTTCTTCCATATGTTTGAGGAGTCTCCCACATGCCTTTTGGCAAACACCAAACATGTTTGCTTATTTTTTAAAGACCAGCTCTGTGGAGTGTACGTCTTAAAGTGGTCCTATGGACAGATACTCCAATCTCTGCTGTGGAGCTTTGCAGCTCCTTCTGGGTTATCTTTGGTCTCTTTGTTGCCTCTCTGATTAATGCCCTCCTTGGCTGGTCCATGAGTTTTGGTGGGCAGCCCTCTCTTGGCAGGTTTGTTGTGGTGCCATATTCTTCAAATTTTTTAATAATGGATTTAATGGTGCTCCGTGGGATGTTCAAAGTTCCGGATATTTTTTATAGCCCAACCCTGATCTGTACTTCTCCACAACTTTGTCCCTGACCTGTTTGAACAGCTCCTTGTTCATCATGGTGCCGCTTGCTTGGTGGTGCCCCTTGCTTAGTGGTGTTGCAGACTCTGGGGCCTTTCAGAAGCTTGGTGGTGCCCCTTGCTTAGTGGTGTTGCAGACTCTGGGGCCTTTCTCATATATACTGAGATCATGTGACACTTAGATTGCACACAGGTGGACTTTATTTAACTAATTATGTGACTTATGAAGGTAATTGGTTGCACCAGATCTTATTTAAGGGCTTGATAGCAAAGGGGGTGAATACATATGCACGCACCACTTTTCCGTTTTTTATTTTTTCGAATTTTTTGAAACAAGTTCTTTTTTTCATTTCCCTTCACCAATTTGGACTATTTTGTGTATGTCCATTATATGCAATCCAAATAAAAATCCATTTAAATTACAGGTTGTAATGCAACAAAATAGTAAAAATGCCAAGGGGATGAATTCTTTTGCAAGGCACTGTACATTCTACAAGTGTCTGGAACTCTATTGGAGGAATGCGACACCATTCTTCCATGAGAAATTACATAATTTGGGGTTTTGTTGATGATGGTGGAAAATGCTGTTCGATTGGGTTGAGATCTGGTGACTGAGACACACACACACACACACACACACACACACACACACACACACACACACACACACACACACACACACACACACACACACACACACACACACACACACACACACACCCCTTTAATCCCACTATGCTCCTTTGAGACACCTCTTTCAAAGTCTTTGAGATTTCTTCTTCTAGCCCTGGTGGCATTTTTATGCATGACTCTAAGCATGATGGGATGTTAATTGCACCTCTCTAATTCAGAAGGGTTGGGTTAAATGCGGAAGACACATTTCAGTTGAATGCATTTCAGTTGTGCAACTGACTAGGTACTAGGTAACCCCTTTCCCTAATTAACTCAGGAACCACACCTGTGTGGAAGTACCTGCTTTCAATATACTTTGTAGACCTCATTTACTTAAGTGTTTTCTTTATTTTGACAGTTACCTGTACATTCAGAGTTATTAACAACTTTTGGTCAATACCATTTCTTTACAATTCTATATAATTTATTTCCCTCATTGAGCATGGCCCTCAGCATGCTGCTGTAGTCGGATTCTTTCCTTTAAAAGAAGAGACCCCTCTACAGAGCGGTGGTGGTGGAGGTGGGCTCTTTGTTCACGTGAAGGATAATCACAATCACTGTGCTCAGGCATGCACAGTCAGTCGCTCCTCAGGCGGCAGGCCAGCCCTAATTAGAGCAAGCCCTAAAGTTTATTATGATTGGATGGCCATGGTAAAAGGAACAGGAGACTGAAAGAGAGTTGGGGGGGGGGGGATGAGGGGGTTTGCCTTTGCCTTGTTCACTGCGAGCAGATGTTCAGCAGCGTCCAAATAACTCCCTGGCCTTCAGAAAATCCCTCACCGGCATAGCTGTGCAGAACTCTCGAGCTGCATTCCATTCAATGGGGTTTTGTACAGCATGCCATGTTTTTTCTGTTTTCCATCCCTACACCCCTACACCCTTCCTCCCATCTCCCTTCTCCCATTATGCACCCACATTTCCATGCTTTTGAATGGCCATTAAATAATGGCCATAAGGGGGGCCAGCAGGGGCATGCTTTGAAAGCGTATCTGCCTGATGTGATGTAAGATAGGGCCCTCGGCGGGGAGCGGGACAGAGTGGACCGCGTGTGTAACACAAGGGCCTTCCTGTGGGGCCAGCGCCAAAAAATAGAAAACAGGCCCTCTGAGAAATGAAAAAAAAGCACTCTCTCCCCTCTCATATCCAAAGATAAAAAGAAAAGGTTTTCCCACTCTCACTCTACCTCTGTAACTCCATTCTCCCATGAGTAAGGGGTTTGGGGCCAGGTTGTTGCAGATGGTGTATATCAACATATTAAAGCCCAGGCTAAAATGATATACTGCCTCCTCACACGAGTAACCGAAAATGTCCACAGAACTGAAGAGGTCAGTATTGTGGCGAAATGATTTTCAGTGATCTAAAAAGCGTTACTTGACTAAAACTTTGCTCTAAATGCTCTGAAATCATACTCTATAGAGACATTTATTCATTTTCCTGCCAATACCGCAGATTGTGTGTTTGTTCCAATGCATTGTGGGAAAGTGTTTCATGCCCTTTCTGGTCCCTTTGCTCTACTAGGCCTTTAACAACCAAGCTGACCCCTTGGATCGGGTTGTCAAATAGAAGCCATTTGGAACCCTCAAAACCATGACCTGTCTTTCAAAAACTCCACTTTTGTGAAGAGAGCATGCTGAGTAGTTTAAGCTCCAAACACCTCATGTGGTTTTGCAATTACATCTGGCCACAGAATTCCAGTGAGAAGGACCACCAGAAATCAATCTTCCTCCATCCTCCCATGTGCTTTATCTCACTGCATGCACTAGATGGCACATCCTCTAACAACAAACCTGAGTGATTCTAGATAACTCATCCATAACCCCTGGACAAACCTTGGAGTATTGCCAATCGTTCATTAGCTTGTATATGGTTGTGGTTCTCTGGAGACCTGATCTGTCGGTCAAGCCGTTTGTTTGTGTAGGGGTAACCAGACTCCTCTCTGCTCCAGGACTGTGGCTGAGTAAACTACCCCCCCTCCCCCTCCCCATATCCCCTCAGCCTGTTCTGTGTCACACACTCTCATGCTCACAAACACAGACACACACACTTATATAAACATGCACACACCAACACCTTGGCAAGAGAGGTTGTGGTGGGGAGGGTTTACCTGTCATTCTGCCCTGACAGAGTGAATACCTCTCCCGCCAGGAAGAGAGATTGTTTTGGCTGGTCTTAAGTGGAGGTGTATCACCTGCTCATGGCATCCCCTCAGGATCTCTCTGGCAGTTAACTCTATCCACAGATTTAACCCTACTCTCTTACAGAAAAGTAGAGGTCTTTAGACACAGTGCTAACATGACAATCCATAAAATAGTACAGTACTGTTGGTTATCATCAAACCTCTGGCATAGCCACTTACAGCATTTTCACCCAATCTGACATAGGAACACATACCACTGTTCACTCACAGCATTGTGATACAGTATTTCAACTACTGCTATGGCTCTCTGAGCACAACCTGGCTCTCCAGCGTTCAGGCACAGATGCATGATGTCGAACAGTGGACATCAGTGTGTGTGACACGTAATAACACGCAGTGGGGTGTGCACTTCATCACCTGCAAATGAAATCACAACAGATTTACTGTGGAAAGGACAAACAAACGGGACAACCCGCTGTCACAGGGCAGGGCAGGCTGTATACAAATAGCCCAGAGCGGAAGATCATGGGAGCTAGCCTGAAAGAGTAGGCTATAGGTGGTACGCCTCTGATTCCAGGCCCTGACTGTTGTTGTTGGTCTCATTAGCAATGAAGTAGGACTACGACTTGAAATAGGCCTCACAGACCAATATGAAGGAAACACACCAAAAGGCCTAGGGACGCACTAGATAGAGCTGCCAGAGTATAGAACTGACTGAAGGACTGTCATTTCCAACCTAATTGGAACAGAATACTCAATATTTCCAGAAATATACTTAAGCAATAAGGCCTGAAGGGGTGTGGTATATGGCCAATATACCACGGCTAAAGGCTGTTCTTAGGCACGACGCATCACAGACTGCCTGGATACAGCCCTTAGCCATGGTATATTGGCCATATACCACAAACCCCCGAGGTGCCTTATTGCTATTATAAACTGGTTACCAACGTAATTAGAGCAGTAAAAATATGTTTTATCATACCTGTGGAATACCACAGCTTTCAGCCAATCAGCATTCAGGGCTCGAACCACCCAGTTTATAATGTCTGATATACCACGGCTTTCAGCCAATCAGCATCTATGACCCAAACTACCCGGTTTATAAAGACAAATAAACCTGGTCATTTTGCATTTTGCAAGTGTTTTTACAGTAGATTAATAATGTACTGTATATTGGTGGGTATTACACTTGAAATATGAGTCTCTACTTTAATAAAATAAAAATATTGGGTTTGGTGTTACATTCCCCATGCTTTGCTATTGCACAAATACATTAGCATGACAATGTCTAACTGAGAAGTGTGTGAAGCAGTCTTTTCATGTAACACCGAAGGATAGTGATCCTGTCAAGTCAGTCTTTGTTTTTAGTCCTGATGCTGGGGGCAGGGATTTTCTGTCATAGTCCCTAACTGTGTCCCATTATTGGACCTCCCTCAACAGTGTGAATAGCATTATGCCAAAATGCCCATACTCACTGAGGCAATTTATTCAAACCACCTGTGGCATTTAGCCCATTTAAGTAATTTCCCTTGCAACCCAAGCCTTGTTTTCAATGCCCTTCAGTTGAGGTTTTACCTTTCCATGGTTCTCTGGTTGCTGTCTGACTGCATGTTGTGTAATAGTAACCACAGCTAAAGTTTTAGCATCTCACATCCCGCACGCACGCACGCACGCAAGCACACACACACACACACATGTTGATCTGTGGTGCAATGTTGGCATGAGTGATGAAGGTGGTGGGGAATACGTTTGCGGTCGGGCTCCTCAGTGCCTCCGGACACTGTTGTTTAGCCCTCTCCTCCCTAAACAATCACCCCTCACCCCCAATATCCCTCCCCCAGCCCCTTCCATTCAAACCACTCCCCTTCACCTCGTCAATGGGGGAGGAAGGCATTGTTAGCCCAGAAACATATTATGCACTAAAGCCCTATTAACCAAGCTGAGCTAAAGGGGACAAGAACACACCTCCATCTCTTCTCCATCCCTTCTCTTCCTAGCCACACAGAACTCAGCCACTCCCCCTGCTTTTGGACAACATTGCGTCAAACATAGAAGCCACTAATGCTCTACACACACTCTAATGGTCTTTAGACCAACAGGTTTGGAGTTCAGGGCTGTGAGGTGTTTGCATTTGTCTTGGTCCACATAATCTATTCTACAGCTAGCACACTGGTCAGCTAGCACACTGTTTTTTCTGTCCTCTTTCAATGGAAACCAAACAGCTTGATATTTGAACCATTAAAATATTGCAGAATCACAATTGTATTCAATTTCCTATTCTTTGCATGTGGCTCCAGAATTTGAAAACAGGCGTTCTTCTTTGTCTTGCCATGGCATAATCACAGTAGACATTGATAATGGATAATGGACGAAATAAGACATTATACTTGAATGCGTTACATTAAATTATAGTAATGAGCTGTAATATCTTAATTGTTGCGAACATTTTATTTTTGTTGTGTTGTTCAAGTTATTTTTAGAATTGATACTGGGGGATGGAACTGCTATAATTTCCCTCATCTCATATAGAGGATCTTTGATTAAAATGTGCTGCTGTTTATAGAGGGCACAAACCATTGAGCTGGCCATAACCGAAACAAAACCTTTCTTTCTGCATTGTCATGAGTTCAAGTTATGTTACTGAAAGACCTTAAGTGCATGGACATAAGACCTAAGTCAGCTTGTTCACAAGTGCCCTTGTGTTTCCAAAAGCCCCCTTGGCCTTACTTAACCCTCTGTCCACCCCCCTTCCTCCTTATCAGTATTAACTCCGTTCCCCCAACAAGGGAGAGAGCCTTGTTAGTGCAATGCTCAATATAGCAAAAGGGGACTATAATGGGAAACAACAAGTCGTCACTGACGCAGCGGACTAAGGCACTGCATCTCAGTGCAAGAGGTGTCATTACAGTCCCTGGTTCGAATCCAGGCTGTATCCCATCCTGCAGTGATTGGGAGTCCCATAGGGCAGCGCACAATTGGCCCAGCGCCGCCCGGGTTTGGCAGGGGTAGGCTGTCATTGTAAATAAGAATTTGTTCTTAACTGACTTGTCTAGTTAAACAAAGGTAAAAAAAATATATAATAATAATAAGTGAGATATGGAGAATGGGTTAAAACTGCAATCGATAGGATCCAGCAACAGTTTCTCTAAAATGATGTTTTACCTACTGAGAAAAGGATCACATACTATCTGTCTGACAAACGTCCCCTGCACCATCTCCACTCACGCTAAGTCTGGTAGGATTTTAGTCTGCCATCCCTGACTGTGCTATCTTTAAACAAAAGTTCCCAATGCTGGCTTGCACCCAACGTGTGACCACGTCACCCCTGCCTGCCCTCCGTCACCTCCAGGCAGCATTGGCTTTAATGTCTGGATCTCTGGCCTAGGGGTGAAAACATTCAACACCTTCCACCTCTGAAATCAAAGGCCTTTCTCCAGGAGGTCTGTCGTCTGTCTGTTTGAGCTCCTGGGTGACTGTGAGTTGAGCCACAACCCAGTGGCTGCTGCTGCTGGTGGGCTCTGCCTGGTCTAGATCCCCTGGTTTCTGGTCTCTTTTATCTGACCAGGACATAACTCCCCACGCGATCGTGACATCAAGGTACATCAAGGTACTCCCCCTTATGGACACACCCTCAGAAGGGGTTTGATGTTTTAATTTGGTGAGCCTTAAGGAGGAAACTATATCTTCATGTGTGTTATGAGATTTCCATGAGTTAATCATGTGGGCTAGACGCCACAAGTGAGAAGGGTTGTGACCATAGCATTACCTTACTGGCCAATGTGGCCATGCATTGAATGAGCATGTTATGGACACAACTTCTTGTTGTATTCATTGCATGTGTGCTTGGATGGTATGCAGAATGCTGATATTTTACATGAGGTACTGTTACTCATTTCAGTGCACCGACATTAGTTTGAATTGCTACATTGTTATTGCATCCTATCATCTGCACATTCATATTGGTGTGAATGGAAAAGCGCAGTACCTTCATCATCTTGTCCAATTTGACCAACAATATGTGCTTGTGCCTTCTGTCTTCATTAAACTACAACATATATTTGGCATATTTGTACATTATAATCACTCAAAATTAAAATGTATTAAAACAAGATGTGCTTTGGGTTGTAAGAGAGAAATGTTATGCAGTCCAATATTGTCCATCAATCGATGTGCATCAAAAGATTTGTTGTTGCGATGTGATGTGCATCTCTCCGCGACGGGTCAGTCAGCGCTCGTCCATGCTTTTGCTTGACTGACATGCACGCAACTACTAGGCTGAGCGGTGGGCGGGCCACGCAGAGGGAAATGAGAGTTGGTGCAGGGGTGTGGCTGTGGTATACAGTGAAGCCTTAAAACCCACACGTGGACCAACACAGGGTTTGTAGTTCGCACAGAAAACTTTGAAAAGTTTGTTTAACTGGAGTTGCAGGCTTTCCCGTTTGTGCAAGAGGGAATCCCATCTCATGAAAATGCCATCATACGCGCTTAATCAATTTCTTGATTTGGAAGAGGTTATGTGCAAGGTAATTTGATTATTTATATACCATTAAAAACGAACTAACTAGCCAGCTAACGGTGACTCGTGTCTGGCAGCAAGTCTGATGTTGCACAAATCAACGGATGCCTTTTAATTAGCACAATCTAGCATGCTACCGTAATATGCATATAATATATAGTTTTGCTAGCAACCTAATTATTTAAACTTGCCAACAAGTCTATTTCGAATGAATACCGGCAGTGAGTGAATTTGCAATGCTGCTATTTGTTTTCGGTTGTTTGCAGGTTCAGTCCCCAGCTAGGTTAGTGGCACAGATAGATGAGAACATCTTTGTTAGTGGTGTCATGTTTTGTTAGTTAGCGATGTTTCGTTTGACAATGTGCTCCCGACTAACTTACAAATGCTTGTAGTCGTGCAGCTGCCAGTGACGCGGAGCATCTTGTCAGTCATTGACGTGCATTTTTAACTTGTCGCGCTGTTCGAGTTTCACTGGAAACGACTCAAAATTGGTGGTTAACGTGAGTTAAGTCAAATACTCTTTTCAACTACACAATCGTTTCCAAAATAAGATTGACGCGTTCAATGCACAAACCAACAGTGGAGTACTGGTTATCCATGTGTAGATAAACCAACGTGCATTTTTAAATTAGTTTTAGTGCGCGCTTCAAAAGTCAACGACAGGTATTGGCTAGCTACAGTACATTAACATCGTTCTGCCAATCTGCTAAAGTAGCTGAATCCAAGCAACTAACTAGAGGTAATACGAAAACAGGAAAATTGCATTAGCTAAAATCACCCACAACAAATCCGAGCTGCTTGGACAGTCTAGCCTTTCTTGCACTTTAACGATTGTCCATTTACAAAGTAAATCTTACAGCACCTAATTGTAGAAGTTCAAATCAATAGACCAATGCTGTAAACGTTGCTTTCAAAATACCAAGTATCGTTCTTGCTAAGTTTAGCTTACTCATGATGTTAGGCCTTTGGACATGTGCCTATAGAACGTCTGTTTATTGATGTGCTAAGTTTTAATGTTTTATATATATATATTATTTTTTTTAATATGTAGATGTGAGTCCTCCAGATGAAGATAACATAAGATGGTGTTCTTGACATGACTAGTCTTCAGGCAACAGACCATTTTGTGAAAATGTAGATGTCTGTATAACTTTTTTCTTTTGACGGTCTCTATCCAGCATCTTCTGAGCCTGGACCTCCGGGATGCATCCAAGCAGTCAACTTTCCCAGTGAGACCTGTTGGTTACAATAAGCCCCGGACCCCCTGTTCCCTTTCTGCATCTAGCTCTGCCCTCTCTACAGACTCCACAGAAAGTGCAACCATGACCTCCTGCCACTGGGGGCAGAACACAGATGCCTCACTTCCATCCAGATTGAACAAGATGTCATTCTGGGCTGAGCGCTCGGTCAGCATGGTGGTTCCCAGCACGTGCACCCTGGGCTGGGCCTCTACAGAACCTAAACAGCCCCCAGCCTCCCCTACTGGTGGCCCTGTCTCTGGGTCTCCCACCTCTTCACGCTATAAGACTGAACTGTGCCGCACCTTTGCTGAGAGTGGCATCTGTAAGTACGGGGGGAAGTGCCAGTTTGCCCATGGCTTTGATGAGATGCGTGACCTCAACAGACACCCCAAGTACAAGACGGAGCCTTGTCGCACCTTCCACACCATCGGCTTCTGTCCATACGGCATCCGCTGCCACTTTGTTCATAACAACGAGGACGACCTGGGCCCTGCCAGACCTTGCCCTGGTCCCCAAGCCCCTCGCTCCAGACGACCCCCTCTACTTAGGCAGAGCTTCAGCTTCTCAGGCTTCCCCTCTGCCCCTCCACAGCCCCTGATGCACTCCCAACCCTTCCTCCTTGTGCCTCCAGTTTCCCCTCCCACCTCAGCTGACATCACCGACCTATTCTCCCACGCCTTATCCGAGGTGGACTGTGTCTTTGAGCCGGCCTGTGATCTCCAGTCTCAATTTCTCCCCTCTCCTGACTCCGGCTGTTCCCTCTGTGGACTGTCCCCTGTGCCTTCCCCCTCCCAGAACCCCTGTACCTTATCAGAGGCCTGTGGCCTGCAGCAGAGCCAGAGTCCCCCCTGTGGGCCTGCTCTCAGTGCCAGAAGCCTCTCCTACACCTCACTGTCAGACCACGAGGGTGGGTGTGGCAGCTCAGCCAGCAGCCTCAGTGGGTCTGACTCCTCTGGTCCAGATGGGTCTGGTCGGCGGCTGCCTATCTTCAGCCAGCTGTCAGTGCCTGACGAGGGCTTCAGCAGCGAGTGCTGCAGTGGCACTAGCTTCTTCCTCTAGGTATGATTGTCTCCTCAAACCTTCCCAAACCAATGTGACTCTTGTCTTGGCCATTGAAAGACTTGTGTATTTTTTTTTTTTAAGAACCTTACTGCAGTATTAAAGTAGTATACTGTTATTGTACGGCAGATTCTTGACAAACGAATGTGCTTCGGTTAAGCTCAAGCGAAATTAAGCTGTACAATTTGAGGTCGAAGTCAACAAGGCAAGGTGCCGGAGTTGCGTTGCACTGACCATTTTATCAAATTGTGTGATTGGTGCTGGAAGTCCTCATTTCCTGCCACCTTACTAGTCATGTAAACGCCAGTTTGAGGAGCAATGAATTCATCTTACAATGTTAAAGCCAAAGACAAGGTTACATATCAATTTCTGCCAGGCTAGAAGATTTCCCCCTATGAATGTTGGGTGACAAATGTCGTGATATTTTGTATACTGGCAGCGGGGTCTTTATTATACACTGTTCTTCTCACTGGGCTTTAAGAAATGTACCTTTTTCAAAAACCCAGCTTAGATTTTTAAATGACTTCAGTGCCTATAAACCTTTTATTTTTGGGGAAACTGCAATTTTCATTGTTAGTTGCAGGGTGACCTTTGTTTTTCCTCTATTTTTAGATGAAAGCTTAAATCGGTTTCTTAACTTTACTTGGCAAGGTGGCTTGTGAGAATTAATAATTGTTTTCTCACTTGTTTCTGTGATCTCTGCAAATATGTTTGAAGTTGTATGTAGATGTTCTGTAGACTCACCCAAGGGTACAGTGTGTATCCGCTGTGTGGTGGACTCTGCATGTAATCCCTGATTTTTAGCAGAAAAATAAATGGAAATGTGCTATGATTAAACTGGGTTGCTGTTGAAATCTGATTCTACTGAGTTGGACCAAAACTGCACCTAGTTCAGTAGATTCAATTGTACTGTCTTTCTGAAAGTCCTTTGGCGATCAAATGGTAGCTGTTTTGGTAGTTGGTTCTGAGTGGATGCACTTTTTGCATTCCGTTGTATTTAAATGCCTTTTTGACAAACATGTTTCAAGCTTGTTTTAGTGTTAATCGATCTTTAGTAAATTAAGTTTAATTTATTTTAATGTATTTATAGAACTTTTGTGGTTTTGTATAAAGTTTAATATTTTTTTTTGTACCAAAAACATTTAATTAAACATGTAGTCTCTTACAATGATTGTATTTCCGCTGTGTTTGGGGGAAATCTGTACGTAATGTTTGCGTCTGTGAAATGCAGTACTGAATTTGTCATGATGCCATTGGGGTTTGAGAATATTATCGACTGTATTCACAAATGAACATGCCTCTTCAAATTGTGATGCGTTGCTCCAAATAGCTTGTGTAGCGGCACGCCTGAGTAACTCTTGGTTTGATCGTGTCCTGTCGCGATAACCTGGTTATATCCCAACGACTTTGGAACGGTTGTTTCAATGTAAAGCCGCTCCACAAATCACTACCCACAGCTTAATCTGTAGGCTACTGTAACAGTGGACTACTCTTTTAGTTTGAGTACGTTCTGTTATTCACAGTGTTTGTGGGGGTAGTCAAGCGGCTCAGATTTCATATGGAGATAAGATGGCTTTTGTTTCATCCTTTATCTTTACACCCCTCTGCTTACTCCCTGAAAAGCAATGAAGCTGAATGCCTTCAGATGACAGCTGACGCCTGGCTCTAACAACTGCTGTATCGTTTGCGTGGCTGCCATTTTAAAGATGGCAAATAGTCGCTAATAGTGACACCATCTCTATACTGGAGTTGTTGTAGGAGCAGTTAGGCTTCTGCTCCCATTTTCACAACGAAGAGACAATTACTTTCAATTATGTCAAATGAATGCTTTCCGATATGTTTTCTCCACCTTTTATGTTGCCCTCCATTTCCAAGGAGTCAACACAACAAAAATAATCGCAACACAATATAAGGAAACCTGAACCCACATCAGTTAGCAGTTCAGTAATGAGAAACTTATAGTTCATTTACTTGTCAGTGCGACAATGGGATGACTGCCATTGAGGAAGGGGTGGCCGGGAATGGGTTTAAAAAATGTCTGACTCTTCTCCATTGTGGGGACGAGGGGGATTCTCCCACATCGCGCCCAGTGAGTTTGTACAATGGCAGGCCCATTCTCTCACAGCCACGGATCATCTGGAGGACGGAGCAGATGGCTGCATTCATGGGGACCACGGGTCAAACATATGGTCCTGGATAGAAAGGAATATATTTTAGAGGGAGGGGAGTATGTGTCCATGCCTCAGCACTATCCCATAGAGGTGAGGGGAAGAGGTCTAAACACATGAACGACTACAGAAAGTTTCCCAGTGGCTCACCCTGAATGGCCTAGTGTAACATGAACTCCTTGTGGATGCTGCTGGTGTTTTTGTTGGGAAAAGTTATTAGAAAGTTATTTTCTGATAATGCCTACTTT
Source organism: Salmo salar (assembly GCF_965601325.2). Taxonomy (NCBI): domain Eukaryota; kingdom Metazoa; phylum Chordata; class Actinopteri; order Salmoniformes; family Salmonidae; genus Salmo; species Salmo salar. The sequence goes on along the minus strand of NC_138310.1, from coordinate 50,003,939 downwards.
GTACCATTTTGGTGTTTTCATTGAGAAAAAGTGTCCTTGTCACATCGGTTCTTGGCGCAGGTTGACATGCTCAGAAAGTGCGCTGAAATGTCTGCATATTTACAAGCCACAGAGGCGCTTCAAACAAACGTTCCTGTTATTATTTACTGATGTTTATGTATGTTTGATCAGAACGATTTCCACAAAAAGTATATCTAAGGCCTTTCCCTCAGTTGTAACCCAACTTGTTTTTGTTCAAACTCATGTTATTTTTTTGAGCTACATTGAAATACTGCATTGTTGGGTTTGGAGCTTGAAAGAAAGGCATTTCACTGTACTTGTGCAAGTGACATTAAAACTTGAAACCGGTCCAATTCTTTTCAATTATTTTTTGCACATAAAATAGCAGTAATGATGTTCGCCACCAGAGGTCAGTAAATGCCTGTTTAATCTAATCTGCACTGCTACCAATTCTGCTGTGCCTTAGGCCTTCAGGAGAAAATCAACTGCATCTAAGGGTCAGCATTTACCTGTTCACCAATGCAAAGCATACACTTACTGTTGTGTATATAATTGAGATACGATAATTTGCATACTGCCGGTCATGGTTCAGTGAACTTTGCATTTCCACAATAGTATGTTTCTGATTTTTGGGGATATTTTGCATAATGGATAGTATTCCTACTTGCTCTTGATCAGTTTAAAGCACATAATGAAATTATTTAAATATTTACAAGGGAACTATTTTAGTAAAGCATGTTTAAAGAATATATAACGTTGAAATGACTCACAACTCAACAAACGTTTTTAGAACACTTTTTTAGGTGCTCGCGAGTCTCACACTTCTTCCTCTTTATAACTACATACACACCAATGGAATTCACGAAAGGGTAAAACAGCGTTGTCATGACTAGTACTAAAGCAACACCCGGCCTCTGACTTTTAGCCATATATGTATTTTTGCTACTTCCTGTCCTGTCACTTCCCATCACATGATTGGTCATTATGGCGCTGGTCAACGGTCCTCTGAGCCCTGTCCAGTTTGCGTTTATAGCCCCCATCGCCTTGGTTTCACTTCCTCTTCCTGCTCCCACTGCAGGCTCACAAAACAGGAAGTGGCCTAGGTCATCGCCATAGTTCAGCCAAAGATGGTGGATAAAAGAAGATTGTTTCCTCAGGCTGTTTACCATTGCAAAAAATGGTCCGTTCCTGTCTACCAAAGGGGTTGGCTTTCCCATAGACACCAATGTGATAGCCTCTAGGTCTGGTCTACTTAGTTCATTGACTTCCATTGAAACAGAAAACATGTGGGAGAGGGATGTCTCGCTTCCGTCTCTGGCTCAGCCAATCGCAATGGCCTGGTTTTATAGACCATTAGGATGAGCAGGTTTCGCAGCGAAATGCTGTTTTTGACCATCAGTCAACACACTATAGTCATGGCTGGAGGTTAGAGTCATCTTTTTCTGAGTTGACTTTTGTGTTATTTCTGTATTCCCTTAATGCCTTGACAGAGGATGGTGCTGCCCAACCAAATACCAGAGGCACATCCCAGGTTCATTTGTGTGCTGAATGTCAATAAGTGTGGCCCTTTTTCTGCACCTTGAAAATAATATAACATGGTAGGAACCAAAGTTTGGTCAGTGTTTCTCCTGGGACCCTAATTAGTGCTGAACAGGTAAACAAAGTACACCTTAGACCACTTCAGGTGAGAGCTTTGACCTGAATGACCAGTGTAGTGTATGTGTTGTGTTGTTGATGTACAAGTCCACTATTTGTGTGAGAGCGACCATTTAAGAGAGGAAATGTTTGGGTTGTGGTCAATTGTACTGAGAAGGTATGCGTTCAATTTGGTAATCAGTGTTTGTTTATTTAAGTTTGACAAATTCACAGATGTTTATTTAAAACATATGCCAGTGCAGTAATGCAATTTATTACACGTCTTTGGAGAGAGTCAGATGGGGGGCCCAGCAGGGTTTTGAATCCAGACTCAATATCAAATCATTTCTGGGTAACAATGAAAGTGGTCAAAAATAGCTTCTTAGCAAAGAGCAGTTTCTCAAGCAAGAACTTTGCTAGGAATGTCTGGGAGTGGTCTGGGTGGGGAGGGATAACTGAAAACTAGCTGTTATTGACAGAGCGGTTTGGAACTCTCTTTGTTATTGGTCTAATAATGAAGGTTACGTATGTAACCACGGTTATGTGAGCTATATGGATCACTCCGATATATTAGTATCACTCTGCAGCGGAGGGATACATCCGAGGTGAGGATTTAAAGATTTGCTCCCGTGTACACCTGTGTCACGGCTGGGGTCCGCCCCTATATATAGATCCCATGGCTGCGACACGTTCTCTACATCATTTTTGAGGCACCTTTAGTACCGTAGAGGATTGGAGTGATCCATATATCTCACATAACCGTGGTTACATACGTAACCTTTGTTATGTTTCAGTATATAGGATCACTCCAGTATATTGGTATACCTGTACCAGATAAGTCAGTGCTAGAGGGACCTGGCCAGCCAGCGGCGAAGTCCCAGTGCGGTATCGACGCAGGTGCTGTAAATGTGGAAGGTGCGTCTCGGCACAGTCCCCGGAGGAGGAGGCGACGCCCAGGACCGCTGAACCAACCGCAGAGGGAGGTGCCACATTTACCTGATAGTACCTAGCAGTGGTGCAAGAGGAAGCCCATCTGGCCGCAGCACAGATATCAGTGAGGGGCACTCCTCTCAGTAGAGCCCAGGACGCAGCCACACCTCGTGTTGAATGTGCCACCACAGACCCCAGCACTGGCCTGCCAGCCAGGCAGTATGCTGTCGTAATCATGTCTACGATCTAGTGATAGAGCCTCTGCTTTGATAGCCCAGCCCCCAGGACTCTCTCACCGTAGCAGACAAAGAGCTGTTGTTCTCACTGGCCGTGTCCGCTTCACATAGGCAACCAGTGCCCGCACAGGGCACAGCATGCCGGAGGGAGGCCCAGACTCCCCCGCTGCTGCCGGGGGGTCATAAGCAGACAGGATAAAAGGGATGTTCACATGCATGTCTGACAGAACCTTAAGAAGGAATAAAGGGTTGGGGCGGAGAGATATTATCCTCCCACCGGGGTCCATCTGGTAGCACTCAGAACTTCTGAAAAAGCATGGAGCTCACCCACCCTCTTCATGGAAGTAATCGCTACCAAGAAAGCCACCTTCATAGAGAGGTGTTTCAGGGAGGCAGACTCCAACGGTTCGAAAGGCGGCTTTGCTAAAGCTGCCAAGACCACATCCAGATCCCAGCTCGCCATTGAGTGGGTCCTAGCTGGACGTAGGGGACGAACCCCCTTCATAAACCTGTAGGCTAAGGGATGGCGCCCCACTGGCCTGTCCATCCACCCCACATGGCAGGCAGATATAGCGACCAAATACCCTCTCAGCTAAGCCCTCATCCAAGCGAGACTGTAGGTATTGGAGGACATACTGCACCCTGCATGACTCGGGCACAACCTTAACACCAGTGCAACAAGTGCAGAACAACCACCAGCGCAACTGGTATGCCGCGTCTGTAGCCGGTGCCCTTGCATGCTGCATGATGTTCATTATGCCCTCCTGTAATCCTAACATGGACCATTGGTGCCGTTCAGTGGCCAAGCCCACACACTGAGGCAGTCCGGTCTCGGATGCCACAGAGTTCCCCTCAGGGGCAGTTGCCAATGTGTCCCAGAAAACAGGGACAGGAGAAGGCTGAACCAGGGTCGTCTGGGCCAGTATGGGGCCACCAGCAGCAGACGATGCTCCACCATCCTGGTCCTGTCCAGCACAGCCTGGATCAGGGGAAAAGGGGGAAATGTGTAAAGCTCGCATCCCTGACCAATCATGAGCCAGAGCATCCAAGCCCAGAGGCCCTGGTGGCTCCGACATGGAGTACCACAGGGGGCAGTGTGCTTTGCCCAGGGAGGCAAACAGGTCCACCTCCGAACTTGACTAACAGGTGCTGCACCACCTGGAGATGTAGGCTCCATTCCCAAGGTGGCGGGCCCCTCCCTCGAGAGCATATCCGCTGCCACATTCAGAACGCCAGGTACGTACGTTATGTGAAGAGACGCTAGCTGTCCCTAAGCCCAGAGAATGAGCTCCCGTGCCGTAAAATGGAGGCGGTGGGACCTCAGTCCACCCTGATGGTTGATGCAAGCCACCACTGTGGTGCTGTCCATTCTCACCAGGACATGTCTTCCCTTCAAATGTGCAAGTCATACAGCTCAGAGCTCTAGTGTATTGATGTGCCTGCCGACTTGGTCACACCCCCCCAGCCGATCTGGGAGGTGTCTGTGCTGACCAGCTTCCGGCAGCACATTCTCACCATCTCCACCCCACCTGAGAGAAAGGAGCAACAGCGCCACCTCAACAATGCCCTGAAGCACTGTGCAGTCACCCGTAGCTGGTGGTGACAGTGGCGCTTCGGGTGCAGCCGGTGGGAGCTGAACCACCGTTGAAGAGGCCGGAGATGGAGCATGCCCAGGAGAATCAGCAACAGGCATTGGCAGGTCAGGGCCGATACCACCCACCCCTGCCGAAAATGGTTGAGGCAAGATAAGATCGCCTGAAACCTTCTAGTGGGCAGGCATGCTCTCATGAGGACTGAGTCCAGTTCCATGCCCATGAAGGGCACCCTCTGGGTGGGCATCAGACGACTCTTCTTGTCGATTACAGTAATGCCCAGCCCGCTGATGTGGGTCAGGAGCATATCTCTGTCTGACATGACCTGGTTCCTGGTTGGGGCACAAATCAGCCAATCGTCCAGGTAATTGAGGATCAACAATCCTCTGGACGTGAGAGGTGCCAGGACAGCGTCCATGCACTTTGTGAAAGTGCAGGGTGCCTAGGAGAGGCCGAAGGGAAGAACCATGAATTCATAAGCTGTCCCTTCGAAAGCGAATCAGAGGTCCTGCCAATAAGCTGGGTGAACAAGAACATGGAAGTACACATCCTTCAAGTCCAGCGTCACTAACCCCTGATCCCTGGACACGGCCTGCAACACACGGTCTGGGGAAAGCATGTGGAACCTCAGTACCTTCAAGAACCCGTTGCGGAGGTCCAGAATCGGTTGAAACCCTCTGTCTCTTTTTGGGAACACAAAATAAGTGGAGTAGAACCCACCTAGCCGTTCTGATGTCTCGATCCAGCCGAAGGTTTTTTTTTCAGGGGTCGGCCACCGTGGTGACACGAAGGCCCCTGAAGGACGGGGGCTGGCACCGTAAATGGGGTCGGTACCCCTCGAGCATTGTAGACGACACCCAATGGGACCCCACGCCGTCGACCCACTCACGCATGGCCTTCAATCGCGCCAGGCGCAGGCGTCCTGAGAACACCACACAAAACAGGCATCCAGTAAGGCGCTCCACTACCCTCTCCGCGTGGCTCAAACCCAGGCAGTGCATACACGAGGTATGCGGATCCCCAGGGGGGATGCCACCATCACACCTGTCACACAGGGAAGCCATAAGCTCAGCCAAGCCAACAAGGCCACGGGGCAGGGGTCCGACGCCCTGGGAGAGCTTATGTTGTGACCCGCTTGGAGGAGTAGGAACCCAGTGAGGGATAAATTACCCAGTACCTCTGCAAAAAAACAGGGAAGACCGTGTGGGAAAAACATGCAGTTCTTGTTTTTCACCAACTGCAATATTACCTAGCAGTAAAAACAGCACCATATGATGGAGTAACTCCAATTTAATGTCTCAATGTAGTGGAAGACCACCACGATACTCTTACACTCTGCAGGGGAAAGTGTAAGAAAAAAACTGCATAGTAATTAGCAGAGAACCGGCAATTCAAAACACACACATAGAACAAGCCAGTCGGCAAGTTGTGTAAGGTAGTTAACGGTTTGTGTAAATTACAGTTTGTGGCAGCAAGAGCCACCATACTAATGGATGCACACGGAGTCGTAGTGTAATGCTAACAAAAAACACAAGTACGACAAACCACGGGCGGAAGATACAGCTCAACCACGCAGCGAGTGGAGCACTCAAGTGGAGGGGCTGGCCATGTTGCCAGCTGGTCCAGGCTGCAAACAGCCAGTGAGTATACTTCCACGCAAGATATTACACTTACATGTGACTTACCAAGCGAACTTTAGAAGTTTGTACCTCAAACCACACGGACGTCCGGCGAGAAAATGAAAGAGAACGTGTGTCGCGGCCATGGGGTCTATATATAGGGGCGGACCCCAGCCGTGACACAGGTGTACACGGGAGTAAATCTGTAAATCTACACCTCGGATCTGTCCCTCTGCCGCGGAGTGATACCAATATATTGGAGTGATCCAATATAGTGAAACATAACTAATTTACCGCCTGGTGATTTCACCAGGCAGGCCAAAACTCCATCTCTTGATTTGACTGTGCTGGGCCTTTAAAGGCAAACTCCACTCTATATTTTAATATTTTTTTCATTAGTCCCACTCTTGATGCAGTTCTAAAATGTTTTGCTGTCAAGTTTTCACGATATTGGACTTTCAAGAAGCCAACGGCCACATCATCATGTTGTGTATTTATATTGTTATTACTTTTTACTGTTTATGTTTAAAATGGAGTGGCTAACTTGGTTTTCTCTTCTTTCATCAGAACTTTTGTTTCTCACTGTTTTTGGCAACCCAAAGGAAACCTGGTGAAGAACCGTGGACAAGGAGATGAAGGACAGTGGCCTGTTATGGAAAACCATCCAAAAAAAGTCAAAAGATGGGCAGCAGTGGCGCTTTCTCACGAAAGCCTTATGTTGTATGTAGGAACAAAGAGGATTAAGTAAGTACGCTTTTGGTCAATTGTTTGTAACTCGTTCATCAACCATTTCTAGTCGTGTGAAAGCCCTCTACCACTTAGGTGTCAGTTCTATGCAGTGAAAGTACAATAATGTGAATATTTCCTCAATCAAGGTGTGCATAAAAGTTTTGTAATGTCCAGAGGCCTGACAAAATGTTATGTTGAATCTTTCATAGCAAATCCACACAGCTGAATGATTCCCAAGACTAGTATTATTACAATGAGTGCTTTCACTTTAACCAAGTAGAAAGAGAACAACTACTCAATTTCCATGGAATGTAATTTCCACTAAAAATATTGTCAGTATTCGCAGTTATCCGGTTGACCTGGTAACTTATAAATATCAGGTAAATGATCTGGTGGGTATTGTTAGGGAAACGGGCCTGTTGAGACAGAGAGAAAATGGAAAGCCTCTTTTCCACAGAACTCTACGATGTTCCGCTTGAATAGATAAGTGATTGACGTTTCCTGGATGACGCAAACCTTTTTTGCAAACATTTGCAGTTATGAGAATTTCATGGGAAGAAGGGGGGTGCACTTTGTTGTAAACAATCAGGGATAAATGAAGTCATAGTGAATTTAGATGAACCAAAGAATGTCTGTTTGAGTTAATTTGTCCATGTGGTGTTAGTCACTCATGTCACTCCCCAATTATTCTATACAGCCACTTTAGCCAGTGTTTGCAAGCACACATCAGAAAATGGCAGCAAACTCACAGCGAGTGAATAATATTGACTTATTTTGCAACCCAACTGAAGTTCATTCACACGTTCATAGTACTGTGTACCTACTTTATACTTTGGAAACCACAAATATTTAGCTTTTCATGGTTTCCTCACATCAGAGGTACACGTACAGTAGCCTACATATAGTATATACACTGTGTACAAAACATTAGAAACACCTTCCTAATATTGAGTTGCACCCCCTTTTGCCCTCAGAGCAGATTCATTTCGGTGGGGCATAGACTCTACAAGGTGTCAAGTGTTCCACAGGGATACATGTTGACTCCAATGCGTCCCACAGTTGTGTCAAGTTGGCTGGATGTCCTTTGGTTGGTGGACCGTTCTTGATATACACGGGGAACTGTTGAACATGAAAACACAAACCGGTGCGCCTGGCACCTGCTACCATACCCCGTTCAAAGGCGCTTACATCTTTGGTCTTGTACATTCACCCTCTGAATGGCACACGTCTCAATTCTGTCAAGGTTTAAAAATCCTTCTTTAACTTGTCTCCTCCACTTTATCTACACTGATTGAAGTAGATTTAACAAGCGACATCAATAACGGATTATAGCTTTCACCTCGATTCACCTGGTCAGTCTATGTCAAGGAAAGAGTAGGTGTTCCTAATGTTTTGTACACTCAGCGTAGTGTTCTATTTTTTAATTATGTGTTTAGCCTAAGGGGGTAGAGGAGGGTATTTACTGTAAGATGCAGATTAGGTGAACCAGAACCCTCAGATCCATCCATCTTGGGTAACAAATTCATGATTTGAAATATCCTCATATTATGGGTAACTTTCCGTCCATGACCTGTACCGTACTTGAAAAGATTTCCTGAATTTACAGGAGTTGACTTTGACCTTGCCCACATAGTTTGCACAAAGAGATGCAGCTAGGGCTAGGCTAAGGTGTGTGTGTGTGTGTGTGTGTGTGTGTGTGTGTGGTGTGTGTGTGTGTGTGTGTGTGGAGATTACGAGAGCGGGGGCTCACAGGGCAGCTCTGTTCTGAATGGCCACCTTTGTGGTTCTCTCACGCCAGCTCCGTTTCCCACAGGCCTCTTAGAGTTTACATCTCTCTGGTGACGGTGGGGTTGGAGCGGGAGGAGTGGGGAAAGCTCAGCTTTTCTTTCTGTTTTTGTGGCTCTGACTCCTCTTACTTCATGTGTGGATTTGTCCCATTGCTGCAGGCACTCTGACAAGAGAATAAATTGCACAATTTTGTTCCCTAAATGCTTATAAAAACATCTGTGGGTTTTGCAACGCACCTTGTTGTCAGTTAGATTTACCCCGAGTCAGTTAGAACGCTCCCACACTGCTTTTTCCCAGTTGTGTAAGATATGTCTGTACACAGTAACCTGGGTAAATGCAAGCTTTTTGTCAACATGCCCTTCTTTAAAGGTGGATTTCAGATTTGGGAGGATGGTACATTTTATGCCACACTGTAAAAATGAACAGAGGATAAACAGTTGTATGAACCTTACCCTCTAGTGTAATTTGTTAGAGTTTACTATAGAGGTGGCCAATGTATTTTGTAAAGAAAGTGGCTGATAGCACAAGCAATGAAGTTTCCCACTGGGCACAGACGTCAGTTCAACATCTAGTTAGGATTTACATTTGGTTGAGTTGTCAACTAATGCAAAATCAACCAAACATTTCACCCTGTCATTGGATTTAGGTTAAAGGTTAGGTAAAACATTTATTTTCATTCCCTTATGTTGATGACTTTTTGCAAATCCAATCAGTTTTCCACGTTGATTCAGCGTCATCACAATGATTTTTTTGGTTGAAATGACATGGAAACAACATTGATTCAACCAGATTTTGCCCAGTGGGTTGTTAGGTTAAAATGTGGGTGTTTAAAAAACAAAACAAGGCCCACTCCATTGATAACAAAAGGTAGGTTGTGTCAAGCGTGAGAATGTTTGTGAAACCTTGAAGACATTGCTCAGCTATTAGACGTGTGCTTCAACTCTTTTTGTATGTTTCAGCCTAGTTTACGCACTGTAGCAAATATTTTTATGAATTGACCGAACTCCTTTATGGGGTAATGTTTTTTACCTTGGAGAAATAAAGTGTCAGGGGTTGGATGTGTGGAATGGTGAGTGTGTTTTCAGATGTGTGTGGGTTGACAAACACACTAAAAGACCCTACGTGGCTTTAATATTTCCGAATGAAGCCCTTATTTAGAGATGTCAGACTCTCCCAGGCATTTAACTTTCTTGGGCTCCTGGACTTACAGTCCTTACATGGCAATCTGAATGACTTGGACGATCATACATTTATGAACTAATAGATACCAAATGTATCTCCGTTTGGCAGCAACTCTTCATAGTCATGACAGTATGTGATGATGTATTGTGTCAAAACAATGGTATCTTAGAGACGTCTCCAGCACAGGGAAACCACCTAGTTCATTGTGAAGCTGGCCTGGGTTGTGTAAGCTAGTGATGTAAGTCTAGCACTGCCTAGCAAAGGCAATAATGCTTGGCTGGGCAGATGTGTTGTTTGGACAGGAGTGTGTCACTGTGTAAACTGAAACATGTCAAATAGTCATTTAGCACTGAGAGCTACTGCTGATCCAACTCCTTAGTAGCGAACTAGGTCATTATGTTTAGCGGGAATAGTAGGGGCACTGTGAGTCAAGCTCAGTGTCTGCTGCTGCCGGGGCAAAACTGACAGCAAATCATGATTTTAGCTAATTCACCTTTAAAATCATAGACATACATCACAGGTTGTGACAGGACTTGTGCGGGCGCAACTGGTTTGGTATTTGCGTTGCAATGTGTTATAATCCTAAAATGCATTTTCTGTATTTTTAACAGTTGTATGCAATGCTGTGTATCCAGACAACTGTACAAAATATTGAGCGTGATCATGGATATTGATGATATTCTATCATTTTAGTTGACATCTTTCTCTTCATTTCTTTCCAAAGAGGATATACTATCTTTGTCTTGAGCCCCTTACTAAGTATTGCCATTCATCATGTATTCTCATGTATTATTGAACCAGAATGGAAAATTACAATGGAAAATATACGTAGAGAAAACAGCCTTCAGACATGTGTTCATTGGCTCCCCATACCTTATATAGGACTGTCTGCCCCATGGGACAAACATCTTAACAAGATCTGTAGCAACTCTTGAGAAAGGGAGCCATTAGTTAATTCAATTATTACTGAGTGATATCTTTGTGTTATTGCAAATTTGCCATGTGACCCAAAGTAGGCCAAGACTTAACTGTGAGTAATTATGTGTTCACCAAAGATAGATACATTTTATAAATATCACATTATCACAGTGTAAGAGGTACAAAACAGGAGGCTTGAATAACGAACTGGAAGCTTAACTTGATTGTTACACATTTTGAACCCTAACCTACAATACACAAAACAACCAGTGATTATCTTTAATAGTTTACGATGTGTACAGTCTACACTAACATTGGTTTTGTCCTGGTTATTTCTGTATTGAGAACTGAGATACCCAATTCAAAACAAATGTCTATTAAATCCCCCTAACTCTCCAACCCCTGTGTGTGTGTGTGTGTGTGTGTGTGTGTGTGTGTGTGTGTGTGTGTGTGTGTGTGTGTGTGTGTGTGTGTGTGTGTGTGTGTGTGTGTGTGTGTGTGTGTGTGTGTGTGTGTGTGTGTGGCGTGCGTGCGTGCGTGTGTGTCGGGAACATTATGTTTTTGGGCTACACTGTTTCCTGTAATCACTTCCTTCAAATGGTTCCCCTAATTTGTGAAAAGTGCGTGTGACAGATTTTTCTTTCAGTTCTACAGAGTTACAAACCATATTACGAAATAGGTCAATCATCCATTGAGGCAAGCCCATTCTCCACCTTCTCTTCCACTCCTTCCTCTGATTATTTTCCTTATTCCTGCTGGTTCATAGGAACCTTGTCTCCCCAGCAGACCAAAGCATGTCCGTTCCCCTGCTCCACCATACAGCTATCCCTCTGTCACTCCCGGGCTGTGGAATACGTCATTCAGCTTCACACCCAACAAAACTACCATCCTGTCCCTCTGCCAGCTCTACTAGACTGCACTTGATTCCCAGAATAGGTCGGAGACTGAGTATAGGAAATACAAAAAAAAACATGTATTGCCTTGTGTTATCACTGAGTGTACAAAACATTAAGAACACCTGCTCTTTCCATGATATAGACTGACCAGGTGAATCCAGTGAAAGCAATGATCCCTTATTGATGTCACTTGTTAAATCCACCTCAATCAGTGAATATGAAGGGGAGGAGACAGGTTAAATAAGGATGTTTAAGCATTGAGACAATTGAGACATGGATTGTGTATGTGTGCCATTCAGAGGGTAAATGGGCAAGACAAAAGACAGAAGTGCCTTTAAATAGGGTATGGTAGCAGCTGCCAGGTGCACCGGTTTGTGTCAAGAACTGCAACCTGCTGGTTTTTTCACACTCAACAGTTTCACGTGTGTATCAAGAATGATCCACCACCCATATCCAGCCAACTTGACACAACTGTGGGAAGCACTGGAGTCAACATGGGCCAGCATCCCTGTGGAACGCTTTTGACACCTTGATGAGTCCATGCACTGACAAATTGAGGCTGTTCTGAGGGCAAAAGAGGGTGCAACTCAATATTAGGAAGGTTTTCCTAATGTGTTGTACACTCTGTGTATGTATATAAGTAGTTTGTTTCTTTCTCTATCGTAACAGAAGGAGTCAGGAATTCCCCAGGGCAGATGTCTAGGCCCCATACTTTTTCAATCTTTACTAACGACATGGTTTTGAGTAAAGCCAGTATGTATGTGGATGACTCAACACTATACACGTCAGCTACTACAGCTACTGAAATGACTCCAACACTTAACAAAGAGTTGCAGTTAGTTTCAGAATGGGTGGAAAGAAATAAGTTAGTCCAAAATATTTCAAAAACTAAAAGCATTGTATTTCGGACAAATCATTCTCTAAACCTTAAACCTAAACTACCTCTCATAATGAATAATGCGGAAATTGAGCAAGTTGAGGTGACTAAACTGCTTGGAGTACCCCTGGATTGTAAATCGTCATGCTCCAAATATATTGATACAACAGTAGCTAAGATTGGGAGAAGTCTGTCCATAATAAATTGTTGCTCTGACTTCTTAACAGCACTATCAACAAGGCAGGTCCTACAGGCCATAGTTTTGTCGCACCTAGACTACTGTTCAGTCATGTGGTCAGGTGCAACAAAGAGGGACCTAGGAAAAATGCAATTGGCTCACAATAGGCCAGCACAGCTGGTTCTTAGATGTACACATAGAGCTAATATTAATAATATGCATGTCAATCTCTCCTGGCTCAAAGTGGAAGAAAGATTGACTTCATCACTACTTGTATTTGTGACAGGCATTGACATGTTGTCTGTTTGAACTACTGGCACACAGCTCAGACACCCATGCATACCCCACAAGACATGCCACCAGAGGTCTCTTCACAGTCCCGAAGTCCAGAACAGACTATGGGAGGTGCACAGTACTACATAGAGCCATGATGACTACATGAAACTCTATTCCAAATCAAGTAACTCATGCAAGAAGTAAAATTAGCAGAACAACAGAAGAGACACAAACACAGGCACAGACACATGCATACACACACATGATGACATACCACTATACAAACTCTTAAACATGGATTTTTTGTTGTTGTAGATACTGTATGTGGTAGTAGAGTAGTGCCTGAGGGCAGACACTTAATGTCTTGTGAAATCTGTTGTGAATGTATTGTAATGTTTTTAAAATTGTATCACTGCCCTAATTTTGCTGGACCCCAGGAAGAGTAGCTGCTGCCTTGGCAGCAGCTAATGGGAAGCCATAATATATACAAATACAAAATGACAAAAATATTTTCATCAACTCTCTTCACCAACTAGCATTATTGGCCATGTCAGTCTTCTTGCAATACCAGATGTTTCTAATATCTGTTGTCTTATGTGTTGCCCTCTCATGGCCTCCAGTATTACCATACAAAATGAAACTATTTCACAAAAACAGCTCAATCGTTTTCTCAGGTGCTCAGTTTGGTTGTAGCTAGAACAGTTCAGCCTGCATTAGCAGAGTAACCAAATGTCTAAATAAAGAAATGAGTAGACGAGTAGATCATTACCGTGGAGCACACAACAGGTAGTGGCATTTCAACCTGTCATGTCTGGGAGAGGTTGGCTTACTGCCAGAACCAATGTTGACCCTAAAAGTGTATCTTGAATGTATCAAGACTGTAAGGGGAAATAAAACATTTGGCAACCCTCACTGTCTCCATTAAAACTTGTTTCACTTTCCTAAGGCTAATGTGGAAGATTTGATCTGTCTGCGTGAATGGCTGCAGGGCAATGAGCATTCCAAAATGTGTTACAGTTGTCTTTCTGTTATTTTTATGCACCAGGTTGAAACATTGAAACTGTTTCTTTGCACACACAGCTTTTGTCTGGATGACAGGCAATAAAAACAATTATTGCATGAAACCCAAGATTTAATGCCTTGAACCGAGAAGCTCAGGGCAAAAAAGCGCTTACTCTAAAAAATAAATGGTTTAATATCATTATAAAAATAAATAATTTCTAGAACATATCATAGCTATCATAATTGCAGACGAATAAAGCTTTATGGCGTAGCTGAAGCAATTATATTATATTACAAGTTAAAAAGACAGCTCAGTTCCTGCTGTCGGCTTCATGTGAAGTATTTGGTAAGGAATGAACATTTTTCTCCTTACACTGCCCTTGAGTAAAACTATCATCCAAAAAAGAATCAGTATCATACACCTATAATCTGAGACTCTCTTCACATTTTTTTTTCTTCAAATCAACATTCAAGTAACTTCTTATGATTCTCTATAAGGATTAGCCATCTTTTCACATAGGCCAGTACCACTTGTATGTGGTAAGTAAAGAGCCCATACCTGATTACTACATTATGATGAGAATAAGCTATACCCCCACAGATATCCTAGTACAACATTTACGACAAAAAACACTGCTACTTCAGAAACAGGACGTCAGCATGAGTATCAGTTCCCCTTTTATGGTCGTCACTAACTCCCAGCCGTCTGCCTCTGTTGTCATCAATGTTTGTTGATAATTCACCAGAGTAGGTTAATCAAGTCTGAGGTTGTCAACAAACACTCACTAGCTCTGAGTGCTGCATTTCTTGGACCCTAGCCCAGTCTGATCAGCAGTTCTATCAATGGGGTAACCGGTAGACCTTAAGAGTAGAAAGTATTTCAGAGACTATGAATGGTCCTAATAGGCCTTTCAGTAGACTCTATCATAAAGCCCAATTGAGACAGAAAAGTGGGGGGATTGCATTGTGAGTGCACAGGTGTCCCATTCCCCAGGAGGACAAGAGTTGGTGGGGGTTTGGTCTCACCTTTTGAAGTGGCCCCTGCTATTCTGAGTCTAGGCTAGCCAAATAATGAGGCCTCGAAGATAGCAATTTAGTCTCAGCCACTTTCAAAACACACAAGGGCAGTTATTCTTCCACAGAACAGTAATAATGTTTCACTGGGTCCTTGACAGGCTGTTTAATCAACCCGAGAAATGTCATTTGATACATTCTTCAAGTCCAGAGAGATGTTAAGAAATGGTGGATGGAGAGAATGTTTACTGGAAACAGATGTCTTACGTTAAGTTTTGAATCGTTGTGGCATTCCCGGTTTGTTTCCATTGTTCTTCCACCATTTCTTGCTAGCTTCATTTTTCCATGATGGATTATTTTCACTGAGAGAGGTAATTATTTTGCTGTCCTCGGCAGTCGAGTTACCACAGTATGCCTGGGGAGGTCTGCTAGTAATATACCATTCAAACCACGCTATACATACCTCCTTACAGAATTCACACACCTGTTCAAATACCCAGCGTGGACAGCCTGTCTACAAAGGGGAATTGTCCGCTACCATGTATTTGCAATGTCATGTGCTGTATTTCCAAACACTCGCCAGTGCTTATTTTAGACCTAAAAAAACACAATTGTAATTACCTAATTGAAGTATGACCATCTGTGCTATGCTAAGACAATTTACCTCTTGTGTGCAAAATTACTGCATTGTCAGCTAGACTCATAAAGAAAATGCATGACTATCACCGCTGCTTTGGGATCTCAATGTAATGCTATATTTTCTGTATTTTTCTGGGCTATATGTATTTTTGGGGGGAATTGACATGAACAAGAAGGAGTGGTTGCCAGTTTCGTTCAAATGCAGATCTACCTAAATGTATTGCAATTCATTTTAGTCACATTCACATGACAATAGCAACTTCATAAAGCTGTAATGAAAGCTTCAGAAGCACATTACTAATGAGTCTATCCCATCTGATTGTCGTGCTTCATCAGAGGTCCATTCCCACCCACAGGATTCCCATGCTCCGTTATAGGGTAAACCTATTTGTTGTTGTTACGAATGACTATCATTGTGCAACCAACACCTGCAAATATGATGGCTTTGCCAAGGCATTTCTCAACTGTGTGGAATCAAATTCCATCAGGACACCATTGTGTACATGTTATTTAAGTGGTTTCTTATTGTGTGAGTGGAAAGAACTCTGGGACAATACTTGAAGAGTTCCTGGTGCAAGATTTCTGAGGTCAAGTTGAAAATGGAGCCAGAAATGTGATTTTATTGTGTTTGCCTTTTTATATGCACCTCGCAATGACCACCCAGGGCCAGGGTTTCAAAAAGGAACATGAAACAGGAACTTTGGTCTGAACTTCTGCAGGTTATCAACACATGGGTTGTGAAAGATGTCTTTTTTAGAAAACAAGGAGATGTGAAACATGCTGACAGGGTATTTCTTTTGCAGAAGAGAGTGACGCAAAGTATGCCGTGTACAGATCATCAGCCAATGGCAGGGTTCACAAGGAGATGGCCTCACTATGGGAGAGTATTGCTTTGGTGCGGGTGTCTGTTTCCCTTTTTTTAGTCAATTTATAGTCCCTTTTATCACTTCATTGTACATGCTCAATAGTAAAAGCATAAGACAATGAAAAATAGCTTGGGAGATGGTATGTCGCAGTGGTGAATTATTAAAATATATTTGTACTCCTGTAGGATATATATTTTTATTTACAAGATGGGTTGCCCATCACTTGATTCCAGGTGACTCAGGGCATCCTCCAAAGAGCACTATTTATTCCCACCTTAGAAAGCTAAAGGAGGTTTTATTGAAAGGCATGCTGGAGACTGTGGGGACAAAAATGGCAAACTTCTAAACTGGTTTAGATTCATCTCATTGAATGCAGCTGCAAGGCAGAGAATGAGCTGCTTTAGTTTTGCTTGTACAAAAATGAGTAGAGAGGAGGGAAATAGCTGTCCACTGACGTCAACGCCCATGAGTGGAAGTGCTCTCCTTTTATAGCCACATTCTCTTTCTCTGGTGCATTCCTTAGAAGAGCACTGCGTCCCAGCACCCTGGAGAGGGCTGTGACGCACACACAGGGAGAAATAGAAAAGTTTGCACATGTCGGCCGTGAGGAAAGGGAAGAAGAATTCCCCTTCCCAAAGCTTTTACTTTCAATCGACAGGCTCAATGATCTCAAAGCTCTTTATGTTTGAGGAAATGTAAGAACAATTTTACTTTAGAATGGACTGAGGTCACACTGAGACTTGGCAATGAAGTTTGATGAGATGCAGAAATGTGCCTTTACAGACACCTTTGGACTACTACTGAATCTGCTCTGCATTGTCAAAACATGATGGACTACAATTACACTGTGAAGAAGATTGCTGTTATTTAGTAGAAAGCACAGAATGATACATGTACTTTTACTTCTGATTAAACATTTTCTTCCCTCCCCCCCTTGGAACAGAATGGCACCAAATGACATGCCCCAGCATTATATTGTTAGGGACAGATTGAAATGTACTGAGGGGGTAGGGTGGTCCAAAATAGTGGAGGGTTGTCAAACTTTAAACATTTTTGCTTTGGGACGGTTGTGTGTGTGTTTTTTTTATTTTGGTCACAGGAGGGTAGTGCGTTTTTTCCTGGTTGACTTTCGCTCTTCTGCTTGTATTATCCCTATAAACAATGGCTTGACTTGCTTTTGATATAACCCTAATACATTTAGAAGCATTTGTCAAGGTTTGGCATGGTGTGGCTATTATTAAGATGTAGCTATTGCAGGCCTATGATATGAAGGCAGTGTGCCCCGGCGCTCCAGCTGACTCCAACAGTTGAAATTGAGGTGAGGAAGACTGTTTCAGGAATAGCAGAGTTAGTCCTATAATCAAACAATATAATGCTTATCTTTATACAAAATATTTTGATAAAAAATGTACGAATTAGCCTCCTTCTGTACATTTATATCTGTATAGCAGATGCAGTAGCCATCTGACATAAATAAATACATGTCGGCGTTGTAGCATGCCACCGGCATATCTAGCTCTCTCGATCTCTGGGGTTAGGCCTAAGCTTTTCTTTCTTTTTATATAGGCTCTATATATGTATTTATTAAAATATAATTATTCATACTGTCACGTCCTGACCAGTATAGGGGTTATTTGTTATTGTAGTTTGGTCAGGACGTGGCAGGGGGTGTTTGTTTTATGTGGTTCAGGGTGTGTTTTGTGTATGTGTTTAGGTAGAGGGGTATTTGATTTATTAGTCCGGGGTTTGTTAGTCATTGTTCTATGTTAGTATATTTTCTATGTTCTATCTAGTCTTTTGTATTTCTATGTTTTGTTAATTGGGGTTGGACCTTCAATTGGAGGCAGCTGGTTATTGTTCCCTCTGATTGAGGGTCCTATAATTAGGAGTTTGTTTTCATGGGTTTTTGTGGGAGATTGTGCTTGTTTAGCTGTGTGCCTGACAAGACTGTCCAGTTCGTTTGTGTTTTGTATACGTTTATTGTGTTTTCCTTCTTCACCTAATAAAAAAGAGGATGAGTAGATATTTTCCCGCTGCGTCTTGGTCTTTACCCTACAACAACCGTGACACATACAGTGGACACGTAAACCTATAGGCCTTTGCATGCAATGCCCTGATACATTTAGTGCTCAAATCTCTGACAGATGAACTGTGTGGTAGACAATTATTATTTTAGGAGAGTAGCTAAAAATCCCCCCAAAATAATAAATTGGGCTATAAAGTTTTACCTATGCTACACATCGAAACACAAGGAATAATGTTTTTGTAATTTGTTAAAGGCCTGTTTTTAAAGATACGTAAATGTGGCTCATTTGGCCAACATCCCTCTTTTATTGATGGCGCTGTGCACGCCAGGTCGGATCTGAATGCAGATGGATGTCGGTATATATTTTTTTACTGACAAATAAAATCAATAAATCAATTCAAACTGTGCAACTGCCAATTGATGAATGGAAAGAGACATCTGTTACAAACACCAAAGAGTTTAATGACATTCTGAAAATGTCATGCCAAGCCTTCAATACTGAGTAAGCCTTCAAGGTAGGGAGAGATATATTTTCTGTTTGTCGAAATTGACATTGTCTATATATTGTGGTGTTGAAAATGCAAACCATGATATTGAAGTGCCTGAAGTCAGTATGCTTTGTTTATTGGTTGTGTGGTACATTTGCACAGAAACCTGTTGGTGGAAAATTCGTTGCAGATATTTTATATAATTATAAATATGGCATCAAATCTTGAAAATCTGATTTCCCCCTAGCTGATCAATTGTCTCCAGCCAGATCTGATCGTAGTGTAATGAAACAGGCAGGGAGAGTGAGCTTATCTGTGGTGGTCAGCGAACCTTCTGGCTCATAGCCCTGCATGGCATCAACTGTGCACAAAAGCATGCTGAAATTGCAATGTCAATATCCACATTTATTAACACAGGGCCTACATGGCTATAGTTATTGTTATTAGTGGTCGAAAACAATTTTTTGAGTTGATTTATAAGGTGGTTACATTTATTTTACAGTAAAGGGGAGGGCCATGTGAAAATATTTGTAATGTTGGGGAGGGTGGTGCATTTTTTTTAATTTTATGATCCATTGAGTTGGACCAGCCCCCCCCCCCCCCCCCCCCCCCCCACAATAAATGTCATTCTGTCCCTTACTATAGCCTATATCCCATGGCCTGACTTCCCACAACACCAAATGAATAAAGTCAACACACCACAAAGTCTTCAATGCAGCCTCTCTCAGATCAACTTGATTAATAAAGCCAAACACTTAAAGCCTATTTCCTAACTCTCTGATTCTTTAGCCAATTTGCCACATTGTTTGGTTATTTGTTTAGCTTAGATGCTCAGCTCAAAGATATGCCAACTGCCTTCACACACACCTGTTAAAATACACGTTCATATACAGTAAATTTTGATTTGACTTAAGTGAAGTTTTATAGCTAGCCCTGAATGATTATAATAGCACAGGGAGTGCACCATTCAACCTTGAATGTGTCTGACTCAAAATACAAAACTATGGCAGTGCTTAAATGTGACTGTTGCGATAACTTCTCCATCGCTCATATTGCTGTGCACACATGCTCCACATTAGATAGGTAGGAATTCTCCCTCTGTGTTGTTCTTGGCCGGAGGAGTCTTGATAGGATTTGACACTGACTTGCACTGGCAGAATAGAAACCAGACTTGTTTCCATGACGCTGAACATGCCTGTTTCAAGAGGCTTTTGTAATTCATCTTGTGTCGCCTCAGTAACTTGTGCAAATAGACCACTTCTACCTTTGAACTGCTGCTCTAGCAATCACCTCTCAGCAAATGTTGATAGAGAGTGGTTCAAATTGACTGCTTTCTAACTGTTCATATTATGGTGCTCCTAAATTAACTTTCCTATTGTGACTCATGTTTGTAAAAAAAAGTTTGCCTGTTCATGTTTGTTACTGTAGGCAGAGGATGTGTTTTAGAGACATGTACTTTTGAATGGAAATAACTACCTTGGTCAAAACACTGCTTTTAGTCATACATGTTTTTCGAGAGCCTGTCTGCCCAACAAAACAATGTCCTGACTAGAATATTTATTATTCAAATTATACTTTTGTAAGGCTTCAGTGTTTCATAATAGTAGACTGTCTAGTAGGCCTACTATCTCCTCTTTGCTTGGGAGGGTGGGTCTTGACGTTCCACAATGTAGCTCATGGAGTAATGGATTTTGTTTATATTTTATCTCTTACTAGTGGTTAAACATTGATGTTGGGAGAGGTTTGGCCTCTGATTATGGATCTGCTTGTTTGTACTAAGACAACCTTGCCAGGGCAAGTCAGTTAAGAACAAATTCTTATTTACAATGACGGCCTAGCCCAGCCAAAACCTAACTCGGACGACGCTCGGCCAATTGTGCGCCGCCCTATGGGACGCTCAATCACGGCCAGATGTTGATACAGCCTGGATTCGATTCAGGGCCTGTAGTGACGCAACCAGCACTGAGTTACAGTGCCTTAGACCGCTGTGCCACAACCTCACTCTGTCAAGAGGCTGAGTGAACCTTGTGTATAAAATATGACTTTAGCGATCTCATCATGTCCTTCCTCTGTCCCCATTATGAGGTCCTTTAAGAACAGTTATTCTTTTGGGTTTAGGCCACAAGGCCAGTGCCCCCAAGTGAGTTATTGCAGACCCCTAGAGGTTTCTAAAGGCATTGCAAGAAGAAATGGGGATTAGGATCAGTTTGCCATGCTAGTAAATTATTGTACTCTCAGTCCACAATAGATAGCCATAGAGCTCGCCAGCTTGTAGTCCTAAAGAATGGAAATGAGTTACCTCTGGTTCGTTTGGCCATTCATATGGGGTAAATTAATAGGGAAACAAACAAACATCTCTCTGGTAAGAAGAAGGGTGGGGTGTATGCCTTGTGTATGCCATGATTAACGATTCATGGGGTAATAACAACAACATACAGGAACTTAAGTCCTTTTGTTCACCTGACCTAGAATTCCTTACGATCAAATGCCGACCACATTATCTTCCAAGAGAATTCTCTTCGATTATAGTCACAACTGTGTATATCCCCCCCAAGCAGATACCTCATCGGCCCTGAAAGAACTTCACTGGACTCTATGTAAACTTGAAACAATACATCCTGAGGCTGCATTTATTGTAGCTGGGGATTTTAACAAAGCTAACCTGAGAACAAGACTTCCTAAATTCTATCAGCATATCGAATGCGTGACAAGGGTTAGTAGCATTTTGGATCATTGCTACTCTAACTTCAGTGATGCATACAAAGTCCTCACCCGCCCTGCCTTCAGCAAATCTGACCATGACTCCATTTAGTTGCTCCCAGCCTATAGACAGAAACTAAAACAGGAAACGCCCGTGTTCAGGTCTGTCCAACGCTGGTCTAACCAATCGGATTCCAAGCTTCAAGATTGCTTCGATCACGTGGATATGTTCCGGATAGCCTCAGACAACAACATTGATATATACGCCGACTTGATGAGCGAGTTTATTAGCAAGTGCATTGGAGATGTCGTACCCATGGTGACTATTAAAACCTTTCCTAACCAGAAACCGTGGATTGATGGCAGCATTCGTGCAAAACTGAAAGTGCGAACCACCACTTTTAATCATGGCAAGGTGACTGGAAACATGACCGAATACAAACAGTGCAGCTATTCCCTCCGCAAGGCAATCAAACAAGCAAAGCATCAGTATAGAGACAAAGAAGAGTCGCAATTCAACGGCTCAAACAAAAGATGTATGTGGCAGGGTCTACAATCAATCATGGATTACAAAAAGAAAACCAACCCTGTCGCGGACATCAACGCCTTGCTCCCAGACAAATTAAACAACTTCTTTGCTTGCTTTGAGGACAATACAGTGCCACTGACACGGCCCGCTACCAAAGCCTGTGGGCTCTCCTTCTCCGTGGCCAACGTGAGTAAAACATTTAAATGTGTTAACCCTTGCAAGGCTGCCGGCCCAGACAGCATCCCTAGCCGCGTCCTCAGAGCATGCGCAGACCAGCAGGCTGGTGTGTTTCCCGGACATGTTCAATCAATCCCTATCCCAGTCTGTTGTCCCCACATGCTTCAAGATGGCCACCATTGTTCCTGTTCTCAAGAAAGCTAAGGTAACTGAACTAAATGACTATTGCCCCGTTGCACTCATTTCTGTCATCATGAAGTGCTTTGAGAGACTAGTCAAGGATCATATCACCTCCACCCTACCTGATACCCTAGATCCACTCCAATTTGCTTAGCGCCCCAATAGGTCCACTGACGATGCAATCGCCATCACTCTGCACACTGCCGTATCCTATTTGGACAAGAGGAATACCGATGTAAGAATGTTGTTCATTGACTACAGCTCATCATTTAACACCATAGTACCCTCCAAACTCGTCATTAAGCTCGAGACCCTGGGGGCGGCCCATCAGGACTTCCTGACGGGCCGACCCCAGGTGGTGAAGGTAGGAAACAACATCTCCACCCCGCTGAAACCTCAATACTGGGGCCCCAAAAGGGTGCATTCTCAGCCCTCTCCTGTACTCCCTGTTCACCCATGACTGCGTGGCCATGCACGCTTCCAACTCTATCATCATGTTTGCAGACGACACTACAGTGGTATGTTTGATTACCAACAATGACGAGACGGCCTACAGGGAGGAGGTGAGGGCCCTCGGAGTGTGGTGTCAGGAAAACAACCTCTCACTCAATGTCAACAAAACAAAGGAGATGATCATGGACTTTAGGAAACTGCAGAGGGAGCACCCCCCCATCCACATTGATGGGACAGTAGTGGAGAAGGTGGAAAGTTAAGTTCCTCGGCTTACACGTCACAGACAAACTGAAATGGTCCACCCACACAGACAGCATGGTGAAGAAGGTGCAACAGCGCCTCTTCAACCTCAGGAGGCTGAAGAAATTTGGCTGGTCACTTAAACACTCACAAACTTTTCCAGATCCACAATCGAGAGCATCCTGTCGTGCTGTATCACCGCCTGGTACGGCAACTGCACCACCCTCAACCGCAAGGCTCTCCAGAGGGTAGTGCGGTCTGCACAATGCATCACCGGGGGCAAACTACCTGCCCTCCAGGACACCTACAGCACCCGATGTCACAGAAAGGCCAAAAAGATCGTCAAGGACAGCAACCACCCGAGCCACTGCCTGTTCACCCCGCTATCATCAAGAAGGCAAGGTCAGTACAGGTGCATCGAAGCTGGAACCGAGAGACTGAAAAACAGCTTCTGTCTCAAGGCCATCAGACTGTTAAACAGCCATCACTAACATAGAGAGGTTGCTGCCAACTTACAGACTCAAATATCTGGCCACAGTAATAAATTGAGTTAATAAAGGTATCACTAGTCCCTTTAAATAATGCCACTTTAATAATGTGTGCATATCCTACATTACTCATCTCATATGTATATACTGTTCTATACCATCTACTGCATCTTGCTTATGCCGCACGGCGATCGCTCATCCATATACACTGCTCAAAAAAATAAAGGGAACACTTAAACATCACAATGTAACTCCAAGTCAATCACACTTCTGTGAAATCAAACTGTCCACTTAGGAAGCAACACTGATTGACAATAAATTTCACATGCTGTTGTGCAAATGGAATAGACAACAGGTGGAAATTATAGGCAATTAGCAAGACACCCCCAATAAAGGAGTGGTTCTGCAGGTGGGGACCACAGACCACTTCTCAGTTCCTATGCTTCCTGGCTGATGTTTGGTCACTTTTGAATGCTGGCGGTGCTTTCACTCTAGTGGTAGCATGAGACGGAGTCTACAACCCACACAAGTGGCTCAGGTAGTGCAGCTCATCCAGGATGGCACATCAATGCGAGCTGTGGCAAGAAGGTTTGCTGTGTCTGTCAGAGTAGTGTCCAGAGCATGGAGGCGCTACCAGGAAACAGGCCAGTACATCAGGAGACGTGGAGGAGGCCGTAGGAGGGCAACAACCCAGCAGCAGGACCGCTACCTCCGCCTTTGTGCAAGGAGGAGCAGGAGGAGCACTGCCAGAGCCCTGCAAAATGACCTCCAGCAGGCCACAAATGTGCATGTGTCTGCTCAAACGGTCAGAAACAGACTCCATGAGGGTGGTATGAGGGCCCGACGTCCACAGGTGGGGGTTGTGCTTACAGCCCAACACCGTGCAGGACGTTTGGCATTTGCCAGAGAACACCAAGTTTGGCAAATTCGCCACTGGCGCCCTGTGCTCTTCACAGATGAAAGCAGGTTCACACTGAGCACGTGACAGACGTGACAGAGTCTGGAGACGCCGTGGAGAACGTTCTGCTGCCTGCAACATCCTCCAGCATGACCGGTTTGGCGGTGGGTCAGTCATGGTGTGTGGTGGCATTTCTTTGGGGGGGCCGCACAGCCCTCCATGTGCTCGCCAGAGGTAGCCTGACTGCCATTAGGTACCGAGATGAGATCCTCAGACCCCTTGTGAGACCATATGCTGGTGCGGTTGGCCCTGGGTTCCTCCTAATGCAAGACAATGCTAGACCTCATGTGGCTGGAGTGTGTCAGCAGTTCCTGCAAGAGGAAGGCATTGATGCTATGGACTGGCCCGCCCGTTCCCCAGACCTGAATCCAATTGAGCACATCTGGGACATCATGTCTCGCTCCATCCACCAACGCCACGTTGCACCACAGACTGTCCAGGAGTTGGCGAATGCTTTAGTCCAGGTCTATGAGGAGATCCCTCAGGAGACCATCCGCCACCTCATCAGGAGCATGCCCAGGCGTTGTAGGGAGGTCATACAGGCACGTGGAGGCCACACACACTACTGAGCCTCATTTTGACTTGTTTTAAGGACATTACATCAAAGTTGGATCAGCCTGTAGTGTGGTTTTCCACTTTAATTTTGAGTGTGACTCCAAATCCAGACCTCCATGGGTTGATAAATTGAATTTCCATTGATTATTTTTGTGTGATTTTGTTGTCAGCACATTCAACTATGTAAAGAAAAAAGTATTTAGTAAGATTATTTCTTTCATTCAGATCTAGGATGTGTTGTTTAAGTGTTCCCTTTATTTTTTTCAGCAGTATATTTATATGTAAATATTCTTAGTCATCCCTTACATTTGTGTGTATAAGGTAGTTCTTGTGAATTTGTTACATTATTTGTTCGATATTACTGCGTTGTCAGAACTAGAAGCACAAGCATTTCGCCACACTCGCATTAACATCTGCTAACCATGTGTATGTGACCAATAAAATTTGATTTGATTTGGGTTTTGGGATAAATAGAAAATAAGGTCTAAGGTTAACACAGGCTTAGGAGATCTGATACGTTTTGTTCTGTGAGATAATATCAGTCAGTTAACATGACCTTTGTAAATTATGACGTCTTTATGTGCTTGTTTTGATTTACATAAATGCTTCAAAATTCACAAAAAGTGATGTTCACTGGTAAAGATTCTTATAGAGCAAAACGTATAAGATCTCCTAATAAGTCCTAAAAAACAGAAATGAATTACCTCTGGTTCGTTCAGCCATTCATATGGGGTAAAATACCTTATTTTTGGCATTTATCCAAAAACTCTAGAAAACCCATTCATTTCCCCATAGGCTTTGGCCAATGAGCCATGGCAGAGTTAGTGCCTACAAAAATACGCCATTACTATTGCTCGCTATAATATTTCTTTACCAGTGATACTGGATTTAAATCAGTTGTAGGGTATCACTGTTGAGTCTTGGAATCAGATCAGAGTAGAGCGTAATACTTGGGACTGATTTGTGACTCACCATGTGACCATTTACATATAACTGGGTCCATTACACAAGGTGCACAATTGTAAATGGAGTTTGTCATAGACTGTAAATATATCCTCCTTGGCAGGAATCTACACATAGTATATAAACTAGCATAATACTCACAGTAACGATCTTTCAAAATGTCAACTAAAGAAAAGGATTTCACTAACCATTACAAAAGATAAAAGGCAAAAATAGAATAAAGACACACACTATATGTGGCATTACACTGTTGCGGTCCAAACTGCAATGGATGGTCCACCAGCTGTCTATGTTTGCAGTGTGAGGCTAGGCCAAACCAAGAGAAAACACACTTCCCATTTGTGCTCTGTGTTGGTTATTTGCTTTTCCTGAATGCCTCTGTTGTTATGGCAACACATCCTGTGTCTGTACTGACGTAAAGGACAAGAGAAACTAAATGGACTGTGAATTTAACTCTTTATTGATGTGAATGATGGCCTGCAATCGTAGTTTCCCTATAGTAGGTGTTTTTGTGTAACGGCATGGTCTTCCTAGGGGTGCTGTGAGGGGTCCTCTGGTCCTACATTCTAAGTTCTTGGGTGAAATACAGAGAAAATATAATTGCAAGATCATCTGATAGACAAAAAACATTCTGTTCTTCAGATCAAACTTTAACTTCCTCCTTGTCGACTGACACCTCTACTACCCCATCTTGGTCCGAAGAGGGCAAGGCAACAAATAAATTGATGCCGTGAATTTGTCATATCCTTGACCTCACTTGTAGCTGTCACAATTAGGTTTACTGTGGTTTCAACAATGCTGTCTATCTCATGCGTCAACCATTGAGTGGGTGGTCTCTTACCTTCATCTAGAAGTGAAAATCACACTAGCAGCACCATGCAAGATTACATTATCTAAACAAATAATAGCTTGTGCTCCCACTTTATAGTATATGGGCAATGTAGGTCTACATAGACAGTTTTTTTTGCAACTATTGATCTGTCTATTTGGTGACCTGTTCAAAGGTTGTGTTTTCCTACATATGGATTAGGACTATGTACGTACATGCACAGATAACTGATCTCAGGACAGGTTTATCTGGAGGCATTAGCATTTAGCACTGTCTCTTCACTGCTGATTGCATTGACAGTGAGAAGATAGCATATCCAATCCATTGGCTTAGCCTGAAATGTACTAGTAGGCTATTCCCAGAAACCTCTCATTTAGAGTAAATGGCAAACTGAAAAGAATATGAGCTTTAGTAGCATATAGGGTTACTGTAACAAGTGCGCTGAGAGTCGGGAAGCAAGGTAAGGGAGTGAGTGTTTTAATAAATAAAAGCAACAATGAACACAAAACACAAACAACACACCGACATGAATACAGAGTCAATAACACCTGAGGAAAGAACCAAGGGGAGTGACAGATATAGGGAAGATAATCAAGGAGGTGATTGAGTCCAGGTGAGTGTCATGAGGCGCAGGTGCGCGAGATGATGGAGACAGGTGTGCGGGATAATCAGCAGCCTGATGACCTAGAGGCTGGAGAGGGAGTATACCTGAAAGTTACAAAGATACTGGTAATTTACTAAAGTTACCGGAATATTCTGTAATTTTTGTAATTAAGGCAATCTATCGTAACTTTGGTTATCCATATGTAGTATTTATTTCTTATATCTGTGTCATCATATTGTCCATGAGTTTCTAGTAGATAGACTGTATGGTTCTAGAGAAAATAGACTAATTCATGAAAAAGCATCTAAATAACAATGGCTTTATTTTAAATTAACTCTGCAACTCTTCACAACTGGCACCACTTTGATGCCAAAGCACTGACTACAACTACAGTTGAAGTCGGAAGTTTACATACACCTTGGCCAAATACATTTAAACTCAGTTTTTCACAATTCCTGACATTTAATCCAAGTAAAAACTCCCTGTCTTAGGATCACCACTTTATTTTAATGTGAAATGTCAGAATAATAGTAGAGAGAATGATTTATTACAGGTATTATTTCTTTCATCACATTCCCAGTGGGTCAGAAGTTTACATACACTCAATTAGTATTTGGTAGCATTACCTTTAAATTGTTTAACTTGGGTCAAACGATTTGGGTAGCCTTCCACCATCTTCCCACAATAAGTTGGGTGAATTTTGGCCCATTTCTCATGACAGAGCTGGTATAACTGAGTTAGGTTTGTAGGCCTCCTTGCCCACACATGCTTTTTCAACTTTCTATAGGATTGAGGTCAGGGCTTTGTGACGACCACTCCAAAAGTTGACTTTGTTGTCCTTAAGCCATTTTGTCACAACTTTGGAAGTATGCTTGGGGTCATTGTCCATTTGGAAGACCCATTTGCGACCAAGCTTTAACTTCCTGACTGACGTCTTGAGATGTTGCTTCCATATATCCACTTAATTTTCCTCCTCAATATGCCTCCTTTATTTTGTGAAGTGCACCAGTCCCTCCTGCAGCAAAGCACCCCCACAACATGATGCTGCCACCCCCGTGCTTCATGGTTGGAATGGTGTTCTTCAGCTTGCAAGCATCCCCCTTTTTCCTCCAAACATAACGATGGTCATTATGGCCAAAGAGTTCTATTTTTGTTTCATCAGACCAGAGGACATTTCTCCAAAAAGTACGATCTTTGTCCCCATGTGCAGTTGCAAACCGTAGTCTAGCTTTTTTATGGCGGTTTTGGAGCAGTGGCTTCTTCCTTGCTGAACGGCCTTTCAGGTTATGTCGATATAGGACTTGTTTTACTGTGGATATAGATACTTTTATACCTGTTTCCTCCAGCATCTTCACAAGGTCCTTTGCTGTTGTTCTGGGATTAATTTTCACTTTTCGCACCAAAGTACGTTCATCTCTAGGAGACAGAATGCGTCTCCTTCCTGAGCTGTACGACGGCTGCGTGGTCCCGTGGTGTTTATACTTGCGTACTATTGTTTGTACAGATGAACGTGGTACCTTTAGGCGTTCATAAATTGCTCCCAAGGATGAACCAGACTTGTGGAGGTCTACAATTTATTTTCTGAGGTCTTGGCTGATTTCTTTTGATTTTCCCATGATGTCAAGCAAAGAGGCACTGAGTTTGAAGGTAGGCCTTGAAATACATCCACAGGTACACCTCCAATTGACTCAAATTATGTCAATTAGCCTATCAGAAACTTCTAAAGCCATGAGATAATGTTCTGCAATTTTCCAAGCTGTTTAAAGGCATAGTCAACTTAATGTATGTAAACTTCTGACCCACTGGAATTGTGATACAGTGAATTATAAGTGAAATATTCTGTCTGTAAACAATTGTTGGAAAATGTACTTCTGTCATGCACAAAGTAGATGTCCTAACCGACTTGCCAAAACTATAGTTTGTTAACAATTCATTTGTGGAGTGGTTGAAACATTTAGGTTGGAGTCATTAAAACTAATTTATGTAAATTTCCGAACTTTACATATTGACATAGTAAAATAAATATGTAAAGAAAATACATACAAGTACCAGTCAAAAGTTTGGATACACCTACTCATTCAAGGGTTTTTATTTATTTTTACTATTTTCTACATTGTTGAATAATAGTGAAGACATCAAAACTATGAAATAACACATGTGGAATCATGTAGTAACCAAAAAAGTGTTAAACAAATCGAAATATTTTATGTTTGAAATTCAAAGTAGACAACCTTTGCCTTAATGACAGCTTTGCACACTCTTGGCATTCTCTCAACCAGCTTTGTGAGGTAGTCACCTGGAATGCATTTCAATTACCAGGTGTGCCTTGTTAAAAGGTAAGTTGTGTTGTGGCAAGGTAGGGGTGGTATACAGAAGATAGCCCTATTTGGTAAAAGACTAAGTCCATATTATGGCAAGAACAGCTCTGATGGCACCGAAGAACATGGCTGATATTTTACATTCTCCAAACCAATTGTGCTATTTTGTTAGTTTTTTAGCATTTTGAATCTTATTTTTTTACTTATTGTTTACATAATGTTGCTGCTTCCGTCTCTTCTGACCGAAAATAACTTCTCTACATGAGAACAGCGATTTCTCACCACAGACCGGAATAAACTTTTTTCATTATCGAATCCGACGAGAAGGATATCCTGCTTTCACTGGAACAGGCCCAGTGTAGCTATTCCCTCCGCAAGGCAATCAAACAGTGTAGTTATTCCCTCCACAAGGCACTCAAACACGCTAAGCGTCAGTATAGAGACAAAGTAGAGTCGCAATTCAACGGGTCAAACATGAGACGTATGTGACAGGGTATACAGTTAATCATGCATTACAAAAAGAAAACCAGCCTTGTCGCGGACACCGACGTCTTGCTCCCAGACAAACTAAACAACTTCTTTGCTCGCTTTGAGGACAATACAGTCCCACTGACACGGCCTGCTACCAAAACCTGCGGGCTCTCCTTTTCCGCATCCAACATGAGTAAAACATTTAAACGTGTTAACCCTCGCAAGGCTGCTGGCCCAGAAAGCATCCCTAGCCGCATCCTCAGAGCATGCGCAGACCAGCAGGCTGGTGTGTTTACGGACATATTTAATCAATCCCTATCCCAGTCTGCTGTTCCCACATGCTTCAAGATGGCCAGCATTGTTCGTGTTCCCAAGAAAGCTAAGGTAATTGAGCTAAACGACTATCACCCCGTAGCACTCACTTTCATCATCATGAAGTGCTTTGAGAGACTAATTAAGAATCATATCACCTCCACCCTACCTGACACCCTAGACCCACTCCAATTTGCTTACCGTCCCAATAGGTCCACAGACGACGCAATCGCAATCAGACTGCACACTGCCCTAACCCATCTGGACAAGAGGAATACCTATGTAAGAATGCTGTTCTTCGATTACAGCTCAGCATTTAACACCATAGTACCCTCCAAACTCGTCATTAAGCTCGAGACCCTGGGTCTCGACCCCTTCCTGTGCAACTGGGTCTTGGACTTTCTGACGGGCCGCCCCCAGGTTGTGAGGGAAGGAAACAACATCTCCACCCCGCCGATCCTCAACACTGGGGTCCAACAAGGGTGCGTTCTCAGCCCTCTCCTGTACTCCCTGTTCATCCATGACTGCATGGCCATGCACGCCTCCAACTCAATCATCAAGTTTGCAGATGACACTACAGTGGTAGGCTTGATTACCAACAACGACGAGACAGCCTACAGGGAGGAGGTGAGGGCCCTCGGAAAGCGGTGTCAGGAAAATAACCTCATACTCAATATCAACAAAACAAAGGAGGTGATCATGGACTTCAGGAAACAGCAGAGGGAGCACCCCCCAATCCACATCGATGGGACATTAGTGGAGAAGGTGGAAAGTTTTAAGTACCTCCACATCACGGACAAACTGAAATGGTCCACCCACACAGACAGCGTAGTGAATAAGGCTGAAAAAAATTGGAGGCTGAAGAAATTTGGCTGGTCACCTAAACACTCGCAAACTTTTCCAGATCCACAATCGAGAGCATCCTGTTGGGCTGTATCACCGCCTGGTACGGTAACTGCTCCGCCCACAACCGTAAGGCTCTCCAGAGGGTAGTGAGGTCTGCACAATGCATCACCGGGGCAAACTACCTTCCCTCCATATCACCTACAGCACCCGATGTCACAGGAAGGCCAAAAAGATCATCAAGGACAACAACCATCTGAGCCACTGCCTGTTCACCCCACTGTCATCCAGAAGACAAGGTCAGTACAGGTGCATCAAAGCTGGGACCGAGAGACTGAAAAACAACTTCTATCTCAAGGCCATCAGACTGTTAATCAGCCGTCGCTAACATTGAGTGGCTACTGCCAACATACTGACTCAAATCTTTAGCCACTTTAATAATAAAAAATTGGATGTAATAAATGTATCATGAGTCACTTTAAACAATGCCACTTTATATAATGCTTACATACCCTACATTACTCATCTCATATGTATATACTGTACTCTATACCATCTACTGCATCTTGCCTATGCCGTTTGGCCATCGCTCATCCATATATTTATATGTACATATTCTTATTCATTCCTTTACACTTGTGTGTATAAGGTAGTTTTTGTGAAATTGTTAGATTACTTGTTAGATATTACTGCACGGTCAGAACTAGAAGCACAAGCATTTCGCTACACTCGCATTAACATCTGCTAACCATGTGTATGTGACCAATAAAATTTGATTTGATTTGAGATCCATGCCTTTTGTGTGAAGAAAAAACGCAGGAAAATGTGCCGCAGATCGGGCAACCTTCTGAGAATCCGTAGGCGAGCGAGTAAACTCCCATTGCATCCATTCTTCTTGCTAACCTGCAATTATTGGAAAATAAAATTGATGACCTACGATTAAGATTATCCTACCAATGGGACATCGAAAACTGTAACATCTTATGTTTCACCGAGATGTGGCTGAACGACAATATGGACAATATAGAGCTAGCGGGATTTTCAATGCACCGGCAGAACAGAGACTCTACCTCTGGTAAGACGAGGGGTGGGGGTGTGTGTCTATTTGTCAATAACAGCTGGTGCACGATGTCTAATTTAAAAAAAGTCTCAAGGTATTGCTCGCTTGAGGTAGAGTACCTTATGATAAGCTATAGACCACACTATCAACCAAGAGAGTTCTCATTTACATTATTTCATAGCTGTCTATATGCCACCACCGAACACTGCTGGCAATAAGACCGCTCTCAACCAGCTCTATAAGGCCATAAGCAAAGAAGAAAATGCTCACCCAGAAGCGGTGCTCCTAGTGGCCGGGGACTTTAATGCAGACAAACTTTAATCAGTTTTACCAAATTTTTACCAGCATGTCACATGTGCAACCAGAGAAAAAAAATCCTAGACCACCTTTACTCCACACACAGAGATGCATACAAATTTGGAAAATCTGACCATAATTCTATCCTCCTGATGCCTGCTTACAAGCAAAAACTAAAGCAGGAAGTAGCAGTGACTCACTCAATATGGAAGTGGTCAGATGACGTGGATGCTACACTACAGGACTGTTTTGCTAGCACAGACTGGAATATGTTCCGGGATTCATCCAATGGTATTGAGGAGTACACCACCTCAGTCATTGGCTTCATCAGTAAGTGCATCAACGACGTCGTCCCCACGGTACAATTCCCAACCAGAAGCCATGGATTACAGGCAACATCCGCAGTGAGCTAAAGGTTAGAGCTGCTGCTTTCAAGGAGCGGGTGTCTAATCTGGACGCTTATAAAAAATCTCACTATGCCCTCAGACAAACCATCAAACAAGCAAAGCGTCAATACAGGATTAAGACTGAATCCTACTACACCGGCTCTGACGCTCGTCGGATGTGGCAGGGCCTGAAAACGATTACTGATTACAAAGGGAAACCCAGACGCGCGCTGCCCAGTGGCGCGAGCCTACCATACGAGCTAATAGCCTTTTATGCTCGCTTCAAGGCAAGCAACACTGAAGCATGAATGGGAGCACCAGCTGTTCTGGATGACTATGTGATAACGCTCTCGGTAGCCGATGTGAACAAAACCTTTAAACAGGTACCAGGACGTGTACTCAAAGCATGAGCGGACCAACTGTCAAGTGTCTTCTGACATTTTCAACCTCTCCCTGACTGAGTCTAATACTTACATGTTTCAAGCAGACCACCATAGTCCCTGTGCCCAAGCAAGCGACGGTAACCTGCCTAAATGATTATCGCCCCGTGGCACTCAGGTCGATAGCCATGAAGTGCTTTGAAAGGCTGGTTATGACTCACATCAACAGCATCCTCCCAGACACCCTAGACCCACTCCAATTCGCATACCGCCACAACAAATCCACAGATGACGCAATCTCAATCGTACTTCACACTGCCCTTTCTCACCTGGACAAAAGGAACACCTATGTGAGAATGCTGTTCATTGATTACAGCTCAGCGTTCAACACCATAGTGCCTACGAAGCTCATCACTAAGCTAAGAACTCTGGGACTAAACACCTCACTCTGCAATTGGATCCTGGACTTCCTGACGTGCTGCCCCCAGGTGGTAAGAGTAGGCAACAACACATCTGCTACGCTGTTCCTTAACACTGGGGCCCCTCAGGGGTGTGTACTTAGTCCCCTACTGTATTCCCTGTTCACCCACGACTGCGTGGCCAAACACGACTCCAACACCATCATTAAGTTTACTGACGACACAACAGTGGTAGGCCTGATCACCGATAACGCTGTGACAGCCTATAGGGAGGAGGTCAGAGAACTGGCAGTGTGGTGCCAGGACAACAACCTCTCCCTCAATGTGAGCAAGACAAAGGAGCTGATCGTGGACTACAGGAAAAGGAGGACCGAGCACGCCCCCATTAACATCGACGGGGCTGTAGTGGAGCGGGACGAGAGTTTCAAGTTCCTTTGTGTCCACATCACCAACGAACTATCATGGTCCAAACATACCAAGACAGTCGTGAAGAGAGTGAAGGATGCTTTGTTGCGAAATAGGAAGCCAATTCTAGATTTAACTTTGGATTGGAGATGTTTGATGGGAGTCTGGAAGGAGAGTTTACAGTCTAACCAGACACCTAGGTATTTGTAGTTGTCCACATATTCTAAGTCAGAACCGTCTAGAGTAGTGATATTCTCCATGGACTTTACAATGTCCCAGAACTTTTTTGAGTTTGTGTTGCAGGAAGCAAATTTCTGCTTGAAAAAGCTAGCCTTGGCTTTTCTAACTGCCTGTGTATATTGGTTTCTAACTTCCCTGAAAAGTTGCATGTCATGGGGGCTGTTCGATGCTAATGCAGAACGCCACAGGATGTTTTTGTGTTGGTTAAGGGCAGTCAGGTCTGGAGAGAACCAAGGGCTATATCTGTTCCTGGTTCTAAATTTCTTGAATGGGGCATGCTTATTTAAGATGGTGAGGAAGACATTTAAAAAAAATAACCAGGCATCCTCTACTGACGGGATGAGGTCAATATCCTTCCAGGATACCCGGGCCAGGTCGATTAGAAAGGCCTGCTCGCTGAAGTGTTTCAGGGAACATTTGACAGTGATGAGTGGAGGTCATTTGACCGCTGACCCATTACGGATGCAGGCAATGAGGCAGTGATCAAAAATCAAATCAAATCAAATTTATTTTTATATAGCCCTTCGTACATCAGCTGATATTCTCAAAGTGCTGTACAGAAACCCAGCCTAAAACCCCAAACAGCAAGCAAAGCATGTGAAAGAAGCACGGTGGCTAGGAAAAACTCCCTAGGAAAAACTCCCTAGAAAGG
Source organism: Salmo salar (assembly GCF_965601325.2). Lineage (NCBI taxonomy): Eukaryota > Metazoa > Chordata > Actinopteri > Salmoniformes > Salmonidae > Salmo > Salmo salar. The sequence continues at coordinate 49,968,589 of NC_138310.1, read as the reverse complement.
CCAAAAACCTAGGAAGAAACCTAGAGAGGAACCAGGCTATGAGGGGTGGCCAGTCCTCTTCTGGCTGTGCAGGGTGGATATTATAACAGAACATGGTCAAAATGTTAAAATGTTAAAATGTTCATAAATGACCAGCATGGTCAAATAATAATAATCATAGTAGTTGTCGAGGGTGCAACAAGCACGTCCGGTGAACAGGTCAGGGTTCCATAGCCGCAGGCAGAACAGTTGAAACTGGAGCAGCAGCACGGCCAGGTGGACTGGGGACAGCAAGGAGTCATCATACCAGGTAGTCCTGAGGCATGGTCCTAGGGCTCAGGTCCTCCGAGAGAAAGACAGAAAGAGAGAAAGAGAGAATTAGAGAGAGCATATTTAAATACACACAGGACACCGGATAAGACAAGAGAAATACTCCAGATGTAACAGACTGACCCTAGCCCCCCAACACATAAACTACTGCAGCATAAATACTGGAGGCTGAGACAGGAGGGATCAGAAGACACTGTGGCCCCATCCGATGATACCCCCGGACAGGGCCAAACAGGCAGGATATAACCCCACCCACTTTGCCAAAGCACAGCCCCCACACCACTAGAGGGATGTCTCCAACCACCAACTTACCGTCCTAAGACAAGGCCGAGTATAGCCCACAACGATCTCCGCCATGGCACAACCCAAGGGGGGGGGGGGCGCCAACCCAGACAGGAAGACCACGTCAGTGACTCAACCCACTCAAGTGACGCACCCCTCCCATGGACGGCATGGAAGAACACCAGTAGGCCAGTGACTCAGCCTCTGTAAAAGGGTTAGAGGCAGAGAATCCCAGTGGAAAGAGGGGAACCGGCAAGGCAGAGACAGCAAGGGCGGTTCGTTGCTCCAGCCTTTCCGTTCACCTTCACACTCCTGGGCCAGACTATACTTAATCATAGAACCTACTGAAGAGATAAGTCTTCAGTAAAGACTTAAAGGTTGAGACTGAGTCTGCGTCTCTCACATTGGTAGGCAGACCATTCCATAAAAATGGAGCTCTATAGGAGAAAGCCCTACCTCCAGCCGTTTGCTTAGAAATTCTAGGGACAATTAGGAGGCCTGCGTCTTGTGACCGTAGCGTACGTGTAGGTATGTACGGCAGGACCAAATCGGAAAGATAGGTAGGAGCAAGCCCATGTAATGCTTTGTAGGTTAGCAGTAAAACCTTGAAATCAGCCCTTGCCTTAACAGGAAGCCAGTGTAGGGAGGCTAACACTGGAGTAATATGATCAAATTTTTTGGTTCTAGTCAGGATTCTAGCAGCCGTATTTAGCACTAACTGAAGTTTATTTAGTGCTTTATCCGGGTAGCCGGAAAGTAGAGCATTGCAGTAGTCCAGCCTAGAAGTAACAAAAGCATGGATTAATTTTTCTGCGTCATTTTTGGACAGAAAATTTCTGATTTTTGCAATGTTACGTAGATGGAAAAAAGCTGTCCTTGAAACAGTCTTGATATGTTCTTCAAAAGAGAGATCAGGGTCCAGAGTAACGCCGAGGTCCTTCACAGTTTTATTTGAGACGACTGTACAACCATCCAGATTAATTGTCAGATTCAACAGAAGATCTCTTTGTTTCTTGGGACCTAGAACAAGCATCTCTGTTTTGTCCGAGTTTAAAAGTAGAAAGTTTGCAGCCATCCACTTCTTTATGTCTGAAACACAGGCTTCTAGCGAGGGCAATTTTGGGGCTTCACCATGTTTCATTGAAATGTACAGCTGTGTGTCGTCCGCATAGCAGTGAAATTTAACATTATGTTTTCGAATGACATCCCCAAGAGGTAAAATATATAGTGAAAACAATAGTGGTCCTAAAACGGAACCTTGAGGAACACCGAAATTTACAATTGATTTGTCAGAGGACAAACCATTCACAGAGACAAACTGATATCTTTCCGACAGATAAGATCTAAACCAGGCCAGAACTTGTCCATGTAGACCAATTTGGGTTTCCAATCTCTCCAAAAGAATGTGGTGATCGATGGTATCAAAAGCGGCACTAAGATCTAGGAGCACGAGGACAGATGCAGAGCCTCGGTCTGACGTCATTAAAAGGTCATTTACCACCTTCACAAGTGCAGTCTCAGTGCTATGATGGGGTCTAAAACCAGACTGAAGCGTTTCGTATACATTGTTTGTCTTCAGGAAGGCAGTCAGTTGCTGTGCAACAGCTTTTTCAAAAATGTTGGAGAGGAATGGAAGATTCGATATAGGCCGATAGTTTTTTATAATTTCTGGATCAAGATTCGGCTTTTTCAAGAGAGGCTTTATTACTCCCACTTTTAGTGAGCTTGGTACACATCCGGTGGATAGAGAGACGTTTATTATGTTCAACATAGGAGGGCCAAGCACAGGAAGCAGCTCTTTCAGTAGTTTAGTTGGAATAGGGTCCAGTATGCAGCTTGAGGGTTTGGAGGCCATGATTATTTTCATCATTGCGTCAAGAGATATAGTACTAAAACACTTTAGTATCTCCCTTGATCCTAGGTCCTGGCAGAGTTGTGCAGACTCAGGACAATGGAGCTTTGGAGGAATACCCAGATTTAAAGAGGAGTCTGTAATTTGCTTTCTAATGATCATGATCTTTTCCTCAAAGAAGTTCATAAATGTATTACTGCTGAAGTGAAAGCCATCCTCCATTTGCGAAGGCTGCTTTTTAGTTAGCTTTGCGACAGTATCAAAAAGAAATTTCGGATTGTTCTTATTTTCCTCAATTAAGTTGGAAAAATAGGATGATCGAGCAGCAGTAAGGGCTCTTCGATACTGCACGGTACTGTCTTTCCAAGCTAGTCGGAAGACTTCCAGTTTGGTGTGGCGCCATTTCCGTTCCAATTTTCTGGAAGCTTGCTTCAGAGCTCGTGTATTTTCTGTATACCAGGGAGCTAGTTTCTTATGACAGATGTTTTTAGTTTTTAGGGGTGCAACTGCATCTAGGGTATTGCGCAAGGTTAAATTGAGTTCCTCGGTTAGGTGGTTAACTGATTTTTGTCCTATGACGTCCTTGGGTAGGCAGAGGCAGTCTGGAAGGGCATCAAGGAATCTTTGGGTTGTCTGAGAATTTATAGCACGACTTTTAATGCTCCTTGGTTGGGGTCTGAGCAGATTATTTGTTGCAATTGCAAACGTAATAAAATGGTGGTCTGATAGTCCAGGATTATGAGGAAAAACATTTAGATCCACAACATTTATTCCATGGGACAAAACTAGGTCCAGAGTATGACTGTGGCAGTGAGTAGGTCCAGAGACATGTTGGACAAAACCCACTGAGTCGATGATGGCTCCGAAAGCCTTTTGGAGTGGGTCTGTGGACTTTTCCATGTGAATGTTAAAGTCACCAAAAATTAGAATATTATCTGCTATGACTACAAGATCCGATAGGAATTCAGGGAACTCAGTGAGGAACACTGCATATGGCCCAGGAGGCCTATAAACAGTAGCTATAAAAAGTGAGTGAGTAGGCTGCATAGATTTCATGACTAGAAGCTCAAAAGATGAAAACGTCATTGTTGTTTTTTTTTTTGTAAATTGAAATTTGCTATCGTAAATGTTAGCAACACCTCCGCCTTTGCCGGATGCACGGGGGGTATGGTCACTAATGTAACCTGGGGGTGAGGCCTCATTTAACACAGTAAATTCATCAGGCTTAAGCCATGTTTCAGTCAGGCCAATCACATCAAGATTATTATCAGTGATTAGTTCATTGACTATAACTGCCTTGGGAGTGAGGGATCTAACATTAAGTAACCCAATTTTGAGATGTGAGGTATCACAATCTCTTTCAATAATGGCAGGAATGGAGGAGGTCTTTATACTAGTGAGATTGCTAAAGCGAACACCGCCATTTTTAATTTTGCCCAACCTAGATCGAGGCACAGACACGGTCTCAATGGGGAAAGCTGAGCTGACTACGCTGACTGTGCTAGTGGCAGACTCCACTAAGCTGGCAGGCTGGCTAACAGCCTGCTGCCTGGCCTGCACCCTATTTCATTGTGGAGCTAGAGGAGTTAGAGCCCTGTCTATGTTCGTAGATAAGATGAGAGCACCCCTCCAGCTAGGATGGAGTCCGTCACTCCTCAACAGGCCAGGCTTGGTCCTGTTTGTGGGTGAGTCCCAGAAAGAGGGCCAATTATCTACAAATTCTATCTTTTGGGAGGGGCAGAAAACAGTTTTCAACCAGCGATTGAGTTGTGAGACTCTGCTGTAGAGCTCATCACTCCCCCTAACTGGGAGGGGGCCAGAGACAATTAATCGATGCCGACACATCTTTCTAGCTGATTTACACGCTGAAGCTATGTTGCGCTTGGTGACCTCTGACTGTTTCATCCTAACATCGTTGGTGCCGACGTGGATAACAATATCTCTATACTCTCTACACTCGCCAGTTTTAGCTTTAGCCAGCACCGTCTTTAGATTAGCCTTAACGTCGGTAGCCCTGCCCCCTGGTAAACAGTGTATGATCGCTGGATGATTAGTTTTAAGTCTAATACTGCGGGTAATGGAGTCGCCAATGACTAGGGTTTTCAATTTGTCAGAGCTAATGGTGGGAGCCGTCGGCGTCTCAGACCCCACAACGGGAGGAGTAGAGACCAGAGAAGTCTCGGCCTCCGACTCCGACTCGCTTAATGGGGAGAACCGGTTGAAAGTTTCTGTCGGCTGAATAAGCGACACCGGTTGAGCATTCCTACAGCGTTTCCCTCCAGAAGCCATGAGAAAGATGTCCGGCTGCGGGGACCGTGCGAGGGGGTTTATACTAACGTTACTATCTGTACTTACTGGTGGCACAGACGCTGTTTCATCCTTTCCTACACTGAAATTACCCTTGCCTAACGATCGCGTCTGAAGCTGGGCTTGCAGCACAGCTATCCTTGCCGTAAGGCGATCGTTCTCCTGTATATTATAAGTACAACGACTGCAATTAGAAGTCATCATGTTAATGTTACTTAGCTTCGGCTGTTTGAAGTCCTGACGAACCATGTCCAGATAAAACCTCCGGGGTGAAAAAGTTGAATGAAAAAAGTTGAGTGAGGGAAAAAGTAAAAATATACGGTAATGAAAAAGTAAAAAACCGTCAGGTATCAAAGTAAGATCGGCAACAAAAACGCACAGCAGCGTAAACAAGTCTGCAAGTTGTGACCGGAAACAGGAAATAAGGGCAATAACTCCAAAACAATAGAAAGATCGCTGAGATCCTAAGCCAGGATTCAGACACGGCTAGGACATCCAGGTTGGCAGAGTGTGCTAAAGCAGTGAATAAAACAAACTTAGGGAGGAGGCTTCTAATGTTAACATGCATGAAACCAAGGCTATTACGGTTATAGAAGTCATCAAAAGAGAGCGCCTGAGGAATAGGAGTGGAGCTAGGCACTGCAGGGCCTGGATTCACTTCTACATTGCCAGAGGAACAGATGAGGAGTAGGATAAGGGTACAGCTAAAAGCTATGAGAATTGGTCGTCTAGGACGTCCGGAACAGAGAGTAAAAGGAGCAGGTTTCTGGGGGCGATAAAATAGCTTCAAGGTATAATGTACAGACAAAGGTATAGTAGGATGTGAATACAGTGGAGGTAAACCTAGGCATTGAGGGATGATGAGAGATATATTGTCTCTAGAAACATCATTGAAACCAGGTGGTGTCATTGCATGTGTGGGTGGTGGAACTGAAAGGTTGGATAAGGTATAATGAGTAGGGCTAGAGGCTCTACAGTGTAATAAGCCAATAAACACTAACCAGAACAGCGATGGACAAGGCATATTGACATTAAGGAGAGACATGCTTAGCCGAGTGATCATAGGGGTCCAGTGAGTAGTGAGGTTGGTTGGGGTTACGGCGATTCAGACAGCTAGCCGGGCCATGGGTAGCAAGCTTGCAGAAGATGGTCTGTTTTTAGCCACCTCGTGCGTTTCCGTCGGTAGATTAGTGGGGTTCCATGTGGTAGAGGGGACCAATCCAATTGGCAAAATAGTTATAGTGGCCCAAGAAAATTGTCCGATACACCTAGTCAGATAGCAGCCGATAAGACAGCTAATGATTAGCGGGCTGCATATGGGCGTTCAGGTTACGTCGTGAAGGAGGGGCCAGTTGGATAACTCCCTCGGGCAGATAACGTCGGTAGTCCAGTCGTGAAAGCCCAGTGGGGCTCCGCATTGGCAGTAAAACGGGTCCGGATAGGTGATTGTAGCCCAGGAGTGGCTGATGGAACTCTTCAGCTGGCTAGCTCCGGAATAATTGATGTTTGCTCCGGGACTGATGTTAGCCAATAGTCATTCGGATGGCAGCTAGCTAGCTGCAAGATCCAGGTGTAAATGTCCGGAGCTTGCAGTAGAAATCCATGGATATGGATAGAAAATAGGTCCGGTATGCTCTGGTCTGAGTCACGTTGTACAAAAACTGGAGATAGCTTTTCGAGCTAAAGGATAGCTGATGACAGCCAACCGTGGTTAGCTGAAAACTAATGTTAGCCAGTGAACTGGCTAACTTCTGGATAACTTCTGGCTAGCTTCTGTTGTGGATTTCAGATTTGAGGTGAATAATACTTTTTTTTGAAGACAATTGGTGAGGCAGGTTGCAGGAGAATGTTTTGAAGTTGAGTTTTTAGAAGAAAAATATATATATAAAAATATATGCGAAGAAAATATTTAAATATTTATATACATGGGACACGACAAGACGAGGACAAAGGACGTCTGACTGCTATGCCATCTTGGATGGAGAATGCCTACTGTCTGTAAGCTGTTAGTGTCTTAACGACCGTTCCACAGGTGCGTGTTCATTATTTGTTTATGGTTCATTGAACAAGCATGGGAAACAGTGTTTAAACCCTTTACAATGAAGATCTGTGAAGTTATTTGGATTTTTACGAATTATTTTTGAAAGACAGGGTCCTGAAAAAGGGTAGTTTCTTTTTTTGCTGAGTTTACATATTACCTCAATTAGCCTGACTAACCGGTGCCCCCGCACATTGACTCTGTACCGGTACCACCTGTATACAGCCTCGCTACTGTTATTTTCACTGTCATTTTACTGTTCTTCTTATTTTGTATTTCTCTACTTATCTATTATTTACCTAATTTACTTAAATATTGCACTGTTGGTTAGGGCTTGTAAGATAGCATTTCACTGTAAGGTCTTCACCTGTTGTATTTGGCACACATGACAAATAAACTTTGATTTGATTTGAAATAATCAAAGAGATATGACAGTCTATCATTACTTTTAGATGTGAACTTTCAGTCGGAAAAAAATATAAAGCGCTATGATAAAACTGGCTCTCATGAGGACCGCCACAGGAAGGGAAGACCCAGATTTTCATCTGCTGCAGAGGATAAGTTCATTAGAGTTACCAGACTCAGAAACTGCAGCCCAAATAAATGCTTCACACAGTTCAAATAACAGACACATCTCAACATCAGCTGTTCAAAGGAGACTGCGTAAATCAGCCCTTCATGGTCGAATTGCTGCAAAGAAACCACTACTAAAGGACACCGATAATAAGAAGAGACTTGCTTGGGCCAAGAAACACGAGCAATGGACATAAGACCGACGGAAATCTGTCCTTTGGTCTGATGAGTCCAAATTTGAGATTTTTGGATCCCACCGCCGTGTCTTTGTGAGACGCGGAGTAGGTTGATGGATGATCTCTGCATGTGTGGTTCCTACTGTGAATTATGGAGGAGGATGTGTGATGGTGTGGGGGTGCTTTGCTGGTGACACTGTCTGTGATTTATTTAGAATTCAAGGCATAACCAACATGGCTAACACATAATTCTGCAGTGCTACGCCATCCCATCTGGTTTGCGCTTAGTGGGACTGTCATTTGTTTTTCAGCAGGACAATGACCCAACACACCTCCAGGCTGTGTAAGGGCTATTTGACCGAGAAGCAGAGTGATGGTGTGGTGCATCAGACGGCCTACACCGGCCAAACCCGGACCCTGCTGGGCCAATTTCTAGCCGCCCTATGGGACTCCCAATCATGTCTGGTTGTGATACAGTCTGGATTCGAACCAGGGTGTCTGTAGTGACGCCTCTAGCACTGAGATGCAGTGCCTTAGACTGCTGCGTCACTCGGGAGCCCATGATGATACATGATTCCATATGTGTTATTTCATAGTTTTGATGTCTCCACTATTATTGTACAATGTAGAAAATAGTAAAAATAAAGAAAAACCCTTGAATGAGCAGGTGTCCAAACTTTTGACTGGTACTGTATATTTCATGCTGAAACTCTCATATTAATCACCAATGGTTGATAGTTGATCGTTTATATTTAGCATAATGTTTTCCAGCTTTGTCATTCTATTATTTAAAATCATCTTATTCAATTATTTCATATAACTGTATTTTAGATGTGATAAGGCCGCACAGAGGGCCAGAGATAATTACAGACACCTATGATAATCTGAGGTACCCAAAAGGGCGACTAGATGTATTTTGATAGATTACATAAAATCCTTGAAAGATAACAAAATTCTGGTAATTTACTGGTAAACATCTAAAGTTTCCAGTAATATACCCTCCTTTTGTAACCCTAGTTATGTGTTCAGGGTTGTTTTTTGACCCCTACTTTATTCTTGGAGAAGGAATTTCTGATGATCCCATCAGAAATGTGCAGCGTATAGACTTTTGAAGACCTTACTGGGTTGAGTAAGAGTAGGTTATTGATGCAGGGAGGTTGATTTAACGCTATAAACCTCACATTTCAAATACAAGGTATAAGGAAGTGCTTGCATTGCTCTTTGTGTTCATCCTGTGCCCATATTAAAAACTCCTCAATAAAACCCTGTCAGCTATCCTTATATGAAGGGACACATCGCAAAAGGAGATTTCCGGAGTTCATTTTTAATAGAAGGCCTTTCTGAAGCAATCTAGTCATATCTGACATCATAAAAATTGATACCCCATTTGGGGATAAAAAAATTGCAAGTATTGGTTTACACTGAAGTGTATACAGAGCAGAAGGAAAGACTGTTAACCATGACAACCTTGCCAGTGAGTAAACACAAGGGTGAGCACCCTTGAGGAAATGGTGTTCCAGGAGAGGAATGTCATATATGACAGGCACTTGACCACACTGCTAGGTTACAGCTCAGCTCCCAATCAACACATTAGCTCCAGCATATACGCATGGCTAGTTCTGAAACTGAGCTCTATGCATGCAGGATAAGGAGTAAGTTGTTGTTTTGGGTCAAATGCCTTCAGTGACTGACACAGTATTTTGGCCAAATACTGGACCTATCACCCATTTGTGTTCACATAACAGCCGTCTCCAGAAAGATATAGACTGGTTGCTCACAGCTTACACTGAGGAATTGAGAGCTTCTTCTTTTTCTATTTTTGTATTATTAAACCATGTATTCTGCCCTCATGTAGCTTCTGTTTGTGTTGTCATCAAATAGTAAGAAATGTTTTCCTTATTGAATCAAACTTGAGACAAACTGTGAAACTGTCAAAAAGACAATGAAATGCAAGAAATGACATTTCTTTATCATTTTCATTTATTTCTCTTGTTTAGCCGATCAAAAATAAATTCATATTTTTTTCTCAATTATTCACACATCGTTTTTACATACCCTGACAAGTTCTTGATAAATAAGTACAAAATACATTGGTATTACCACAATAAATATCATAATAAATATATTAGTTAAGTCTATACAATTACAAAAAGCAAAGAAATGCAAATAAGTCAACATATAGTCTATGGAAATACTGTGATGTTACAGTCCCTGATGAAATAGAAGTCACCTACTACAGTTGAGTAGGACCCGACCAGGGTTGTCAAAACATTATGCAACAAAACAGGTCTCTAAATAAATGGCAAGGTTACACAAATACCCCCTCCTAGATCTGTGACATACACAGAGGGTGTACTAGCACCTTCTCACTTTTGTCACAGATGTGTTAAAATATGATGAAAGTCCAAAAATAATATGAAAAATAGAATTTGGCAAAAGTATAAAAGAAGTGTAAAGCTTTGGTTAAATGCTACATAGAGAGACTAGTCTCCCAATACCTAGTTTAAAGTGCATATCACAGTGAGAGAATGTATTGTTGTCATTTTCCAAGTCACATTGATGGTTTGAATAGTTCTTGGTATACACATGAATACCAACAGAATAAACAGACCTGACAAACAGTTCTGTCAGCTTACTAAATGGAGGGGAGTCTTTTGTTGATCATATATTTAAAGGACTAATCGAAGTAAGGCTACTAGGTCCTTCTCATATTGATTGAGACAGGTAAAGCTACTTAAAACGTTGTTACTATCATAACGATCAAGGTCATTTTTAAAGAAAGCAATTAATGGAAGACAAGATGAAAAGTTAAATGAAAATATTCATAATTATAAAAAATATACAGATTTTGATAGAAGTTTGAGTACCAAATAAATGTCACTGAGCAAGTAATTTACTAATATAAATAAACAGTATAAAGTGTTGATGCGCATCATATTGATAGGATTTCTGATTTGTGTAAGCAGAACCTTCACAGTTGATCAAGGTTCGTGTGTTCGATTGTCTCTATGTGATTTGGGTTTCCTAGTCAGAGAGTGACAGACGCGCAAAGACGGTGAGGCGCTTGTTGCCAGCCCCATCAAATGTGGGGGACTCTGAACCGCTGGTGCTGCCTGTGCTGGTGTAACTATCCCGATCTGAGAGGGAATCTTCAGAAGAGAAGCGCTGGAGGTTTTGCTGGGTGATGTAGATGTTGTTGCGGTCCTCCATAGCGTACGATTTGTTCAGAGTGTCTGGGGAGTTATTTCCGTGGCCACAAACGCAGCGTGAGGGCTTCTGTGGCTCAACTATCATAGGGATTTTGTGGATGTCACCAACACTGGGTCGGCTCTGACAAAACTGAAATGTGTCGCGTTGGGTGTCATTGAACACTGGGGAGAGAATGTCCGCAGGGGGTGGTGACACCGAGGGAGCACGGGTGAAGCCAAGGGGGTCGTGGAGCGCAGGGGGGGGTGAGCTGCGTGATCTCAGGAAACCTGCGAAACTGACGCTCTGACGGAGCTGACGTGGGCTCTGATCAGCAAGTGCTTGGTTGTGGAACTTTTGGGTTAAGGGGGTGAGCTTCTCTTCGTGAATGAAGTGACAGCGGGCTCCATATGGGCAGTAGCCAAAGTTGTAAAAGGTGCGGCAGGCCTCCGTTTTGTATTTTGGGTGCCTGTACAAACCACGCAACTCAGGCTCTCCATGGGCAAACTGACACTTGCTCCCATATTTACAGCTGCCGTTCTCCTGGAAACTACGGCACAGTTCGGTCTTGTAACGGTTGGAAGGGAGAGGTGTCGGGCTGTTCAGTGGAGGAAATCCAGGCGGTGGAGGCACTTCATCCAGGGTCTTCATTTTACCGAAGGAGAGGACACTGGATTCGGTCAGACTCATGGAGCGGTCAGGTCTGAAGGAAACCTGTGGTTGACTTGGAGCCATCTTGCTCCAAATGTCAAGTGGCCAGGGGGTATCATTGTTCAATTGCTCAGAGCTTAGACTATGGCTCTTTGGTGAGAAGAACGAAGTTGAACGGTTGAGACGAGGTAACATCGGTTGAATTTGTTTCTGGGTGAATGGTTCATCTAAACCCAGATTGATTAGATTCTGTGGAGAGAAATATAACAGTCAATAAATGATCACGTTATAACCATGTAATAGCCTACTCACGATGCAGAATTGTAGCATCTGCTCTGCTCCTCAGAAGCTTAATCGTTAAATATGTTTTGTGAATATTTCAACATATAATCAAAGTTGAAAGGAGCCAACAACTAATAAAATAGTCTAATTGTGTTTTTTTTACCCACCAAATGCATAACCATAGCTTATGTTACTGATCTGAACATAAATATAAACCCAGTGAATAAAACTTACCCTCGTGATAATATCGTCGATCATATCTGACATGCTTCTATGTATTCTTGTCCGTTGAAAAGTTTTAGTTCGCCTGTCACTTTCAGCTGCAAGACACGGGCGATTGCGCTGCGCTGTTACTGCAGGACTCGCCTTTTATAGTTTATTTAGGGCGGCAGGCGGGGTTTCCTGTGCTATCTTCCCGGACACCACTCCCGTAAAGTTTCATACACAGCAACCAGGGTTGTCGTAAAGCCCTGTTTTTGTATTTTTGAACAGCTGTGTATTGTTTCGGTTTCACCAACATTCAAACATAAACGCATCATATAGACAGTGCTACATAATACGCACACAAATAGTCACCCACTTGTTCATTATTTTCCTACGTTCAATTCGATTTTAAGTTACGATGACGACTAGTTTTGGGATAGTAGGCTATGATTAACTACTTCGTTGCTGGACACATTTCCCCCAAGGCTGTTACCAGAATCACCCCAGACTTTTTCCTCATTGGTTTCTATGCGTGAGACCTGCTCTCTGTTTTTATTCTGTCTTTAATAATATATTTTCCAGTCTTTACTTTCATTTTCCAACAGTTATAGCCTAGCCCTCAAAGGAGGGAAAGATAGTTATTTATATACCCTTAGGCTATAGAAATAAATATGCCAATGTGCATTATTTAAACTCAATGTTTTCAATCACTCTTCAGACAATTACACTCACATTTTGGCACAAAACAGACATGGTCAATTTCATGTAGACTACATTTAGTTGGAGACCGGATGGTGGTCATGTAGACTATAGATCTAACAAGGTGGCCTAAAATGTATCTGTATGTCCATCTGTATGTCCATTTTACATGACAATGTAAAGACAGGTGACAGAATCCATTTAGGCAATGACTTTAGTATGATCTTACTGTAACAAATAACATTATCCAGTAATCAGTCTAGACTTGAAACACAGGGTCTCTAAGGATATGGTTTAGTTTCTATTTGTGATATCATGTAGTGTTTGCTAAGTCATGTGTGGTACCATGACAAGGCTGAATTAGGTTATGTAAGTATTTTTTCCATCTGTGTTACTGGTAGCCCAATGGTAAACAGACAATGTGATTACTAATCCCTCAATAGCAGGAAACTCTTGGATAATGACTATGTTTCTGTTTCTGCTATTTAACCATCAATGAAACCATGGGTCTATCCCTTGCCTGACATAGCACTGTTCACACGCGTGAGAAACGCATCTGAATTTGTGTGGCTAAATAAGTCATTTTGGCATTAACTCGACACCAATAAAGTAGATGCAAGAATGGCCCGATTTTAAAGTGTGGAATAACCCACTCTTTGTCTTGATTAGTAGACTACATTCGGAGAGTATTTGGTACATTAGTTGTGATACACTTGCTCATGTAAATAGTGTCAAGTTGAAGAAGTTAAGAGGGTTTACAAACATATCCAGTCCAAATATATCCAGTGACAGTGTCCCATGTTGAGTTGATCTACAGTTCTTAGAGGTGACTGTATCTCTATTTGTCATGTGGGTTTGTTGTCACACAGTTCATAAGTCTAACAAGGAAGTGCGATAGAAAGTAATATATTTACTTTGAAATGCTTACACTTGGATGTGCGTTGAGCTCTTTCAAATTAGTCATTTGATTGCCAAACGACCTAATGGCAGAAGGGACACGGTTTCAACTATTCAATGTTTAATAAGGAAACTGCTCATTTTACTTGGACCCTATCACTCCCTCAAAATGCTTATACATTGACTTCAGCACCGTTGTTACTGGATAGTGTTTTTGTATAATCTGGTTGTGTCCTAAACTTTAAAGCCTGTGTTTAACTCAGTATTAAGGTTGTATTATGGAGACAATGTGAGGGGAAATGGGTGCAGAGACTGGCCTATCATGATGTGTAGTAACTGCTGTATACATATTCCTGTAAGCCAGCTCCTCATTGCCTATATAGCCAAGGGGTGGATGTGGAACTGAAACACAAACTTGAGGCAGAAACACTCTATGTCCCTCCCTCCCAAGACATATTATGTCAGTTTCCCACCTTAGTGGTCACAGTGTACCTTTTCTTTACATTATGTCATTATCCCAACAGCAGTGTTACGTGTCCATATGGGGCCCTGAAAATCTCAAGTTTCATCAATTGCAGGCAGCATAACTCCCGGCCACAGAAGCAGGTAGAGCAGGCATGCCTACTCATGTCCAGTTAAAAATAACCCCAAGCTTCCACTACCTTGTCAAATTTGGTTGGAACTTATATTTAAAAATGGTTAATGAGAAATTGAAAATATTTTATTCCTTGCCTTTTCTTTCCCTTTTTTTCTATTTTGTTTCCCAATCCACTTCTTTGGTTTCTCAAACTGTGAAGTGGTGTGCATCTTTCTCCAAGTTTATTTTCTTCCCTGGTCCCAAGAGTATGGAAAGTCGCTCCTAGTGAGTTGGGAGGTGCGCAGCATACTTGCTCATACACACATGCTCACACAAATATACATACTAGCTAAGCCCTAAGGGACATTCTATAGTGAGCAACAATGTGCGATACGCCAAGCTTTCCAGTGGGGCTTTCCAGTCTTAACAAAGGTACAATTTATACACTACAGATATCCCAATAGGCATGTTTAGGCAGGAACCCCCTTATGAACACTCATGGTGACATGTGCATGGGGTGGGGGTGGCTGTGGTATAAATTAGGGAAATTATTACAAAATGTATGCAAAAAAAATCTGACAGAATTGAAATTGCTACATTTTCTAAAGCACCTTTTATAGCTTGTATTAGCAGCCCAACAACGTGTGAAAATAGATGAGTAAAAGCAAAACTGTAAATGTAACTCCATGTAATGCATACAGAAATCACATTTTGTGCATTGTGGATTGCCACTGAAAATCACGTATGCCATGTCCTTTGTCCCAATTTCCACAAATCATTAACCCACAATATCATTCACCGATACCGCTTATGCGAAGTGACCTGGGAGTGACTCAAATGGCCCAGTCATCAAATGTCTCAGCTAAACTCACTGTTTTTATGCTGTAGTTATCTTACTGTTGACAAAATTGTCAGCTCGTAGTGAGCTGCTCTTATTATAACTCCTCTCAATGCTGCTCAAGACATAAATAAGTGAAGGGTTGTGTCCAGACACATCTGTGTTCAGCACTGTCAATAGACTCAACACCTAAATCCAAATATATTTTTCTTGTACAGCAGTCAGTATTTACAGTGCCTTCAGAAAGTATTCGCACCCCTTTACTATTTTTTTTGTTTTATTTTTTTGATTTTTTACATTTTGTTGTGTTACAGCCTGAATTTAACATGTATTAAATTGAGATTTTGTGTCACTGGCCTACACACAAAACCTCATAATGTCAAAGTGGAATTATGTTTTTAGAAATATTTACAAATTCATTAGAAATGAAAAGCTAAAATGTCTTGAGTCAACAAATATTCATTGTCTTTGTTATGGCAAGCCTACATAAGTTCAAGAGTAAAAATGTGCTTAACAAGTCACATAATAAGTTGCATGGACTTACTCTGTGTACAATAATAGTGTTTAACATGATTTTTGAATGACTACCTCATCTCTGTACCCCACACATACAATTACCTATAAGGTCCCTCAGTCAAGCAGTGAATTTCAAACACAGATTCAACCACAAAGACCAGGGATGTTTTCCAATGCCTCGCAAAGTAGGGCACCTATTGGTAGATGGGTAAAAAAAATGCAGACATTGAATATCCCTTTGAGCATGGTGAAGTTATTAATTACACTTTAGATGGTGTATCAATACAACCTGTCACTACAAAGATACAGGTGTCCTTCCTAATTCAGTTGCTGAAGAGGAAGGAAACCATAGGCCAATGGTGACTTTAAAACAGTTAGAGTTTAATGGCTGTGATAGGAGAAAACTGAGGATGGATCATACTAACCTACTAACTGTCACGACACCTACGGAAGGTGGTGCCCCTCCTCGCCTGGGTGGCGCTCGGCGGTCGTCGTCGCCGGCCTACTAGCTGCCACCGATTTATGTTTCACGTTCTGTTAGTTAGGCCTAGGTTAGTTATGCACCTGTTTTGTATTAGTTGTTAGTGGGGAAGGGTATTTAGGCTAGCTAGTTAGGTTTGTGGTTTGTGCGGGATTGTTCGTTGTCAGGGTTGATTGTTTGTTATGAGGTTCTGTGTTTTTCCCTCTTGGAGTTACGTTGTATTGTTTTTGGGCTGCGTCCCTGGTGAACGTTCTTATGAGGGTGGTGCCTTTATTTTGCACACCCTGCACTCCGTTCTTTGCATATTTTTCCGTGTGAATATTTTATTAAACTTTATTTCCGGAATCATCTGTCTCCTGCGCCTGACTCCATCTCTCCTGATTCCTCAAGCCACCCGCTGTGACACTAACATACTAACCTAAATGACAGTGAAAATAATGAACAGAATACAGAATACAAATATTCCATAACATGCATCCTGTTTGCAATAAAGCAATATCCAACACAACACATCACTGAGTACCACTCTTTATCTTTTCAAGCATGGTGGTGACTGCATCAAAAATAAATGAAATAGAACTAAGCACAGGCTAAACCTGGTTCAAGAAAACCTGGTTCAGTCTGCTTTCCAATAAACACTGGGAGACAAATTCACCTTTCAGCAGGACAATAGCCTAAAACACAAGGCCAAATATATTCTGTAGTCGTTTACCAAGAGGACATTGAATGTTCCTGAGTGGCCTAGTTATAGTTTTGACTTAAATCGTCTTGAAAATCTATGGCAAGACTTGAAATGGCTTTCTAGCAATGATCAACAACCAACTTGACAGTGTATAAATCATTTTTAAAAGAATAACGTGCAAATATTCTACAATCCAGGTGTGAAAATCTCTTAGAGACTTACCCAGAAATGCTCACTGCTGGAATCGCTGCCAAAGGTGATGTATTGACTCGGTGTGAATACTTATATGAATTAGATATTTATGAATTTACTTTTCAATAAATTTGCTAAAATATCTAAAAACATGTTTTCACTTTGTCATTATCGGGTATTGTGTGTAGATGGGTGTGAAAATAAATAAATGTAATCAATTTGAATTCAGCCTGTAACTCAAAATGTGGAATAAGTCAAGGGGTATGAATACTTTCTGAAGGCACAGTACACATAACAGAATCCCCCCACCCTCACCCCTCCCGTTACCCCAAATGACATATTTAATTTTTACCTAAATGATTGTGGACCATAACTTCCACTCAAATGGAAATGTACTCCTTACTTGTTGTGTGTATGTACTGACCTTAATGTGTAACTGATAGATATGCACACACACACTACATGTTAATGTTTTTAAGTGTACAGTACAGTACCAGTCAAACGTTTGGACACACCTACTCATTCAAGGGTTTTTCTTTAGTTGTGCTATTTTCTACATTGTAGAATAATAGTGAAGACATAAAACTATGAAATAACACATATAGCAACCAAAAAAGTGTTAAATAAAAATAAGTTAGATATTTGAGATTCTTCAAAATAGCCACCCTTTGCCTTGATGACAGCTTTGCACACTCTTGGCATTCTCTCAACCAGCTTCATGAGGTGGTCACCTGGAATGCATTTCAATTAACCGGTGTGCCTTGTTTAAAGTTAATTTGTGGAATTTCTTTCCTTCTTAATGGGTTCGAGCGAATCAGTTGTCTTGTGATAAGGTTTTGGTGGTATACAGAAGATAGCTCTATTTGGTAAACGACCAAGTCCATATTATGGCAAGAACAGCTCAAATAAGCAAAGTGAAATGACAGGCCATCATTACTTTAAGACATGAAGATCAGTCAATACTAAAGGGTACCAATAAGAAGAAGAGACTTGCTTTGTCCAAGAAATACGAGCAATGGACATTAGACTGGTGGAAATCTGTCCTTTAGTCTGATGAGTGCAATTTGAGACTTTTGGTTCCAACCGTCTACCGTCTTTGTGAGATGCAGAGTAGGTGAACGGATGTTCTCCGCATGTGTGGTTCCCACCGTGTCAGCATGGAGGCGGATGTGTGATGGTGTGGGGGTGCTTTGCTGGTGACACTGTCAGTGATTTATTTAGAATTCAAGGCACACTTAACCAGCGATACGCCATCCCATCTGGTTTGTGTTTAGTGGTACTATCATTTGTTTTTCAGCAGGACAATGACCCAACACACCTCCAGGCTGTGTAAGGGCTATTTGACCAAGAAGCAGAATGATGGTGTGGTGCATCAGATGACCTGGCCTCCACAATCACCTGACCCCAACCCAATTGAGATGGTTTGGGATGAGTTGGACCGCAGAGTGAAGGAAAAGCAGCCAACAAATGCTCTGCATATGTGGGAACTCCTTCAAGAAAAGCATTCCAGGTGAAGCTGGTTGAGAGAATGCCAAGAGTTTGCAAAGCTGTCATCAAGGCAAAGGATGGCTACTTTTTTTTTTGTTGGTTACTACATGATTCCATATGTGTTATTAATAGTTTTGATGTCTTCACTATTATTATACCATGTAGAAAATTGTCAAAATGAAGAAAAACCCTTAAATGAGTAGGTGTTCTTAAACTTTTGAGTGGTAGTGTATCTCTTGCTTAAACTGACAGAGTTGTATGGGGATATATATATTTTTTGCTAATTAGATTTCCGAGGGGGTGCAGACATCGACCTTAGTTAATGGAAGCTTCTGACTGGTACTGTATGTAAATTGTAAAGTCATTTGTCTGTTATGTCTTTTTCATTATATGTCGGACCCCAGTAAGACTAGCTGTTGCTAATGGGGATCCTAATAAATCGAATCAAAATCCGAAATATTCCCTTTATATTACCCTCCAAGCTCTCCAGGGTTGTTTCCCCCCATTTTTCATACTCTTGTCTGCTTGGTTTCAGTATCATCAGGGCACTTGAAGATGGGTCAGTTGCACCACATACTCTTCTCATTGGGGATGACCTTACAGGAGGAGGACAGAGGGCATCGACTGACTCAGCTGCTGCGGTTGGTCACGAGCCCATATTTACAGACCTTTTACAAGGGAAAGTACCTTCCTTTCCTGCTCGCCTTACATTACTAACAGTGAGTCTCAGCCCTTAGAAACACAGTGGCTCTTATTTTTTCAAGAGGTGTTTCCGTGTTCTATTCCTTTGTTTAAAATCAGTGTGTCTTTTTGAAATAGGTGTATATGAGGACTTGTGCTGTATAGTAGGCCGACGTTCTTTACCGTAGCTACGTATTGCTCTGCATTGATTATAACGTTTGTATGATAACCGTTTTCCTCTATTGCCTTTGTATGTTTTCCCTTAGCCTATTTGATTTGTTCTGACAAACTCACTGGGTAACTTGTCTGTGAGGTTAATCTCCCTGAGTTCACAAATTCAGTTTGAGATGCTTTTTAAAAGATTTGCTTTTGGAAAAAAAAACTGAAATTGGGTAATACTTTGGTACATAAGGTTTTCCAGGTATGTCTGTTTTTTAGAACTACCTCAGCGAATCAAAGCGGTAGCTTACTCTAGTGGTCCTCAGAGGGATTGCATTTGTGCCACTCTGTTTTCGCTATGGAGGTGCAGTTTTTACACTTCCCTTCGAAACACATTTTAGCAGTGTGAAATATTCCCTGAGGAACAAACATAGCCTTATATATGGAATACCACCCCTCGTCTTTCACATACTGGCTCTGTGAGTTGATGCTACCTCCCTTCTATTTACGCAACCCCTCTTAAACACAGCACTGTCTACCACACCTGGAAAACCTGAATGGATGGCAATACACTGTGCCCTGTCCCCCTGTTATAGAAAAATTTATATCAAAACCGTGACACATAAGCAAGTTGCTTTGTGCCAGTTAATATGTGGATGCTTGTTTGTCAATCCAAGCATAAAACCGTATTCCTTAACTTTTATATGCACCTGTCACTGAATATAGTGGCCCAGCGTACAGTGACAACACCCCGCAGTGCCAATGACGCTGTCCTTTATTGTCCATCTCGGTCAAATTTCTGACGCACTATTTTCACACTGAGCAGAGGTCGGAAATGGGATCATTAGCCTGTCTTGGAAAGAATGCTGTAGAATATTGTCCCAGGAAATGTACCACAATTCAGGTTCACTCAAGGTTCAAGATTGCGTGGAAAACTAGATAGTCTTTGAAGAATCCAGCATGTTGAATTACAGATATTTGAGGCTTGACTTGTCAGTGTGGCACTTCCATTCTCAATATTCTATACAAATATTACTGCTTTACAGGTGTGACGTCATCACACAACATGTAACCACATTTTGACCACACGTGTGACATCGCACATGGAAGGCAGTGTCATTCTATGATAATATTCACAAATGGTGGATGGTGACATCATCTCAGATTTGACCATTTGTGGGAGGGATAATAAAAAAAAATACAAGAAAGGCCTTTATGATTCCAATAATAAGTTCAGCACTGTCTTGTGAAGTGGGTATTTTGATCATTATTTCAATTATTGTCTCGTTATAGGTGTTACTAAAGGCAGTGCTAGTCTGTTCTTTTTAATAACTTGGATGATCCTAGGTCCTAATGGCCAGGCGCCGTGGGAATGATTGAGCCATCCCCTCACAGGCAAGTGTGGTATGGCAGTCAAAGCTGAGTGCAGAATCTGCCAGTCCTGAGATAGGTCAGAAGTCCCACTCACTCTGCAGCAGCACAGCTCTCATAGTCTCTCTCTGTCTCTCTCTCTCTCTCATGCTCTCTTTCTCTCAGTATAAAGTAGGGAACATTATTGTCAGTGAACCATGTAGCTGTGCCCAGAGTGGGGACGCCTTGTGACAAAGGGGTCAGACACTGCCAGAAGACAGTTCCTATGGTGCAATGTTTTTTTCTCGTCCATGTGAAATAGTTATGTTCTGCAAAGTTGTGTATTTTTAAGTGTATCTATTCATATCATGCAATAGGCTTTCAAACCTAACCTCTGTGAGAGCTCTTTAGGCTACGGCCAAGCACACACACTCCCTTTTCTGAGTTCTTCCATGTTTCACTCATAGCTGTATTCAAGGTCAGGTGCTGTACTGCTGGATGATAACTGTGCGGATGTGGACCCACTTAGTGTTCGGTAAGATTATAGCTGTGTTCGAATTATTCATACTAACCGCCATAACCTTACTATTTGTGACGTAAATTGAGTTTAAAGTATGCTTATTAGTCATAGTATGGATATAGTTAGTATGCTATAAGTTCCCGGATGTTGACACTATTTCCGTACTTTTAGGGCCTATATTGCAATTCTTCCGAAAATGGGTGTGGCTTCACATCGTTTTCAGATTTGAAGAAAATTATGGAAAATATGTAGCCGAAGTCCAACGAGAGCTTCATCCAATTCATTGCTTTAACTAATTGGGAAAAATGTTAAGAAAATGTTGAGCAATGTAATAAAGTAATGACTTTTCAAATAGGTTACCTTTACATGTTATGTTGGCTGACAATTTGTTACCTATGCTATTCTTACGCACCACATAGCATATCATTACAGCAGTATGTAACGTTACCATTATGTTAGCTAGCTACCTAAAGTTAGTTGGCTACTAATACATCAAACTTGTCAATATATTAACTATATGCTATATAAGTAACTACCCAATGTTTATTGACTTGATTATTCCCATAATTTTTAGCTTAGCTAAGTGGTGTAGTCGTTACGCGTTCTCAATTGACATTATGGTGCTTTTGTAAATTCGCTCTGGCTATACTCCAATTTCAGAGATGGCCAGTGTCAGTAAACCTTGGCAAAAAGCGTAATTAAATTGTTGCCAGCAGCACTGTTACAGTCACCAATGCTCTGGATAACATGAAAACTGCCTAACCAGCTCTTCTAGGGCAAGTAAAATGGTCAGTTAGGTGTTTTCTCATTTGTATCTGGAAGTAGCTAGCAAGCTAGCCAACGTTAGCCAGTTGGCTTGGGTGCTTGACTGCCATTGTAAGATCAGAACGCTCGAATCAACCCTATTCCTCGGCCACAGCATCCAGTGTGCGCTCTGAACGCTCCAAGAGTGAAATGCTCTGAATTTACAAACAGACAATCTGACAATGCTCTGAATTTACGTACGCCCAGAGCGCACTCTGAGCGCACTCTGGTACTCCAGATTGAATTTCAGAACACACCCCAAGTCGGAAAATGTCTAGCTAGTCATTTGTTATGCTAACTTGCTAGCAAGAGGTTGCATAGCAACAGCATCAACTTCCGGTAGACAGGCGAAGCGCTAGGACGCTTTACAGTATAATTAAACAAACTAATAGTATATAGTATGTACTATATACTCATTAAGTATGTAGTATACAGTATGTTAGTATGGGTATTTGAACACAGCTTATGACTTAGCCTTACACCCCTTTTTGAGGTGTTTTCCCATCAGCCTCGTGACCTCACACTTGATAGGAGAGACCTGGCAGTGTCTACCTTTTACGTGGATGTCATGTGATTTAGCAGTAATGAGTGGTCATACACAACTACTCATCATTACTATAGTAGACTGTACACCAATTCCTCCTTTGGCCGCCTCTCCTTCCAGTTCTCTGCTGCCAATGACTGGAACGAACAACAAAAATCTCTGAAACTGGAAACACTTATCTCCCTCACTAGCTTTAAGCACCAGCTTTAAGCACCCATCTATAAATAGCCCAAACAACTACCTCTTCCCCTCCTGTATTAATTAATTAATGAGTTTATTTTGCTCCTTTGCACCCCAGTATTTCTACTTTGCACACTCATCTACTGTCAAATCTGTCATTCCAGTGTTTTAATTGCTATATTGTATTTACTTCGCCACCATGGCCTATTTATTGCCTTTACCTCCCTTATCTCACCTCATTTGCTCACATTGTATATAGACTTATTTTTCTACTGTATTATTGACTGTATGTTTGTTTTACTCCATGTGTAACTCTGTGTTGTTATATGTGTTGAACTGCTTTGCTTTATCTTTGCTTTATCTTTATCAGTTGTAAATGAGAACTTGTTCTCAACTTGCCTATCTGGTTAAATAAAGGTAAAAAAAAAATATATATATATTAGGTCAGGGAGTATTCAGTTGTTTCTGTCTGACTGCTGACAATTTCTTTATATACCGTAAAACTGATGCATTGTCAAGAGCAAAGAACAAAATAAATGCAAAAAATAGTAATACCTCTGTCATCCTTGGTCACACCTATGAAATAGTACATTTCCTCAAGATTAGGTTTCAAACGTCATGACCAGTATTGTTCAGTTTCAGTAATATCAATAGAGTTTCAGTGTTGGATTGGTTTTCATGTGGTTCTTTGACAGGCTTGAAGTTATGAATACTTTGTGTATTAGAACATATAGCATATACTAATCCCCAGGGCCGTGCTTATTTGAACTCCCCTCTGTAATTTAGCTCCATGTCAACACCCCTTTTCTTTCTTCCCCATCCTCTTTGCCCTCTTTATCATATTTCTAAATTTTTCCCCTCTCAAGGAAGTGGGGCCAGCACAGCCTAGCAGGAGGTTAAGGGGTGGGAGAGACGGGAAGCAGAAGAAGGAAAATTAAACCAAACGTCTTGAAAGCTCTCACAGTGGTTCCGCAACACCAGATGTTTTGTTCTTTCTCTGGTCTAGTGAAGAAAAAGGAAAGCAGATGAGTGCACTTGGGAATCCAAGGGAAGCAGCTTCCCCTAAATGTTTCATAACACCAGCAGTGCTTGTAAATCCTGTAGAGTGAAACACAGGCATGTGAACTCAATTGAGATGGGCAATAAAATAAGGGAGAACAGAGTCTGTTCCAAAACCTTTGATTTGTCAATTAACCTCCATTGCTATGGGAGGATAGCATTATTTTATGAAAGAGGTAAATAAACATTTTGTCATACGGTAAGGGGAGGAAAGTAAAGAAAAGGGCAAAAGATGGTTAGAAGGAGAGGGGGATAGAGATGGATGTAGGGAGGGAGTGGGCGTGGAAGTCTGCCATGCGTCACACCAGGCCTGATGTGCAGGCGCTATCTCAGCACCATCCCGCCTGTCAACATTCCCCATTCCATTGATAACAGGCCCTACTTCTCTCACTCTTTCACTCTTTCACTCTTTCACTCTTTCACTCACTCACTCACTCACTCACTCACTCACTCACTCACTCACTCACTCACTCACTCACTCACTCACTCACTCACTCACTCACTCACTCACTCACTCACTCACTCACTCACTCACAATCCAGTGTCTGCTCTTTTAAAATAAAAAAGTATTTCCCTGTAGGGGAGGGGAGGCAAAATGTGCAGGGTAAAGTCTGATGTACCAGGAGAGTGTTTCTGGGATTTGTGCTGCTGGTTCTTCTCCGTATGTCATGTTGAATAATGTCCGACACTCTGGTGCCTGACTCAGGCCATTCGTCAGCCATGTCTGATGGGAGAAATGTGGAAATATCATAAATTATCATAATAGCATTAATCAGAACAGCAGTAGTAAATACCAGTGGTTGTGTGGACACGTTGAGCTGTATTTTTCCATAACATAACTTCCCCATACTTTTTTGGAAAGGTCATGTATGCTGTAGTCACATTTAAAGCGTGAAATATTCTAGATATTCAAATTGAAGCACAGTGGATTTGAAAACGCCACACGTCATTGGTGTATCCCTTTCACCAATCAGATCTGAAGCTTCTTTGTCAGGTGGCGTCTCCCTATGAATGTTCTCTCACATAAAAGTAGACCAAAGGTACAGTGCAACACCTTTCCGATATCTCACACGCCGCCTTGTATGTCTCCTAGGTCCTAGGTGCGTATGTGTGTCCCCCTATTAAAAGTCTGTGTAGTTCCTCTGTCTCCTGAAGGAAGCTTCTCCCTGCTGCCGTGCTCTCACGTATGCTCTGTATTTGCCACCATGGCACTATTGACACTCACAGCAGAAAGAAGTGAAAGGCTAAGCAATAACAGCAAATGTGTGCACATAGACACAAATACATACACACACACACACACACACACACACACACACACACACACACACACACACACACACACACACACACACACACACACACACACACACACACACACACACACACACTACACAGTCCCTCAGGCTTTTAAAGGGAACCTTGTGAAGTGGGTGAAAACACTGAAGAGGTGTGAAGGAGGTTACTGTTTGTTGTGTAGATGTCATAAACGCTGGGTCATGTTCATGGTTTGCTTGTCAAGGCCTATATTTTGTATATACCAGTGGAGGAACCTCAGAGGAGGAAGAGGAGGACCATTCTCCTCAGTGAATTTCAGATTTTCGTTTTTTTATACTATTTTGATAAAATGATATAATTGACTAAAACTCACTGTTTTGCAATGAAGGTCGTATACTGTAGCCTCAACAGCAATCTCTGGGTTAGCACCATGGTGTAGCCGGAGGACAGCTAGTTTCCGTCCTTCTCTGGGTACGTTGACTTCAATACAAAACCTAGGACGCTCATGGTTCTCACCCCCTTCCATAGACTTACACAGTAATAACTTCCAGAGGACATCCTCCAACCAATCAGAGCTCTTGCAGTATAAACTGGCATGTTGTCATTCCAATCAAAGGATCAGACAAAGAATCGACTACTGAAAGCATAAGCTACAGCTAGCTAGCACTGGAGTGCATAAAATATGGTGAGTAGTTGACTCAAAGTGAGAGAAGGACAATAGTTGAACAGTTTTGAAGAAATTAATTCATAAGAAAATGAAGGAGAAGTGAGAGAAAGAGAGAGAGATAGCTATATACTCTATATATATATTTTTACTTTTACTCGAGTATGACAATTGGGTACTTTTTCCACCACTTCAGAGCGCATAGATGCGAAAAGGAATTATACAGCGAAATGATCATGGTGTTTGTATGTGGTTGCTATGAAAGTGAATTGTGTTTGCATTGATCTGGGGTCTATTCAATTTTCTGAATTTGTTGAAACATGTTTCGTAAACAGAAGAAAACAGAGAACGAAACTGGGATCAACATACCTGAATTTGTCCAGTAAAAACTCTTGTTTGCAACTGTTGGACTAATGATTACACCCTATATCAGCTAGATGCAGGCAAGAGTGTGCAAGGTGCTATTGAATGTGTCACTGTTTGGATTACTCACATTTTTCTCTCAACCTGTTTGAGTATCATGTAGTAGCCTAAACCTATTGATGTTACATTGAGCTGGGTGAATGGAATATGAATGACAGTCATCCAATATGCTGTAATAGAAATAAGGCCATGCCCATTAAAAAACATTGTTCTTCCTCATCTTAAATGGCACCGACCGCCACTGGTATGTACTGATAGAGAAACTAAAATCTGACAGTTACTTTTATAACTGATACATTTACATTCAGCTGACATTGTCCCTCAATTGCAATACCCTGATTTAAGCAGGTTAATTTAGAACCTAACCCGATCCAATTCCATGCATAAACATTTCCCTTTATCGAAACTGGTTCCAGTCCACTCCTCTTATCCATCTACCAGTGACTCCTACTCCCCATGCCCAAGGACATGACTATTTATCCATGATTGTGAAGTGCAAATATTGCTCAAATATTGCTCTGTGAAATGCACTCTGCCCTCAAAGGGCATAGCTGTGGGTTTATGTCAAATAAAATTAAATACAATTGTATTTGTCACATGCGCCAATTCTTTTCAGTCTCTCGAGGGGGAATAGACGTTTTTGTGCCCTTTACGACTGTCTTGGTGTGTTTGGACCATAATAGTTCATTGGTGATGTGGACACCAAGGAACTTGAAGTTCTCAACCTGCTCCACTACAGCCCTGTCGATGAGAATGGAGGCATGCTCAGCCCTACTTTTCCTGTAGTCCACGGTCATCTCCTTTGTCTTGATCACGTTGAGGGAGAGGTTGTTATCGTGGTACCACACTGCCAGGTCTCTGACCTCCTCCCTATAGGCTGTCTCATCGTTGTCAGTGATCATGCCTACCACTGTTATGCCGTCTGCAAACTTAATGATGGTGATGGAGTTGTGCTTGGCCATGCAGTCATGGGTTAACAGGGAGTAATGAGGGGACTGAGCACGCACCCCTGAGGGGCCCCCGTGTTGAGGATCAGCACCGAGGGGGACGGCCCATCTGGAAGTCCAGGATACAGTTGCAGAGGGAGGTGTTTAGTCCCATGGTCCTTAGTTTAGTAAGGAGTTTTGAGGGCACTATGCTGTTGAACGCTGAGCTGTAGTCAATTAATAGAATTCTCACCTAAGTGTTCCTTTTGTCCAGGTGGGAAAGGGCAGTGTGGAGTGCAATAGAGATTGCGTCATCTGTGGATCTGTTGGGACGGTATGCAAATTGGAGTGGGTCTAGGGTTTCTGGGATAATAGTGTTGATGTGAGCCATGACCAGCCTTTCACAGCACTTCATGGTTACAGACGTGAGTGCTACGGGTCGGTAGTAATTTAGGCAGGTTACCTTGGTGTTCTTGGGCACAGGGACTATGATGGTCTGCTTGAAACATGTTGGTATTACAAACAGATGAAGACCCTTGCCAGTTGGACAGCGCATGCTCGGAGTACACGTCCTGGTTATTCGTCTGGCCCTGCGGCCGTGTGAATGTTGACCTGTTTAAAGGTCTTACTCACATCGGCTACGGAGAGGGTGATCACACAGTCGTCTGGAACAGCTGGTGCTTTGATGCACGCTTCAGTGTTGCTTGCCTTAAAGCGTGCATAGAAGTCATTTAGCTCATCTGGTAGGCTCGTGTCACTGGGCAGCTCGACCATTGTAGTCCATGTAGTAGGTTTGAATCTTAGTCCTGAATTGAAGCTTTGCCTGTTTGATGGTTCATCGGAGGGCATAGCAGGATTTCTTATAAGCATCCGGGTTAGAGTCCCGCTCCTTGAAAGCGGCTGCTCTACCCTTTAGCTCAGTGCAGATGTTGCCTGTAATCCATGGCTTCTGGTTGGGGTATGTACATACGGTCGCTGTGGGGAGTGTCAGGGCTGGTGTGTGTTCAGATTCAGGGGCCTACAAATCAAAGCAGGTCACTGGTGTCTTTTTATCACTACATCAAACCTGTCACTGAATGTGCCTCTTTTTTTAAAGGGAGGCTTAATCTGAGCAATAATCCACACATCAAACATCCCGGGCCATGTGCGTGAGACCCTAGACCCTGGGATTATTTCTAATGAAATCCGCCTTAAGAAGGCAAACCTCCACAGTTCGCCCTATTGTTTTGACCGAGCTTGGGTTGTACGTGGTTATGTGAGAGTGAAATCTCCTGAATCAGAACCAACACTCCTGCCTCCTGTATTCCCGAACCTTGCCAAGCCATCCGAATGGAAGGCTAGAGAGAGGGCCGGAAAAGGGATATATGATCACCTCCATCTGGGACAAGGGTGGATTTATGGACACTTGAGTCAGTTCTACCTTATCAGAGAAGTTCATGTCATAGCACACAAGGAAGAAATACATCTGACCGCTCGGAAAGATTTAGTTTTGAGCTCCTCTTAAAGTTTGTGAGGATTTAAAAGGGGAGTTATCAGGGTCAGGAAGGGTAATAAGCAAGAAGCCAAAGAGCATCAGAGTAATGCTGTGACGCAGGCTGCGGTTGTGTAAATGGGTGATATCTGCATAATTAATTCCTGTGGTTTCACAGGCCAATCTCTGTTGTTTTGGATGGCAAACAACAGTACTGGAATTTAGGAGCTCTGATAACCTGTTCTCATCAGTTCTTCTCAATGTGGGTACATCTGAGATTTTCAGAAAGGGGAATGGAAAATGTCTGTTTGTCCCTTTTGATGAGGTGTAAATTATCTTCCACCTACGGATATTTTCTAAATTGTCACAAAATCTAACATTTTCTTTGTCTTGATATGTAGGTCATATCTTTCTAAAGTGAGCTTCAAAATGCCCAGGTTGAAGTGTGTGGGTTGTGGACTTTTTTAACTCGCCCTTCACACCATATAACATTGTACCATCTGACATACAAAGGAATCGCTTTTTGAAGTGACAACTTAATAAAGTGTATTTATTTTTATTAGATGAGCAATGTGTGTCATCTTTTGATCAAAACCTTACTTGACATTCAATTTAAGAATGATTATCTAATCATGTGTGTGAAGTTTTATGTCTTTGTATCAGTTGCTGAAACAGGAGTATGAAAACATCTAGAAGGGATATTGAGGTGTGTCGTCCATTGCGCAAGAACCATAATTTAGCCAACACTCTTATCCAGAGTGACTTACAGTTAGGGCTTTTCATCTTAAGATAGCTAGGTGGGACAACCACACATCATAGTCATAGTAAGTACATTTTTCCTCAAAGTAGCTATCAGCAAAGTCACAGCTAGTAAAGGGAAAAGGTAAAGTGCGAGTGTTAGTTCACGAAAGGCTTTTTTTTTGGGGGGGGGGGGGGGTGCTGTGGAATTAAGATACTATTTGAAGAGGTAGGGTTTCACATGTTTTCGGAAGATGGGCAGGGACTGTCTGAGCTTCAGGGGGAAGTTGGTTCCACCATTGGGGTGGGCCAAGAGACCAGAGGTGGCAGAACGGAGTCCTCGGGTTGGGGTGTAGGGTTTGAGCATAGCCTGAAGGTAGGGAGGGGCAGTTCCTCTTGCTGCTCCGTAGGCAAGTTGTGGATGCGAGTTTCGGCTGGAAGCCAGTGGAGTGTGCTGAGGGATGGGGTGACATGGGAGAAGTTGGGAATGTGGAACACCAGGCGGGATGCAGCATTCTGGATAACCTGAAGGGGTTTGATGGCACAAGCAGGGTGGCCAGCCAACAGCAAATTGCAGTGGTCCAGACTGGAGATTACAAGTGCCTGGATTAGGACCTGCTTCGCTTCCTGTGTGATGTAGGGTCGAGTCACTGCTTTGATGTTTTCAGAGAATGACAGGGTGTTGTCCAGGGTCATGCCAAGGTTCTTTGCACGCTGGGAAGGTTGACAACCATGATGGCGAGGTCTTGGAGCTGACTGGCCTTCCCCGGGAGGAAAAGCAGCTCCGTCTTGTCGAGGTTGAGCTTGAGGTGGTGGGCCGACATCCAAGCTGAGATATTTGCCACACATGCAGAGATGTGTCGCGACCTGGGTGTCAGAAGTGGGAAAGGAGAAAAGTATTTGAGTGTCATCTGCATAACAATGATAGGAGAGACCATGTAAGGATATGATAGAGGAAAGATACTTTATGATGTCACATAGCAGGTGCAACCTGTTTCTGTTGGTAGCAGGCAGGAAGTCAGACAGTTTGCAGAGAGAGAGAGAGAGAATGGATGTTTCTTGTTGTTTGGCTGTCTTCAGTCTTCTTGAACCAGTTTTAGAGAAAACAGTCGAGCCGTCATGTTACATGTCATTTTTGTCTATTTTGTAAATTTTAATGAGCTGTAAGAAAAGTGAAAAGGTCTGATAATTCATATCATGATACATTGAAAGTGGTATGTGTGCCAAGTTGGCTAATTTAGCTAAGAAATGTATTCTGACACATCTTCTCGGCTTTATACTGGTCTGGTACAAACTCATTGAGAATTATTGAGAGAAAGCATATAGGCCTACTAAACAATCTTAGCAATGAAATGTCACTAGAAACAGTTGTATACTGAAGACTTGGGCCAACTAGGGAAGTGACTCATGGCATACTTTGAGGTCAACCAAAAACCATTTGTTGGGTAATGGACAATTAGCTTTGGAAATAAATGCATTGCTTTTTGTCCCCTTATCAGGTTTCCTGTGTTTTGGCTGGCAGGGGAGATGGCAGATAGATAGAGGCTTCTCCTTTCCTTTCCTCTCCTCGCTCCTCGTCTCTCAGTGGGGTCCGTTTGGGGTCTTAGTCACTGGTGTGTGAATCAGAGGCCGTATTTGCATCGAACACAGTGACTCACCCTGCTGCTTTAAATCACAGGAATGCCCGCAATGCTGCAAGATGGCTGCCTCTGGGCTGGTGGCATACGGACTCCAGCTGAAAGAGAGGTTTGACTCCCTCACTGCCAGAGAATTCCCCCCTCTGCCCTTCTCGTTATCCCCCTTCAGTCATACCGATTTGGTACACTGTTTTAAACAGGTTGATTTAATGTCTTCAGAACAACATAGCTTTGACTGATGCTTGTGTTTAACCCAGAGTTCCTTGCATAGTTTTGAGGTTGATAATAACCTGCATACAAACAAATGTTTAGCTTTTTTCACTCACTCACTCACTCACTCACTCACTCACTCACTCACTCACTCACTCACTCACTCACTCACTCACTCACTCACTCACTCACTCACTCACTCACTCACTCACTCACTCACTCACTCACTCACTCACTCACTCACTCACTCACTCACGGCTTTTTTTTAACAACCTATTGACCTCTTAATGTTATGACAGTAAAACCCTATTTGTAAGTCTATATCTGTTGGCCCAGAGTGCAAAGACACCCCAAATGTTGTAGAAATGTACACAGTAGTGTTAGTGTTACGTACAGTATTAGGAATAGTGTAATAAGGCTTTTATTTCCTAAGAAAAATAATGACAAGGTCACACATACAAGACTAATTAAATGTATGCTTATGTTAGGTGTAGATATGTACCTTCACTCATCAGTCAAATGCATAACAATATTGTATCACTTTCTGTTAAGATCATCAAGCCATTCATACTGAGAGAGCTTTTATGAGAGGTTCAAGCCCCTCTTAAATGGAGGAAGGGGTCTGGGGAATGTTCAGATTTTTCTTGGAGTATCCTTTTCTGTATGAAATACAGTCCAGGCTTTCCCACATGTTTTTCATTTCCGTCCTTGGTTTTTCTTCTCTGCCCGTCATCTGGAAACCCTTCTCATTTGTTAGTGAAATATAGCTGAGAGGTGTTAGTCACAGGCCCAGCTAGAGCAACTGGAGACGCTAGGAGACGTCGCGAAGAGGGCCCTCTCTAACAATCGGCAGATGCTGGGAGAGGAGGCGGATCAAGACCCTAGGCATGTGCCTACCGCATGGAGGGGTGTGGTACTGGGCTAAAGGCTTAGGACTGGGCCTATGGAGGGTGTGGTGGTGGGCCAAATATTGTGGCTTGGGCTGAGTATATGGAGGTGTGCGGTAGTAATGGAGGGAATGATTCAGTCTCACTCTTCTGCAATTTATGCCATTAGTGATTAGGGGTACGGAAATGAAATACAAGTGTTTATTATTCAATTCTTAGCTGATTTTAACAAAGGGGCAATCATGAAGTTTAGTCAAACCTAAGGTATGTCTGTTCAAATAAATAATCTGCTGTACAAATTGTGTGGTTACCAACTTTGCGTACGTTATTTGTATTTTAAATGTGTATTTATACATTTGTATTAGACATTTGCTGTATTTGAAAGCGGCCACACATAGTAGAAGGTTCCTGGTTTCTATTGTATTTGTAAAGTCAGCATATTGTCTGTTTGAGTTGTCTTGGTGATACGGTGAGAAGGGTGTATACTTGTTGTTACTAGAGACCAAGTCATGAAATGCTTCACTAATAGTTCCTCAATCAGCAAAACCTCAAAGCAAACAAAACACCTGTCAATGCCTAATGCACAATAAGATGAAACTGTAACGTGATGCTTGCTATGAAGTATGGAATGCTTCTCATACATTATTACATTTTCCATTAGGATCTATAAAAGGTGGACTGGATAATTGAAATGATAGAGAACATTTAATGCTGACGCAAGTTTTTGGATTTACTTTAGCAAAGTAAATTTGCTTTCAGAAGCCATGTGCCAACATATTGACACCGCCCACATCCTTTTTAATCAGTATTGGTTTTATAATATAAAAATGTGCATAATTACATGTTTACACTATTTAGCCAAAGTACATACTCTGGGGTATGGATTTCGATTCCGTCCATCTACCACATCACTGAAACTGTCAAAAACCCTGATAGTTTTCCATTCCCCAGAGATCATATCACAGTTCATTCCTCCGGCTGAAACCTCAGGCCATATGTTGAAAATGTCACCAGGGAGGTATCGTTCAAACCATGCTATTCTGCGCCCCACCCACGCTATCCTCAGCACTTATCATGAAGAACTATGAAGAGCCTAGAACTAAAGCAAAACGTCTGTCTTCCTAGATCAGTGAGGAGGGAGGTGAGAGCTGCATTCCTGCCCTGTGGAGTTGAGGTCCACGGGAGGAAAGATCTGCTGCTCGATTGGTGGGTTTTCTTTTCAATCCAAGCTGCCAAGAGCATAAGCCAGCCAGTGTGGCTAAGAGTACATCCACAGGTTTCTAAGAATTCTGACAACAATTCCAAGGAAGAGAGATTAACACACTTCCTGTAAGAACACACACTAATTAACCAGAAATCTGTTTGTGATTCTTAGGTTCCCAAAGCCTACAAATGACTGGCAGTTGAACATATAATGAAATCAAGGGGGTGGGTGATCTCTTTTCAACCTGACAATGTTTCTTCACAAGTTCTACACTTTGTTGTCACTGGATGTACATTAGAAGCTTTACTGGCAAAAACATCCAGAAACATACCACTGCTAATGTTGACTCAGTCTACCAATGTTTTGGCATTGATGGGTGTGACTGTAATGTTTGATTTGAACAGGTAAATGTGAAAAGCTTTACATCTCTTCCATTAATTACGTCATTCTAGTGAAATTTTCAGCCTGTGGAGAGGCTTGCTTTTTATTTTATGTCCATATTGTCTATTTTGTAAAATGCCAGATTTTTTTCTAATAGGTCATGTGACACCATAATATAATGATATATATTTATATTTTATTTTTAGTTAAAGCCTGGATGGAAGAACCCAAAGCTTGCATGTGTTTGTGACAAATCTTAATATCTCCGCTACAACTACTTTTTGTTACTATCTACTGAATCACTGCTGTAAATTGGTTGTCCGCCATTCCTTGGCTTTGTCGTAACCGTATTGCTTATTCTGCCTTTCAACAGTGCTTCTTTGTCAAATGTGCAATGTTGTTTTTTTCTGCCATTAACACAAATGCCTAGGGAATTTGAGACATAAGGAAGTTATTTGAAGGAATAACACACACAAAGCGTGCCATCATCTAAGCATTTATATTCTTGTTTTGATTGTCTGTTATGTTGTCTCGAACATTAAGCCAATCCATTTGTCTTCTTTTGTTCCCTCACAGATGAATCCATCTGAAGTCCCTAACGCTGTGCCAAAACCACAGTGAAACAGAGTCACATGAGATGGAATGAACATCGAGGCCTCGTCACAGGCCACAATGACTCAGACTTAGAGGACCAACTTACTTCCACACTCACCAATTTACCCACCCGCTAGCTCTGAGACAAACACTCGTTCTTCTCCATACTCAAAACTATTTCTGCACATTCTGAGAACTTGGTTTACTGCATCTCAAAAGTGCCACATGTTGTATAGCAGAAGAAAGTGAATCTTGTTTTTGATGAGGATACAGGTTTATCCCGTTCCCACACGTGAAGAGCGAGAACAACATGAATGAGGTATTGGTACAGAGCCAATATTGGTCCTTTTTAAGCTCTTAAAGGGAAAAAATAGCCCTTGTGGTCAACCGAATCGCAAATATTTACCTGGCGTGGTTTACTCTATTCTTTGGTGGCAAATGCAGTAGTTTTTTCCAATAACATCGTCAAATTTGAGAGATAACCTTTCATAATAAAAAAAACAGCAAACTGGACAAATCTGAGGAAATCTAACAGCATCCCAGACCGTTAATTGGCAATACAACTCGACTCTGCTGCTTGGTAGCTTAAGCAATGGTAAACTTTTAGAAAAAAAAAATATTCGGCTGTCCACGTAGGAGAACCATTTTTGGTTCCCATGTGGAAAGGGTTCTACATAGAACCCAAAAAGGTTACACCGGGAAACAAAAAGGGTTCTTCAAAGGGTTTTCCTATGGCAACAGCCGAAGAACCCTTTTAAGTTCTACCATAGCAATTTGTTTTCTAAGAGTGTACCATAAATCATGTTGTCACAAAGCTGATTGGTGGAACAAGGGTCAGTGTGACAGAGTTTTACTGAAGTCATCACAATTCTTTGGTGACAAATGAAGCCTTGTTTATTTCCATTTGCTATTAACAATAAGACACACCTCTAAATCCTCAAAATTGATAGAGAACGTTTTCATAACACAATGAAATAGGACACACTTGAGGAGTAATTGGTTATACAACACAGGGCATCTGATTGGTAGATTTATCTGTAGCGTCATAAATAAAAAAATAAAAACATCATCTGATTGGTGGAATAACGGCCAGTGCGAGTCCCTGGTTTACAGCCTTACCCCTAGGCGTGCGTTGTGCCAAGAGACGGGACTGACTTATGGAGCTGTCTTTGATTGGGCAAGTCTCTGAGCTGGTGAAACGGGTTATACTGTCCCACAGCAGGGGCAGAACCCATCACAGAGTTTTACTTTGAAGTCGGGGTGGGGCACAGGCAGGGACGAGGCCCCACATGACACAAAATCCACAGGACAACAATTAATGACCTGTCAAAATGTCTCAGTGATATAAGTTCCAGAGTACTCAACCAAAACAATGATGAAACCATGCAGGTTTACTACATTATTCCAATGGAAAAGTTCACAAGTTTACAGAGAATATTTTCTTCATGTCATGTGTCCCAATCGCATTCCTTGTCATACTATTGCAAATAAGGAACTCTATGACTGAGTTAAAATAGCTGTAATGACCTATACTCCACTGAACCACTTAGTGAATAGTGGGGGTGCAGCAGAGGTTTCATACAGGTCATCAGACACAGACACACACAGACAAACATGCACAAGCACAAACCGCTGACCTTTACGCTGGTAATGTTTTCTCTCAGTGAAAAAAAATCCATAAAAAAATTGTCAGCATTACTGGAAAGAATTACTGTACTAATACTCCAGTGACTTGAAATTTGAAGCCAACCTGTTCACATAGATTCTTGTCTCAAGGCCCCTTACATAAGGCAACAAATGATTGCATGGAAATGTTGAATAGTAAGGTCAGGTGAAATAATTACTAAAGTTCTGTCTTTTTGTTGGGTGACTGTGGATTATTCCATGTTCTGTCTTTGTCTGTTGTCTATTCAGAGATCCCACACCCTACTTTAAATAGTCCCACCCAGTTACCGATATTTAGAAAACTGGAAAGACAAGCTTAGCTTACCGTAGATCTTGCATTCCTAGACAGAGAAACAGTGTGTATAAATAATGCCAAAATATTATACAAAACATCAACAACCTCTTTCCGTGACAGACTGACTAGGGGAATCCAGGTGAAAGCTATGATCCCTTATTGATGTCACATGTTTAATCCACTTCAATCAGTTTAAATGAAGGGGACGGGACAGTTTCAAGACGGATTTTTAAGCTTTGGGGCATTTGAGACATGGATTGTGTATGTGTGCCATTCAGAGGGTGAAGGGACAAGACAAAAGATTGAAGTGCCTTTGAACGGGGTATGGTATTAGGTGACAGGCGCACCGGTTTGTGTCAAGAACTGCAACCCTGCTCAACAGTTTCCCGTGTGTGTCAAGAATGGTCCACAACCCAAAGGACATCCAGCCAACTTGACACAACTGTGGGAAGCATTGGAGTCAACATGAGCCAGCATCTCTGTGGAATGCTTTCGACACCATTGTAGAGTCCATGCCCCGACGAATAGAGGCTGCTCTGAGAGAAAAAGGGGTTGCAACTCAATATTAGGAGGTGATCTTAATGTTTGATGTACTCAGTGTATGTCAGCCACAATACAAAAGGGGGCATACTAAACATCTGAGTGTGCACTAGCTGGTGCTTGGTTACAATGTTGACCGCCATTAGAACGTTTTAATTCACCCGCTCTGCAGGCCGCATGTCTTAACTACTTATCCGTCTCTCTCGCTCTCCCTCTCATCCATACACACACGTACAACCCCCTCACATACCCATAGACGGACGTTCATACTTTGTAGCTTTAAAGTTTGAGCTATTGTAGCCTGCTGTGTGCAGTGTTTGTGTGTAACACGATGTAGGTGAGGGAAGAGCAGGGGCGGGCGGCTCTGCAGGTTGTTCAAGGAGCGGTTTGTGGTGTACGTCTCCCACAGCTGTGAGCCAGGAGGGTGTTGTTCACCATTCACTAGCCGAACCTCCTCACAACCCTTATTTGCCATCCTTTGGGGACAAACACAGCATTTTTTTTCTGACTCTGTTTACCAGGCTTTCGGCCAAGTGTTTGCAGAGTGAGTTTGTGTTTCTGCCTGTGAGTAATAACAGCCCTTGGATTTCTAAATGTGGCCATTATCACAGCTGGCTGAAAGGGGAGAGCTGTGGGCAGAGGGAGTTGGATGGGGGTGGGGGAGTTTATTTGTTTTTTTTACTAGTAAGTTTGGGTCAGAGCCCTGGATGTTGTGTATGCTAAATACATATTACACAATCAATAGTAGAGTAGATCTATAGTAGAAAGAAGAACAACACGGGAACAGGTTCTCAATGAAGTACCTGTTGTAATCAAACAAAAGAATCACAGGGGAAGCCGTGTTAGTAAGGATGAGGTACAGATTAACAAAGGGCAGACAAAGGAAAAAAATGACTTAACGCGGTTAAAGATCAACTTCTCCTTATCAACGGTCATTTTTAGCTCATGGGTCAAATCAGTGAAGGAGGTTGACATACTTTAACCTTTACCATTAAACAATCATAGGACCTGAGTAATGTTTTTCCAAAGACTGAGGGAAAGAGACTTCCTGGAAGAAAGTTCTGTCTCAAAAAGGCTACATGGTTCTTGAAGCGTTTCCACCTGACTAATTATTTATATAATGACGTAATTCAGAGACAATCAATTTTGGCATTGCTAACGCTCACCTGATTTAGCAAGGTGCAGATGGTGAGATGTAAGCTGGCCAATGTTAATAATAAACCTATGGGACAAGTCATCAAAATACAATATTTTACACCCCTGTAGTTCTAGGCCAGTCGTTGTGTAGCCAAGCTTATCTGCCATATTTATTTATTTTATTTAATTTAACTAGGCATATGTAAATATAAAGATACTACTACTTCTACCATTAGGTCTGTGTGGCTTAGCTTGCATCATATACTAGACACACAGACTATTGTCCTCTATCAGTTCACTATCTGCATTTGAAATCCAAGGAAACTACAGTGATTCATGTTTTGTAGCTGCCCTCATTCTAATGGACATAGGACTCAATTTCTCACTTTATTGTACCTTTTAGGTCTGTACACTCTGCCGTCTGTATTGTAAATGCTCTCTGACGTCAGTGTCTGTGCTTGGCCTGAATACTGTTAGGCAAACACCCTTTGGACTGTGTAGAGGAGGAACTGCACACTTCCTCTGTATTCTTGCATTGCGGTTAGCCTGTGGTATCTTGTATTGTATTGTACTATAACGGCACTAAAACGTTTTTATCGCACAATGGAATAATTCAATGTTGATCGGTTTGTCTTTTATTTCATCTTAGACGCAGGGACCATCTCAAAATTGGAAGTTCTCATTCATAATTGAGATGAATGTACCTGCTTTAACTTAAACTGAAGGTTGATTAAAGAACTGAGCAAGATTAATGGTGGCTACATAGCTTATAAACATGGCCACTATTTACACTGCACTGGTCAAAGTTGGCCTGGGCCCGGGTGGAATCTGCACACCCTCATAGCGGTGCCTTTGTTTTTCTTCTTACCTTTACGTCATGGTGTCTCCATTCTCGCCTCTTGGTGTGAAGTGCACTCTACCAGTACAACCACAACATCCTGTCCATGCAGACTGTTAACTTCTCAAGGAGCTGTGCAGAGGGGCGGCTGCTGATTTTAGACGTGTTAATAAGACGTGTGGGAGTGCTAACTGCACGCACAAACACGGTCTAATGAGTACAGAAAAGTCCTTATGTGCTGCATGGGTTTGACTCTATTTTGATGGTAATACCAGTATGTGCAGTGGCCTCAGTTTAGTAAGTGAAGGTGGTCGCTTTTTTAGTGTCATAATGGCTGGCTTTGACTAGTCAGCAAGCACCATTTGGGTCAGTATGACATGGTTCAAGTCATCTTTGCACTAGTTGAGCAATTCTGTCTGATCACTTCTGAGAACATGACTGTATCAGGTGCAGTGTGATGGTTATATAGTGTACGAATTAGGGCAGGTTGTGAAAGCATGTACACATGCATTGTTCATGCCTGTGGGACTGCACCAACCACAGTGTGACAGACAGCGGGTCTTAGAAACTGGAAAGTCAACCTGCTTTCCTGCTCAGCATGTTCACACAAAACAAAAGTATAACCATCTCACCCTTACACCTATTCTTCTAGATGGATCTATAGGCTATACAACAAGCAAATCATTTCCCAATGAATACATGTCTTTATTGCCAAAGGTTTATCAAGGTACCAAACTCACTCTCTATTGGACAACAGTTGTACTTAACTTTTAACTAGTGACTCATTCCACTCAATCCTATTTCTAGTTTAATGTTCAAATAAAATGTTATTTGCCACATGCGCTGAAATACAATAGGTGTAGACATTACCGTGAAATGCTTAATTACAAGCCCTTAACCAACAATGCAGTTCAAGAAATAGAGTTCATAATATTTTGAGTAAATAAACTAAAGTAAAAAAAAAAATTTTTTATCAAAAAGTAACACAAGAGTGAGTTAGGACATCTACTTTGTGCATGACACAAGTCATTTTTCCAACAATTGTTTACAGACAGATTATTTCACTTATAATTCACTGTATCACAATTCCAGTGGGTCAGCAGTTTACATACACAAAGTTGACTGTGCCTTTAAACAGCTTGGAAAATTCCAGAAAATAATGCCATGGCTTTAGAATCTTCTGATAGGCTAATTGACATCATTTGAGTCAATTGGAGGTGTACCTGTGGATCTATTTCAAGGCCTACCTTCAAACTCAGTGCCTCTTTGCTTGACATCATGGGAAAATCAAAAGAAATCAGCCAAGACCTCAGAAAAACAATTGTAGACCTCCACAAGTTTGGTTCATCCTTGGGAGCAATTTCCAAACTCCTGAAGGTACCACATTCATCTGTACAAACAATAGTATGCAAGTATAAACACCACAGGACCACGCAGCCGTCATACCGCTCAGGAAGGAGACGCATTCTGTCTCCTAGAGATGAACGTACTTTCGTGAGAAAAGTGCAAATCAATCCCAGAACAACAGCAAAGGCCCTTGTGAAGATGCTGGAGGAAACATGTACAAAAGTATCTATATCTACGGTAAAACGGGTCAACATAACCTGAAAGGCCGCTCAGCAAGGAGGAAGCCACTGCTCCAAAACCGCCATAAAAAAAGCCAGACTATAGTTTCCAACTGCACATTGGGACAAAGATCGTACTTTTTGGAGAAATGTCCTCTGCTCTGATGAAACAAAAATATAACTGTTTGGCCATAATGACCATCGTTATGTTTGGATGACAAAGGGGGAGGCTTGCAAGCCGAAGAACATCATCCCAACTGTGAAGCACGGGGGTGGCAGCATCATGTTGTGGGGGTGCTTTGCTGCAGGAGGGACTGGTGCACTTCACAAAATAGATGGCATCATGAGGCAGGACAATTATGTGGATATATTGAAGCAACATCTCAAGACATCAGTCAGGAAGTTAAAGCTTGGTCGCAAATGGTTCTTCCAAATGCACAATGACCCCAAGCATACTTCCAAAGTTGTGGCAAAATGACTTAAGGACAACAAAGTCAAGGTATTGGAGTGGCCATCACAAAGCCCTGACCTCAATCCCATAGAAAATTTGTGAGCAGAACTGAAAAAGTGTGTGCGAGCAAGGAGGCCTACAAACCTGACTCAATTGCACCAGCTCTGTCAGGAGGAATGGACCAAAATTCACACAAATTATTGTGGGAAGCTTGTGGAAGGCTACCTGAAACGTTTCACCCAAGTTAAACAATTAAAAGGCAATGCTACCAAATACTAATTGAGTGTATGCAAACTTCTGACCCACTGGGAATGAGATGAAAGAAATAAAAGCTGAAATAAATCATTCTCTCTACTAATATTTTGACATTTGACATTCTTAAAATAAAGTGTTGATCCTAACTGACTTAAGACAGGGGATTTTTTACTAGGATTAAATGTATGTATGTATGTATGTATGTATGTATGTATGTATGTATGTATGTATGTATGTATGTATGTATGTATGTATGTATGTATGTATGTATGTATGTATGTATGTATGTATGATGTGTGTATATATATATATGATTGCTATTATGTGTGTCACCTTTTCTAGTACATACAAAATACAAGGAAGAAGTTGAGTATGTGAAGTTGGTCACTCATCTGGATTGGCTCCCTATCTTTTTCCATAGCAACAGTTCTCATGACCTAGCAACTAGCTGCATACGCCTCAGAGAGACACCCAGCATCTGAAGTCTGAGGGAGGGAAACATGTTATTGTTAGGCAAAGTCAGGGTCAAGAAGCAGCTACCTCAGTTCCAATATTTCATGCAATAGAAGATGTTACAGATGTTCAGTCAGTGAATAATGGATGGTCAGTGGTAATGGATGTGTTCCAGAGGGTTGAGACTGGTGTGGGTTGGTGGTGTAGGGTGACTTGCTCATTGTTACTGCTTATAGAGACGGCGGCTGAGTGAAGGAATGGGTCAAATCAAATTTTATTAGTCACATGCGCCGAATACAACCTTACAGTGAAATGCTTACCTACGAGCCCCTAACCAACAACGCAGTTTCAATAAACACGGATAAGAATAAGAAATAAAAGTAACAAGTAATTAAAGAGCAGCAGTAAAATAACAATAGCGAGTCTATATACAGGGGGGTACCGGCACAGAGTCAATGTGCGGGGGCACCGGTTAGTTGGTTGTGATCGTATGCGTAGGCGGAGCCCTTTAGTCCAGTTGTGGTTAGATACTGCAGGGGCTTTTTTTTGGTGTCGGGTCATGTTGACCTAATCTCTGAGGAATGTCCTTCCTTCAAAGTCCAATTGTGCAAACTCAAGGACATTGGAGGGGGGGAGGGGGGGTGTGACACTCACTCAAATATCAGACTGTTTAAGTCAAAGATGAATGGATCAACAGATATCTGCAAGCTGTATTCATTCTGTCAATGGTTTCTGCAACCAAAGAATCTCATTTTATATCTTTGTCTCAGAGGTCGAATAGCACATTGTGTATCATAAACGACATATGTGTTAAGATATAACTGGTTCCGGCAGTCTAGTTAGGAGGGTTTGAGCAAATCAGAATATAACAACCTTACAATACAGGTTTTATTTACAGTTAACTTTAACAAAAAGTTCAACAGTATGTACAGGTTGCTTGACAGCTCAAAAATACTCCCTAAGCTGAGTTATCAAGAGAGCTTCGCAACACACGTTGTATAAGCAGTTCTCTTGAACAATGAATATGAGGCATAGGTTAAATAGGCCTACCTGAACTTGACACCTAATAGGCCTAAACGGGTAGTTTTTTTCAAAGGTAAAATGCACATAGGCCTACCAAAGTAAATAGACAAACATTTACACAACAGAAAACATAAATACTGAAACTTCAGTCACCGATGATAGCAGGTGTTAGTATTTTCAGTAGCGTATTACAATAGCCTACTTATCCGAAACGGAATAAATCAAAGCAATTCCTGGAGTCACCAATACAATGCATTGAGGAAGTGAAGCGAGTGCGCACCATAGATATAGTTAGAGGACTCATCTTTGTATCTGTGCCATTGTAGCCTCTTTGACAGCATGGGCAGCGCCATTGAAGCTATCTCCATTTTAAAGTAGTCAATTTTCTTTACTATATTTGATGATTGCTCCCAAATCATCGGAATCCCCACCCAGTTGACTACTTTAAAATGATGGAAGCCCTCAATGGCAATGCCCATGCTAACATTGTTTATATCCATGATGAGTCCTCTATCTATCTCTGGTGTGCACTCGCTTCACTTCCTCAATACATTGTGTTGGTGACTAATTTATTCAGTTTTGGATAAGTAGGCTATTGTTATACGCAACTGAAAATATTAACACCTGCTATCGTCGGTGACTGAAGCATCATTATTGATGTTTTCTGTTGTGTAAATGTTTGTCTATTTACTTTGGTAGGCCTATGAAAGCACCTATACAACAAAAGGAGAAGGCGAACACAGACACAGGCTGAAAATGAAATGTATGCCCTAACTTTGTTCAGAAGATACAATAAATTCTCACAATGATTTAATAAGAAGTTGTTCGTGAAGTCTTTATGTATTAGAATCATTAGTAGCATAAACAATATGCGTGCGCCACGGTGCACTCATGTAAGCGCAAATGTTGGCCTACATTTTTTCAAATTGCGTTTGGTGCCCTATGGAGAAAGAGAGTGGTTGAGCTGGTTTCATGGTGGTGGTAGTGCAACTGAGTTCACTTCACCATAAAACTTTTTCATAAAAGCTGAACCAAGCGGTACCGAAGCGGCAAGTCTTGGGCCAAAATCATCCTTAACAGCTTCTACCCCCAAGCCATAAGACTGCTGAACAATTCATCAAATGGCCACCCGGACTATTTGCATTGACCCCCCTTTGTTTTTACACTGCTGCTACTCGCTGTTCATTATCTATGCATAGTCACTTTACCCCTACCTACATGTACATATTACCTTGACTAACCTGTATGCAGCCTCCTTATCGTTATTTTATTGTTTATTTTACCTTAGTTTATTTAGTAAATGTTTTCTTAACTCTGTTTTCTTAAAAATGCATTGTTGGTAATGCTGACCAGCCTGCTCCCATGCATGTTGAACCTGATCAGGACAAGCATGTTGAAATATCAAAACAAACTCTGAACCAACTATATTGATTTGGGGATAGGTCGAAATGCAATAATAATTTATGAAAATGTAGCTAGCTAGCTTGGTGTTTTGGGGAATTTAGCTAGCTTGCTTGCTGTTGCTAGCTAATTTGTCCTGGGATATAGACATTGGGTTGTTATGCATGAAATGCCCAAGGTCCTCTACTCCGACAATTAATCCACAGATAAAAAAGTAAACCGTGTTTGTTTCTAGAAATTTCTCCTCCTTCAGGCTTCTTCTTCTTCTTTGGACTTATTTGGCGGTTGGAAGCCAACTTTAAGGTGCATTACCACTACCAACTGGACTGGAGTGTGGACCTCAGTTAATCTTTCAATCACCCATGTAGGTATATGCTCCTAAAAACCAATGAGGAGATGGGAGAGGCAAGACTTGCAGCGTGTCAAAGTGTCACAAATTGTGATATTTAGTGCCTGACTACGTAGAGGCTCCTTGACGTGCGTGAGCAGTGTGGGTGCAATGATTGAATAACATGTATGTGTACATTTATTTTGCAATGCGCATGCAACACGAGCGGTGTGGTCATCATGTCAGTAAGAATTTCACGGTAGTATCCGGTGCATGTGACAAATAAGATTTGATTTGGAAATACAAGTCAATATGTATTTTCTAAATTACTTAATTAGTTTACCCTTACAGAGAAGTTTCAACCAAATGTAAAATATTCACAAATATGGGAGACCGGGCCTAAATGTAACAAGGGTCAGTTGTAAGAGGTTAAGTAACTCATTACAGAAGCCACTTCCAAAGCTCTCATGTGTCAACATGCCAATGATTTTTTCATAAATTTGAGGTTTTATTGACCTCTCTTTTTTAATTATCGACCTAAGGAACACTCCAAGTATCTAAACATATCATTTTTATCTTTAGGATGTGGTCTATTGATTGGTAT
Organism: Salmo salar; assembly: GCF_965601325.2. NCBI lineage: Eukaryota > Metazoa > Chordata > Actinopteri > Salmoniformes > Salmonidae > Salmo > Salmo salar. Next base: position 49,924,094 of record NC_138310.1, on the reverse strand, counting down.
AGTTTATGACAATTATTGTCCAGCTCCCGAGTGGCGCAGCAGTATAAGGCACTGCATCTCAGTGCGAGAGGCATCCCTACAGGCATCCTGGTTCGAATCCAAGAGGTTTCACAACCAGCCGTGATTGGGAGTCCCATAGGGCAGCGCTCAATTAACCCACCATCATCCATATCACGTTTCAGGTATAACCCAGATGCAGACAGTGTCGACGAAATGAAAGTTTAATTGTAAAACCGGGGCAGGCAAACGAAACAGATCAGGGTGTGACAGTACCCCCCCTCTCCCCCCCTCTAGTGGCGCCACCTGGCGTCCTACCTGGGCGCATACCTGGTTGACCAGGGTGCCAGAGTTGGAAATCCGCAATGAGGCATGTGTCCAGGATGTCCCTGGTGGGGACCCAGCACCTCTCCTCCGGGCCATAACCCTCCCAGTCAACCAGGTACTGGAAACCCCTGCCCCGAGGTCGAACCTTCAGGAGACGCCTCACTGTGTATGACGGTTGGCTGTCGATGAGACATGGGTTTAACTCTGGACATATGAAAGGTGGAATGAATACGAAAGGTACGGAGCAACATAAGACGAACAGCAGAGGGGCTAATGATTTTGGAGATGGGAAACGGGCCTATAAACCGGGGGGGAGAGTTTGCGGGATTCCACCCTGAGGGGCTGATCCCGGGTGGACAGCCATACCTTCTGCCCAAGATGATAGTGGGGAGCCGGGGTCCGGTGGCGATCTGCTTGTCGTAGCTTGGGGAGAGGAATGTAGTGGGTGGCTTTGGAAAAACGATCCACAACAGTCAGGATGGCAGTGTTGCCATCAGACAGAGGGAGACCCGTGACAAAGTCCAGAGATCAGGGATGGTGAGGGACAAACAGAGGTTGGAGGAGACCAGCCGGAGCATGCTGAGGAGTCTTGTTCTGTGCACAGACCGTGCAAGCGGTGACAAATGCGGAGACGTCAGGAACCATGGTTGGCCACCAAAAGCATTGTCGCACAAAAGCCAGGGTCCGCCGGATGCCCGGGTGGCAGGCAAGCCTGAAGGAGTGGGCCCACTCCAGGACCGCGGAGCGGACCACGTCAGGCACGAACATCCGGTTATCTGGACCTCCCTAGGGTTCGTCTGGGGACAGCCTAGCTCTGCCTAGTTGCATGGACTCGGGAAGAGGTGAATCAGCAGCCTTTGGAGACACTCGGGGTAACTCGAGTAGCCTCAGGTTCACTCGGCAACTGAGCCATCGGGGATTTCCGGGATACTTTTGAGGCGAGGTGGAATTCTTGAACGGGCGAGTGAAATCGAATCTCCTCTCTTTCCTTTGTTCCGGTAGTTGCCCATCGATCCAAATGGTCAAGGCGATGAGCAAGTCGAGATCCGTCGGTAGTTCCCGGGCAGCAAGCTCGTCCTTTACTTCCTCCAAAACTCTGTGCATTAACACGTCGAACAGTGCCCTCCCGGGTTCCAGGCACTCTCGCTGCCAACATGCAGAAATCCACTGCGTAGTCTGCCACACTGCAGGAGCCTTGCCGAAGCTGGAGTAACTTCCGGGCAGCCTCTCTCCCGGACAATGGAGCATCGAAAACCTTTACCACAAGCTCCTCCAGATTGGCGCATACGGCCGACTGTTGCTCCCATACTGCCGTAGCCCAGGCCAGAGCCTTCCCAGACATCAGCGTGATGAGGTACTGACTTGCCTAGTTAAATAAAGGTTAAATATACTGCTCAAAAAAATAAAGGGAACACTTAAACAACACATCCTAGATCTGAATGAAATAAATAATCTTATTAAATACTTTTTTCTTTACATAGTTGAATGTGCTGACAACAAAATCACACAAAAATAATCAATGGAAATCCAATTTATCAACCCATGGAGGTCTGGAATTGGAGTCACACTCAAAATTAAAGTGGAAAACCACACTTCAGGCTGATCCAACTTTGATGTAATGTCCTTAAAACAAGTCAAAATGAGGCTCAGTAGTGTGTGTGGCCTCCACGTGCCTGTATGACCTCCCTACAACGCCTGGGCATGCTCCTGATGAGGTGGCGGATGGTCTCCTGAGGGATCTCCTCCCAGACCTGGACTAAAGCATCCACCAACTCCTGGACAGTCTGTGGTGCAACGTGACGTTGGTGGATGGAGCGAGACATGATGTCCCAGATGTGCTCAATTGGATTCAGGTCTGGGGTACGGGCGGGCCAGTCCATAGCATCAATGCCTTCCTCTTGCAGGAACTGCTGACACACTCCAGCCACATGAGGTCTAGCATTGTCTTGCATTAGGAGGAACCCAGGGCCAACCGCACCAGCACATGGTCTCACAAGCGGTCTGAGGATCTCATCTCGGTACCTAATGGCAGTCAGGCTACCTCTGGCGAGCACATGGAGGGCTGTGCGGCCCCCCAAAGAAATGCCAACCCACACTATGACTGACCCACCGCCAAACCGGTCATGCTGGAGGATGTTGCAGGCAGCAGAACGTTCTCCACGGCATCTCCAGACTCTGTCACGTCTGTCACGTGCTCAGTGTGAACCTGCTTTCATCTGTGAAGAGCACAGGGCGCCAGTGGCGAATTTGCCAATCTTGGTGTTCTCTGGCAAATGCCAAACGTCCTGCACGGTGTTGGGCTGTAAGCACAACCCCCACCTGTGGACGTCGGGCCCTAATACCACCCTCATGGAGTCTGTTTCTGACCGTTTGAGCAGACACATGCACATTTGTGGCCTGCTGGAGGTCATTTTGCAGGGCTCTGGCAGTGCTTCTCCTGCTCCTCCTTGCACAAAGGCGGAGGTAGCGGTCCTGCTGCTGGGTTGTTGCCCTCCTACGGCCTCCTCCATGTCTCCTGATGTACTGGCCTGTCTCCTGGTAGCGCCTCCATGCTCTGGACACTACGCTGACAGACACAGCAAACCTTCTTGCCACAGCTCGCATTGATGTGCCATCCTGGATGAGCTGCACTACCTGAGCCACGTGTGTGGGTTGTAGACTCCGTCTCATGCTACCACTAGAGTGAAAGCACCGCCAGCATTCAAAAGTGACCAAAACATCAGCCAGGAAGCATAGGAACTGAGAAGTGGTCTGTGGTCCCCACCTGCAGAACCACTCCTTTATTGGGGGTGTCTTGCTAATTGCCTATAATTTCCACCTGTTGTCTATTCCATTTGCACAACAGCATGTGAAATGTATTGTCAATCAGTGTTGCTTCCTAAGTGGACAGTTTGATTTCACAGAAGTGTGATTGACTTGGAGTTACATTGTGTTGTTTAAGTGTTCCCTTTATTTTTTTGAGCAGTGTATTAAAAATATAAAAAAAATTCTCACAAGATTAGTAAAAGCTCCTATGCTCGGAGTTAGTTGGTAGACCGGTAAACAACTAGGCCCCTTCCATAAAATATACAAATGGGGCAGAGATAGCCTACTTGTCTACCAGAGAACTCTTGGAAGTCTTAACTCACTTAACTTCACTCTTTTAAGAGAAACGTGCCCGTTTTCTGTCACTGCGCATTTAGCCAGCCGCTCTGACTCGCTGAGGAATTCAGCAGATGGAAACATGTCTTTGGCCGTGCTCCCACATTCCCAGATGGCCATCATGTGCCGAATTGGAGTATCTGCTGAGCGTTTCCTGAACGGCGGTCCAAGCCAAGCTAGAAGGAGATCAGATTTGGAAAGTAGGGACCAGGACAGAAGTTAAAAGCCATAGGCTTTTATTGTCTCTGGTGCTAGTGCCATGTACAAATTAGTTGGACGGGCTTTTGATATCCATAGGCGGGCAGGTTTTTTTCATGGGACCCCTTATGTGTGCACGCACTTGAGCATTCACACATTGTTTTGGGGGTGTTATAGTAAAGACCAGCTGTGATTTTAGCATGTAAATCTTGGTGGGGCAAACAAAAAAACAAAAAAATGGTGGGATGCATGCCAGCAAAGCCACTACACAACATTAAACAATACATGAATTGCACTATAACGGTTACAAACGGTGCCCACAAACTGTTAGGGCCTACATAAAGCTTTCCCAACAGCAGACCTAACACCTTACCACTGCTACACCTGGCTATCAGCGGAGCCTTGTCTGGCAGCGAAACAGTTCATTCAGCCTCATTTACTGCCTTTAAAAAAACATATTTGAAATGGCTGACTTACTTAAACAAATGTGGTTTCTGCTGACAATTGAGATGTACAGTCATGGCCAAATGTTTTGAGAATGACACAAATATTAATTTCCACAAAGTTTGCTGCTTCAGTGTCTTTAGATATTTTTGTCAGATGTTACGATGGAGCACTGAAATATAATTACAAGCATTTCATAAGTGTCAAAGGCTTTTATTGACAATTACATGAAGTTGATGCAAAGAGTCAATATTTGTTGTGTTGACCCTTCTTTTTCAAAACCTCTGCAATCTGCCCTGGCATGCTGTCAATTTACTTCTGGGCCACATCCTGACTGATGGCAGCCCATTCTTGCATAATCAATGCTTGGTGTTTCTCAGAATTTGTGGGTTTTTGCCAAATGCCTTATGCCTTATGGCAAGGTGCTCCATCATGCTGGAAAAGGCATTGTTCGTCACCAAACTGTTCCTGGATGGTTGGGAGAAGTTGCTCTCGGAGGATGTGTTGGTACCATTCTTTATTCATGTTCTTGATGATCCGATAAATGGTTGATTTAGGTGCAATCTTACTGGCAGCAATATCCTTGCCTGTGAAGCCTTTTTTGTGCAAAGCAATGATGATGGCACGTATTTCCTTGCAGGTAACCATGGTTGACAGAGGAAGAACAGTGATTCCAAGCACCACCCTCCTTTTGAAGCTTCCAGTCTGTTATTCGAACTCAATCAGCATGACAGAGTGATCTCCAGCCTTGTCCTCGTCAACACTCACACCTGTGTTAACGAGAGAATCACTAACATGATGTCAGCTGGTCCTTTTGTGGCAGGGCTGAAATGCAGTGGAAATGTTTTTGGGGGATTCAGTTAACCTGTTAGGGCTAGGGGGCAGTATTGACACGGCCGGATAAAAAACGTACCCGATTTAATCTGGTTACTACTCCTGCCCAGTAACTAGAATATGCATATAATTATGGGCTTTGGATAGAAAACACCCTAAAGTTTCTAAAACAGTTTGAATGGTGTCTGTGAGTATAACAGAACTCAAATGGCAGGCCAAAACCTGACAAGATTCCATGCAGGAAGTGGCCTGTCTGACAAGTTGTGTTTCATCTGGGCTCTTTTTATTGAAGACTGGGGATCTTTGCTCTAACGTGACACTTCCTACGGCTCCCATAGGCTCTCAGAGCCCGGGAAAAAGCTGAACGATATCGAGGCAGCCTCTGAGTGAAACACATTATCGCTTTTGGCAAGTGGCCGATCAGAGTACTATGGGCTTAGGCGCGTGCCCGAGTCGACCGAATGCTTTATTTTCTTTCGTCTGTTTACCTAAACGCAGATTCCCGGTCGGAATATTATCGCTTTTTTATGAGAAAAATGGCATAAAAATTGATTTTAAACAGTGGTTGACATGCTTCGAAGTACGGTAATGGAATATTTAGATTTTTTTTGTCACGAATTGCGCCATGCTCGTCACCCTTATTTACCCTTTCGGATAGTGTCTTGAACGCACGAACAAAACGCCGCTGTTTGGATATAACTATGGATTATTTTGAACCAAACCAACATTTGTTATTGAAGTAGAAGTCCTGGGAGTGCATTCTGACGAAGAACACCAAAGGTAATAACATTATTCTTATAGTAAATCTGACTTTGGTGAGTGCTAAACTTGCTGGGTGTCTAAATAGCTAGCCCTGTGATGCCGGGCTATCTACTGAGAATATTGCAAAATGTGCTTTCACCGAAAAGCTACTTTAAAATCGGACATATCGAGTGTATAGAGGAGTTCTGTATCTATAATTCTTAAAATAATTGTTATGCTTTTTGTGAACGTTTATCGTGAGTAATTTAGTAAATTCACCGGCAGTGTTCGGTGGGAATGCTAGTCACATGCTAATGTAAAAAGCTGGTTTTTGATATAAATATGAACTTGATTGAACAAAACATGCATGTATTGTATAACATAATGTCCTAGGGTTGTCATCTGATGAAGATCATCAAAGGTTAGTGCTGCATTTAGCTGTGGTTTGGGTTTATGTGACATTATATGCTAGCTTGAAAAATGGGTGTCTGATAATTTCTGGCTGGGTACTCTGCTGACATAATCTAATGTTTTGCTTTCGTTGTAAAGCCTTTTTGAAATCGGACAGTGTGGTTAGATTAACGAGAGTCTTGTCTTTAAAATGGTGTAAAATAGTCATATGTTTGAAAAATTTAAGTTTTTGCATTTTTGAGGTTTTTGAATAACGCGCCACGGGATTACACTGGCTGTTACGTAGGTGGGACGATTTGGTGCCACCTATCCTAGAGAGGTTAACCTCTCTAGGGTCGGCGGGACGAAATCGTCCCACCTACTCAACAGCCAGTTGAATCCCGTGGCGCGATATTCAAATACCTTAGAAATGCTATTACTTCAATTTCTCAAACATATGACTATTTTACACCATTTTAAAGAGAAGACTCTCGTTAATCTAACCACACTGTCCGATTTCAAAAAGGCTTTACAACGAAAGCAAAACATTAGATTATGTCAGCAGAGTACCCAGCCAGAAATAATCAGACACCCATTTTTCAAGCTAGCATATAATGTCACATAAACCCAAACCACAGCTAAATGCAGCACTAACCTTCGATGATCTTCATCAGATGACAACCCTAGGACATTATGTTATACAATACATGCATGTTTTGTTCAATCAAGTTCATATTTATATCAAAAACCAGCTTTTTACATTAGCATGTGACGTTCAGAACTAGCATACCCCCGCAAACTTCCGGTGAATTTACTAAATTACTCACGATAAACGTTCACAAAAAACATAACAATTATTTTAAGAATTATAGATACAGAACTCCTCTATGCACTCGCTATGTCCGATTTTAAAATAGCTTTTCGGTGAAAGCACATTTTGCAATATTCTCAGTAGATAGCCCGGCATCACAGGGCTAGCTATTTAGACACCCACCAAGTTTAGCACTCACCAAAATCAGATTTACTATAAGAAAAATGTTATTACCGTTACTGTCTTCATCAGAATGCACTCCCAGGACGTCTACTTCAATAACAAATGTTGGTTTGGTTCAAAATAATCCATAGTTATGTTCAAATATCCTCTGTTTTGTTCGTGCGTTCAAGACACTATCCGAATGGTAAACAAGGGTGACGCGCACGACGCATTTCGTGACAAACAAATTCTAAATATTCCATTACCGTACTTCGAAGCATGTCAACCGCTGTTTAAAATCAATTTTTATGCCATTTTTCTCGGAAAAAAGCGATAATATTCCGACCGGGAATCTGTGTTTAGGTTCAAAGACGATAGAAAATAAAAACATGGGGTCGACTCGTGCACGCGCCTCAGCCCATTGTCCTCTGATAGAGCACTTGCCAAAAGCGCTAATGTGTTTCAGCCTGGGGCTGGAATTACATCATTCAGCTTTTTCCCGGGTTCTGAGAGCCTATGGGAGCCGTAGGAAGTGTCACGTTACAGCAAAGATCCCCAGTCTTCAATAAACAGAGTCAAGAAGCTCAAGGAATGGTCAGAGAGGGCACTTCCTGTAAGGAATCTTCTCAGGTTTTTGCCTGCCATATGAGTTCTGTTATACTCACCGACACCATTCAAACAGTTTTAGAAACTTTAGGGTGTTTTCTATCCAAAGCCAATAATTATATGCATATTCTAGTTTCTGTGCAGTAGTAATAACCAGATTAAATTGGGTACGTTTTTTATCCGGCCGTGTAAATACTGCCCCCTACCCCCAACAGGTTAATTTGCATGGCAAAGAGGGACTTTGCAATTAATTGCAATTCATCTGATCACTCTTCATAACATTCTGGAGTATATGCAAATTGCCATCATACAAACTGAGGCAGCGGACTTTGTGAAAATTTATATTTGTGTCATTCTCAAAGCTTTTGGCTACGACTGTACAAACTGTCATAAGGTGAAGGAAGACAAGCGGATAAGAGGCCATACGTAATTTCGATTAAGACATTAATGAGCGAGCTAGGATGCACGTAGTCAATATAACTATTTATTCAGCACTTTTGAAATGTACAGCGACAGAATTCAGAACACGGGCCATTCTTACAGTGTTCTCCCTGTACACCACGTCAGAACCATAGGATAAATAAAGGGGGCATATAAGCATACAATGAAAGCGCTTACAATGTTCTTCAAAACAAGTTATCTCTGTCTACAACAGCATGTTCAACTGTGCTGATAGAAGAACGGCTTATCGCCTTTGTCCCCGGCTTCAAAAACACAAAACCGCTCCCAACAAGTGAAAAGTCAAAGGCAGTTGTAAAACAAATGAAGCTGACCACAATCTGGGGTAGTTAAATCACCACCCATCCCACAGCTTATGTCTGCCGACTGTAAAGGGGTGAGTTTTGACTACGCCCATGACCTACTCTGAGGTTCTTATAACTGTATATGGGGGGTGTAGTAGGAAAACAGTTAATGTCTGTCACTTTTAAATTCCATGCCACCTCTACATTACTTCAACATCCAATTAAGACTCACCTCAAATGGTTTTTACTGTAAGTTATGCTTTTGTATTTCTGGAAAATAATACAATTTTCAAAGTTTTTTACTGTGAATTTCCCCCAAAAAGAAGACAGGACTGTTTTGAAAGTTAACTCCTCAAAATGAGACAAGGGCTCATTAACAAATAGCAAACTACACTCAATGGACAAAAAAACTGAACTGATGTACACACACGCACAGTAAAGATTACATATAAAAAAAAATACATTTCAGATCAAAACACGAGCACTTCCTTTGACATTTTAGTTTTTTTTCCCCTCCAAATGTCACCAGCTTAATGTTCTAGGCCTGTCAGTGGTATATCAAGACAACTGTCACCACTCTTCGATCAGTGACATTTGATTTCCCTCTTATCCACTAACAAGACATTTTACAACATGTGAACTTTAACTGTACAGTACGTGGTAACCCATATTAACTTATGTCTTGTGTGATGGGGGGTGATAAGTATTCTAGATGGAATCTCTCAACACTACAGAGCAGGGGTTCTGTTTCCATCGCCTCTTCTCTGTCTCTCCGTGTGGGGGCTTTCATGGCTAAAAATAACAGGCGGGTTAACCGTTTCCACCCTCTTGCCTGGCTTTTTTTTTAGTTGACACCAACATGTTCATGTAGAGCAATGTGTTGATGGGGTTTATTTTTGACAGGCATGGCTCCAAAAATATATTATTTTCAGAAGATGGTCTTAATACTTCACTGAATATGAAACAGTAGGTCTGAAATAGTGTTTCATTGTGAAGTCTAGTCACACATACAGTATAATGTTACAATGCAGTCCTACTTCTTTCTCCCCAAGGAATGCAATAGAAAGACAGTTGGTGTAAGAGATGTTTCAAGGAAAATCGAAACATTGATCCATTGAACAACATAAGTTACTGTAATTACCATTAGTGATGTCTTTGATTGATTGTCTGCTATTTCTACATCAGATGAACCGTCAACATAACATACAGCTACTCAAGACCACATTTACATGGCTGTGAAGTCATACTGAAAATGATGTGATACCGAAAAGCAACTCATAAAGTAGTAGTGATACAGCTCACCACACATTGTATTCTCAGATTGAATATGACACTGTATCTGTAAGAGCCTCAAAATAACGACAAACTGAGCTCAAAATTAGGGCCTTCAATTGAATGAATTTATAAAGCTTAGATGTAATCTCTACTCAGTAAAACAAATCAAACAAAACAAAAGTGAGTTAGAGATGATTGGAGGGATGTCCATTGGGTTTGGTTGACGCGGAGCAGATTTCTTTTCAGGATAATACAATGGTGCCACATTACATAGATGGCTTACTGGCGTTTAATAATCACCTTACTGCTATTCTAGTCATGCCTTAAAGTTTGAGAGTCAAGAGGTAGACATTTCACCTCAGCTACTTCAAGATCACTTGTCCATGCAATGTGTCTCAGACACCCCACGGACATAAGCATAGGCATTTCAAACCTAGAGAGCCAGTGTTTCTTTTTTAATTTCAAAGAAATAGGAGATGTCAGCTAATGTGACAGGCTTCCTAGCCAGGCCTAGAAACTTCTAAACGCCGTCAGTCATCCAATCCAAACACCGTTTAGATTGCCTTGAGGGTTAAAGTGCAGAACCAGCGCAAGAAATACACATTTTATTTAACCCTTATTTTACCAGGTAATAACTCGTCAAAGCAAAAGGTTTTCATTAGACCCCTCTGAGTAGCCTCCCGTCCCCCGTCCCCCTCAGTTCAGCCCTGGCTGTTGGTGTTGGATCAGGTTTTGTCATTGCAGGAGGAATTGTGCATTGTTTCCTGCGACGGCTGCCACCGGAGCGGTAGAAATTTGGTATTTTTAGCACCTGAGCTTCCTGAGGCCGGCCCAGGGAGAGATGATCATGGGAAACCACTCATGTAAAACTTCTGACTACACAAATTCCAGGGACTTTGTTATTACACTGAACAAAAATATAAATGCAACATGTAAAGTGTTGGTCCCATGTTTCATGAGCTGAAATAAAAGAGCCCAAAAATGTTCCATATGCACAAAAAGCTTTTTTTTTCTCAGATGTTATGCATACATTTGTTTACATCCCTGTTCGTGAACATTTCTCCTTTGCCAAGATAATGCATCCACCTGACAGGTGTGGCATATCAAGAAGCTGATTTGATTAAACAGTATGATCACTACGCAGGTGCACCTTGTGCTGGGGACAATAAAAGGCCACTCTAAAATGTGCAGTTTTGTCACACAACACAATGCCACAGATGTCTCAAGTTTTGAGGGAGCGTGCAATTGGCATGCTGACTGCAGGAATGTCCACCAGAGTTGTTGCCAGAGAACTTGATGTACATTTCTCTACCATAAGTTGCCTCCAACGTCATTTGAGAAAATTTGGCAGTACTTCCAACTGTCAAATTAACAAATATGTTATTAGCTGAGCTCAGAAAGATCCAGAGTGAAAGCAAGAGATAGTGAAGTCAGAGAGTAGGTCTGAGCAGTGAGATTCAACAGGTAGGCCTGTAGGGACACCAGGTATGCCAGTACAATGTTCAAAACTCTCACACTAATGTACAGCGAGACAAAATGAGAGGAGATGAGATGCCAACAATTTTTTGCGACGATTTTATTGATTTCATGGCAGATTTCTCTCACACGCAACCACAGGATATGGAAACCACACTACCGAACATAAAGTCACCTTCCATCAGAGATTTTTTTTAAATGAAGAGCGCTTGCATCAGTGGGGTCTGGCACGTTCCACTTGCAAAAGTGCTTTCATGTAACCTTAGCAGGCCTAGTGAACAGTACATAACAGCATCAGATGATAACAAACATCCAATAGACCTTATTCACGTGGGGTAGTCAACACATTTTATACATCTCACGCTGACATTCAAAGCTATTTTACCGATTCTAACCAACATAGGTTTGTTGGCAATACTCCAACCGAATAAATGGTCTGCATACCATAAATGTACAATATTTCACATTTACATGACTTTGAGTTTAGATTAAATAAATATCCTGGATTCTTGGTGTTTAACCTACCCAGTAATGCAACCCTAAAAACCAACACACTATCACAGCTTATTCTAAAATACATACAAATGACTAAATCAAAATTACACAATTTTCATCACAACGCAATTTGTTTGTATTACACGGTTATCTTTCTTCATATTGCATTCATGTTCATACACAAATTCCAATTTGCTGTGGCTAACGTAAGCTAGGCTAGCTGGGTGGCTAATGTTAGCTAGGCTAGGAGTTAAGGTTAGGGTTATGTAACATGCTAGCTAAGTAGTTAAAGGGTTAAGGTTAGAGATTAGGTTAGGAGAAGGGTTAGCTAAGTAGTTGCAAAGTTAATCAACTAAAATGATAAAGTTGTCTATGATGAGATTTGAACACGCCACCTTTGAGTTGCTAGGCGCTCACATTATACACCCACCCATTCTCCCCAACCAATCTTCCTCCTATTGTTTCTGTCTTAAAAGTAACCTACTGTCTTTATCTGTGATTGAAATTCACTATATACAAAATCATGTACTGCACACGAAAAAATGTACTTTTTCGTGTGCCTGTCACCAATTTCCAATACATATTTTGTCTATTTCACAATGATCTGTGATACTGGGTTGCTAAAAACAGTTTTACTGAGCAGTGACTGGGTCTATTGTCCAAGTTATGCTCCTGTTATCCTTTGTATTCCTCGTCTACAGTTTTTATGTTACAGTTGGACAGCTAACCCCATATTTTCCAGCCACATACCTGAGATACTGTGGTATTTTATGGGCTATTTAAAAGGATGCTTTCATGACAAGAGCTTTTTAGCAACAACATGGCAGTTTCATGATTTCACAGGTCTCAGTTTGCAACCAGACTGTTTAATATGGCTGACAAGTGGTCAGAACCTGCCTATTGTACACACCGATCCCGTAGAAGTTTTAATGATCAATTGGCTTGATGAGTTGTGATCCTCATGTTTGTGGTATGTAGTTCAGTGAAATGATACCATGTCTGTAGGGGGTCATGGCCTTTACAGTGTTGCACAATCTTGTATTTTCTGTGAAGGGTAGCAACTCCAACTGAACATAATGTATAGGTAGAATATGCACCTAGCCACATATCTAGGATCAGTTAACCCTCCTTAAATCCTAACATTGCATGTAGCCCCTAAAACAGTGTTTGGGGCAACGTTCTATACCAACTTGCTTCAAATCCATTCTAATAGGGATCCATTGACGAGGAAAAACAAGGATCTCTTCTTCTGTTGTGGTGCCACCTGGTGGAGAATTTAGACAAAATCCAAAGTCCAACACTGGTATGTGAATCAGCATACTATTGATGTGTAGTTCGCGAACGATTTGTTCTTTTTGAACGACGCTTTTCACTGACTCGAGAGTCATGATTTGTTTTTCAGAGTGACTCTTTCATTTTAGTCTTTCGTTTGAGTCCTACAGCAGGATTAATACACGTTCCTCCGGTTCCAGAGACATGCTCCGACCACCAACTGTTTGTCATATGCGCGCAGGAAAAATAGATCATGAGCATAGAGAAGAAAATTACTTGACGATAATTGATCGCATGGTGCAATAATGACTTACATTAATTGATTGTTGAATGTTATGATGGACACAGCTTTGTAGAACGAAAACATACAGTACACAGCCCCAGCTTAATAACATGCTCGAGAACGAATCGTTTGGGAGACTGCATTTCTTGAATGACTTGTGCTTATCACGGTTATCTCACGGTTGTCAAGCAATGCATTCCGCACCGGGCCACAGCTAGACCTCGAATCCAGTAGCTGTGCGTGGGAAAAATCACTGGGGAAGCCAAGCCAGGAAAAAACCACATTGCAACCTATGTGTTGTGACAATAGCGTTGTTTGCTCTATAACCTGTCAGTTCATACGCCTTGCGACTGTGATATATAGGCCTAATGCCGAGACAATAAGAAGACACAGTGGCAGAATAAATTCAACAACTGGAGCAGCATCCACAATACACGCACCATTCAACGAAAGCTAAATATGATGAGTCTGTCCATGGGTCTCATTTGTGTTTGTGTGCGTGTGTGCATGCGTTCGTGAAAGTAGTAAAAACGTGTTATTTTTGTGTTATTTGTATTTATTTATTTTTTCTCAGGGGGTGGATCAGCTTTAATATTGCGGATAGATTGTTGCTTCCATCAATGTAATTGTATGCATCACTTCCAATCCCCCATGTATTTTTGGGGTAAATATATATCTATATACATATATACACATTCCATATATATATATATATATATATATATATATATATATATATATATATATATATATATATATATATATATATATATATATATATATATACATAAACATTCATACATAAATATCATATATACATACATACAGTACATATACACACTTTTGTTTGGAATATATGCAAACCCTACCACTCCTCCCCCAATTGGAGTAAACTAATAAACAATAACACTTAGGCTTCTATCTTCAGTTTATACATATTATACACACTTTACAGACACAATCCATTTTACAATAGTTATATTTTGTTTGTTTTCAGTCCTTCCTCTATTTCTGATGTCCACCCAGTTTGATTTCTATTTGTAACTGTGCTATTTAACAAAATGTCTGCCTATTTACATTTTACAGACCCTGTATGTTTTACATTGGTTATCTTGTTGTTATTAGTCTCACCCTTCAGTTCCATTCAACTCCTCCCATCTATCTCTTAACACCATCCATTTGGGATTTCTATATGCCATATATTTTTCACACTGCTGTGATGCTTCACAAAAGTACTGAAACTTTCTATTCTCATAGCTTCTACAGATTGTACATTAAAGATAAACATTTTTGCTAAAATAATTAGTATATTATTTATCAATTGACTATGCCTTGTCAAATCATCCAGTATTGCTATCTGCAGCATTAGTTCTAGGTAAATGTTACAATTCTTCAGCCATTTCTGGACCTGTGACCAAAAACGAGCTACATATGGACAGTAGCAAAATAAATGTTCTAATGACTCTGCCTCCTCGCAGCAAAATCTGCAGAGCTGGGAAGATTGTATCCCCCATATATATAACATTCTATTGGTTGCAAGAATTTTGTATAATAATTTATATTGAAAAATGTGAAGTTTTGAATCCAGGTCATTTTGCGTGTCAATTCATAAACCATGTGCCATGGAATCGGTACATCGAAAATCTCTTCCATTTATTTTGCAATGTATATGGTACAGCTGTCAATATTTTGGTCCTTAAATTAAATTGGTATTCATTTTTATTTTTAACAATTTTCTTTAACCATTTTTGGTCTTTAATGCAGGGCCGACAGACAAGTTCCTTACTTTTTCCCCCTTCCACTTGCATCTTCCATTTTTGTGGTAATGCTGCAATTAGTTGGTTGTAATTTTGGGTAGAGCAGACATTTCCATATGTCTGTGTTATCTGCATGTGTGACATAATTCCACCAGTCCTATTTATGATATAATTTACAAAAAGTATACCTATTTTAAACATTTTATTGAAAAATACTTTTTTTTAAATCAATTAGTATATTTGAGTTTAACCACAATATTTGTTGTATTATTGGTGCTGTCTTTTCAGGTAGATTAAACTGAAATTGCAACCAACTTCCTAAGGCTTGATTAAAAAATAACGATATTTTGGAAAAACATTTTTTTTTTCAAATAACTGAAAGTGAGTAGTTGTAATCTGAATAAAGAGAAAAATGCCATTCTTGAATATGGGGTGAGGCATTCTGACTAATTTATTAGAGAACCATTTCGGATTTATGTCTAACTTTTGTATGACTGATGCCTTTAGTGAGAGGTCTAATGTTTTAATATTAAATAATTTCTGCCCTCCGAATTCATATTCGTTATATAAATAGCCCTCTTTCTGGGACTCACCCACAAACAGGACCAAGCCTGGCCTGCTGAGGAGTGATGGACTCCATCCTAGCTGGAGGGGTGCTCTCATCTTATCTATGAACATAGACAGGTTTCTAACTCCTCTAGCTCCACAATTAGATAGGGTGCAGGCCAGACAGCAGGCTGTTAGCCAGCCTGCCAGCTTAGTGGAGTCTGCCACTAGCACAGTCAGTGTAGTCAGCTCCGCTATCCCCATTGAGACCGTGTCTGTGCCTCAATCTAGGTTGGGAAAAACTAAACATGGCAGTGTTCACCTTAGCAATCTCACTGGAAAAGAGATCCTCTTCCATTCCTGTCAATATTGAAAGAGATTGTGATATCTCACATCTCAAATTAGGGCTAATCACTGATCATAATCTTGATGTGATTGGCCTGACTGAAACATGGGTTAAGCCTGATTAATTTACTGTGTTAAAGAGTCCTCTCCTGGTTACACTAGTGACCATATCCCCCACGCATCCCGCACAGGTGGAGGTGTTGCTAACATTTATGACAGCAAATTCCATTTACAAAAAAATTAAATAACTGCGTTTTCGTCTTTTGAGCTTCTAGTCATGAAATCTATGCAGCCGACTTGTAGTTACTGTTTACAGGCCTCCTGGGCCGTATACAGCGTTCCTCACTGAGTTCCCTGAATTCCTATTGGACCTTGTAGTTACGGCAGATAATATTCACATTTTTGGTGACTTTAATACTTACATGGAAAAGTTCATAGACCCACTCCAAAAGGCTTTCGGAGCCATCATCGACTCAGTTGGTTTTGTCCAACATGTCTCCGGACCTACTCACTGCCACAGTCATACTCTGGACCTAGTTTTGTCCAGTGGAATAAATATTTTAAATCTTAATGTTTTTCCTCATAATCCTGGACTATCGGACCACCATTTTATTATGTTTGCAATGTCAACAAATAATCTGCTAAAATCCCAAACAAGGATCATCAAAAGCCGTGCTATACATTTTCGGACAACCCAAAGATTCCTAGATGCCCTTCCATGCTCCCTCCACCTACCCAAGGACGTCAGAGAACAACAATTCGTTAACCACCTAACTGAAGAACTTAATTTAACCTTGTGTAATACCCTAGATACAGTTGCACCACTAAAAACAACAAAATATTTGTCACAAGAAACTACCTCCCTGGTATACAGAAAATACCCGAGCCCTGAAGCAAGCTTCCTGAAAATTGGAACAGAAATGGCATTACACCAAACTGGAAGTCTTCCGATTAGCTTGGAAAGACAGCACCGTGCAGTATTGAAGAGCCCTCACTGCTGCTTGGTCATCCTATTTTTCCAACTTAATTGAGGAGAATAAGAACAATCCAAAATGTATTTTTCATACTGTTGCAAAGCTAACTAAAAAGCAGCATTCCCCAAGTGAGGATGGCTTTCACTTCAGCAGTGATAAATTCATTAACTTCTTTGACGAAAAGATCATGATCATTAGAAAGCAAATGACGGACTCCTCTTTAAATCTGCATATTTCTCCAAAGCTCAGTTGTCCTGAATCTCCACAACACTGCCAGGACCTAAGATCAAGGGAGACACTCAAGTTTTGTAATACTATATCTCTTGACACATTCATGAAAAAAGTAATGGCCTCTAAACCTTCAAGCTGCATACTGGACCCTATTCCAACTAAACTACTGAAAGAGCTGCTTCCTGTGCTTGGCCCTCCTATGTTGAACATAATAAATGGCTCTCTATCCACTGGATGTGTACCAAACTCACTAAAAGTGGCAGTAATAAAGCCTCTCTTGAAAAAGCCAAACCTTGACCCAGAAAATATAAAAAACTATCGGCATATATCAAATCTCCCGTTCTTCTCAATTTTTGGGGAAAAAGCTGTTGTGCAGCAACTCACTGCCTTCCTGAAGACTAACAATGTATACGAATTGCTTCAGTCTGGTTTTAGACCCCATCATAGCACTAAGACGGCACTGATGAAGGTGGTAAATAACCTTTTAATGGCGTCAGACCAAGGCTCTGTATCTGTCCTCGTGCTCCTAGACCTTAGTGCTGCTTTTGATACCATCGATCAACATATACTTTTGGAGAGTTTGGAAACCCAAATTGGTCTACGTGGACAAGTTCTGGCCTGGTTTAGATCTTATCTGTCGGAAAGATATCAATTTGTCTCTGTGGATGGTTTGTCCTCTGACAAATCAACTGTAAATTACGGTGTTCCTCAAGCTTCCATTTTAAGATCTATATTGTTTTCACTATATATTTTACCACTTGGTGATGTCATTCGGGAAACATAATGTTAACCTTCACTGCTATGCGGATGACACACAGCTGTACATTTCGATGAAACATGGTTAAGCCCCAAAATTGCCCTCCCTGGAAGCCTGTGTTTCAGACATAAGGAAGTGGATGGCGTTAAATGTTTTACTTTTAAACTCAGACAAAACAGAGATGCTAGTTCTAGGCCCCAAGAAACAAAGAGATCTTCTGTTGGATCTGACAATTCATCTTGATGGTTGTTCAGTTGTCTCAAATAAAACTGTATAGAACCTCGGCGTTACTCTGGACCCTGATCTCTTTTTTGACTAACATATCAAGACGGTTTCATGGACAGCTTTTTTCCATCTACGTGGCATTGCAAAAATCAGAAACTTTCTGTCCAAATATGATGCAGAGAAATGTATCCATGCTTTTGTCACTTCTAGATTAGACTACTGCAATGCTCTACTTTCCGGCTACCCGGATAAAACACTAAATAAACTTCAGTTAGTGCTAAACACGGCTGCTAGAATCTTGACTAGAACCAAATAATGTGATCATATTACTCCAGTGCTAGCCTCTCTACACTGGCTTCCTGTTAAGGTTAGGGTGGATTTCAAGGTTTTACTGCTAACCTACAAAGCATTACATGGGCTTGCACCTATCTATATATCCGATTTGGTCCAGCCGTATACACCTACACGTACGCCACGGTCACAAGACGCAGGCCTCCTTATTGTCCCTAGAATTTCTAAGCAAACAGCTGGAGGCAGGGCTTTCTCCTATAGATCTCCATTTTTATGGAATGGTCTGCCTATCCATGTCAGAGATGCAGACTCGGTCTTGACCTTTCTGAGATGTAGACATTATTTACTATTTTACACCTAGGGTTACTATACATAACTTTACCACATTTTGTTAGAGATTCTCCAAAAT
This sequence comes from Salmo salar, assembly GCF_965601325.2. Taxonomy (NCBI): domain Eukaryota; kingdom Metazoa; phylum Chordata; class Actinopteri; order Salmoniformes; family Salmonidae; genus Salmo; species Salmo salar. Next base: position 49,905,364 of record NC_138310.1, on the reverse strand, counting down.
GTAAATATTCTATGCATTTATATTTAAACTCGTGTCGTACTTTATCAAAAGTCTTTTCAAAATCAGCTATGATAACCAGGCCTGGTTTCCCTGATATTTCATAGTATTCTATTGTTTCCAGTACTTGTCTTATATTATCTCCAATGTATCGTCCATGTAAAAAACCTGTCTGATCAGGATGAATAATATCTGACAATTCTTTTTTAATTCTATGCGCCAAGCATTTAGCTAGAATTTTTGCATCACAACACTGAAGTGTACACGGCCTCCATTTTTTTCAGTTGACTGGATCTTTATATAAACCACTTGGATCCTGTTTCAGTAAATAATGAAATCAGACCTTTTCGCGTGTCCGATAATCTATCGTTTATATAGGAGTGGTTAAAACATGCTAATAATGGTCCTCTTAGTGGGACTCTTTTTACAGACTCTTATTTCCCTCATTAAAATGCAAATCAATTTATAACATTTTTAACATGTGTTTTTCTGGATTTTTTTGTTGTTATTCTGTCTCTCACTGTTGAAATAAGCCTACCATTAAAATTATAGACTGGTCATTTCTTTGTCAGTGGGCAAACGTACAGCAGGAGATCAAGTACTTTTTTCCCTCACTGTAACTACAAAATAATTGGAGCAGTTCTTGGTATTGTGGTGTACATGTCATTGTTTGGTTTACCAGGCACCCGCATGTTTTGGAACAAAGCCTGCCGAGTGTCCAAAGTAGCTGACACCATGATACTGAACAGATGGGAGGCCATCAAAAAATCCCTGCTCTTCAGTAATAATGAAGAGAGAGAGACAGGAGGAAAATGATGATCCACTCCACAAGATCCGACCACTGTTCACTCATCTAACCTAAAAACTGACGTCAATCCCAATGGGTGAGAAGGTGGCTGTTGATGAGCAGATGGTCCCATTCAAGGGAACAAATAGATTGAAGCAATACCTGCCATCAAAACCAAAGAAATGGGGCTACAAGATACTCGTCTTGGCTGCCTCTGATGGTATCCTGCACAACTTAGAAATCTACACAGGGAGAGTTGTACAGCCACCTGAGCTAGCAGACGTGGGAGCAAGTGGCAACACTGTCCACCGACCTGGCCCAGCCTATACCCAAGCAAGAAAACTACAAGCTCTTCTTCGTAAACTGGTTTATGAGTGTCCCTCTTGTGCTCGCAATGGTTCAGCAGGGAATTCACTGCACTGGTACTGTTCGTGGCAAGAACTGGTACTGCACTGATACTGTTCGTGGAAAGAAAAGAATACAACAAGAATATGGGTGGGATGGATCTGCTTGACTCACTGATTGCACTGTACCGGAACAGAATCAGTTCAAAGAAGTGGTACTACCAGCTGGTGTTCCACTTCCTGGATATGAACATCGTGACCACCTGGCTGCTCTACTGAAGAGATTGTGAAGGTACTGGCATGAGAAAGAAGGAACAAATGAAGCTGTATACCTTCAAGTCATACATCGCTGAAGGTCTATGCAAAAGTGAAAAGAGTCTGGAGCACAAGAAAGGTCGTCCCAGTTCCACAATTGCTGGTGAGTATGAGGAGAAGAGGAGAAAAGGACCCCTGCTCCAATTCCAGCCCCTGATGTGCGCCTGGATGCCACAGCCCACTGGATGATTATGGCTGAAAAGAAGGGGAGATGCAAGGTACCAGGATACACAGGTACACCAAAAGCTAAGTGCTGGAAATGTGAGGTCCACCTCTGTTTCACATCCACCAGCAAAGGCTTCCTGAGTTTCCACACAAAATAGGAAATCAGGGTGTGCTTCGTGAAAAAGAGAAACACTAATTCAAACAATAACCCCCACAAACACACACACTGAAACAGACACCCACTCACACATATACCCGCACACACACACACACACACACACATATACCCGCGCGCACACACACACACACACACACACACACACACACACACACACACACACACACACACACACACACACACACACACACACACACACACACACACACACACACACACACACACACAGGTCTATATGTTTATATGAAATGTGAGAAACATTTATACATGAGGTGTTAGTTGTAATTGGTAGTAGTTTGTTTATTTGATTGTTTGATGTTTTGACTAAATATTCTAATTGGGATTGGTTGGAACCATTTGTGGTTGATGTTTGTCAAAATAAAACTTTTTCTAATGCATATATTGCTTGTTTTCCTTATTCCACTTATCATATATACAATAGAAAACCTTGGTGTTTCAGTACCCTCATAGCACATTGTTGCCCTGAGGCAACAAAACAATATCTGGTTGGGGGGGATGACAAATTTTATGATGGATATATTATCAGGGACCCCCAAGCTCCCAAAAAATGGGGTGAAATATTTTTTCCCCCCCAAAATAAAAATTCATGCCATAGAGGGTTAAGAAGGAAAGAAATTCCACAAATTAACTTTTTAACAAGGCACAACTGTTAAATGAAATGCATTCCAGGTGACTGCCTCAGGAGCTGGTTGAGAGAATGCCAAGAGTGTGCAAAGCTGTCATCAAGACAAAGAGTGGCTACTTTGAAGAATCTCAAATATAAAATATATTTTGATTTGTTGACATTTTTTGGGTTATTACATGATTCCATATGTGTTCACTGTTATTTTACAATGTCGAAAATAGTAAAAATAAAGAAAAACCCTGGAATAAGTAGGTGTGTCCAAACTTTTTACTGGTACTATACATGGTAAATCCTGTTTCCACTCCAGTCAGTTTAGGACAAATGGTTTTTATCTTCATACAATTATCATAACACTTCAAATGTGATTTTTTTATATTGAAATACACCATCAGAATTTGTTGCCCACAAACTTCCTCACACCAGGATTGTGTGTGATGAGTTGGCATTTTGTGAGATGATAATCTAGTTCTTGCTGTAAAACCACATGTAGCATAAACAAATAAATGCAAGGTTTCTTTAAAACCTGTTGGGGCTCGGGGGCAGTATTGAGACATTTTGAAAAAAATATGTGCCCATTTTTAACTGCCTCCTACACCAACTCAGAAGCTAGGATATGCATATTATTAACACATTCGGATAGAAAACACTCTGAATTTTCTAAAACAGTTTGAATGGTGTCTGTAAGTATAACAAAACTCATATTGCAGGCAAAAACCTGTGAAAAATAGATCAAAAAAAATGTGAATTTTGTGACTGTACTATTTAGTGTCATTGTTTTATAGATACCATAGTGAGAAAGGATTCATTTCGCAACACCTACGGCTTCCACTAGATGTCAACGATCTTTATAAAGTTGTTTGAAGCGTCTATGATAAACAGAGAGCAAATTAGAATCCAAGGAAGTTGACATGTCATCACTTCATTTTTTTGCGCCTGCGCATAAATCTGAGAAACGTGAGTTTTGTCTTCATTGTTTATCTAGACATAGGATAGGTTGTGTGAAAATATTACTGATGTTTAACGTTAAAAATGGACCAAAAGATTAATGCTAAACAACATTTGACATGTTTGAACGAACATAAATAGATAATTTACTAGGTTTTTTTTAGCTTTTCGGCGTGAATTACACTCCCCCCACCACGTTTTGTGGGAGCATAATGAACGCTAAGTACTTGGTGTTATTTGGACATAAATTATGAACTTTGTCAAAAGAAACCACATTTGTTCCGGACCTGGGATGCCTTCCGGACCTGGGATGCCTGCCTTCTGATGGAGATAATCAAAGGTAAGGGGATATTTACAATGTTATTATCGATTTTAGATGATGCTAACTGTATAGCATAGCCTGTTGTTCTTAGCATAGCACCCCGTTTATTGCAAAATGTGATTTCCCAGTAAAGTTATTTTGAGATCTGGCCATTCGGTAGCAATTACGAGATGATAATATATTATTCTTTGAATGACAATATTATAATTTACCAATGTTTTCGAATAGTAATTTTGTTATGTTCACCGGAAGCATTTCAGAGAAGAAAAAAATCTGAATTTCACGCTACTGTAAAATGCTGTTTTTGGATATAAATATGAACTTGATGGAACAAAAAATGCATGTATTGTATAACATAATGTCCTAGGAGTGTCATCTGATGGAGATTGACAAAAGTTAGTGCATAATTCTAGCTGGTTTCTGCTTTTGGTGACGCCTGACCTTGAATTGAAAATGGATGTTTGTACTTTTGTGGCTATGTACTGTCCTAACATAATCTAACTTTATGCTTTTGCCGTAAAGCCTCTTTGAAAATCGAACAATGTGGTTAGATTAAGGAGATGTTTATCATTTAAATTGTGTAAAATAGTTGATTGTTTGAGAAATTGAAATTATTAGATTTTTGATGTTTTGAATTTCCAGCCTTGTTAGCAATCCCGGCTCGGGGTTCATTGCTAACCTGTAGCCCCAACAGGTTTTAAGAGACAGGCTACAACCAGTTGGGCTACTCTTCCCATTTCCTAGCATATGAGGAAACACAACCAGACGAACCAGTACCTGATAATTTCACTTTCTGTAAAAAACAGCAGGGGTCCCCAGGTTACCTAATAAATCAAATCAAATCAAATGATATTTGTCGCACACGTCTAATACAACAGGTGTAGACCTTACTGTGAAACGCTTACTACAAGACCTTAACCAACAATGCAGTTCAAGAAATAGAGTTTAGAAAATATTTACTAAATAAAATAAAGTAAAAAATTCTATAATAATAACACAATAAAATAGCAATAACGAGACTATATACAGGGGGTACCGGTACCTAGTCAATGTGCGGGGGTACAGGTAAGCCGAGGTAATTTGTTTGTGCAGGTAGGGGTAAAGTGAGGTAGGGGTAAAGTGGCTGCAGCGAGTAGCAGCAGTGTAAAAACAAAGGGGGGGCTCCCGAGTGGTGCAGCGGTCTAAGGCACTGCAGTGCTTGAGGCATCACTACAGATCCGGGTTCGATCCCGGGCTGTGTTGCAGCCAGCCGCGACCGGGAGAACCATGAGGCGATGCACAATTTGGTCCAGTATCATCCAGGTTAGGGGTGGGTGCATGCTCGTTGACACGGTCGCCAGTTGTATGGTATTTCCTCCGTCACATTAGTGCGGCTGGCTTCCGGGTTAGGTGAGCAGTGTCTCAAGAAGCAGTGCGGCTTGGCAGGGTCGTGTTTCGGAGGTCGCATGGCTCACAACCATCGCCTCTCCTGAGTCAGTACAGGAGTTGCAGCGATGAGACAAGACTTTAACCTCTACGGGCTAGGGGGCAGTATTGAGAATTTTGAAAAAAATATGTGCCCATTTTTAACTGCCTCCTACACCAACTCAGAAGCTAGGATATGCATATTATTAACAGATTTGGATAGAAAACACTCTGAATTTTCTAAAACTGTTTGAATGGTGTCTGTAAGTATAACAAAACTCATATGGCAGGCAAAAACCTGAGAAAAATACAACCAGGAAATGAGAATTTTGTGGCTGTACTATTTTCGAGTCATTGCTAATAGATCACACAGTGACAAAGGATTCATTTCGCACTTCCTACGGCTTCCACTATATGTCAACGATCTTTATGAAGTTGTTTGAAGCGTCTATGATGAACAGATACCGGATGACAAGGAAGAGAAGTTGACGTCCCTGGGATGTCGTCACTTCATTATTGCGCGCACCTGCGCGTTCATGTGAGTTCATGTGAGGCGAGACATTTTTCAAAACGTTTTTCAAGACACAGGAGAGGTCGGGTTGAAATATTACTGATGTTTCACGTTAAAAATGGCCCTAAAGATTGATGCTAAACAACGTTTGACATGTTTGAACAAACGTAAATAGATTTTTTTTTTACTTTTCGTCGTGACTTTGGACATAAATTATGAACTTTGTCGAAAGAAACCACATTTGTTGTGGACCTGGGATTCCTGGAAGTGCCTTCTGATGAAGATAATCAAAGGTAAGGGATTATTTACAATAGTATTATTGATATTAGATGGTTACAAGATGGTGCTAACCTGTATATCCTAGCCTATTGTTCTTAGCTTAGCACCCCGTTTATTGCAAAGTGTGATTTCCCAGTAAAGTTATTTTGAAATCTGGCAATGCGGTAGCATTTAAGAGATGTTAATCTATAATTCTTTGAATGATAATATTATAATTTACCAATGTTTTCGAATAGTAATTTTGTAAATTGTAACGCTGATTCACCGGAAGCATTTGAGGGAAAAAAAAATCTGAATTTCACCGCTACTGTAAAATGCTGTTTTTGGATATAAATATGAACTTGATGGAACAAAAAAATGCATGTATTGTATAACATAATGTCCTAGGAGTGTCATCTGATGAAGATTGTCAAAGGTTAGTGCATAATTTTAGCTGGTTATCTGCTTTTGGTGACGCCTGTCTTTGAATTGACAAAACATTACACACAGCTATTTTCAATGTACTCTCCTAACATAACCTAACTTTATGCTTTCGCCGTAAAGCCTCTTTGAAATCGGACAATGTGGTTGGATTTAGGAGATGTTTATCTTTCAAATGGTGAAAAATAGTTGATTGTTTGAGAAATTGAAATTAATAGATTCTTGCAGTTTTGAATTTCCCGCCATGGTCTCGACAATAAATCCCAATACCGGGATCAGGTCCTCAACAGGTTTTAACTACCAACTGGATATCAAGAAAAAGGGGGAAAAAAGTAATAATAATAATAACAACAAAAAACATGTAAATAGTCCGCTTCGCTGTTCTGGCCCCTGTAGTTGGGTTTGAGTTCCTTAAGGCTATCATTTAATTCCATTGTTGACCACTTGGGGGCCACTGTCCTGTGTTGATATGTGTTGTTCTTTTAATGTGCTAAATCCTGTAGAAGAAGAATTGTTACATTCCAAAATGGTGAAAGTCACACTGTGGAGCTACAGGCATGATCAAACTCCATCCTTCTTGCTATCATTTTGTAGAAGCATTGTCTGTAAGTAAAACTAATCATAACATATTTGGCATTCAATTCATGATGATATTTTATACAGATGATCGTTTTAATGAGATTTATGAATCTTCTTGATAGCCACATGGATATCTGTTCAGTGCATTGAACTTGTCATGTTTTGGGGAATTATTTACATCTGATTGAATGCATAATGCTGCATATTGTATGCCCATGTATACAAATACATGCTGTGTTATTATTGAGAATTAAGCCAAGTATTAGGTTAGCGTACAATAAGTCATACTCATTGTTCTTTTCTTTCCATATTTCAGCTTTACTCATTTCAGTCACTATTACTGTACCTACGAAGCAGTGGCAAATCATCCTTCAACACTACAGTAGCTTTACCGGGTTTATCTATCTGCTAAGCTTAAGAAGAATGGTGGCCATTTGATTAATTGTTCAGCAGTCTTATGTCTTGGGGGTAGAACCTGTTAAGGAGCATTTTGGACTTAGACTTGGTGCTCCAATACCGCTTGCCGTGCGGGACAGAGAGAACAGTCTATGACTTGGGTGACTGGAGTCTTGGACAATTTTTTGTGCCTTCCTCTGACACCACCTAGTATATAGGTCCTGTATGGCAGGAATATTGGCCCCAGTGATGTACTGGGCTGTACGCACTACTAGGGCTGCGGCGGTCAAGAAATTTTGCCAGCCGGTGTATTGTCAAGCAAATAACTGTCTGTCTCACGATAATTGACCGTTAATTAACATAAACACATTTAGCATCTCCTGGCTTCCACACAAGCCATTTTTAAAAGTCTAATAAATCCATGTAATATAGCCTACACCTTCACAATTTATCCATAATTTATTTTAGACAGGTCTAAAGAAGCATGATATGAAGAAAATGTAGTTTATTTCAGAAGAAAAGAATAGCATACTCTGAGTTGTCCTTATGTTAGATCCTGATGTGGCTATGCCAAATGGCTGTGGGCTACACTAGTTCATTTAGCAGAAAAGATTTGCTTATAATTCCGTGGCATTATTTTATATTATTTTATAGTATGAAGAATACAATTGAATGAAGAATACAATTGAAATATTTCCCCAAACGATTTAAGGGTGTAAGCACATGCGGCTATTCTGTGTTGAACGGTTAACAAAGAAATAGGTACTCATATATGCTTAATTTAGAGTTATTAATGTAACTTCAGTTGTTCTACAAATGTTGGGCTATATGTTTTGATTTTTAATACATTGTAAGCCTGCATGATGAGAATCTAATGATGATTTGAAAAAAGTCCCTTGAAAGGCATGAGCTCAGCTTTGTTTTCTTGCATAGGCTGAACACACTCCAATAGTCTCTCATTCACAATTTGACAAGCACTTGATAATGCCTCAAATTTCACGGTGGCATCCTCTTTGTGGCCTGTAATGCACCCAGAAAAGGGTACATTACAGATCCAGGCCTTTTGCGGCCCGGAGTGCTGCATTCTGCCCTTCTCCCTGAGTGTGCTGCGCAATCCACAGCTTCTCTCACTCACACGGCTCAGGTCTTTCTCACAGGCTACAAGTTAAGATAGACACATTGGGGATGCAATTGCGTGCATTCTTAACCAATACTGAGGTGCATATTGAAGATATTGGAAGAACTGTCCACATTTACTTTTCGTCAACCAACAAGATGAGTAGGCCTATCGAACAGCAAAAGCACCAACGTACAGTTGAAGTCGGAAGTTTACATACAACTTAGCCAAATACATTTAAACTCAGTTTTTCACAATTCCTGACATTTAATCAGAGTAAAAATTCCCTGTCTTAGGTCAGTTAGGATCACCAGTTCATTTTAAGAATGTGAAATGACAGAATAATAGCCGAGAGAATGATTTATTTCAGCTTTTATTTCGTTCATCACATTCCCAGCTGGTCCGAAGTTTGCATACACTTAATTAGTATTTGGTAGAATTGCCTTTAAATTATTTAACTTGGGTCAAACGTTACGGGTAGCCTTCCACATGCTTCCCACAATAAGTTGGGTGAATTTTGGCCCATTCCTCCTGACAGAGCTTGTGTAATTGAGTCAGGTTTGTAGGCCTCCTTGCTGACACCCACTTTTTCAGTTCTGCCTACAAATTTTCTATAGGATTGAGGTCAGGGCTTTGTGATGGCAACTCCAATAGCTTGATTTTGTTGTTCTTAAAACATTTTGCCACAATTTTGGAAGTATGCTTGGGGTCATTTTCCATTTGGAAGACCCATTTGTGACCAAGCTTTAACTTCCTGACTGATGTCTTGAGATGTTGCTTCAATATATCCATATACTTTTCCTCCTCATGATGCCATCTATTTTGTGACGTGCACCCGTCCCTCCTGCAGCAAAGCACCCCCACAACATGATGCTGCCACCCCCGTGCTTCACGGTTGGAATGGTGTTCTTCGGCTGGCAAGCATCCCCCTTTTTCCTCCAAACATAATGATGGTCATTATGGCCAAACAGTTACATTTCTGTTTCATCAGACCTGATGACATTTCTCCAAAAAGTACGATCTTTGTCCCAATGTGCAGTTGCAAACCGTAGTCTGGCTTTTTTATGGCGGTTTTGGAGCAGTGGCTTCTTCCTTGCTGACCGGCCTTTTAGGTTATGTCGATATAGGACTTGTTTTACTGTGGATATAGATACTTTTTTACCTGTTTCCTCCAGCATCTTCACAAGGTCCTTTGCTGTTGTTCTGGGATTGATTTGCACTTTTCACACCAAAGTACATACATCTCTAGGAGACAGAACAAGTCTCTTTCCTGAGTGGTATGAGGGCTGCTTGGTCACATGGTGTTTATACTTGCGTACTATTGTTTGTACAGATGAACATGGTACCTTCAGGCATTTGGAAAATGCTCCCAAGGATGAACCAGACTTGTGGAGGTCTACAATTGTTTTTCTGAGGTCTTGGCTGATTTCTTTTGATTTCCCATGATGTCAAGCAAAGAGGCACTGAGTTTGAAGGTAGGCCTTGGAATACATCCACAGGTACACCTCCAATTGACTCAAATGATGTCAATTAGCCCATCAGAAGCTTCTAAATCATTTACATAATTTTCTGAAATTTTCCAAGCTGTTTAAAGGCACAGTCAACTTAGTGTATGTAAACTTGTGATTCACTGGAATTGTGATACAGTGGATTTTAAGTGAAATAATCAGTGTAAACAATTGTTGGAAAAATTACTTGTGTCATGCACAAAGTAGATGTCCTAACCGACTTGCCAAAACTATAGTTTGTTAACAAGAAATTTGTGGAGTGGTTGGAAAATTAGTTTTAATGACTCCAACCTAAGTGTATGTACACTTCCGACTTCAACTGTATGTCAATAGTACAAATGTCGACCTTTTCTGTGCGAGAACCTTAAATTGTTGATGAACTATTAGGCTATTTCTTCAGATTATAAGCGCAGAAATGCGCACATGGTAGTAGGCTATAAGCGCGACTGTTCCAAAATGCAATCAGTTTGCGGGAAAACACCATTATCAAAGTGACCAAATGCAATTATTTATATAAAGGTGCATTTTTATGGTGAAAATGAACTCCCCCAAACTTGAAAATCACGCGCTGCTTATATATGCCAGTTAGGGTCTACACCCCTTGTAAAGCGGATTAATGTGTTTAATTTTAAGAAGTTATTTGGCCACTTTAGTTGTGATACAAACCTTATTAAAACATATAGGCCTATGGGCTAGGCTACATGAGGTGTGCGGCTATGATTCGTCACACACCTCATGTAGCCTAGCCCATAGGCTTATAAGTGTAGCCTAACCCATAGGCCTATAAGTCACAAAAAAGGCATTGTTTCTTATGCTGGGCATCATTCACAAGTAATAATATTCACAAGTGATAATATATAATTCACAAGTGATAGGTTAATATTGTCACCCATCAGACTATTCTTGATTTAATATTGTCTTTACATGTACTAAATAATATATGTGTGACATTAGTTTTGATTTAGAATGGACCATTATTATGCACCTGTATCAATAGAGGGGCAGCGTGAAAAAATACATGTAATCTATGCACTTAAATAGCGAATGGAGGATGTTTTTCCGCGTGGTTCATTTTCATGCCAGCCAGGTAGACTATACTCCTGTTGTAAATATAAGAAATGTGCTTAATATTAGGACAGTTCAGAAATAAATATAGTAGGCTTAGCCTATAGAAGCTGATGGGATCCTCCTCTTTTTATTAGTGGCCATCACTCTGTTTTCTCTCACATTTGCATAGCATATAGAAATGTTGCGCAACATGAGCTCATGGGCTCTCATGAAGTGTTTGATTAGATTTTCTTGGTGTGTTGGACCATGATAGTTTGTTGGTAATGTGTACACTAAGGAACTTGAAGCTCTCGACCCGCTCCATTACAGCCCATCGATGTATATGGGAGGGAGTTCGGCCCTCCTTTTCCTGTAGTCCACGATCATGTCCTTTGTCTTGCTCACATTGAGGAGAGGTTGTTGTCCTGGCACTGCACAGCCAGGTCTCTGACCCCCTCCTCCCTGTAGGCTGTCTCATCGTTGTTGGTGATCAGGCAGTAATAACCCAGTGTATCACAGTATACATCACTTCCCCTGCCCACAGAGATGTTCACTGAGAGCCAAATCACATTTTGAATGTACTGCATACTCCTCCAGGAAGTATTTGGCTGGGAAGTATGGTGCCACCTCTGCAATATTGTGTAATCCCCTTCCATCATCAGATGTGGATTCATAATTTTTTCAGTATATTCTTTGATTTCACATAAACACCCACTTAGGAAATGTGTCACTATTTCTCCCACGTACTTTACGTTTTCCAGTGATGCAATGTTTTGGGAAGTGGGGATGTGGGTGGAGAGAGGGGTAGAGCTGTTGAACAGTGTAACATTGGGGAGCACCGTAGTCTGCCTCTCAGAACATATTATATAGTTTTACACATCTCCCAGAGCGAAGTTGAGATAGATTCTGTGTGCCAATATTATGTTGCACACAGTTTTACATGTTTTCCCAAGAAACCTTAATATCTCTTTTGAGGATTTCACTGCTGTCGGACAGTCACAGAACACAGCATGGATGGCAAGACTTCCCCTGGTTATTCCCTTTTGGTGAAGTGGATGACTTGTAATAACCTCTGTGGTGTCTGCTGGCCTGTGCCAATTTCCTCAAACCCTCACTGGCTCCAGACAGTGTCTCTCTGATGTCACCCAGCAGACAGGGGCACAAGGATGAGGCAGGTTTTCTCTACTTCTGCTTCTGTCATTCCTTATGTCACATGTTTTTCACAGAACTCCCCATTCCGTGTTGAAAATTATGACTACAGAGTTTCCTGAAATGTGTGTGAATGAGTGTGTTGGTGTTTGTATGTACATGTACGTATATTTGCATGTGAGTATGTTGACTGAAATGTTTTGCTTTGTATGCCTTCATTTCCCACCATTTGTGGTGACACCATTTACCGTACATTGCTGCCCACACTTCCCAGAACCATAACATACAGTAAGTACATTGACTAGAGAGCTACGTAGTTTCTTCATATCTTTTGTCATTTACAACTTGTTTATTCCAGTCCTCAGTCCCATGGAACAGTCTTTTTCCAGTTCCCTTCTTGGAATACAGGATAATCTATTACACCAATTAAATGTGGAATGGATAGATGTAATTGATACCCTGAGTATCATAATCTACCTCCGTAACGTTTACATAAAATCTGCATGGAAATGAGCAGCCCTGCCAGTAACTGTGCTGTCATGTAAACAGTTCTGCTTCACATGGAAATGTTTTATCGTGGCACATTTTACCTCCTCAAACACTATTGAAGATGTGAGAGGTGTGTCACAGTGGCACAGTTGAAAACGTAGCTTCCAGGAAACACCACGTTCACAGATAGAGAATGGTCACGTTTCACTGTGACTCATCACTTCGAGATGGTTTTGTTCTGGTCGGAAGCACACACAGATATAGGCACACATACACATACACAATCACAACAAAACATCCAGTAAGCAAAAGAGAAGTGAGTAACCGAGCAAAATCCTGTAACAGGCTCAATAGATATCTCGAAACTGTCACGACTTCTGCCGAAGTCGATGCCCCTCCTTGTTCGGGCGGTGCTCGGCGGTCGACGTCACCGGTCTTGTAGCCATCATTGATCCATTTTTTATTATCCATTGGTTTTGTCTTGTCTTCCTACACACCTGGTTCCAATTCCCATTCATTACATGTTGTGTATTTAACCCTTTGTTTCCCCTCATGTCCTTTTCAGTGATTGTTTGTTGTTTAGCGTGTGTTGTCATGTTTGGTTTTTGGAGTTTGTTTTACTTTATTAAACTACTCCAGTTCCACCAAGCTTGTTTCTCCTGCGCTTGACTTCTCTGCCACGTCTTGACAGAAACTATGACGATGCAACATTGTAAATTCTCTCCCATGAATCAAGTGTTCCTTACATATAGGCAACTAACAAAATATAACTTAAATAAAATGTGTATAAAAATGTGTTCATTTGATGCTGGTATTGAGCAGTTCTAAATCTGAATGTTAAAAGCTGTTTTACATGTTGTCTTTGGCTTGCAGCAGTGAGTTTATTTTCCCTCCAAGCTGAGACCAAGCTGAGACCTGTTTGTCGTTCTTTCAGGAACTTACTGTGTGAATCAGGTATCAGAAAATATGTTTCTATGAGGCTGAGTTATGTTTTGGATTGTGAATGATAAAAATGGGAATAACGGTATTGTAGTTACAATGTAATGTGATTCAAAGACAAATCAAAGTTTATTGGTCGCGTACACAGATTTGTAGATGTTATCGCAGGTGCTGCAAAACTCATCTGTTTCTAGCTCCAACAGTTCAGTAATACCTAGCAATACAAAACAATACACACACAATGCAAAACGTTAAAAAGAAAGAAATTAAGACAAATCTGAACGTGCAATGTCATAGTCCAGTATATACAGTACCAGTCAACATTTTGGACACCTACTCATTCAAGGGTTTTTCTTTGTTTTTACTATTTTCTACATTGTAGAATAATAGTGAAGACATCAAAACTATGAAATAACACATATGGAATCATGTAGTAACCAAAGAATTGTTAAACAAATTTAATATTTGAGATTCTTCAAAGTAGCCACCCTTTGCCTTGATGACAGCTTTGCACACTCTTGGCATCAATGTAGATGTCCTGGAGGGCAGTCAGTGTGCCCCCGGTGATGCGTTGGGCTGACTGCACTACCCTCTGGAGATCCCTGCGGTTGCCGATTCCAGAGTAAACACCCTGAGAATATTCCAGCCTGCCACGGAAGGACTTCCTGAATGGTTCGCCAAGCACTCAATAGGAATACAGTACGATTTAATGTACTTTAGTGTCTACTGTAATATATGATATAATGATTGGTCCAGAATATAACCCAGTTAGGGGTGTCTTTTATTTGTTTATCTCGTCCAAATACAGTGTTGGCAGACATGTACAGATGTAATTATTGTCCCTTCTCTGTTTATCAAAGACCAAACAGTAGATGGCAGTAATGCACCTCAGAGAGAGAGAGCGAAGGAAAGAGCGAGAAGGAAAGGGAGCTTGCGCATGAGAAAAAGAGAGAAGTTAAGAGACATGGTGAGGAGAGCATGTCATACTGTATGACTAAACAAGTTAACACATGGAGAGAGATGGATTGAAAGAGTGAGATGAGAGAGATGTATGGATATACAGTATAGTGTACAGAGATTGAAATGTGGGAAGAAGCTGAGACACTCGTGGTGGTTATGTTTGAAGTTTGTGCTCCATGTTTGATCAGTGTCCAAGCAGTCAGCATGATATCTATTCAACGTTAAATTAATTTGAATGTTAAAGTCTGGATTTGATCTACTTCTCGATTCTCTTTCAGCAAGGGTCTGTAGATAGAAGGGCAATTTGAGAACAAATAAACCAAATGAGACAATAGCCGGTGCTTGACATGGACTGAAATAGGTGCCGGTGTTCATTTTGGGTGCCGGTACTGTTTATATTTAGGTGCAGGAGCTCCACAATACTTTTTTAACTAATATTCTATAAAAAGAACAGGAGCTCAAGCAGTAAAAATATGTGAGGTGCCGGTACTCAGCTCCGGTGAGCTCCTCCCCTAGTCAAGCACTGACAATAGCAACTCTTACTTGCATTTGAGTAGGAATGCAATATATATATATTTTATTGCAACAATGAATATAATATGTAGATGTATTTATTAGACAATGGGAAAAAAATGGAATGCTTTAAACTAAAGCGCCTCCTCAGCTCTAAAGTCTGAACAGCTCTCTAAATACATTATCATAGTCTATACATCGCCCATCTTTTTTAGTGTTCCTTACAAAATTAAGCAATATGATAATAGCAGAGCCAAGAAAAGAAAATTCAGGGCCTCCATGTTTTCAGTGCAGCCTCCTGCCCCATGATTGATTCATTCTCCACGAAAACATCACTATTAACTGCCAGTGCACCTCTTTGGGTAAACACCACACACACAATCATAAATTACTTTCAAAAACTGCCTGTGCATGTACAGTGTATATAACATATACTTTGCTGGTGGATAGTCTGTATTGTTGCGGAGGACATAATCATGGTTAAATGATGACTTACATAGTAACTTCATAAACACACCTTGACCTGACATATAGTGGCTAGATTGCAGCCGAAATCTATGTCTGGACAGGTACAATTGATGGCATCTTTGAAAAATAAATCATCCTATGTTTGGTTTGTAAGGTGATAATGAGCACGTTAACTTTGGGTTACGAATGCATACCATTGGCCATTGCCACTGAGAGTAATTGTCATGAACACCCATGACATTTCAGAGATACTGAAGGCTGCTCTACAGTGAGATAATGCAGTTTCCTACAGCAGGGTACTTTCTGTTAGTGTGCTTATCTTCATATTGACATACTTAAAGGAACAGTTTGTGCGGTCAAACCCACCCCAAAAGTTTAAACCCACCTACAGACCTTGAATGTTTGGGCTGTTTTGAGCATCTGATGGTAGACTCATTGGCCAATGATCCTAAATCATTTATTTGAATGACAGCGAAAGTATTTTTTTGTATATATATATATTTTTTACTATTTCCAATATGGTATCATAGCTGCCTTTACCCATGAGTGAAATAGACTCAGAACATCAGCAACTCTTCCTTCATCAAACATGAAAAGCAATGGGAGATGCCCTTGAACTAGGTCACTGGAGTAAACTCAAACTCTCCCATCAACAATGCAGCAGTATCCAGCAATACAATAACAATACACACATAATGCAAAAAATAAATATTAAGAAATTGAAACATCAGAATGAACAATGTCAGAGTATGGAATATAAATAGATAAATATCTGAATGGTGTGTATAGACAGTACAAACAGTATATGAATAGAAAAGGTGTGTACAGCATTATTTATACAGATGAGCCATGACTAAAATTAAGTATATACAAATATCTCCCCAGCCCCAGTGGGTTTGGCTTTCTATTCAGCCCTGGTAATGGGTGGGTGGGAGGAGAGCCCTCTGGCGTTTCCACTTTCCTCACATTAGTGCTGAGCCTTCCATCCTAATGACAGCACGGGTATGATTGGAATGCTGCAGGCAGTTACGATAAGGAGAATCGGTCCTCGCTGCAAATTCCTGCTGGAGATGACTTACTGGCATGAGGCGAATAAATGGTGCTGACTGACGTGCAAGGCTGCTTTGGATTTGGTGAAAATCAACTGCCGTTTTCCACAGAAAGTCGGACCGCATACGCTAACTCCATCCACACTACCAGTTAAATCTTGTATAGATTCTGGTTACTGCAACCTGACTTACAGTATGACCCTAGCTAGCTCCTCTATTTTTACTGGGTTTACTGTCAGACAGGTGGGGGACTGTATTATGACACAGGGCGAGATCCAGATGCAGACACGGGAGGCAGATGGTTAGAGTCTGATATTTATTGAGCAACAAGGGGCAGGCAAGAGGCAGGTCGAGGACAGGCAAGAGTTCATAACCAGGTCAGAGTCCAAACGGTACACAGCAGCAGGAAGGCTCGAGGTCAGGGGTAGGCAGAAGGGTCAGGCGGGCTCAGTGTCAGGGCAGGCAAGAGGTCAAAAAAAGGAGAACACAGGAATAAATACCCTGGGATAATGGGGAAAACGGGTGACACCTGGAGGTGGGTGGAGACAATCACAAAGACAAGTGAAACAGATCAGGGCGTGACAGTATTCCCCCCTCTAGGGGCGCCACCTGGCGTCCTACCTGGGCACATACCTGGTTGACCGGGGTGCCGGCGGGGAATGGGTGTCGACGATACCTGGAGGTGGTCTTGAGAAGATCCGACCAAGCTCTTTTCCAGGTACTGGGCTGAGGGTATGTTGACCTCTACTTCTTGCTCCAGGAAGAGCAGGGGCTGATTCCTCCTTCAAGTGCTCCATGGGGTGAGTCCAGTGGCCGACCAGGGAAGAGTGTTCCTAGCATACTCCATCCAGACCAGTTGCTGACTCCAGGAGGTGGGGTTACTAGATTAGCTCGCTCTTGATTAGCTCGCTCTGACTGGCCTTTGGATTGAGGATGAAACCCAGAGGACAGGCTGGCCGACGACCCATTAAGAGTGCAGAACGCCTTCCAGAATCGGGACGAGAACTGAGGACCCCGATCAGATACAATGTCGACCGGGAGTCCATGGATTCGGAACACGTGCTGCACCATGAGCTGGGCTGTCTTCTTGGCTGATGGTAACTTGGGGAGAGGGATTAAATGGGTGGCTTTGGAGAACCTATCCACCACCGTGGTGTTGCCATCTGACGGGGGAAGCCAGGTGACAAAATCCAGGGAAATATGGGACCAAGGGCGATGAGGAACATGGAGCGGCTGAAGGAGGCCAGACGGAGCTTGCCGTGGAGTCTTGTTTTGAGCACACACACCATGCATACGTTGACAAATGCCGAGACATCAGGAGCCATGGTGGGCCTCCAGAAGCATTGTCGGAGTAAAGCCAGTGTACAAAAGGCACCAGGATGACAGGTAAGCCTGGAGGAGTGAGCCCATTCCAAGACCTGAGGCCGGGCCGAATCAGGGACAAACATCTGGTTAGCCGGCCCCCCCGCAGGGTCCGGCTGGGAACGCTGTGCCTTGCAGACCAGGGTCTCAATACACCAGACAACCGAAGCCGCCAGACATGAGGCAGGGAGGATGGTCTCAGATTCAGAGGGTGTGGCATCGGAACTGAGGGCGTCCGGCTTCACATTTTTGGACCCTGCGTGGTAGGAGATGGTGAAATTAAAACTGGTGAATAACAAGGCCCAACGGGCTTGGCTGAAGGCACTTGGCATTGCAGAGGTATTCTAAATTCTTATGGTCAGTCCACACCAAAAATGGATGTTCCACCCCTTCCAGCCAGTGTGTCCAATCCTCCAGAGCCATCTTAACCGCCAGGAGTTCTCGGTTCCCAACGTCATAGTTCCTTTCCGCAGAGTTGAGACGATGGGACATGAAGGCACAGGGATGAAGCTTTTGGTCCTGGACGGATCGCTGGGAAAGGACAGCCCCTACTCCCGCTTTGGAAGTATTAACCTCAACCACAAACTGACGGGTCAGGTCCCGATTGATGAGGGCAGTAGTGAATCGCTACTTCAGATCCACAAAAGCCCTGTCCGCTGCTGGGGACCATGTGAACGGTACCTTGGGGGAGGTGAGTGCAGAGAGGGGAGCTGCCAGGGTGCTGTAGCCACGAATGAAACAGCAGTAGAAATTAGCAAACCCCAAAAACCATTGTAGCTGGATGTGTGTTGGGGCCAATCCACCACCACTCTCACCTTTTCCTGATCCATCTGGACATTCCCTTCAGCGATGACGTATCCCAGAAAGGAGATAATGGAGCAGTGAAGCTCACACTTCTCAGCTGATTCTCCAAGAGAAGCTGAAGAACTTGTCAAACATGGAGAACGTGTTCTTGGGCAGAAAGAGATAACTAGGATGTCGTTGAGGTAGACAAATACAAAACGATTCAACATGTCCCGGAGCACATCGTCGACCACGGCCTGGGAAAGGAATGCCCGGCAAGTTCCAGGATCCCCAGCATATCGCTCTGGAGGTGGTAAGCGGGGTACTTGGGGAACCCGGGTAGGCTGAACAAAACCTCCGCTGGTAGGGGGGTTACTGAGTGACTGGGAGGTCTCAGATGTGTCATGCTGCCTGTGAGATAATTCACAGAACTGCTCCAGTAACGCCTTGAACCTCTGGTTGTGGCATTCCACCAGAGATTGGAACCCTTCCATAAGTTCTGAAGTTGCTCCTCATGGTTTTTAACGGTGGCTCCCTGCAGGGTCAGTCAAGGCCAGTTCGTACTATAATGACACAGGGCAAGATCCAGATGCAGACACAGGAGGCAGATGGTTCGAGTCTATTTATTGAGCAACAAGGGGCAGGCAAGAGGCAGGTCGAGGACAGGCAAGAGTTAACCAGGTCAGAGTCCAAACGGTTCATGGCAGCAGGCAGGCTCAAGATCAGGGGCAGGCAGAATGGTCAGACAGGCGGGCTCAGTGTCAGGGCATGCAAGAGGTCAAAACCGGGAGGACTAGAAGAACAGATACAAGGAAAAAGCAGGAGCACGGAAAAACAAGCAGGTTGACTTGACAAGACAAGACGAACTGGCAACAGACAAACAGAACACAGGAATAAATACCCTGGGAATAATGGGGAAAACGGGTGACACCTGGAGGTGGGTGGAGACAATCACAAAGACAGGTGAAAGATCAGGGCATGACAGACCGAGAGATATATCTATTCTTTGACAAGTCATGAGAGGTTCACTGCTGCCTCGATCTGATCTCACACTCCTCTCCTTCATAAGGCCCTCTTTTTATCCCTAAGTCATATCTGAAATAGCAACTTCTTCCAGCTCACTCTCTTGGTCTTTTCTGTTCAAAAACTATTTGGGCCTTCTTCCTTCCTCCCAAGGTTGGTAGAGAGGAAGGCTGAATACCCTCTCACGAACACACACTCCAAAGATGAGCGAGAGCCGTACAGGAGGAGATTAAGAGACAATGCAAGGCGTGTGACACGACGCCGAGCGGAGAGTAGAAGCGGTACACTGAATATAGCGCATTATGCCGCCGAGAGCGAACGCTGCAAAAAGATTAGCAGGGCGATGAGTCAGAAGCACACACATTCAGCTTCTCTATTAGTCATGAATTAGGCTGATGTGGCTCTGTTCAGTGGCCCGGTTCATCACAATGCAAATTAGTGCCGACGGATGTGTAGTGTTCTCTGTGCTCGTGTCCTAAGCTCCAAAAGCTTGCCAGTTCCCACCATGATACTCACATGGTACTTGCTGGGAGAAAATACATCTTGTTAAAAAAAGCATACCACATCTGTCAAGGCTGTTGGCATTACACAGCAGTGCTAGGATTCAATCACAGTGGGGAAGACAGACACGCAATGAAACGGCACAGATGCTCCGATGACCTTAGCCAACCTTGTTTGTGACCCTGAGCAAAGATGTAATTAGTGCTAAAAACAAACACTCCAAGGGACCAAACGGTCTGAATAAATAAAATGGTGTCTGTTGTAAATCGCATCCCAGCAGTTTGACATTAAACAACTCTGGAGGCCCGTGGAGAAACACCCATCATGTCATGTTAGCACACAACTCCTGCTTAGACATGGCATAGTACTAGCGTTTTACTCACTTCAACGGCAGAGGGCTAGCGCTCTGCTAACACTCAGCCTACAGCAGCCTACATAGCAGTCTGCTATTCCACCCAGACACAACTTCTACTGAGGCTAAATTTGCATGTGGACAATGTGAATTATAATATAACGGTTCAAGGAGGATTAGAGAGAGACCAAGTGACGATCTATAAAGGCTTGGCTTTAGTTCTCCACATTTCTGTATTGAAATCAATATACCAATGATTGGATAGGCTCAAGATGTCTAGTGTGCTTCTCAAGAGATTATTCTCCCAAACACTCCATTGTTCTCCAGTCTCCCTATTTAGAATCACCCCAGTGGTATGTAAAGGGTTGAATCCTAAATTGTTGGGAAGTACACTAGTCTACTTTTTCCGATGGTCACAGCCATCTGTGGACGGGTACGATAGTGGGGGAGGTGGAAGAGCCAGACGGGAGTCCGACTGAACTGGCTAGTCCCTCTCTGGGTTTCACCCAAGCAGATGGATCTGATGATGAGGAGTTTGGACACCTTCAAGTGGGATCTATCTCCCTGACAGAGTTGTGAATCAGTGGGATGTTTCCACTCGCTCTGAACAGAACACTGTGTTAAAGCTGAAAGCCGAACAAACATCCCTGCCAGCACCAGCTCCCAGGTTCAACTGAACCCCTGCTCCCCTAACACACGCCTGCCAACAGGACTAACTTTTTCTGAGCTGGTCACTCACACAGGCTGGTTTAGTCATATATATTTAAGAACAGTTTGACCTTGTCGGTAAATGTGTCAGGGGAGATTGGAGTTAGTATTCATTTCACTATGTACTGTCTGTGTAAAATGCAATTTGAAAAGAATAAATTGACTTCTGCGCCAACAGAGTGCTTCAACCAAATCAATCCAATACAGAAAATTAAGATAGTCTTCTTAGAAACCTTTTTGAATATACACTGAGCCAACACCGAGAGGAAAGATAAAAAGAGATGACTTCAAACACTTCAAAAGTGCTAACAGTTAGGGTTTCCCCCTCTCCATACGGTGCTCTCCCTCTCTCAGAAACGTTGCCAATCTGACTGAAACTGTGTTTCAATTCCATTAGAGTGAGCTTCAGTTTGAACTTAAATAAGGCTCTAACGTCATCATTGTACTGTAGATATAGACAGGCTATAAGCTATACAGACCTTTACTATATGCACAAGATGATACCAGCATAAAGATTCTACTTCATAGTGAACATGTAAATATTTACATGTAAATATCCAATTCAACAAAGGAATTTACTTACAAATATATACTGCTCAAAAAAATAAAGGGAACACTTAAACAACACAATGTAACTCCAAGTCAATCACACTTCTGTGAAATCAAACTGTCCACTTAGGAAGCAACACTGATTGACAATAAATTTCACATGCTGTTGTGCAAATGGAATAGACAACAGGTGGAAATTATAGGCAATTAGCAAGACACCCCCAATA
Organism: Salmo salar; assembly: GCF_965601325.2. Lineage (NCBI taxonomy): Eukaryota > Metazoa > Chordata > Actinopteri > Salmoniformes > Salmonidae > Salmo > Salmo salar. Next base: position 49,883,332 of record NC_138310.1, on the reverse strand, counting down.
AAGGAGTGGTTCTGCAGGTGGTAACCACAGACCACTTCTCAGTTCCTATGCTTCCTGGCTGATGTTTTGGTCACTTTTGAATGCTGGCGGTGCTTTCACTCTAGTGGTAGCATGAGACGGAGTCTACAACCCACACAAGTGGCTCAGGTAGTGCAGCTCATCCAGGATGGCACATCAATGCGAGCTGTGGCAAGAAGGTTTGCTGTGTCTGTCAGCGTAGTGTCCAGAGCATGGAGGCGCTACCAGGAGACAGGCCAGTACATCAGGAGACGTGGAGGAGGCCGTAGGAGGGCAACAACCCAGCAGCAGGACCGCTACCTCCGCCTTTGTGCAAGGAGGAGCAGGAGGAGCACTGCCAGAGCCCTGCAAAATGACCTCCAGCAGGCCACAAATGTGCATGTGTCTGCTCAAACGGTCAGAAACAGACTCCATGAGGGTGGTATGAGGGCCCGACGTCCACTGGTGGGGGTTGTGCTTACAGCCCAACACCGTGCAGGACGTTTGGCATTTGCCAGAGAACACCAAGATTGGCAAATTCGCCACTGGCGCCCTGTGCTCTTCACAGATGAAAGCAGGTTCACACTGAGCACATGTGACCGACGTGACAGTCTGGAGAAGCCGTGGAGAATGGTCTGCTGCCTGCAACATCCTCCAGCATGACCGGTTTGGCAGTGGGTCAGTCATGGTGTGGGGTGGCATTTCTTTGGGGGGCCGCACAACCCTCCATGTCCTCGCCAGAGGTAGCCTGACTGCCATTAGGTACTGAGATGAGATCCTCAGACCCTATGCTGGTGCTGTTGGCCCTGGGTTCCTCCTAATGCAAGACAATGCTAGACCTCATGTGGCTGGAGTGTGTCAGCAGTTCCTGCAAGAGGAAGGCATTGATGCTATGGACTGGCCCGCCCATTCCCCAGACCTGAATCCAATTGAGCACATCTGGGACATCATGTCTCGCTCCATCCACCAATGCCACGTTGCACCACAGACTGTCCAGGAGTTGGCGGATGCTTTAGTCCAGGTCTGGGAGGAGATCCCTCAGGAGACCATCTGCCACCTCATCAGGAGCATGTCCAGGCGTTGTAGGGAGGTCATACAGGCACATGGAGGCCACACACACTACTGAGCCTCATTTTGACTTGTTTTAACCTGTTGGGTCTAGGGGGCAGCATTTGCACGTCTGGATAAAAAAAATGTACCCGATTTAATCTGGTTACTAATCCTACCCAGTAACTAGAATATGCATATACTTATTATATATGGATAGAAAACACTCTAAAGTTTCCAAAACTGTTTGAATGGTGTCTGTGAGTATAACAGAACTCATTTGGCAGGCAAAACCCTGAGACATTTTCTGACAGGAAGTGGATACCTGATGTGTTGTATTGACTTTAAACCTATCCCATTGAAAAACACAGGGGTTTAGGAATATTTTGGCACTTCCTATTGCTTCCACTAGATGTCACCAGCCTTTACAAAGTGTTTTGAGTCTTCTGGAGGGAGATCTGACCGAACAAGAGCCATGGAACGGTGATGTCCCATTAGACACCTGGCGCGCTAGTTCATGTTGGGTACCCTCGTTCCAATACGTTATAAAAGAGTATGCATTCGTCCACCTTGAATATTATTCATGTTCTGGTTAAAAAAGGCCCTAATGATTTATGCTATACAACGTTTGACATGTTTGAACGAACGGAAATATATTTTTTCCCCTCGTTCATGACGAGAAGTCCGGCTGGCTTACATCATGTGCTAACGAGACGGAGATTTTTGGACATAAATGATGAGCTTTTTTGAACAAAACTACATTCGTTATGGACCTGTGATACCTGGAAGTGACATCTGATGAAGAGAATCAAAGGTAATGGATTATTTACATAGTATTTTCGATTTTAGATCTCCCCAACATGACGTCTAGTCTGTATCGCAACGCGTATTTTTCTGGGCGCAGTGCTCAGATTATTGCAAAGTGTGATTTCCCAGTAAGGTTATTTTTAAATCTGGCAAGTTGATTGCGTTCAAGAGATGTAAATCTATAATTCTTTAAATGACAATATAATATTTTACCAATGTTTTCTAATTTTAATTATTTAATTTCTGACGCTGACTTGACTGCCGGTTATTGGAGGGAAACGATTTCCTCAACATCAATGCCATAGTAAAACGCTGTTTTTGTATATAAATATGAACTTGATAGAACTAAAAATGCATGCATTGTCTAACATAATGTCCTAGGAGTGTCATCTGATGGAGATTGTAAAAGGTTAGTGCATCATTTTAGCTGGTTTTATGGTTTTGGTGACCCTGTCTTTGACTTGACAAAACATTACACACAACTCTTGTAAATGTACTGTCCTAACATACTCTAAATTTATGCTTTCGCCGTAAAACCTTTTTGAAATCGTAAAACGTGGTTAGATTAAGGAGATGTTTATCTTTCAAATGGTGTAACATAGTTGTATTTTTGAAAAATTTGAATTTTGACATTTATTTGGATTCAAATTTGCCGCTCTTGAAATGCACCTGCTGTTGATGGAGTGCACCACGGGTGGCACGCTAGCGTCCCACCTAGCCCCAAGAGGTTAAGGACATTACATCAAAGTTGGATCAGCCTGTAGTGTGGTTTTCCACTTTAATTTTGAGTGTGACTCCAAATCCAGACCTCCATGGGTTGATAAATTGGATTTCCATTGATTATTTTGGTGTGATTTTGTTGTCAGCACATTCAACTATGTAAAGAAAAAAGTATTTAATAAGATTATTTCATTCATTCAGATCTAGGATGTGTTATTTTAGTGTTCCCTTTATTTTTTTGAGCAGTGTATAATTTGGCTCATACATTACTTACCCACTGGGCACAGATGTCATTTCAACGTCTAGTTGATTTGAATTTGATTGATTTGTCAACTAATGTGAATTCAAAGTAATACCAACAAACATTTAACCATCTCATTGGATTTAGGGTAAAAAAGAAACATCATCACATCAAATTGTATTTGTTGAAATGACATTGAAACAATGTTGATTCAACCCGTTTGTGGGTAATGTCCAGCATTAGGGACTGATCTGGCCAAACTGTCATTGTTATTCATCTCAACTCAATGGTTTGAATATGGCACCTCCTGCTGGCCCATGGAGTGCATCACTAGCTACACGAATCTAGCTTGTGTAGGCTAAGCATAACTCTTTCCGTTTTTCACAAAGATTTGTGAATATTCTTCCTTCCCCTACTATCATTTCCCATTATGAGCAAACTGTGCTCATAGAAGGGAAGCCTTGAGTAGAATCCATTTGGCCCTCTTAGGAGTAGTCCTTTGAACAGGTGCATGAGAAGCTGACGATATTGAGTGTTGCCTGACAAGCTCTGTTGACAGTAGGACTGAGGTGAAGTCGAGTCTTGTTGGCTTTTATCTGCCAGATTTAACCTGTTAATTTTGAGTCTCCCAGTGGGTATTACCCATATAGTCAATGCAAACAAAACTACATTTTAATGTACAACCAGCTTATATAGACCATACTTTTGCTTTTCATTTTCAAATTAAGCCAATAAAAAAAATTCTCGTCTGTAATCCATCTGTTCAAAAAACAGTTGTGAGGCATACTGTCAATATTAAATACAGCATAACTGTATGAAAGCCATTTATACTTTCTGTGTGGGTGCATCTGCAATTGCTATAGCGCTTAACAGACAGTAGTTCCACAAAATGTAGCACATGATAAGGGGGCCTTAGGGGAACAAAGGCAAATCTACTTATCCCATCTGTGGATATGAGTTCTCAATAAGGTTATAAAAAGTTATTCTGCTGCAATCATAGGTAAAATAAGGTAAGATAGGAAACTCTGTGTGTGTGTGTGTGTGTGTGTGTGTGTGTGTGTGTGTGTGTGTGTGTGTGTGTGTGTGTGTGTGTGTGTGTGTGTGTGTGTGTGTGTGTGTGTGTGTGTGTGTGTGTGCGTGCGCGTGTGTTTGTGTGTCTGTGCGCACTTGTTTGTATGTGTTCAAATGTTATTTTTAAGCCCAAAATAAACGTGGAAATGGCCTGCTAAAATGCCATCCCACATTCAACTCAAACCATACAAAAGTAATGAATCCAAGAATGGTGCTTTAGAAATCCTACTCACAATAACCTTGTTCTTTCAGGGCATTAAACTAATCTGGATACAAGGTTGACGTGTTCGCTGCTGTAGTCAAGTCCTGTACTGGGAGAACAGAATATTGTATGGGGAAATGATCTGGGCCAGCTTAGTCTAATGCATTCAATTAATACTTCCTGCCATTAGAGAGAGGGCTAGGTGCCCCCTATTAATACCCACCCTTGCCACTCAATGGGCAATTCAAGGATAATAGAAAGGGCCAGCCACGGCCATCATTTCGTCACTTGCAAAGTAAATTACTGTTTTGAACACTTTGTTTTCCTGTGTCTTCTGCCAAAGCTGTGTTATTGTTCTGAGACAAGTGCCTGAAGATGTTTGTGTTCACCTATCGAATTTGGACATTGTGATGCTAACATTTGTTTGGTTTATTGCTGGTCCTGTCACTTCCTTAAACGTACTGGTGAGCTCCAACGTCAAAACCTTTTAAATCATGTCATTGTCTCCTGCAAGGGAGAATTCATTATCAAAAGTGTTGTGTGTTGCTTTTTCTGTAATACTTTGTACCAATGAAGAAGTGTATATCAGGGTGCCAGATGCAACTGCAGGTAAATAGAAATTCTAACAGATCTTTGGAAGAAGAAGACTCATTTCAATAGAATTCCATCGGGTTTCAAATAACATATTGGGTAGATGTCATTTTCTTTCTTGAAATGCCTCTGTTGTTAGAAACTATCCCACAATCTTATTCTTTTAGGGTACATCGCTAAACCATATGCTTTACTTCCAAATGTTAATAAGCCAACAGTGCGTTGCAAAATTTGAACCGATACACTTGTGTTGGGAACCGCCTCTTATAAGACATGCTCCTTATATCTACAGTACGTCTTACATGAGAGAACAGGAGAGTGGAAAGTGGTGACTCTGGCAGACTGTTATCATCTCTGTTCTCTTAAACCTTTGATATTAGTTCGCTACGCTTCCTCCGAGTTCCTAATTCAAGGTTGACAGAAGCTGATTTAAGTCCTCTCTGGCAGTGTCAGTCCTTCTGATGCTTCGTCTGTGGGGAGCTGTGAGGAGTGGTGCATGCTAGGGTCAGGACCTTATGATAGGTTGAATAACAGCCACGATGTCGCCGACGTTCTCCCAACTCCGGCTGTGCTCCACGGTGGCATTTTGCTGACATTTCCCTGGTAGGTGAGAGCAACAAAGGGTCTTAAAAGTCATGTGGTAAGATAGTAGGGGCCACTGACACAACAACAGATTTATTCAGGGGATAAGGCTGTTATCGCTGATTGACTTTGGGCAGCCAGCCCTTACTCTGCAATATGGGTGCGATAGGGATTTCACCAATACTGGTTTGGTTGGACACTCTCCAATTCCTAATGCATTCTGGGATGTAATCTCAGCCATATACTAGGAGTGTTAGCAGCTGGCAGGAAATGTTGATGAGATGTGTTTGAATGAATTTTGTTAATGATGTGATTAATTATACATTCATTATTCCCTGATTGTGACTATTTTTTTATTGGCAATCAATGCATATGATGGCACTGTAGGGAAATAACTATAAGCATATAATCGTAATTAAAGTGGTTGATGGTGGTTTATTGCCTGCTGGGCTCGGCAGAGTCAAAACCAAACAAGCCTTGGTAGACTACAAACAGAGGGACAGTAAACAACATACACTGGTCCCCAATTTCATCATCAATGTTATGACCATTTACAACAGGCCGAGACATCTCTATTTCTGGACACCAAGAGAGAACTATAATCATCATCTGAACAGACAGACAGACAGACAGACAGACAGACAGACAGACAGACAGACAGACAGACAGACAGACAGACAGACAGACAGACAGACAGACAGACAGACAGACAGACAGACAGACAGACAGACAGACAGACAGACAGACAGACAGATAAATAAAGAAAGTCGGAAAGAGACAGAGAAAGAGATGTGTGAAGGGAGAGATTGACCGCCGCTACTCATTCCTTATACCTGACTAAAAGTCGTGGGCTTTGAAAATAATCGATTAGAACACTCAGGCATAAAATGGAAGGCTGCAGAACAAAGGCGATTTTCGTGACATGCCACAGAGAGAAAACGTTTGTTGCCTCTGCAGCTTGAGCGGCCCCTTAGTGCCCATGGTAACTCATCCATAACTTCCAACTGTCAGCCATAAAATTGACTATAAGTAATAGAATTTTTAAATACACCTTAGCATTTCTGCTTAGCTGGTCTTATTTACTGATGTGCACACCTCAAATGCTTTCTCCTACAGTTCTTGAGCACAGCTGACAAGTCTCAAGGATCACCATATGACGATTCTGTTCTGAGGCAGGTGTTGCAAATATACTGCTCAAAAAAATAAAGGGAACACTTAAACAACACAATGTAACTCCAAGTCAATCACACTTCTGTGAAATCAAACTGTCCACTTAGGAAGCAACACTGATTGACAATACATTTCACATGCTGTTGTGCAAATGGAATAGACAACAGATGGAAATTATAGGCAATAAGCAAGACACCCCCAATAAAGGAGTGGTTCTGCAGGTGGAGACTACAGACCACTTCTCAGTTCCTATGCTTCCTGGCTGATGTTTTGGTCACTTTTGAATGCTGGCGGTGCTTTCACTCTAGTGGTAGCATGAGACGGAGTCTACAACCCACACAAGTGGCTCAGGTAGTGCAGCTCATCCAGGATGGCACATAAATGCGAGCTGTGGCAAGAAGGTTTGCTGTGTCTGTCAGCGTAGTGTCCAGAGCATGGAGGCGCTATCAGGGGACAGGCCAGTACATCAGGAGACGTGGAGGAGGCCGTAGGAGGGCAACAACCCAGCAGCAGGACCGCTACCTCCGCCTTTGTGCAAGGAGGAGCAGGAGGAGCACTGCCAGAGCCCTGCAAAATGACCTCCAGCAGGCCACAAATGTGCATGTGTCTGCTCAAACGGTCAGAAACAGACTCCATGAGGGTGGTATGAGGGCCCGACGTCCACAGGTGGGGGTTGTGCTTACAGCCCAACACCGTGCAGGACGTTTGGCATTTGCCAGAGAACACCAAGATTGGCAAATTCGCCACTGGCGCCCTGTGCTCTTCACAGATGAAAGCAGGTTCACACTGAGCACATGACAGACGTGACAGAGTCTGGAGACGCCGTGGAGAACATTCTGCTGCCTGCAACATCCTCCAGCATGACCGGTTTGGCGGTGGGTCAGTCATGGTGTGGGGTGGCATTTCTTTGGGGGGCCACACAGCCCTCCATGTGCTTGCCAGAGGTAGCCTGACTGCCATTAGGTACCGAGATGAGATCCTCAGACCCCTTGTGAGACCATATGCTGGTGCGGTTGGCCCTGGGTTCCTCCTAATGCAAGACAATGCTAGACCTCATGTGGCTGGAGTGTGTCAGCAGTTCCTGCAAGAGGAAGGCATTGATGCTATGGACTGGCCCGCCCGTTCCCCAGACCTGAATCCAATTGAGCACATCTGGGACATCATGTCTCGCTGCATCCACCAACGCCACATGCACCACAGACTGTCCAGGAGTTTAGTCAAGGTCTGGGAGGAGATCCCTCAGGAGACCATCTGCCACCTCATCAGGAGCATGCCCAGGCGTTGTAGGGAGGTCATACCGGCACGTGGAGGCCACACACACTACTGAGCCTCATTTTGACTTGTTTTAAGGACATTACATCAAAGTTGGATCAGCCTGTAGTGTGGTTTTCCACTTTAATTTTGAGTGTGACTCCAAATCCAGACCTCCATGGGTTGATAAATTGGATTTCCATTGATTATTTTTGTGTGATTTTGTTGTCAGCACATTCAACTATGTAAAGAAAAAAGTATTTAATAAGATTATTTCTTTCATTCAGATCTAGGATGTGTTGTTTAAGTGTTCCCTTTATTTTTTTGAGCAGTGTATATTTAATCTTAATCAATTTAAAATGATTTGAAGCACTGGACATCAAATGGCCTATTGTGTTTGCCAAGTGATTTGGCCAATTTTGAATTCATTGGATTTGGATTCTGATGCTTCCTGTGTTCCCTTGAAGTAATGGGTATGACTAAAGCAGTGACTGAAGCAAGGCCACCCACACAATCACAATCACCACACACACACACAATGACATGCATGCACAGACACACACTTACACACACTCCGATTCTTCCATCACCCACTCTGCATTATTCTATTGTATTTGTTCCTAGAAAATTTGAGTGCAGAAAGATCTCCAGTATTCACAAGAGTGTATTATTATTCAAAATCAAAACTGGTATTTTGTATGAAAGTTATGTACCTTTCCTGTTCTTTTTTCAGCTGTGTGCCAGAAATGTAGAGCTAAGAAAACATCCTATTTTCCCCTTCCATTTTTGTCCATTTTGTTTCTCTCCGGTCGACCAAATCAGTCTGTGTAAAGTAGCTGTGCACTGTCCTGCCTTGGTTTTAAAAAGTGTCAAAAGTAATTTTGCTCCCTCTGCATCAGTGTGCGAGGGAGAGGCAGATGGAGAGAAGCAGGAGAGAGAGAAATATTTAGTGATCGATTCAAAGGTGTGGAACCTGACTTTCATCTAATATCTAAACCAGATGGCCTATGGCAAGAGATAAACACTGTTTTGTTGAAGCAGCCTGGAGGGAATATGCACACCAAAGGAGGCTGCTGAGGGCAGGATGGCTCATAATAATGGCTGGAACGGAGCGAATGGAATGGCATCAAACACATAGAAACCATGTGTTCGATGTATTTGATACAATTCCACTGATTCCGCTCTAGCCATTACTACAAGCCCGTCCACTCAAATGACGTTGCCACCAACCTCCTGTGATGCACACCTATAGCCTTCTATCAAAGGACATCAAACTCTGGGCACAGACTGGGAGATGGTCTCGGGCCCTGAGGGGATAAGGGCCCAGCACTGATCTGTTATAGGCCTGTTTTTATGTATCACCCAGATCAAGAGAAATTAGACATTCAGGTAGGTGCTGCTGCTCCTCCTCTGAGATTTGCTTGCATCAAATGGTAATGTATGTTATAATTTTAGTAAAAAAAGATATCCACATTCCACACATACAATTCTACCCTTATTGACCATAATCTCATGGTCACTCATTTAAAAAAAGTTCACTTCCCCCACATGGGTGGCAAGCTGACCATTAAATATAGAACCCATATGTATTGTCTATGAACCTGACCAACCACCCATCTCGCTCACTCAAAAGGTTCAGTCTTGGTTCTTTAACGTCATGGAAACGCATGCTCTGATCTGTAGGTGTACTCACGGTACAAAATATTCTTATTGCTTCTGTGTTCCCATCCCTTGTTCTGTGCAGTACGTTGACCACCCACCAGGCCAACCTTATTCATGCACTGTGTTGTGAAAGCCTCCCAACGCATCAGTGTCTCTTTGTCTGACTGGGCACAGGCTACCATGTTCTGTAACCCGCAGGCGCTGTGTTCAATCGGCGAAAAGGGATTGAGAGGAATGGGAACACTTCACGTCTTGTGAGGAGAGAGTAGAGGCGAGAGGGGAAAAAAACTTGTGACCATGCTTGTGATAGAGCAGTTTTGTCTGCCTTCTTTGGAACAGGGACTGGCACGGGGTGAGGTCAGCCTTGTCCACTGAATAATCTGTGGAGCACAACAGTGGAGTAGTGTTTGGATACGATGACTTGACTCGAGGCCTATTGAGTGCAGGATCAGACAACATATGGATTGTCAGCCACTTGGACTTCTGTTGAACTTAAAGATGGATTATGCAAACTGAAGAATGATTTAAATATCTTCACGTTAAGGTGAGTAAAGGAAAACGTTGGAAGGGAGTGATGGAGATACATGGTACCAGTGTTTTGCAGTGTCAGTGTCTGTTGCTGTGTAGATTGCTTATTTTTGTATTACTTAACAGCTTACATACATTTCTTGACCAATTGCACATCCATTAAAGTGGTATAATTTCCCAAATGCACCTTGGGAAATGTTAATACCCCCCCAGTGCTGAAGCATTATGGGAAAATCTGCCCAGTGATTATATTACACCTCTTTACACTGAGTATACAAAACATTAAGAACACTTGCTCTTTCAATAACATAGACTTACCAGGTGAATCCAGGTGAAAGCAATGATCCCTTATTGAAGTCACTTGTTAAATACACTTTAATCAGTGTTGATGAAGGCAAGGAGACAAGTAAAATAATGCTTTTAAAGCCATGAGCGATATGATGCATGGATTGTGTACGTGTGCCATTCAGAGGGTGAATGGGAAAGACAAAAGATTTAAGTGCCTTTGAACGGGGTATGGTAGTAGGTGCCAGGGGCAACGGTTTGTGTCAAGAACCGACACTGCTGGGTTTTTCACGCTCAACAGTTTCATGTGTGTATCAAGAATGGTCCACCACCCAAAAGACATTCGGCCAACTTGATACATCTGTGGGAAACATTAGAGTCAACATGAGCCAGCATCCTGTGGAACGCTTTCGACACCTTGTAGAGTCCATGCCCCAACTAATTGCCCTGGCAAAAGAGAAAAGAGCGGGGGGATGTAATACAACTCAGTATTAGGAAGGTGTTCCTAATGTTTGGTATACTCTAGCCCAGGGGTGCACAATTAGAATTCAAAGAGGTCCAGTGACCTCATTTTCTCCCATCAAAGGTCCAAACCATTAAAAATGTCTAACGTGCACTATGATTTGGGGGCATATGTAGTTCTTGTATATGTATAGCTAATAAACAAAGTACTACAATTCAACAATATGTATTGCACATTTCCAATGCAGACACATTAAACATGAGGTAAAATAAATATGCAGCCTAATTGTTATTAAAAGTGGGCCTGTCATAAATGTTCTCATTTCAAGCAAAACAATCTTCACAAAAAAAATAACAAAAGTGCCTGTTTCTGAAAAAAGTGCTTTGATATTTGAACAAATAAGAAACCACAGGTTTAAATATTTATTTTTTCTACTCTCTCCTACTTCACTTCTCCATCTCTCTTCTTTAGTGAGAGAAATGGGCTTTTGCTTTCCCTGCCAGCAATTTCAACCTTGGCTGGAATGGAGTCAGTGCAATTCTCATACACATCTGTAGGTGCTCATTGGTGAGTCTAGAACGGTACTTATTGTTAATGATGTTCATAGTGGAGACAGAAGACTCACAACTGTATGTGGAGCCAAACATGGTCAAGGTGTGTAGTGCTACTTTGGTTAGACCAGGGAACACAGTCTCAGGCACAGCCTGCAGCCAGAAAGTGTCATGATCAGTAAGTTGAAAGTGCTCTCTTAGTGCAACATTTGCTTGCAGATCAATCAGTTCCATCTGTAGAGATCCAGCATGTGCTCACTTGAAGGTCTGTGTCACCACCTTTGAAAATCCCCTGACATCTGTGATGAGGAATGGATTCTCAATTAGATGATGGAGCTGATGTCCAAGGCTGAAGCTGTCAAGGCGATTTCTAAAGTTTCCAATCAGCTTATCTGTGAAGTCAACATGAGGAGAAACATCTCTCTCACCCTGAATCTGTTCCTGCACCTTTGGGAAGTGTGCACAGTCTCCTTGAAGATATTTATTGAACACTGCCAGTTTCCTCTGGAAGGAGCGGACAGATGTCATCAAATCACAAACTGAATTGTTCTTGCCCTGTAGGTTCACATTGAGCTCATTAAGGTGTGATGTGATGTCTACCAAAAAAGCGACAATATCCATTTTGATCTTGTCTTGCAAAAAAAGTGAAAACTGTGTTGCCTTCTGATGCTTGAGCTGTACTAGGAAAGCTGTTATTTCCTTTCGAATGGACCAAAAGCGTTCCAACACCCTGCCTTTACTGAGCCATCTTACGTTGTTGTGCAGCAGTAGGTCATTTGCATTTGCCTCGACTTTCAGGAATTCTCTCAGCAGGCGATGTTGATGAGATGAGGATGCCCTGAGGAAGTTGATGAGTTTCATCATTGTATTAATCACTTCAGCATACTCTTCTGACAGATTGGCGCACAGGACAGACTGATGAATGATGCGGTGGTAATCTGTGAGATCAGGGATGTCCTCTTTCAGCCGTGCCACAGCTCCTCTCTCTCTTCCTGTCATGGCAGGGGCCCCGTCTGAGGTGATAGAGATCACTTGTTTTAGATCTATCCCCCCTCTTTCTCAGCATCTCCTTTATGGCCATGTATATGTCCTTTCCTCTTGTATGCGTCTCGAGTGGTGTTACACCTAACAGGTCTTCACAGAATCCTTTCTTCTCTGTGGAGTAAAATCTAACATACACCATGTTGGATTCGGGGTAAACTTTGAACATTGAGATATTACATACATGGTAGATCAGAAGCATAGAATATAAGGAGGGAGAGATACTGGGTTTTATGTCAGAAGTTAATGGTTTTCTGTGGAAAGACAGATGGATTTGGAATGTGTTGGATGGAGATCCTGGAAACTAGCAATGTCACTGAGGGAGAGAGGGTAATGTATAACGTTTACATGATGTCAGGATATGTTATTGTTAGCCATCAGGGATACTCTGGGAGGAGAGGAGACACAGTCTGGTATCAATAACCATGACAGCCTTGAGTTGGGGAGGAGTGAGCACTTTGGGGTAGAGGTCAGGTTAGATGAAGTGAGGAAGAACAGGTATTACTAAGGTTCTGTCTAGCAACAGGGATGCATTGGCTGTGCGGTTGTGGAGGAGGAGACTCAGCCTAGGAGAAAGGGTTAAATATCAGTGCTTGTGTGAAATGTTTTTTTTTGTCTGAATTACAGCTGTAACGACCCTTTGGGAAGAATTAAACTTGGTTAAGCTTCTCTAATGTCCATGAGTTATTTACTCTGAAAAATAAGATCCTAACAACCAGAAGCTGGACATTATCACTCACATCAGTCGATTCATCAACAGCTAATGCTATGCATGATGCACTCCGAATAGCTTCACCAAGCTGTGTTAATACATCCTCTGTTAGTATTTCACTCTTTCTTGCTGTTGTTGTACGTGACATTGGGATTTGCTTGATCTTTTCACACAGCTCGTCTTTTTATTTACCGTCAAGTAAAGTTTCAGCAACAGCATTCATGCACTCCATCACCACTCCCCCGTCAGTAAATTACTTTCGGTGTTGACCCAAAATCCAAGCTATTTTTAGTGAACGTTCATTTGCACGTTGTTGGGCAGTGAATGCATGGGAGAGGACTCTGGTGGACCAATCATACTGGGCATTGAGTTAGTTTATTTTGCGTGCCCTCACCTCAGACTGCTGTGGATATGTTTCCTCAAAAGATCTGTGCTTCGTCTTGTAGTGGCGCTTCACTTTGTCACTTTTTATTAGAGTCACGGGCTCTGAACATATCAGGCAGAGTGGTTTGACACTTGCTGCGGGAAGGATAAAGGCATATTTGTCTGTCCACTCCTCTTTGAAAGCTCGATTTCATGTATTGACTTTCCTGACTTTTGCGCACGGCATTCTATAATTTCTCCTCTCGCGTCCGCTTTTGCTTCTCCCGCTGTCTCTCTCTCTGACAACATCGGTCTCCTAACATGCATTGTAAACATTCACTTTGATTGGCTGAATTTCGTGAAGGGATTTAAATAACGCACTTGATTGAACAACAAACAGTAGTTTGGCGCGCTGTCGAGGTCCAGATAGAACCTTCACCGAGGTCCGCCAATTGTGCACCTCTGCTCTAGCCTATAAACATTCTAAGGGGGCTGTATTATGCAATCATTGGCACTCTACTATAGTCATGACTACATTGTTAGAGTATTATCTTCTGTGTCAACAAAACTGTACTCTTGTGATTCATCTTCCTGAAGCTCAGTTGTCTCAACAGTAGGAGGAGGTATAGATAGGTAGGGGCACTGTTGGTGTAGGTGAGTGGAGGTTACATCTTTATTATATCTTTATGTTTGAAGCCTGAAATGTGGCAAAAGGTCAAAAAGTTCAAGGGGGCCGAATACTTTCGCAAGGCACTGTACCTATGATTAAAAGGCAGCTAGAAAAGACTGTCTAGAATTGGAATGACAGTACTGACAATTATCCCAAGACTTTCCCCTGGCATTGCTTCCACACATCTGATTTTAGCTTATAGCTGTGCACCTTCCACAGAAAGTCGGGTGTTCACCTGAATAACCGTAGAAGTGCTGTCTGCTACCCAGTTACCAAAACCTTTCTTTGTGTGTAGTTTTTAAAATACATATGGTTGTGTTCAGTGTGAGAGATATGATATTTGCTATAAAAGTTGTGCACCTTCCACACACAGTCAGATATTTAGCTGAATAACTGTAAAAGTGTTGTCTGTTACCCTGTTACCAAAACTTTGCTAACGTTTTTAAAATGCATAAGGGACTTTTAAAGATTGTGTTCAGTGTGAGAGATATTTTTGCTATCAAAGTTGTGCTGCATGTCCTTGATCAGCCCATGATGTGGCCTCCCTATGGCTCTAAGGCCTAGCCTTAGTTGCCATACTTTTGAGCTTACATTCATTCCATAGAGATAGGATATCCCAATGCTGTTGTATGTTTAATCGGCACTTGGCAAATCAGAGGGGCTAAGAAATCAAACATCTTGGTAAGCTGTTTCATCTCTTAGAACTTGATAGGAGAGTGAATTGAATTACCGTAAAGCTCATTCTGATTCTGTTTATGTGGGGGCGAATTGAAGCCACATTGTTTATCATAGAGCCAAATGTCCTACCCTGTGATTCAGCTAAACCTTGTTTTGTGATAACAGCTTTGTGTTCATCATGTTTGGAGAGGAAGCCAGAAACCAAGAAACCAATGCCTAAAAGGGACCTCTCCTCTTTTAGGGATATATTTTTGAGGAAGACATTATGAAACATTCTTCCAAGTCTATGAATTTGAGAGAGTTACATTTCCCCAGCCCCATCCCTTAGCTTAAGTAGGGTTATACACATATGATTAAACAGGCTGTCAAAGACTGTCAAGAATTGGAACAACAGTACTGACAATTATCCCAAGACTTTCCCCTGTCATTGCTTTCACACATCACATTAGCTTATATCTGTGCTTCTTCCACATAGAGTCAGATGTTTACCTGAATAACTTTAGAAGGTTTGTCTGTTACCCTGTTACCAAAACCTTGCTTCAGTTTTAAAATGCATAAGGTACTCTTAAAGATTCTGTACAATGTAAGATATATAATTTTTGCTATCAAAGTTATGCTGCTTGTCCTTGATCAGCCCATGATGTGGTCTCCCTATGGCCATACTTTGAGCTTACAGTATTTGAGCTTACATTCATTCCATAGAGATAGGATATTCCAATGCTGTTGTATATTTAATCGGCATTTGGCAAATCAGAAAGGGGCTGAAGAATCAAACATCTTGGTAAGCTGCTTTTATCCCTTAGAACTTGATAGGAGAATGAATTACCGTAAAGCTCATTCTGATTCTGTTTATGTGGGGGCGAATTGAAGCTACATTGTTTCTCATAGAGCCAAATGTCCTACCCTGTGATTCAGCTAAACCTTGTTTTGTGATAACAGCTTTGTGTTCATCATGTTTGGAGAGGAAGCCAGAAACCAATGCCTAAAAGGACCTCTCCTCTTTCAGGGATATATACTGCTCAAAAAAATAAAGGGAACACTTAAACAACACATCCTAGATCTGAATGAAAGAAATAATCTTATTAAATACTTTTTTATTTACATAGTTGAATGTGCTGACAACAAAATCACACAAAAATAATCAATGGAAATCCAATTTATCAACCCATGGAGGTCTGGATTTGGAGTCACACTCAAAATTAAAGTGGAAAACCACACTACAGGCTGATCCAACTTTGATGTAATGTCCTTAAAACAAGTCAAAATGAGGCTCAGTAATGTGTGTGGCCTCCACGTGCCTGTATGACCTCCCTACAACGCCTGGGCATGCTCCTGATGAGGTGGCGGATGGTCTCCTGAGGGATCTCCTCCCAGACCTGGACTAAAGCATCCGCCAACTCCTGGACAGTCTGTGGTGCAACGTGGCGTTGGTGGATGCAGCGAGACATGATGTCCCAGATGTGCTCAATTGGATTCAGGTCTGGGGAACGGGCGGGCCAGTCCATAGCATCAATGCCTTCCTCTTGCAGGAACTGCTGACACACTCCAGCCACATGAGGTCTAGCATTGTCTTGCATTAGGAGGAACCCAGGGCCAACCGCACCAGCATATGGTCTCACAAGGGGTCTGAGGATCTCATCTCGGTACCTAATGGCAGTCAGGCTACCTCTGGCGAGCACATGGAGGGCTGTGCGGCCCCCCAAAGAAATGCCACCCCACACCATGACTGACCCACCGCCAAACCGGTCATGCTGGAGGATGTTGCAGGCAGCAGAACGTTCTCCACGGCGTCTCCAGACTCTGTCACATCTGTCACGTGCTCAGTGTGAACCTGCTTTCATCTGTGAAGAGCACAGGGCGCCAGTGGTGAATTTGCCAATCTTGGTCTTCTCTGGCAAATGCCAAACGTCCTGCACGGTGTTGGGCTGTAAGCACAACCCCCACCTGTGGACGTCGGGCCGTCATAGCACCCTCATGGAGTCTGTTTCTGACCGTTTGAGCAGACACATGCACATTTGTGGCCTGCTGGAGGTCATTTTGGTAGGGCTCTGGCAGTGCTTCTCCTCCTCCTCCTTGCACAAAGGCGGAGGTAGCGGTCCTGCTGCTGGGTTGTTGCCCTCCTACGGCCTCCTCCACATCTCCTGATGTACTGGCCTGTCTCCTAGTAGCGCCTCCATGCTCTGGACACTACGCTGACAGACACAGCAAACCTTCTTGCCACAGCTCGCATTGATGTACCATCCTGGATGAGCTGCACTACCTGAGCCACTTGTGTGGGTTGTAGACTCCGTCTCATGCTACCAATAGAGTGAATGCACCGCCAGCATTCAAAAGTGACCAAAACATCAGCCAGGAAGCATATGAACTGAGAAGTGGTCTGTGGTCCCCACCTGCAGAACCACTCTTTTATTGGGGGTGTCTTGCTAATTGCCTATAATTTCCACCTGTTGTCTATTCCATTTGCACAACAGCATGTGAAATTTATTGTCAATCAGTGTTGCTTCCTAAGTGGACAGTTTGATTTCACAGATGTGTGATTGACTTGGAGTTACATTGTGTTGTTTAAGTGTTCCCTTTATTTTTTTGAGCAGTGTATATATATATATATATCTCTCTCTCTCGTTCTCTCTCCACCCTCACTCACTCACTCACTCACTCACTCACTCACTCACTCACTCACTCACTCACTCACTCACTCACTCACTCACTCACTCACTCACTCACTCACTCACTCACTCACTCACTCACTCACTCACTCACCAACCTCGTCCCTCTCTCAGGTTGGAGTGATTTATTTGTTTTCTGAGACTGTTCTTATTTCATGCTCCATAGGCACTACTAAGACTCTAAACTGCAGCTGGGCAAAATATTGGGACATTGGCCAAAGCTCTCTCTCTCATATAGTTCATTTTCATGAAGATAACATTATTAACCAATTCTTAAGATTTGAAAATAATGGTTCCGTTCCACAACACTGGAGATTACTTCTGTTCCCGATTCCGTTTCCTGAACCGGTTCCAACTCCTGCTACAAACAAAACATGATCTAGTCTTCTAAAGAAGTCACCAGTGGCCACAATATAAATGTTTGATCTTGTAACTTGTTAACGACACAATAGACCAAAAATCTGAAAAGGTTCTGAAAAAATGAGTGGGAAACATGCGAGGATGTAGCCTATCATTGGAGGTCTGGCCAGTTTTCAAATAGAATGTGGGATCCCGGAGGATAAATGAGAAGTCCTCTGTTTGATGTATTGCATTGTTTTGACCTTTTTGGCACATCCCACAGCGTGTACACATAGATATTGTCAAAAAGGAGGGTTTCATTTAAAATGGAAGTGTTTAAGACAGATTTAAGGCAGCTAGGTAGACACAGTTTCATACGAAGGTTTGGTTTTACTTGTATGTCAAGGTAACAATATACCTTCTGCATATACACTAAAAAAACAGTTGTCATGGTGATGAGAATGTAATCAATATTTAAAAGAAATACTATGATTTGAAGTGAGGAAAAAGTAATTTAAAGTATTATAAAATACATTTTGACTATCTGCTTTGGATAAACATTGCAATATCTGTGTCACTGTTCTGTGCAATTCAAGGTGTAAAACAAAAATTATAATAAAAAAAAATATATATATATATACACACATACACACAAAGAATAATTATTAAAAAAAAAAAAATATATATATATATATATATATATATATATATACAGTACCTTGCGAAAGTATTCGGCCCCCTTGAACTTTGACCTTTTGCCACATTTCAGGCTTCAAACATAAAGATATAAAACTGTAATTTTTTGTGAAGAATCAACAACATGTGGGACACAATCATGAAGTGGAATATTGGATATTTCAAACTTTTTTAACAAATAAAAAACGGAAAAATTGGGCGTGCAAAATTACTCAGCCCCCTTAAGTTAATACTTTGTAGCGCCACCTTTTGCTGCGATTACAGCTGTAAGTCGCTTGGGGTATGTCTCTATCAGTTTTGCACATCGAGAGACTGAAATTTTTGCCCATTCCTCCTTGCAAAACAGCTCGAGCTCAGTGAGATTGGATGGAGAGCATTTGTGAACAGCAGTTTTCAGTTCTTTCCACAGATTCTCGATTGGATTCAGGTCTGGACTTTGACTTGGCCATTCTAACACCTGGATATGTTTATTTGTGAACCATTCCATTGTAGATTTTGCTTTATGTTTTGGATCATTGTCTTGTTGGAAGACAAATCTCCGTCCCAGTCTCAGGTCTTTTGCAGACTCCATCAGGTTTTCTTCCAGAATGGTCCTGTATTTGGCTCCATCCATCTTCCCATCAATTTTAACCATCTTCCCTGCCCCTGTTGAAGAAAAACAGGCCCAAACCATGATGCTGCCACCACCATGTTTGACAGTGGGGATGTTGTGTTCAGGGTGATGAGCTGTGTTGCTTTTACGCCAAACATAACGTTTTGCATTGTTGCCAAAAAGTTTGATTATGGTTTCATCTGACCAGAGCACCTTCTTCCACATGTTTGGTGTGTCTCCCAGGTGGCTAGTGGCAAACTTTAAACGACACTTTTTATGGATATCTTAAGAAATGGCTTTCTTCTTGCCACTCTTCCATAAAGGCCAGATTTGTGCAGTATACGACTGATTGTTGTCCTATGGACAGAGTCTCCCACCTCAGCTGTAGATCTCTGCAGTTCATCCAGAGTGATCATGGGCCTCTTGGCTGCATCTCTGATCAGTCTTCTCCTTGTA
Source organism: Salmo salar (assembly GCF_965601325.2). NCBI lineage: Eukaryota > Metazoa > Chordata > Actinopteri > Salmoniformes > Salmonidae > Salmo > Salmo salar. Next base: position 49,863,951 of record NC_138310.1, on the reverse strand, counting down.
TGAGCTGAAAGTTTAGAGGGACGGCCGGGTCTTCGTAGATTTGCAGTGGTCTGATACTCCTTCCATTTCAATATTATCGCTTGCACAGTGCTCCTTGGGATGTTTAAAGCTTGGGAAATCTTTTTGTATCCAAATCCAGCTTTAAACTTCTCCACAACAGTATCTCGGGCCTGCCTGGTGTGTTCCTTGTTCTTCATGATGCTCTCTGCGCTTGAAACGGACCTCTGAGACTATCACAGAGCAGGTGCATTTATACGGAGACTTGATTACACACAGGTGGATTCTATTTATCATCATTAGTCATTTAGGTCAACATTGGATCATTCAGAGATCCTCACTGAACTTCTGGAGAGAGTTTGCTGCACTGACAGTAAAGGGGCTGAATAATTTTGCACGGCCAATTTTTCAGTTTTTTATTTGTTAAAAAAGTTTGAAATATTCAATAAATTTCGTTCCACTTCATAATTGTGTCGCACTTGTTGTTGATTCTTCACAAAAAATTACAGTTTTATATCTTTATGTTTGAAGCCTGAAATGTTGCAAAAGTTTGAAAAGTTCAAGGGGGCCGAATACTTTCGCAAGGCACTGTATATATAACAATTGCAGCAGCACTATCAAGGTTCTTATTAGCTATTTCCAGCCTTAACTGAGACGACGAGCAAATAATTAGTTTCTAGATTTTACAGCACCTTACACAACATGTATCTGCTCATTTCCCTAATCACCCCATTCACTCTGTCCAATATGAAATATAGTTGAGTAGTGGAGACCAGAGTCTATCAAACTTGGGCTGTCTCTTGCGGAGGTCATAAGTGAGCTTTTCAAGAGGGAGAAAGTCAACAATCTCGTCAATCCACATTTTAAATGTAGGAGAGGTATTAGAGGCCCACAATAGAAGAATACATTTCTTAGCAAAGTATGTAATAGTCATAAGCAAATTTTCTCTGTCAGGATCAAGAACAAAGTCCTGCTGGGCATTAAGAATATAGATACATGGGGTCATATCAAACTGTACATCTAGTATTTTCTGTGCAGAGGTGGAGCGGCTAATTGGGAGGGAGATCCAGGTTTGGAGATCGTTCTTGATTTGATCCAGGAGTGGAAGATAATTTTCCTTGAAAAGGCTATTCAGATCTGGTGTTACGAAGATCCCAAGGTATTGAAACCCCTGTGTCTTCCATTGGAATGGACATAGTGTCTTCATAGAGCTGGTGAGTGTAATATTGAGAGGGCAGACAGTGGATTTGTTAAAATGTATCTTATAACCTGAAAACTTGCCATACTGAGCAATTATGTCTAAAATGGGAGGGAGGGATTTCTCAGGGTTGGATATGTAGAGCAAGACATCATCTGCGTAGAGCGAAATTTTGTGCTGCAGGCCGCCTGCAGAAACACCCATAATACTTGGATTGCTCCTTGTCAACTCTGCCAGAGTCTCCGCCCCCAACAAGTAGAGCAGGGGGGACAGCGAGCACCCTTGTCTTGTGCCCCGTCCCAAAGGGAATCTGTCAGAGTTCAGTCCGTTAGTAGTCACCATGGCATTTGGATGAGAGTATAGTGATTTGATCCATTTAATAAAGTTTGGGCCCATATTGAACTTTTCTAAGACTGAGAACTGAACGCTCCACTCCATCCTGTCGAACGCCTTCTCAGCATCCAGTGAAGCCAGCAGGACAGGGGTCTTCTGTGCGTTTACTTGATCAATAATATTAAAAAGACGGCGAATGTTATCAGAAGAGTATCTGTCTCTAATAAATCCAGTTTGGTCCGCTTTTATTATTTTGGGAAGAAGAGTGTTTAGTCTTTTGGCCAGCAATTTGGTAATTATTTTGTAGTCAAAATCCAACAAGCTTATGGGCCGGAAGGACGAGCAGGATAGAGGGTCCTTGTCTTTTTTGAGCAACACTGTAATGCGAGCTGTGTGCATTGATTCTGGGAGAACTCCGTTTTTGCAAAAATCCTCCAGCATTGGCATGGAAAATGGGCTAAGCTGTGGCCAAAAAGCTTTATAGAACTCTCTGGGGAATCCATCTGGGCCTGGGGACTTATTAGGTGGCATGGAGGTAATTGCCTCCAGGACCTCCTCAGGAGTGAAGGGGGAGTTGAGATCTTCTTGGTCGGTCTCTGATAATTTAGGTAGCGAGAGTCCCTCTAGGAAGGAGTGGAGTTCTGCCTCCGTGTGTTTTCTCTCAGAGGTACAGTGGGGAGAACAAGTATTTGATACACTGCCGATTTTGCAGGTTTATCTACTTACAAAGCATGTAGAGGTCTGTCATTTTTATCCTAGGTACACTTCAACTGTGAGAGACGGAATCTAAAACAAAAATCCAGAAAATTACATTGTATGATTTTTAAGTAATTAATTTGCATTTTATTGCATGACATAAGTATTTGATCACCTACCAACCAGTAAGAATTCCGTCTCTCACAGACGTGTTAGTTTTTCTTTAACAAGCCCTCCTGTTCTCCACTCATTACCTGTCATTACTGCACCTGTTTGAACTCGTTACCTGTATAAAAGACACCTGTCCACACACTCAATCAAACAGACTCCAACCTCTCCACAATGGCCAAGACCAGAGAGCTGTGTAAGGACATCAGGGATAAAATTGTAGACCTGCACAAGGCTGGGATGGGCTACAGGACAATAGGCAAGCAGCTTGATGAGAAGGCTACAACTGTTGGCGCAATTATTAGAAAATGGAAGAAGTTCAAGATGACGGTCAATCACCCTCGGTCTGGGGCTCCATGCAAGATCTCACCTCGTGGGGCATCAATGATCATGAGGAAGGTGAGGGATCAGCCCAGAACTACACGGCAGGACCTGGTCAATGACCTGAAGAGAGCTGGGACCACAGTCTCAAAGAAAACCATTAGTAACACACTACGCCGTCATGGATTAAAATCCTGCAGCGCACGCAAGGTCCCCCTGCTCAAGCCAGCGCATGTCCAGGCCCGTCTGAAGTATGCCAATGACCATCTGGATGATCCAGAGGAGGAATGGGAGAAGGTCATGTGGTCTGATGAGACAAAAATAGAGCTTTTTGGTCTAAACTCCACTCGCCGTGTTTGGAGGAAGAAGAAGGATGAGTACAACCCCAAGAACACCATCCCAACCGTGAAGCATGGAGGTGGAAACATCATTCTTTGGGGATGCTTTTCTGCAAAGGGGACAGGACGACTGCACCGTATTGACGGGAGGATGGATGGGGCCATGTATCGCGAGATCTTGGCCAACAACCTCCTTCCCTCAGTAAGAGCATTGAAGATGGGTCGTGGCTGGGTCTTCCAGCATGACAATGACCCGAAACACACAGCCAGGGCAACTAAGGAGTGGCTCTGTAAGAAGCATCTCAAGGTCCTTGAGTGGCCTAGCCAGTCTCCAGACCTGAACCCAATAGAAAATCTTTGGAGGGAGCTAAAAGTCTGTATTGCCTAGCAACAGCCCCGAAACCTGAAGGATCTGGAGAAGGTCTGTATGGAGGAGTGGGCCAAAATCCCTGCTGCAGTGTGTGCAAACCTGGTCAAGAACTACAGGAAACGTATGATCTCTGTAATTGCAAACAAAGGTTTCTGTACCAAATATTAAGTTCTGCTTTTCTGATGTATCAAATACTTATGTCATGCAATAAAATGCAAATTAATTACTTAAAAATCATACAATGTTATTTTCTGGATTTTTGTTTTAGATTCCGTCTCTCACAGTTGAAGTGTACCTATGATACGAATTACAGACCTCTACATGCTTTGTAAGTAGGAAAACCTGCAAAATCGGCAGTGTATCAAATACTTGTTCTCCCCACTGTATATAGTTTTCAGTAAAAATCATGAAAAGTTACATTTATCTTTTTTGGGTCATATGTGACCTCGTCCTCTGCTGTTCGGATAGCCATGATTGTACGCTCTGACTACTCTTTTTTTAATTGGTAAGCAAGCAATCTACTCGGCCTATTGCTATACTCATGGTATTTCTGTTTAGTAAAGAAAACTTTTTTTAAATCTCCCGAGTATAGTCCAAATTCAGTTTGGCTTTGGCTGCTTTAAGTTGACTCCAGGAAGTGCTGTCTGGGGATTGTTTATGTACTTTTTCACAGCATTCCAGCTCCCTCTCAAGATCTAGCCTGTATGCTTCCATTGCTTTTTTCTTAGAGGAAGCATATGCAATTAGATGACCTCTTAGTGTGGCTTTAACAGCGTCCCACATTGTGGCCGGAGAAACAGGGGAGTCTTTGTTGTCTTGTGTGTAGTCTATCCATGTAGTTACCAATGTATGGAACGCTTCGTTTGATAACATTGAGGTGTTCAATTTCCAGCTCTTTGACCTCAGGATGTTTTTGCAGAGGTCAAAGCGGAGGTGGACAAAGGCGTGATCTGAAAGTGCTATGGGTCCAATTGTACACGTTGAATTTATGAAACTCTGGGATAAAAATGTAATCTATATTGGAGTAGGTGTTATGGTGCTGAAGATGAGCTATTAGTCTCTCTCCAGATATCTATCAGTCCCATCTCTTTAGTAAGAGAGTTCAACATCTTTGCAGATCTAGGATTTGTGGTGGGGACTTGAGATGATTTGTCTAGGGTTGGGTTAAGGGTACAATTAAAATCTCCGGCCACCACGCCAAAGGAAACACAATGCTCATTGAACAGGGTTATCATTTTTAACATGAAAGCAGGAGTATCTGTGTTAGGGGTGTATATGTTTAAGATAGTAATTGGTTGTCCATACAGTGACCCAGTTATCAAAATAAATCTCCCCTCTGGATCAGATATGTTTTTGTCAATTGTGAATGGAACATTCTTAAGGATTGTACCTCCATTGTTTGATTTGAAAGATGAGAAATACACCTGTCCCACACCAAGCTCTGCGGAGTTTGGCATGTTCGGCATCACAGAGGTGTGTCTCTTGTAATAGCACGATGTCTGCTTTTTCCTTTTTTAGAGCACACAGTATCTTTTTTCATTTTATTGCATGACCTAGACCATGGCAGTTCCATGTCAATAGATTTAAGGTACTAGTCATCGTCATCAAACAATAATCAAACTTTAGTGCAGGTCATCTCTGGGTAAAGGTGGATAATAGTTACAGCTGCGTTCACATAAAAGGAAAATAAATGGTGTACATAAAATAACAATCTCTGAACACCCCAGCCGAGTTCCCAAACAACTTGACATATCCCGTTGGATCTATTACCCCCACGCTCAGTCTCAATTCTGTGTTCCGAAAAAACAAAAAACCAGGAACAGTTAGCAACGCACAACGTCTCCCCCTCCCCACCAAAGAAATGCCTCATCCTCTCCTCTCCGCCCCACATTGAGTAAATGACAACGTAGCCCCCGTCCAGACCACATTAAAAGAGGGACAAAATAAAATCAATAGCCCAGCCTACATATACCTCCCCCAAGGGACATAGGGAACCACAAGTAATAATAGTAACAAAAAAAAGGGAAATAAAAGTAGGCTGAAACATGAGTAGGCCTAGGTTAGGCTATAGAGCCTATCTCTCTCAGCTAAAGGAAAATAAATATAGATTAGATGGCTATAATGACATTTAGCGGGCCGGGTGGGTCTTTGGATGTTGGCTATATGTTGTCTTACCTCCTTTAGTAATAACAGTAATCGCATTTAGTCATTGGTCCATTTCTCATTGACCAGGATTGTCTTTCAAAAAACGTTTTGCCTCTTCGGGAGTTTTGAAGTGTCGCAGGGCTCCTTGGTGAAGAATCCTGAGCTCGTTTGGGTATTTGAATCCTCTAAAGATGCCTCGGTCAATGGAGTATTTATTCACCTCGTCAAACTCTCGGCACTTTCGGCGTATTCTAGCAACAGGTCCTGGTGTAAAGTGAGTTTGGCGTTTCCCACTGTAATGGTGTTGATTTTCGCCACCTGTAGGACTCGTTCCTTGTCGGTGAATCTCAGGAAACGTATGGTGATTGGGCGCGGTGGTTGTCTGGCTGCTGGTGGGGGCCTCAATGCTCGGTGAGCTCTCTCGAGTTCTATGGGCCTGTCGGTGGACAGGTGGAGCCACTCAAGAAGTTTGTCTTGTAGGTAGCGGATCAGTGGCATGTTTCCCTCTTCTTTTTCGCCCAGATTTAATAGAACACAATTATTCCTTCGCCCCCTGTTTTCCAGGTCCTCTGTTTTCTCTTCCAGAAGCTCTATTTTCTTTTTAGCATATGCTATTGTTTCTATGGCGTCTGTCAAAAAGTTTTCCATGGATAGGATTCACCCCTCTGCCTCGTCCAGGCGCCCCGCATTTATGGTTATCTTGTTGTTGATGTCAGGCAAAGCATTTTCCAGGATTCTCACCTTGCCCCCTATCGCACTGAGCTGAGAGTTAATGGCATCTAATTTAATGTTGAGTTCTGTACGTTGGGATCTCAGCTCAGAAAGGGTGTCTTCGACAGAGTGCGAGGTTGGCATTCATTGGGCCTCGGGGGGGGGGGGGGGGGGGGGGGAACGGGTCCTCTTGCTCCTGGCTAATGGCGCTAGCTTTTTCTGAAGCTAGCTGCTTCTTGGAGGCTTTTTCCGTCGCTAATGCTCGAGTCCGCATAACAATGTCACCTGTAATGTCGCCTTTTGTAGCCGCCATGACTTTTTGACTAAAGCTAAAGGAGTTTAAACTTGAAGTGGAGGTAAGATTAGGAATTGGAAACTACTTGTGCGGAGCTCTTAGTTCATTTGGCCATCTCGTTCAAGGGTCACGTGATCCCCCCCTTAATGTCACTTCTGATATATTCTGTCTTAGAGAAGATTCCAATTAAAAGTGTGGCAGCAAGAGCTTCAGACAGTACTTGATGCACCTTTTGAAAAGTGTAGTAGATTCTGTCCCTCGCTCATTACCACACACAAAAACCTCTAGCAGTGTCATTAAACTGAAGGAGACGGACTACATTCATTATGGGCCTGTCTCTCTGAAAAACAACAATAGCATTCGGAATCACTGCACTTTAGGAACCTAGGGAAACCTTGACAAAAATCTCTATGACAGGGCTAAAGGTATGCATTTTCTACTAGGAAGTGAATTCAAATGTAATAATAGGATGGCTATGAATACAGGACAGAGAATGCTTCTTCTGACTTTTTTCCCAGATTTGCATTGCTTATTTTTGTTAGTGCAGAAACGTTTTGCTCTCGCTAGCTGAGTTTCAGTCATATTTAGGGCTATTATGGCAACCTTATTACCACCACACCAGCGGTCATGAATCATGAACGCAGTCAAATTCCATGTGACCATTTAGTCACAGTAACTAGGCTTCTCCAAGCTATGATGCTGCTGATGGTCATTAGTGGCCTACCAAATTTGATAACTGCCTGGTACTCAGTACTCTACTGTCCCTCTAATCACTCTGAAATGAATGCAAATGTAATCTAAAATCTAATCAAACTCTTCATGAGAGCCCATGAGCTCATGTTCTGCAACATTTCTATATAATTGTGTGAGAAAACAGTTTTGATGGCCTCTATTAAAAAGAGGAGGATCCCATCAGCTTTCCATAGGCTAGGCCTACTATATTTATTTCTCAGCTTTCCTAATGTTAAGCACATTGCTTCTCTTTACAACAGGAGAATAGCTGGCTGGCATGAAAATGAACCACGTGAAAAGCAGCCTCCATTTGCTATTAGTGCATATATTACATATTTTTCCCCCCTGTTTCGAGACAAGTGCATTACATGCATAATTGCATTTGTGGCCACTTTTGAGAATGGTGTTTTCATTTAATTGCATTTTGGAACGTTCATGTTTATAGCCTACAGCCGTGTGCACATTGTTGCGCTTATAATGTGAAGAAATAGCTTAATAGTTTACCAACATTTTAACCTAAACATTCTGATCTGTTGCATCAGCCTCGTTGCTTTTAACAATTTTTTTATGCTAGTGGTTGTATTCATTTGGGATCTATCGCATCCCACAACTGTCCAAGACTACGCTTGGAATATTTATTTCTTGCACAGAAGGACAAGTTGACCAATAGAATAGGTCAACTTTTGTACTATGGGGGATAGTAGATTGACATAGGCTAGTGCTTTTGCTGTTCGTTTGGCCTACGCATCTTCTTGGCTGACAAAGTAAATGTGGACAATTCTTTCAACATCTTCAATATGTGCCTCGGAATTCAATAAGGACATGCACAGTTGCGTCTTGATGTGTCTGTCTTCACTTGTAGCCTGTGAGAAGGACCCGAGATTCTGTGAGAAGGACCCAATCACGTGATGGGCATTGGCTAATAAGATTTGAGATATCTGAGAGAGCCATGTGAGTGAGAGGTGCTTCGGAGCACTCAGCCGGGAGAAGGGAATTAATATTATTATATTCAGCCCAAGGGCACAACGGCCACTAGCCGCAAAAGGCCTGGATTTTTTTAGGGGGCACTACGTCCACACATAGTGTCACGACTTCTACCGAAGGTGGCTCCTCTCCCTGTTCGGGCGGCGCTCGGTGGTCGTCGTTGCCGATCTACTAGCTGCCACCGATCACTTTTCCTTTTCGTTTGGTTTTGTCTGTCTTGTGTTTCACCTGTTCTGAGTTTAGGTTCATTAGTGGGTTATTTATTCTCGCACTACCAGTTTGGGTTCGTGCGGGATTCTTTTGTTTTACCTGGTTCTGGTTCGTGGTTTTGTGTTGCTTTGTATTTTCTGTGTCTTTATGTGGACAGGCATTCTTTCTGGACTGCGTTCTGACTTCACCCCCCACCCCCCACCCCCCCCCCACCACCACCTCTCCTAGGGAGAACTGACACATAGGGGATGCGGCCGGGAAATTCGAGGCATTATCAAGTGCTTGTCAAATTGTGAATGGGAGACTGATGAAGTATGTGCAAGAAACAAAGCAGAGCTCATGCCTTTCATGCAATTTTTTTCATTTTCATTGAAGTTGCATCATGCAGCCTTAAAATGTATTAAAAATCTAAACATATAGCCCAACGTTTCAATCACAACTAAGGTTGCATAAATAACTCTAAATTAAGCATATAGGTGGACCTGTTTCTACGTTAACCGCTCAACACAGAATAGCCTCAGGTGTGCACTCCCTCAAGTCGTTTGGAGAAAATATCCTTTCTGTTTTATTCATCTATGTTCATTTGTACTCTTCATACTATAAAATAATTCTAAACAAATCTTGTCTGCTAAATGAACTCGTGTAGCCCACAGCATATGGCATAGCCAGATCAGGGCCTAACATAAGGACAACTTAGAGTATGCTATTCTGTTCTCCTGAAATAGACTACATTTTCTTCATATCATGTTTCTTTAGACCTGTCTAAAATAAATAATGGATTTATTGTGATGGTGTAGGCTATATAAAATTGATTTATGAGACTTTTTAAAATGTATATGTTTGGGCCTCCTGTGGTGCAGTGGTCTAAGGCACTGCATCGTAGTGCTAGAGACGTCACTACAGACCTGGGTTCGATCCCAGGCTGTGTTGCAGCCGGCCGCCACGAGGAGACCCAGGAGGCTGCATACAAATGGCTCAGCATCATCCGAGTTAGGCAAGGATTTGGCCGGCTGGGATATCATTGTCCCATCGCGCTCTAGCGACTCCTTGTGGCGGGCCGGGCACATGCGCGCTTACTCGTGTCGCCACTAGTGCGGTGTTTCCTCCAACACATTGGTGTGGCTGGCTTCCAGGTTAAGCAGGCAGGTGTTAAGGAGTGCAGTTTGGTGGATCATGTTTCGGAGGACGCATGACTCAACCTTTGCCTCTCCCAAGCCCATTGGAGAGTTGCAGCGATGAGACAAGATGGGAATTGGACATTGTGAAATTGGGGAGAAAAAGGGGGTACAAATAAATAGCAATAAATAAATCATTTAAATGTAGATGTTCCAAAGGTCTTCATCAATGGCTTGTAGGCTATGCATGGAAGCTTGGAGATGCTAAATGTGTTTATGTTAATTAACTTTAGACTTTAAACTCTCCTTCCAGACTCACATCAAACATCTCCAATCCAAAGTTAAATCTAGAATTAGCTTCCTATTTCGCAACAAAGCATCCTTCACTCATGCTGCCAAACATACCCTCGTTAAACTGACCATCCTATTGATCCTCGACTTCGGCAATGTCATTTACAAAATAGCCTCTAATACCCTACTCAATAAATTGGATGCAGTCTATCACAGTGCCATCCATTTTGTCACCAAAGCCCCATATACTACCCACCACTGCGACCTGTACGCTCTCGTTGGCTGGCCCTCGCTTCATACTCGTCGCCAAACCCACTGGCTCCAGCTCATCTACAAGACCCTGCTAGGTAAAGTTCCCCCTTATCTCAGCTCGCTGGTTACCATAGCAGCACCCACCTGTAGCACGCGCTCCAGCAGGTATATCTCTCTGGTCACCCCCAAAGCCAATTCCTCCTTCGGCCGCCTCTCCTTCCAGTTCTCTGCTGCCAATGACTGGAACGAACTACAAAAATCTCTAAAACTGGAAACACTTATCTCCCTCACTAGCATTAAGCACCAGCTGTCAGAGCAGCTCACAGATTACTGCACCTGTACATAGCCCATCTATAATTTAGCCGAAACAACTACCACTTCCCCTACTGTATTTATTTATTTAGCTCCTTTGCACCCCATTATTTCTATTTCTACTTTGCACTATCTTCCACTGCAAATCTACCATTCCAGTGTTTTACTTGCTATATTGTATTTACTTCGCCACCATGGCCTTTTTTTGCCTTTACCTCCCTTATCTCACCTCTTTTGCAAACTTTGTATATAGACTTATTTTTCTACTATATTATTGACTGTATGTTTGTTTTACTCCATGTGTAACTCTGTGTTGTGTCAAACTGCTTGCTTTATCTTGGCCAGGTCGCAATTGTAAATGAGAACTTGTTCTCAACTTGCCTACCTGGTTAAATAAAGGTGAAATAAATAAATAAATAAAAAAACTGTCAATTACTGTGAGAGCTGCAGTTATTTGCTTGACAATCACTGGCTGGCAAAATGTCATGACCGCCACACCCTTAGTCTTATTGCTGACTGTGAGAGCATCAAGGTTAATACTTTTCTTTCTCTAAAATGGTAGCAGTTTCTGGGCAATCCCCATCTCCTAACTGTCTCTGTACAGTAGTTTGTTTGCTGCTTTTCTAAATGCTTCCAGATGTGAAATACATTCTAGACCATGGCGTAGGTATGCAGAGCAATTGATGTAATATGACATAATTACATCAAACAAATAATTAGGGACACATGGCACACCTGGCACACACTTGCCAGGTCCCTGTATAATTGGATATATTATAGAACACTTTTGAGCACTTCTCTTCAAGCTGGAACAGAGACATGCAACAGGGGAAGAGTGGGAGACAACACAACGTGCTGTGGGCGAAAACCAAAGACAACAGCTGACACTACAATGCAAACATAACATGAACATTTTAATTAAAATTGACAGGGGGTACGTTATGCTCCAACACAGATTTTCACACCGCTAATGATATGAGCTTTGAAACGTTGTTTTCATGACAACAGACAAACAAGGATATGCATATTCTGCTAAAACAAATCCACATAAACTGGGAAACAAGGACACTGTTTACTGTTTATGTTCTGCTTAAGTGTTTATAATGACAAGGTAAAAATCAGTCGTTCTGCCCTTGAACAAGGCAGTTAACCCACTGTTCCCCGGTAGGCCGTCATTGTAAATAAGAATTTGTTCTTAACTGACTTGCCTAGGTAAATTAAGGTTACATTTTCAAATTATCTTTGACTCCAAAACTAAGGAATGGGATGGAGATGACAACGTAATAAATATTTCAAGACAATATTATGATTTGAAGTGAGTAAAGTCAGGAAACATACAGTTAAGTATTATAAAATACATTTTAACTATCTGCTTTGGAGGAACAACTGCAATATCAATATACTACTGTTTAAGTGTAATTCAAGTTTAAAATCAATGTAACATTTGATATATTCTGTCTCTGAGAGGCAGTTGCTTTACAAGTGCAATTAAGTCTCAGATTCCTATTAAAAGTGTGGCAGCGAGATCTTCAGAATGTACATGATGCACCTGTGTGTCCCTCACACAGCAACCTCTAGCAGTGCCATTAAACAGAAGGAGACAGACTACATTTAAAAACGAATCATGAAAAACTATTTAGTAAACTGAAACATAATAATAATTAACGAACCCATTTGAAAAATTAAAAGTATACTGAATGTATTTATCTTTGACTCCAAAATTAACTAAAATAAAATAAAAAACATAATGATTTATGTTCAGTTTGTTTATTTCTTAAAATGAATGGGGTTTTCATGCTTTTTGTCAAGTGGGGTTTTCAAGCTTCTGAATCTGGCGGGTCACATTATGATTGACTTTAATTTAAAGGTAGACTCAGTGAGATGACATTGCCACAGATACAGATATTGGTCTTGTTCTCCTGCTTAGACGTTGATGACGTGGCACACAATCATTGGTTGATGCATGCAACATCTGAGCAGGGGATTGAGACCATGATGTGGTTAGCTGACAAGTAAAATACCTTGTTGTAAGATAATCTGTACCCCCACACATTGACTCGGTACCTTGTATATATCCTTATTATTGTTATTTTCTAATGTGTTTCTAATAATCTTACAACTGCATTGCTGGTTAATTAAGGGCTTGTAAGCATTTAACGGTAAGGTCTACATCTGTTGTATTCGGTGCATGTGACAAATAACATTTGATTTGATCTGGCAGGCATCAGCAACGTCTGAGCAGAGGAATGAGCCCATTGAGATGAGTGTGATGCAATACATTGTTCTCACACCGTCACACAGAGTATCTGTACATATGCACGGGTGCACGTCACGCTGCTACAACGTGGTAGGTAAGGGACTAAAACAGCTGGGAAATGTAGTCTTCAACGCTCCTGGTTGTTGAGGAAATCGACTCAGTACTACCGTTTACTTGGTGCATGTTCATCATCTTGCTGAGTCTACCTTTAAACAATGATCTGACCCATCACCGTATGTGTAACTTCCCCATTGTGGCAAAAAGTGACAAAAAAAACCAAGTGATCCCAAAAAACACCAACTATACAACACAAATGGCTCTAGCCTCCTACGCATAGGCTACTTTCGTTCCATATTATTACAAAATAATATAAAAACAAAATATAAATGTTTTTATCAAATGTCAACTAAATAAATTAGAGTAAATCAGATCTGAAAACTAAATCTAACTAAACTGAATTTCAAATAAAAGTCTTAAAAATAATAGAAATAAAAACTAATATAAAAGCACAAAACTATCATTATCTTGATCTGATCTATATATCAATAATGAAAAACAAATTATGTTAGCATTCACATAAATTGGATGTGAATAACTTGCTGTCTAACATTCATACTGCATATTGTATATCAACCCCTAGCTGCGTCAGAATAGTTTTATCCAGCAGAGTATTTTATCCCACCTGTTTCCTCAGTGGATGAGCAATCCTGTTGTCCTAGTTACACACATCCTAGCCTCGGAAGCCCAGGCTTCTCATGCTGAGTGAACAAGATGGGATTTGGAAGGATGGCCACACCAGGACTTAACTCTGTAGTGTTTTTCCAATGTGAGGAGAGAGGAAAATAAATCCGATAAATCCAGGACTGGACAGGCCTTAATGCTGAGAATATCTTGAGAGGAGTAAAGGGAGAATGAGCCTTACTTTCATGGTGCAGACAGGAAGGGAGCTCTAACACCATAAATGGCATCGCTGAGCAGCTTTGAAATATTTAAGGGAGAGCTGTGTATTTATTTATAGAGATGTAAATCGATAGCGCATGTACCTCGCTTCCAATTGTTTCTCTTCACCTCCCCAGGACAAAGCCGATGTTATCAGCCTGGGAAATATGAGGCTCTTTCTGCTTGTTTCTGCCCAAAAATACGCTTGTTTGCACATTCATCAGATTTAGCGAGTGCCAAGCATAGGACAACAATAGAGAAACATCAAGGGTTTTTTGTGTGTTGCATCTGTATGTGTAGCCTATACACACATGTGCATATGTGTTTGTGTATCCATGCGCACATTCATGTTGTGTTTGTCTGAGTACCTGTATGTCGGTGTTTTTTATTTATTTATTGTACCTTTATTTAACTAGGCAAGGCAGTTAAGAACAAATTCTTATTTTCAATGACAGCCTAGGAACAGTGGGTTAACTGCCTTGTTCAGGGGCAAAACAACAGATTTTTACCTTGTCAGCTCGGGATTTGATCTTGCAACCTTTTGGTTACTAGTCCAACACTCTAACCACTAGGCTACCTGCCAACCCAGTGTGCACATTGCAAGCTGGTGTATGGAACCTCACCTCCTAAGAACTATAAATTAAGTTCTAAATACAATTATTACGTGCATATTTGAATGAAGCAAACTTTAACAAGTATGTGCAGAGACTTGTAATAGGGTGTTTAGGCCACATAGTGTTTAAAGTAAATAGACACATTTCTCAATTTAAGAGAAAATAAATACTTAAACAGAATTATAATATTAGCTTGTCTCTCATCTACAGAGCTCAACAGGTGGATTGTTAAATATGCCTCATTATAAAATATAGCAGTTCAATATCCCACCAGGCTAAATAAAGTAAGCAGATCGTAGGCAAGGTTTGATCATAAATTATAATTTTCTCTTTAGCTTTATAGTTTAGAAAAAAAATAAAAAAGATGGCGCCGACAGAGATGGTCGCCTCGCTTCGAGTCCTGAGGAAACTATGCAGTAGCCGCGTCCTCAGAGCATGCGCAGACCAGCTAGCTGGTGTGTTTATGGACATATTTAATCGCTCCCTATCCCAGTCTGCTGTCCCCACATTTTTCAAGATGGCCACCATTGTTCCTGTACCCAAGAAGTCAAAGATTACTGAACTTAATGACTACCGCCCCGTAGCACTCACTTCTGTCATCATGAAGTACTTTGAGAGACTTGTCAAGGATCATATCACCTCTACTGTACCGGCTACCCTAGACCCACTTCAGTTTGCATACCGTCCTAACAGGTCCACAAATGATGCAATCGCCACCACACTGCACACTGCCCTATCCCATCTGGACAAGAGGAATACCCATGTAAGAATGCTGTTCATTGACTACAGCTCAGCATTCAACACCACAGTACCCTCCAAGCTCATCATCAAGCTTGAGGCCCTGGGCCTCAACCCCACCCTGTGCAATTGGTCCTGGACTTTCTGATGAGCTGCCCCCAGGTGGTGAAGGTAGGAAACAACAACTCCACCTCGCTGACCCTCAACACTGGGGCCCCACACGGGTGCCTGCTCAGTCCCCTCCTGTACTCCCTGTTCACCCATGACTTTGTGGCCATGCACGCCTCCAACTCAATCATCAAGTTTGCAGACTACACAACAGTAGTGGTCTTGATTACCAACAACGACGAGACAGCAAACAGGGAGGAGGTGAGAGCACTCAGAATGTGGTGTCAGAAAAACAACCTCTCATTCAACATCAACAAAACAAGGGGGATGATCTTGGACTTCAGCAAACAGCAGAGGGAGCCCCCCCCATCCACATCGAAGGGACAGCAGTGGAGTAAGTGGAAAGTTTTAAGTTCCTCGGCGTACACGTCAACGACAAACTGAAATGGTCCACCCACACAGACAGTGTAGTGAAGAAGGCGCAACAGCGTCTCTTCAACCTCAGGAGGCTGAAGAAATTTGGCTTGTCACCCAAAACCCTGACTAACTTTTACAGATCCACAATCAAGAGCATCCTGTCGGGCTGTATAACAGCCTGGTACGGCAACTGTTCCGCCCTCAACTGCAAGGCTCTCCAGAGGGTGGTGTGGTCTGCACAATGCATCACCAGGGGCAAACTACCTGCCTTCCATGACACCTATAGCACCCGATGTCACAGGAAGACAAAGAACCACCCGAGCCACTACCTGTTCACACCGCTATAATCCAGAAGGCGAGGTCAGTATAGGTTCATCAAAGTTGGGATCGAGAGACTGAAAAACAGCTTCTATTTCAAGGCCGTCAGACTGCTAAGCAGCAATCACTAACTCAGAGAGACTGCTGCCTACATGGAGACCCAATCACTGGCCAATTTAACAAATGGATCAGAAGTCACTTTAAATAATGCCACTTTAATAATGTTTACATATCTTACATTACTCATATCCTATGTATATACTGTATTTTATACCATCTATTGCACCTTGCCTATGCCGCTCGGCCATTGCTCATCTATAAATGTATATGTACATATTCTCATTCACCCCTTTTAGATTTGTGTGTATTAGGTAGTTGTTGGGGAATTGTTAGATTACTTGTTAGATATTACTGCACTGTCGGTACCAGAAGGACAAGCATTTGCTAACTATGTGTATGTGACTAAAATAATCTGATTAAATTTGATTTGACTTGAAAGTAGTCACTGACAGCTACAATTTCAGCCTTGCCGTAACCTGCAGACATTGTGACAAAATGTACAGAATATTCCATAGGTAATGATATCTTCGTATCATAAATGTTTTGTCCGCTTGCCCACAGACGGAAAACACCTTAAATACTATTAAAAGATGGATAACAAACCAAAGGTAAACCAACCAGCATATGCCTCGCCAACTAAAGGCCACATGCTTCCTCCTAGCCTCCAGGTCTGCAATACTAACTATATGTAATTTACACTGAGGTAATCAACTCCACTTCTGCTATTAATGTTAGGTAGGAGCAGTGGCACCTGTTTTGAGCCCCACCTGTTTTGAGCCCCACACTTTTAGGTAAAAAAGTGTTGACCGGAAAACAGTCAATGCTTGCATCAGCAATGCAATGAATAAAGCTACACAGTACATGGTTGTTATTTTGACATTAATATTTGTCACATATCAGTTTGCAAACAACGTAAATAAAACATGGTTAATAAAACCTCATACAAACATGGTCTCTTTTTTGCTTTTTTGAGTAAGGCAGCTCCAGAATGCAGGTGTTTCAGTGTCTCCCGACCCCTCCTGTCTCAGCCTCCAGTATTTATGCTGCAGCAGTTTATGTGTCGGGGGGCTAAGGTCAGTCTGTTATATCTGGAGTATTTCTTCTGTCTTATCCGGTGTCCTGTGTGAATTTAAGTATGCTCTCTCTAATTATCTTTCTTTCTTTCTTTCAGAGGACCTGAGCCCTAGGACCATGCCTCAGGACTACCTGGCCTGATGACTCCTTGCTGTCCACAGTCCACCTGGTCGTGCTGCTGCTCCAGTTTCAACTGTTCTGCCTGCGGCTATGGAACCTTGACCTGTTCACCGGACGTGCTACCTGTCCCAGACCTGCTGTTTTCAACTCTCTAGAGACAGCAGGAGCGGTAGAGATACTCTGAATGATACTCTGAACTGACATTTACTCCTGAGGTGCTGACCTGTTGCACCCTCGACAACCACTGTGATTATTATTATTTGACCCTGCTGGTCATTTATGAACATTTGAACATCTTGGCCATGTTCTGTTATAATCTCCACCCGGCACAGCCAGAAGAGGACTGGCCACCCCTCATAGCCTGGTTCCTCTCTAGGTTTCTTTCTAGGTTCTGGCCTTTCTATGGAGCTTTTCCTAGCCACCATGCTTCTACCCCTGCATTGCTTGCTGTTTGGGGTTTTAGGCTGGGTTTCTGTACAGCACTTTGTGACATCAGCTGTTGTAAGAAGGGCTTTATAAATACATTTGATTGATAGCTCAGTGCTTTCTGTGGTGGTGGTGCTAGCCAGCAAAAAACACAGAGCTTGCGCCTGATTGGCTCAATTTTTTGTCATGATTGGCTCAGTTTTCTGTCATGATTGGCTCAGTTTTTGTTACTCATAGGACAGTACGCCATCCCCAATTCTAAGGTTAGAGCTCTAAAATGTTATCCCCTTGGGTTCTGCCATAGAGTTATATTAGAAGTGCCCATCCAAGAAGGCTCAAGGTCATTGGCCACAGATAGAATGACATCAAATCACGTTATATCTACAGTAGCTTTGATTGGACTGATCATGTCAACATCATACCTTCAAAGTCTTAGCTAGCCTCTCTAGGGTATGTGGGACGAAATCGTCCGACCTACTCAACAGCCAGTGGAATCCCGTGGCACGTTATTCAAATACCTTAGAAATGCTATTACTTCAATTTCTCAAACATATGATTATTTTACACCATTTTAAAGACAAGACTCTCATTAATCTAACCACACTGTCCGATTTCAAAAAGGCTTTACAACGAAAGCAAAACATTAGATTATGTCAGCAGAGTACCCAGCCAGAAATAATCAGACACCCATTTTTCAAGCTAGCATATAATGTCACATAAACCCAAACCACAGCTAAATGCAGCACTAACCTTTGATGATCTTCATCAGATGACACTCCTAGGACATTATGTTATACAATACATGCATGTTTTGTTCAATCAAGTTCATCTTTATATCAAAAACCAGCTTTTTACATTAGCATGTGACGTTCAGAACTAGCAAACTTCCGGTGAATTTACTAAATTACTCACGATAAACGTTCACAAAAAACATAACAATTATTTTAAGAATTATAGATACAGAACTCCTTTATGCAATCGCTATGTCCGATTTTAAAATAGCTTTTCGACAAAAGCACATTTTGCAATATTCTGAGTAGATAGCCCAGCCATCATGGGCTAGCTATTTTGAACCCCACCAAGTTTGGCCCTCACCAAACTCTGATTTACTATTAGAAAAATGTGATTACCTTTGCTGTTCTTCGTCAGAATGCACTCCCAGGACTTCTACTTCAATAACAAATGTTGGTTTGGTTCAAAATAACCCATAGTAAGTTCAAATATCCTTTGTTTTGTTCGTGCGTTCAAGACACTATCCGAAGGGTGACGCGCCCGACGCATTTCGTGACAAAAAATGTGTAAATATTCCATTACCGTACTTCGAAGCATGTCAACCGCTGTTTAAAATCAATTTTTATGCGATTTTTCTCATAAAAAAGCGATAATATTCCGACCGGGAAACCCTGTTTTCGTTCAAAGACGAAAAAATAAAAACATGGTGTCGCCTCGTGCACGCGCCCCAGTCTCATTGTTCTCTGATCGACCACTATCCAAATGCGCTACTGTTTTTCAGCCAGGGGCTCCAAAGGCATCATTCAGCGTTTTGCCGCCTTCTGAGAGCCTATGGGAGCCGTAGGAAGTGTCACGTTACAGCAGAGATCCTCAGTTTTCAATAAAGAGAGTGTAGAAGCCCAAGAAATGGTCAGAGAGGGCACTTCCTGTAAGGAATCTTCTCAGGTTTTTGCCTGCCATATGAGTTTGCCTGCCATAACAGTTTTAGAAACTTTAGGGTGTTTTCTATCCAAAGCCAATAATTATATGCATATTCTAGTTTCTGGGCAGTAGTAATAACCAGATTAAATCGGGTACGTTTTTTATCCGGCCGTGCAAATACTGCCCCCTACCCTAGAGAGGCTAGCAAGCTAGCAGTCGTCACCATGAATCAAGTCGACAATCAAATCTGTTTCAAACCTTGTCATATGAAGAGAAATTAGAATAGACATCTCGGTGCTCATTGGCTATTGGATATAAACATTACACAACAAGATGGAAATCGCAAATACAACGAGTGGTTTGGGAAGGAATCAGTGGCTAAATGTGAGTTCAAGACAACTGGGAACTCGGGGAAAATGACTGGGAAAATACATTTTGAACGGTCATTCAACTCGGAATTGTAAATCCGGCATCTCTTCTCTTTGATGACAAAATTTGCCTACGAAGGACTGCTGCGCCACATTGTTCAAGTACATCACAACATGAGTCCAAAAATGTCATTTTGCTGCTTCATAAATTATATAGGATGCCAGAGAGATATGTATACTGTAGCTAAAGTAATACTAAGTGTATGTTGTGTAGTAAGCTGTTAGTAGGCCATGTGCCTCACCCTAATAATTTGGTCTATTTTTATCAAAGCGGTATTGTAAACACATAATTCGTGGCCGGTGTGTGCTTGTTTGCCTATAACCTGTTTTAGAGAAACGTAATCATTGAATATTGTAAGAGCTTTCATTGTCTGTTCATATGTAAGAACGGCCCATGAATTCTGCCACTGTACATTTCAAAAGTACTGAACTAATAGATATATTGACTATGTCCGTCATCTCTCGCTCATTAATGTATTAATCGAAATTACGGATTGCCTCTCATCTGCTTGTCATCCCCTTATGCCATAGTTTGTACTTCTCAGTTGTCAGTAGAAACCACATTTGTTTAAGCAAGTCAGCCATATCACCTGTTATTTTTTAAAGGCATTAAATGAGGCTGAATGAACTGTATCAGTGGTAAGGTGTTGTGGCTGCTGTTGGGACTCTGCGGTTGGGACAGCTTTATGTAGGCCAGATTGTGGGCACAGTTTGTCACTGTTATAGAGCAATTCATGTATTGTTTAGTGTTGTGTTGTTGCTTTGCTGGCATGCATCCCACATTTTTTGGGGGACCCCACCAAGATTTACATGCTGAAATCGCCACTGGGTAGGAGATTGGTAGCCAGAGGCTTATCTGTTTCATCCTGAGAACCATGTGAGTATGTGCTTAAGAAGTCATTAACCTTGCTACCTGTCCTCCCACTAGTCATGTTGCTCTGATGTTTATCAGAGCGTGTTTACCCTGCCTGTTGGGCCACTCTTTGGTCAAATGTATGTGTACTTGCAAATAATTGGTTATGACATTGGAAGGGATTGGTTGAATTTAAATATCTTTGAAGCCATTCTGTGATGACCTATTTGGAGCTTCGGTAACAACTCTCCAACAGCGAGGGCTGTACCTGTACTATGTCTCTGTGTTGCACTGCGGAGGTAAAGGTTAGATCATAAACACACAGGAAAGAGCTCACAGATTGGAGATTTGATGTAGATAGGCTATGGATACATTAAAAGTATTTTGGCCTGGGGCCTCCCGGGAGGCACAGTGGTCTAAGGCACTGCATCACATTGTTGTGGCGTCACTACAGC
The DNA here is from genome assembly GCF_965601325.2 of Salmo salar. Taxonomy (NCBI): domain Eukaryota; kingdom Metazoa; phylum Chordata; class Actinopteri; order Salmoniformes; family Salmonidae; genus Salmo; species Salmo salar. Next base: position 49,843,023 of record NC_138310.1, on the reverse strand, counting down.
CTGGGGTTCAAGCCTGTGTCAAAACCGGCCATGATCGGGAGTCCCATAGGGCGGCGCACAATTGGCCCAGTTTCATCCGGTTTAGGGGAGGGTTTGGCCAGGCGGGCTTTTCTTGGCTCATTGTGCTCTACCGACCCCTTGTGGTGGGCCAGGCGCCTGCAGGCTGATTACGGTTGTCAGTTGAACGCAGTGGAGGATGCTGGGGGGAGATCTGCTCATAATAATGTCTGGAACGGAGCAGATGGAATGGCATCAAACACCTGGAAACCATGTGATTGATGTATTTCATACCATTCCAGTAATTCCGCTCTAGTCATTACCGTTCTCCCCAATTAAGGTGCTACCAACCTCCTGTGGTTGAACAGTGTTTCCTCCGACACAATGGTGCAGCTGGCTTCTTGGTTAAGTCATCCAAAATGTGAATAGGACAAAGGTGCGTCATCATATTTCACCCCCAACAAATCGTGTTTCAGCCATAAGCCATGTTAGCAAGGACCATGCTTCTTCACAAACTGAATACATGCAGATGGCTTCATGAGTACCACGCAGTAAGTAGTAAAAGCTTTGTGTCAGCCAAGAAGCCAAGCACATCGTTATATCTTCTTTTGCAGTAGATTAACACGTGTTATATGTTCTTGACATTGACATTCAAGCCAGAAGGCATACAATTAGTGACAAAGTACCATGGCAGGACCCAATCCACGTGGGCACTAACATCTTAGTGGGTTGTCCACCTTAGCCAACGCAGAGTGCTGGGAGTAAACATACCCTTTTAAGGACTCACATTAGACACTGTGATTCTTGGCATGAATGATTCTGGGGCCAAGTAGTTGAAGGATTTACATCTTACATGTCAGTCAGTGATTATACTTTATACGCACTTGATCGAAAAGAGTGTAACATTTTAATTAAGATTGCCTCCATAGTGACAGATGGTAATGTAAATAACCTCCCAAACATGGCTGCCTTCAAGGGGTCGGGAGGCAGTGACATACAGTGTGTAGCAAATCATGGTGGTTATTTATGACTTGAAAGCATGGCAAACCTTAAAATGATACTGCCTTTTGCTGCAATGTTTTACTAACAACCACTCTCAAATGCTTCTTCACTTCAGTTATCTATCTCCCTGCAACTTAGCAGTGTTGTCAGGTGTGTAGTCATCTGCTAAATACTGTAGCTCCAGTTTCCAGCAGTTTGACCCAGGAAAACCAGTGGACAAATCCTCTAGCCGTTTGTTTATTTATCTCTCTCCTTAATACTGTAAATCCGGAGAAGGGTCAAGGCTTGCGTCAGCAATGCTACATAATAAATAGCTGCATCTCCCCTTCACAGATGAATCATTTTAATTAAACTTTGCATTTTGCCACACGATTATTAAGCACGATATGATAGAATATAACCCTGACCAAGGCTCAGAAGAATCCTAAAATAAACCTAGAATTGATCCCTCGCCATATTCCACACCACCTGTTTAAGCTGAGCAGGCTTGCTTTTAACCTTGAGGATAAAAATAGTGTGCAGTGTAATTTGTCTGGAGTGTGCGTGAGAATTATAAAGCAGTGGAGGGAGGGCTAGGAATAGGGTGGGTGAGAGAGAGAGAGGGTGGGAGAGAGAGAGGGATAAAGGCAGAGCGAGAGGCATGCACCCATGTCCATGGGACTTTAATGAGTATTGCAGAGGAGCAAGAGGAGGAAAGAGGAGATCAAAACAACCGTCCTCTTTGCATTTAGTTGTATTTGCCTTTGATGGTTGTTGTCTCATGACAAAAAAACATGCACTATGTAATCTATGTATTGCCTGTCAGAAGATTAAATCAGATGATAGCATATGTTAGAGTAGCAAACACAATAGAAGATGATTGAGTGTGCAGAATACCACCCTGATTCTTTGTAACTCAATATCAGCAGTGGCCTATATTTTCATCTGAGGTGCTTGAACAGAGCGATGCAAGGGGAAGAGGAGGATGGGGGATGGGGGTAATCCCAGATTGGTTTCTCCTTCCTGAATCAGTGTTTCAGAGTGGAAGCTAAACGAACTCCTCTGTTCTGGTAGAGGAGAACAACAACAACACTATACTGTATGTCTCTGGAGTGAAAGCCTATCTATTGAATGATGGCTGGAGCTTACTCTGGTGAAAGAGAAACAATTCATCAAGACATTTGGCAGCAACAGAACAAATACACTGTGGGTCATCAGATGTTCAAAACAGTGTCTAAATCTACAAATTCAATGTTCCTTTCGAAGTCAACTTGCTACCCATTTGTCAAACATTGGTTTAAAGAGAAGGGTATAAATAGGGGTCGAAGTCAAGAGAAAAATGTTAGCTTCTACATATGCTGTATGTGACCAAAGCAAATTCTGATTTCATACTGCTCTATGGAAAAGCAGCATAGCAAACACAACTTATAAACAAAACATGGATTCAGGTGTTGATTGATTAAACTAATAGCTGGACTGGTCACTTAAAAGTTCCTATGGTTTTCAGTTTCATTTGGCGGTATGTGGCCTATTCAGATATCCCACTTCAAAGACTTACCAATTGCTTTGTAGTCTGGGTATATCAAAACAAAATGCTCAGCTCCTGGTATAAAAATTCAAGAGGCTTCTTATACTAAACAATAATGCCACCTGCCACCGCCTCCCCCATGGCGTTTGAAGTTAGGCAGCTAAAAAACGATGCTTGCAATATCACTCCAAAAAATAGAAATCTGGTGAAGTAGGCAGGGGGTCCAGGGACCAAAGATACGTCAATATTTTCAAGCAGGTCTAGATGACAGAGTGGCTATAGTCTTCTCTGCCCTCTGTTATGGCAATGAGCCAGAGACAGATAGACAGGTTTTATTAGGAAAACGGACACAAGTCCACTACCATCACCACTACCACCCCCACACAGAGACCTGGTCTAACTTTTATTGTTGGTTTATTAGCCTGGGTTTTTGGCTGACGGAAATGTAACTATGTTCAATATGAAAGATGTGGTAAACATATTGATATAATGTTACAGCGAGCGCTGTATGCTAGACCTTGGAAGGCAGTTCACTCTTTTATCTGCCATTGTCATCAAAGCAGACGTATCTTACTTTGACGATTTGAATCGTGCATTTGAAACTTGACGGGTGCTAACGTTACGAAATACTGAGGATACACACAGTTCATTCTTTATTTTACAAAGTGAACACAAAGAAGCCTCTTTTGGCGCGTAGATGTTTGAGGATGTGTTTAAAATCTCAGGATGGTGTTTGAGTCCTAGGTTCATCCTTGGTGTGACCCTGAATATGAGGCTTGTACAAAGAGGTAGGACATATCAGTAGGGATTGTACAAAGAGGAACAATATATAAATTGATGTCTCTGAGTGAGAAAAGGATGGTGGAAGCACTGAGATTTCCCCTCCCACCCCAGTAGGTTTTGTGAAATGTTTAATTACCTCAGCTTTGCTTTTAAGCGCTGTAAATAAATATATAGTATGTGTGTCAGATTGTAAAGGTTTGATGTGGCTTCAGCTACCTACTTCATGTGATCCATCACTGAAATACTATAAAACATAGTGATGTTTAGGAAGATGCTAGTTGAATCCACATTTAGAGCGCCAATGAGTTTTGTTGGGGCGAGGTTATCACAGGAACTCGGAAATCTCGGTCAATTAATAAGTTATGTGAATTAATAGAAGCTGACTGCGTGCTGACCTCCTTTTTCATATTCAGGGTCATCATCTCAATCCCGGAGCCAGCACGGATAATCTGTCGCCGTGGTACGGATGTAGCACTTATTACTGCGCTGCTTCCCTTCCACCTGGCTGGATCAGCAGCCACTATCTTTGTTTCTGTCACACATCTCCCCACAGGCCTGTCTGGCCAGACACTGCTAGCTAAACCTGCCCATTCCCCCTCAAACTCCCTCCTATTTATCTTCCTTGCTCTATGCCTTGCCCCTTTGCGTACAGGTCATGGACAGTCTGGCTAACACAGACGAATGGCCATGGCCTGGTGAAGGTGGACTATCAGGCAGGCTGTCCACTGGGAGAGGAGGGAGCGATTTATTAACTACTCTACTTACTGGGGGGGAATGTAGGCATGAAGAGGAAAAACAGAAGTGGAGGGGATGGAAGGGATGACAGTGAAGAAATATATCAGGTATATCACTATTTCAGGTATATCACTCAACAATAGAGATGGGGAGAAGAGACAAAAGACTATAGTACCTATTACATATTGTGTTGGTACTGTTGGTACAAGAAGAGAAAGCGGCTGATGACGCCAATTCATCCATTGACTCTCCCTGCTAGTGAGTTGTACTGTAATACAATAGCAATGTGATAGATGAACGAAATCCCATCTTATTGTAATGACTGCTGTGTCTTCAGGATATTCAAACAGTTGGCTTGTTTGTAGACACTGTGTGTTCAAAATGGAAATAATTTTATTAGTGCACTCAAATTATCCTGTTACCTGGTGTTTAATCGATTTGTTGGGACTAGTTGTACATTGCCATCATTTCTGACAGAAAAACATCAATCTATCTGTGGAACATCAGTGTTCAAATTTGTACTAAATTCTTTTTAAGCCTTATTGCTCTCTGAACCATTTTGACAGTGATGCGCTCTAATGACAAATAAATGTGATAAATGAAATATGTACTGTACAGCTTGAATGCGTGAGGAGAAGAGTGTGGCAGATATAAATCATGGATGAGAAACATATTTACGTCAACACCAAGCCTCACATACTCTCAGTTCTCTTGAAGTATGCCAAGGTTGTTTGAACCCAACTTGGATAAATGCACTTACACTACATGACCAAAAGTATGTGGACACCTACTCGTCGAACATCTCATTCCAAAATCATGGGAATTAAAAGGGAATTGGTCCCCCCTTGCTGCTATTATAGCCTTTACTCTTCTAGGAAGGCATTCCACTAGATGTCAGAACATTGCAATGGGACTTTCTTTTATTCAGCCACAAGAACATTAGTGAGGTCGGGGACTGATGTTGGGCGATCAGGCCTGGCTCGCAGTCAGCAGTCCAATTCATTCCAAAGGTGTTTGATGGGGTTGAGGTCAGGGCTCTGGGCAGGCCAGTCAAGTTCTTCTACACCTTTCTTGACAAACCATTTCTGTATGGACTTCATTTGTGCTTGGGGGCATTGTCATGCTGAAACAGGAAAGGGCCTTCACCAAACTGTTGCCACGAAGTTGGAAGCACAGAATCGTCTAGAATGTAATTGTATGCTGTAGAGTTAAGATATCCCTTCACTGGAATGAAGGGGCCTAGCCCGAACCATGAAAAACTGCCCCAGACCATTATTCATCCTCCACCACACTTTTCAGTTGGGACTATGCATTGGGGCTGGTAGCATTGGGCCAGGTAGCAGACTGCCAGATAATGAAGCGTGATTCCTCACTCCAGAGAATGCATTTCCACTGCTCTAGAGTCCAATGACGGCAAGATATTACAACAGTCCAGCCGACGCTTGGCATTGCACATAGTGATCTTAGGCTGTGCGGCTGCTTGGCCATGAAAAGCCATTTTATGAAGCTCCTGACAAACTTCTGACGTTGCTTCCAGAGGCAGTTTGGAACTCGGTAGTGAGTGTTGCAACCGAGGACAGATGATTTTTATGCGCTATGTGCTTTAGCACTCGGCGGTCCCATTCTGTGAGCTTGTGTGGCCTACCACTTCTTGGTTGAGCCGTTGTTGCTCATAGACTTTTCCGCTTCACAATAACAACACTTACAGTTGACCGGGGCAGCTCTAGCAGGGCAGAAATTTTACGAACTTACTTGTTGGAAAGGTGGCATCCTGTGACGGTGCCACATTGAAAGTCACTGAGCTCTTCAGCAAGGCCATTCTTCTGCCATTGTTTCTCTATGGAGATTGCATGGCGATGTGCTCAATTTTATACACCTTTCAGCAGCTGGTGTGGCTGAAATAGCCAAATCCACAAATCTGAAGCGATGTCTACATACGTTTTGATATACAGTGCCTTTGGAAAGTATTCAGACCACTTGACTTTTTCCACATTTTGTTAGGTGACAGCCTTATTCTAAAATTGATTAAATCATTTTTTCCACCTAATCAATCTACACACGATACCTCATAATGACAAAGCAAAAAATAATTTACATAAGTATTCTGACACTTTACTCAGTACTTTGTTGAAGCACCTTTGGCAGCAATTACAGCCTCGAGGTATGACGCTACAAGCTTGGCACACCTGTATTTGGGGAATTTCTCACATTCTTCTCTGCAGTTCCTCTCAAGCTCTGTCAGGTTGGATGGGGAGTGTTACTGTCACTCCTGAACTCAGAGCGACATGTGCTACGTTTTCATTGGTTTGTACATTGAGTAGCTGGCAGGATACTTGTTATTTGGCCATTGTCCAAGTTGTACTGCAAGGACTTCTGATTGGTCTATATGGGTTATAAATGGCATCCTGTTCCTTTGTTCAGTGGGGAAAAGCTGAGGACAGGGGAGACAACATCTGAACATCTACCTCCCAGCATAACATCTTGATTTGTCCTTCTCAAATAAACCTATTTTTCTCCCCCTAATTTGCTTTGGAGTTTGTGTTATTGAAGAATAACATAAATTGCTGACACTGCACAGCTATTTTCAGGTCTCTCCAGAGATGTTCGATTGGGTTCAAGTCCAGGCTCTGGCTGGTACACTCAAGGATATTCAGAAACTTGTCTCAAACCACTCCTGCGTTGTCTTGGCTGTGTGCTTAGAGTCGTTGACCTGTTGGAAGGTGACCCTTCGCCCGAGTCAGAGGTCCTGAGCACTCTGGAGCAGGTTTTCATCAAGGATTTCTCTGTACTTTGTTCCGTTCATCTATCCCTCGATCCTGACTAATCTCCCAGTCCCTGCCTCTGAAAAACATCCCCACAGTATGATGCTGCCACCACCATGCTTCACTGTAGGGATGGTGCCAGGTTTCCTCCAGACATGACGCTTGGCATTCAGGCCAAAGATTTGAATCTTGGTTTCATCAGACCAGGGGTGCCTGTTGACAAATCCAAGAGGGCTGTCATGTACCTTTTATTGAGGAGTGGCTTCCGTCGGGTCACTCTACCATAAAGGCCTGAATGGTGGAGAGCTGATGAAATGGTTGTCTTTCTGGAAGGTTCTCCCGTCTCCACAGAGGAACTCTATAGCAATGTAAGAGTGACCATCGGGTTCTTGGTTACCTCCCTGACCAAGGCCCTTCTCACCCAATTGCTCAGTTTGGCCGTGCGGCCAGCTCTAAGAGGAGTCTTGGTGGTTCAAAACTTCTTCCATTTAAAAATAATGGAGGCCACTGTGTTCTTGGGGACCTTCAATGCTGCATACATTTTTGTTACCCTTCCCCAGATCTATGCCTTGACACAATCCCGTAATTTTAGAATAAGTCTGTAAAGCAACAAAATGTAGAAAAAGTAAAGTACTTTCCAAAGGCACTGTATAGTGTATGTTGAGCTGCACTTTCAACTTTACACCAATTATCAATGTTATCATCAACTATAATCACCTCAGAAGATTGCCCCTAGCACATTGATTTTTCTCCAAATCAAACCTCTCTCCCATTCCCTCAGCATTGCTCAAGCTTAGCCCAGATATGCAGCCTACCTTGACAGTGAGAGGTGAGGGATCAGAGATTAATGAAGCATCATTGATTAATCAGAACAAGAGTCTCCCACAAGCCCTATCCACCCCTCACACTCTCTGCTAGGTTCACCATCAACAGCATTACTGTAAAGAGACTGTCCCAGGAAGCAGCTTATGGGGCTACCTCTTGACCTGACCCAACCTCTAGCGTCCTCTAATATCCTTTGGCTGTCAACTCCATGTAGACAATTCTGATGTTATTCACAGATCTTTAGGCAACACAATGATGAAATAAACATGTTGATGAGATTCTTTGAAGAAATAGACTTAAGTGGTGGGCCGACGGTGAAAACAGTGAAGTTGATCGATCTCCCTCGAGGGAGGAGCAGATTTTTTGTATATGACAATTAAATGTTCAAATGATTACTGTACAATATGTTGGCACCTTCCATTCTTGTACATTTTCTCAGAAAAAGTATATTTCAGCACTGTCTGCTCAGGCAAATTGTGAACTGCTAAACTTAGAACCAATCAGAATTCCCATGCATACCCCGAGTGATGAAGGCATCCAATGGCCTGCTTCTAAAATGTAAATACCGCCTCTGATCTGCTGTCAGTGTGTTAAGAGGAACTAACGTTAGCTCCCAAATACTGAAATAAGATATCTGTTTTTGAGTGCACTTGAAATATGCAGCATGCAATACGAATGGTCTTGATCATATAAAGAGGTAACTCCGTTTACCATTTAGCCAATTTATTGAAAGCTAGCCAATGTTACAGTTGACTAGCCTAGCCAGATAATACTGTTGTTTTGTTATTCAGTTTATTTATATGTATTGCATAGTTTCACAGTGAAAATAAAATGTGGAACGACACACAGGCTGCACTTTGGTCCGCTCCTTCCTACGACAACCGTGACACACCGGTGTTTTGTGGGTAGTTCTTTTGTTATCTGTACTTGACAGAACTGTGCGCTTTCGTTTTTCCCTTATGTTATTTTATTTGAGTGTTTTTTGATAATAAAAATCATGAACACTTACCACGCTGCGCTTTGGTCCACTCCTTCCGGCGAAACCCATTACAACTGTTGCACAATGTGCTCTACAATTGATTTCTAAACTAGATGAGTTCTCAAATAGCAGCTGACAAATACCATGGTGGGTATGCATAATCTTGGATGAATTGGAAGATAAGATATGGAGAATGATGAAGAGCCTGTAGAATTATAGAAAAAGGTTTGAGTTTCAAATACTAAATGTTCAGTGAATGTGAGTATATTTAGGAGGTTTCAATTATTAACTTTTCTACTAACCTTTGAAAAGTTGACGGTGCCAAAATTATGCCAGTCCATTCATTATTCTTCTATGACTGAGTGTGAGACATATTTTCCATAATGTATGTTTCATGAATATATATTCAAAGAACACCATCACAAATATTGTTTCAACATTTATTCAGTACTGAGACAAATAGTAAAGGTGTCTCAGGCGTTATTTGAAGTATCTAAATATAGTGTTACTTACCAATCGATGCATATAATGTGCCATGGAGGTCACAATCTTACAATGTCCCAGTCCAGAAATGAAAGCTTTACCATCTATGTCAAAGCATGGGCCTCTGATGGAGACTGTGGGACTGTCATCAACACATGCTTCAGTATTCCCCCTTCTCTCTAGGAGAATTTGTGTGCCCAGGCGCCATAGGAGTATCATCAGGATCCCACCATGGTCACCATTGTAATTGACCGATGTGGAAGACAAGTGCCTTAGCAGAATGCAATCTAAAGCTTGTGTTGTCCAGAGATGAGAACTCTACCATCTATGGCAAAAGCCTGGGCTCCTGGTGGGGACAATATACTTTTTACCACTGCATGTTACAATAGTAAAATAATATTTTTGTCATCTGTTAAAATTCTTCTACATAGAATTTAGTCTTTGAAATGCTCAAAGCATGTGCATCTATATTTGGTGTTCAAATCTAAATCGCATTAGACTGTAAGACAAAATCCACAAAGAAAAGACACCTGGCAAATGCATATTTACTGCTCAAAAAAATAAAGGGAACACTTAAACAACACAATGTAACTCCAAGTCAATCACACTTCTGTGAAATCAAACTGTCCACTTAGGAAGCAACACTGATTGACAATAAATTTCACATGCTGTTGTGCAAATGGAATAGACAACAGGTGGAAATTATAGGCAATAAGCAAGACACCCTCAATAAAGGAGTGGTTCAGCAGGTGGTGACCACAGACCACTTCTCAGTTCCTATGCTTCCTGGCTGATGTTTTGGTCACTTTTGAATGCTGGCAGTGCTTTCACTCTAGTGGTAGCATGAGACGGAGTCTACAACCCACACAAGTGGCTCAGGTAGTGCAGCTCATCCAGGATGGCACATCAATGTGAGCTGTGGCAAGAAGGTTTGCTGTGTCTGTCAGCGTAGTGTCCAGAGCATGGAGGCACTACCAGGAGACAGGCCAGTACATCAGGAGACGTGGAGGAGGCCGTAGGAGGGCAACAACCCAGCAGCAGGACCGCTACCTCCGCCTTTGTGCAAGGAGGAGCAGGAGGAGCACTGCCAGAGCCCTGCCAAATGACCTTCAGCAGGCCACAAATGTGCATGTGTCTGCTCAAACGGTCAGAAACAGACTCCATGAGGATGGTATGAGGGCCCGACGTCCACAGGTGGGGGTTGTGCTTACAGCCCAACACCGTGCAGGACGTTTGGCATTTGCCAGATAACACCAAGATTGGCAAATTCGCCACTGGCGCCCTGTGCTCTTCACAGATGAAAGCAGGTTCACACTGAGCACGTGACAGACGTGACAGAGTCTGACCGGTTTGGCGGTGGGTCAGTCATGGTGTGGGGTGGCATTTCTTTGGGGGGCCGCACAGCCCTCCATGTGCTCGCCAGAGGTAGCCTGACTGCCATTAGGTACCGAGATGAGATCCTCAGACCCCTTGTGAGACCATATGCTGGTGCGGTTGGCCCTGGGTTCCTCCTAAAGCAAGACAATGCTAGACCTCATGTGGCTGGAGTGTGTCAGCAGTTCCTGCAAGAGGAAGGCATTGATGCTATGGACTGGCCCGCCCGTTCCCCAGACCTGAATCCTATTGAGCACATCTGGGACATCATGTCTCGCTCCATCCACCAACGCCACGTTGCACCACAGACTGTCCACCTCATCAGGAGCATGCCCAGGCATTGTAGGGAGGTCATACGGGCACGTGGAGGCCACACACACTACTGAGCCTCATTTTGACTTGTTTTAAGGACATTACATCAAAGTTGGATCAGCCTGTAATGTGGTTTTCCACTTTAATTTTGAGTGTGACTCCAAATCCAGACCTCCATGGGTTGATAAATTGTATTTCCATTGATTATTTTTGTGTGAATTTGTTGTCAGCACATTCAACTATGTAAATAAAAAAGTATTTAATAAGATTATTTCTTTCATTCAGATCTAGGATGTGTTGTTTAAGTGTTCCCTTTATTTTTTGAGCAGTGTATTTTCTCAATGTCTAAATAGTGACAGCAGGGCTAGTTCAAACTGCAGGACTTGGTGAAAGATCATGGGAGAGAAAAGTGAGAGATCATAATGAATAAAGTTGCTCAAACAAGCATGTGTATCTGTAGTGGGAGTTCTTCAACTCTAAAATGCACTAAAATCACATTTTATTGATCACATACACGTGATTAGCAGATGTTATTGCGGGTGTAGCAAAATGCTTGTGCTGCTAGCTTTGGTAGTGCAGTAATATCTAACAAGTAATATCTAACAAATTACACAACATATACCCAATACACACAATCCGTTCAGTAGGAATATATACATATGGACGAGCGATGTCAGAGCAGAACGGACTAAGATACAGTAGTATAGAAAAGCAGTATACACATATGAGATAAGTAATGCAAGATATGTATGCATTACTAAGTGAATGAGATACCATAGAATAGTTGTAGAAAAAGCCATGGAGTTGGTGGAAGAATCCTTTAATTCATGGCCACTTGCTCAGCTGGGCCAGGGGTGCTTTAATTAGGTCAGGTGGAAATATCCAACAGATCTCAACTCATTAAAAGGAGGAAATCGCCATCGCCCGATCTCGCTGCTTTCTCTTCTTTAACTCCGTCTAATCCAGATGTTCTGTGCGTCCATGAATCCACATAAGTTGACCGAATCTGTTACCTTTCATCTGTTGTGATCGGGAGAGCGGGCCATCAGTTATTCTTTATAGTTATTACCGTGGAGTGTGGCTTGGAGCGCACGCTTCAAACCTATTGCGTAATATCAATGATCACGACCCTACAGATCACAGGCCAATTATGCCATCGATATATGGTTAATATGTCATGAAATTACATGTACATATGAAGACAGACTTGAAAGGATGAAATATAAAATGTAATTGTTTGCTGAACTGATCAATTCTGATATCAAATTGATGGGGATTATAGATTGAATAACTGATCACTGATTTAATTATTTGTATTATTCTTATCATAATTATGATGAATAGTTACGAGCCTAAATGACTCAAGGGTGATTCCTATTGACTTCTTATTGAACTGAATTGCTGAATTACCTAATTATGTTAATAATGAGAATGACTGTTATGATTTGATCTTTGTGATTATGAATTTGAATGGATACATGTTATTCTGTTTCCTTTGTTATGCAGCACAGACTACCCAGTAAATATGCCACTTTATGGTTAAAGGAATTCCTGCCACAGTCTCATCCATTCCTCTGTCACCTGACCCGTGACCACCAGTTCATCTTCACTGTCAGTCATCCTACCTGTCCAGCTACCCACACAGATTCCACTAATCTTTCGATAGTCCTTCGAGCCGGATGATGACTGAACCAAAGACAAAGGACATGGAGGAGGAGAAGGAAGAATTGTCTCCACTGGAAGGAAGGAGACACGAGGAAAGAGCAGCTGAGGGAAAAGTCTTGGAACAAATAAAAGATCCAGGAGCTAAGCCTAAAGCAACAAAGAAGGCTTCATCCTCAACCACCAGCAGCACCAGAAGAACCAGACAACAAACGAGCAGACAAGCACCTGGTTACCTTCAGGATTATGTGGTGGAGTTTCCCATGCCAAACGGCTAGCCCACCCGAGCTCAAAGTGGCGATGGATCAACTGTACGTTTCAGCCATCAACCATCCCCTCCGAGCCAAGGACTGGAAACTGCTTTGGGACGGGAAAGTGGTCTACAGGAAGACCCCATGGAGGAGGTAACTCCCCCCGCACAGGTCGACCAGCTTCCTGAGGCGGGCTCCGCTCACCCCTTAAGTAATGGGAAATCGTCGAGGCACTCTAGACGGAGAGAGAGTTCGACCAGTGGATACCCCTTTGGAAGTGGCCATGGCAGCCGCCATTCACTAGCCCTCAGCGATTCACAGACCGCTGTCCTGCGAGAGAGGATGAAACTACTAGCGTTGGAGGACATTGAGCATCAGGTTGATTAGGAACGACAGGCTGATGAACGATGTCACCTTTTGGATGTGCAGGCCCGTAGAGCTCTACAGGAATGGGAATACATTGCCGTTCCTCCTCAACCTTACGCTCAATTTCCTCTAACGCTAGTAGTTTCATCCTCTCTCGCAGGACAGCGGTCTGTGAATCGCTGAGGGCCTGGCATTGCCAAGGACCTGGCACAGCAGCGATGGTCTCATCCTTCCTGGAGAGGAAAGAACAGGGAGTTGACATGCCCACCACTCCACATGGAGCTGACCAGTCTGCCTTTCTTTCCCAATCTGCTCCTCTGGTACAACATGGCACACAGACCCCGGAGGCTCCGAGGTCAACAGCCAACACGGAGCACAGGAGACAGGCCGCTCAGCCAACGCCCTCTATATCATTGATACAAGTTAGCATTCTTCCTTCATCTAGACAAAGCACCACTCCTTCGCCTTTCCGCCAATTACCAACCAAAGCAAATCGTTCCTTTCATCCAGGCCCTGGGCCAGGCCAGTCATCAACCATCAGGTGGGAGGGCTCTCACCTAATTCAGGCTGTCACCAATGGAGGGTCTGGGACAGTAGGAAACTGGCCCAATGAGGCCACAGTGAGCTCATCAGCAGTCCAGGGTTTATCCTTCACGCAACCAGAATAGGGAGCCAACATCATAAAACTGCTAGTAGCCTCATCCTATGGATTTCCCAGACTCAATCTGCCATACTTTGAGAGCGGAAAAGAGTGATTTTGACCTTTTGGAAATGGCATTGGAGAGCCTACTGGGTATTCACAGTCATCTGTCAGAACGCTACAAATACCAAGTACTGATGGATCACTTGCGGTTTCCCAGTGTATACAAGCTGGCCAAATCCTTTATGCACTCCGCAACACCATATGCTGCCGCTCTCCAGGCCCTGAAAGCGAGATATGGTGCGCCACGCCAGCTAGTCCATAATGAACTAAACAACATCCTGAACACGTCCCCAATCAAAATGGGAGACCATGCTGCCTTCCAAGAGTTCTCCCTCGCTGTTCAATCCCTGACCTCGATGCTCCAATCCTTTGAAGGAGAAGATGGTAACAAGCTGAAATGTCGCTCCCATGTGGACAGGCGTCTTAGCAAGCTTCCAGCCTACCTCAAAGACAGTTTCATTGAACATTGTTTGAACAAGGGCATCCTGAAAGAGGGCTTGAGAGGCACTTTTGCCTTCAAAGACCTGGCCGCATGGTTGCAGGTGAAGGCGAGGGCGAAGAGCATTGTTCACCAGGCCACAAACTCAGCCACAGCCTCCGGGGTAAGGAAGGAGTTTGAATGCAAGGAGGGACATAAAAGGCCAAATCCCGCTACCATGTACTTAAATAGTGAAGCGAGGGAGGAACCCGGGAAGAAGACCTCTCTCAAGAGCAAGAACATCAAATTTCAGCCTTATTGCAATAGTAAGGGGCACTTCTTTGGCTCATGCTCCAGGGTAAAAAAAGCTCACTCAACCTCAATTGAATGCCTGGATAACTTCAGGCGAGCGATGCTAAAAGTATGCCAGTAGCCATAAGGCCGAGACCTGCACATTGAGGAAACCTTGCAATCGCTGTAAGGAAATCCATCACACTGTTGCATGATGTAATTCCCCAAGCACAGAAGGAGCAGAGTATGCTCATGGTGGAGCTGCAAAGGAGCTCTTCCTCCACCAGCAGAACTGGTCTCCCAGGGTCATGTTGAAGGTGGTAAAGGTCACTCTGCAAAGTGAAGGGAGGAGCATGGATACATTCGGCGTTCTAGATGATGGGTCTGAAAGAACAATCATTCTCACGGCCGCTGCCTGTCAGCTTAACCTGGAGGGGACCCTCGAGACCCTTAATCTCAGAATGGTGCGACATGATGTTATCCAAGTGAAAGGCTCTGCTGTGACCTTCAGCATTTCACCTTCAGGACAGAGGAGCGTGCCCTATAACATCACCAGCGCCTTCACGGCAGATGGCCTGAATCTCGCAGAGCACTCCTGCCCGGTAAATGTTCTACAGAAACAATATACTCATCTTTGAGGATTGCCTCTTCCTAACCTGGCCAGGGTTGCGCCACTCATCCTGATTGGCTCAGACCACCCACATCTAGTCACCCTGATCGAGCCTATATGAGCTGGACCAGAAGGAGGGCCCGTTGCTGTCCATACATCCTTGGGTTGGGCTGTGCAAGGTCCAGCCCATCTACTTCTCTCCACCCAAGCTGTACAGTTATAGCAAGTCCTCTTCACCAGAAGCAATCCAGCTCCATCGCCCTGTCCAGCCACTGACCTCATTCGGAATGTGGAGATGCTCTGGAAGATGGACACCTTCTCCAACCGGAAGCTACAGGAGATAACACCCGCTCGAAACATGACTCCTATGCATTAGACCTCCTGGAGAAGCGCACCACCACCACTGAAATGGATGGCGTTCAGAGGTATGCGACCCCACTGCTACAGGTGCCCAAACAGCTTCCTCTGGCAACCACGACACGGGCTGTACTCCCACTACTGCGTGGAACAGAGCGACACCTGGTGAAGAATCCTGAGATTGCTGAAGTTAACCGAGAGATTCATAACCTTGTGAAGGCAGGCTATGTCACCAAAGTGACAGCTCATGAAGAGGGAAACTCACTTAGCGAATCCTGGTATCTCCCTCACCATGTTATCCAGCAACACGGTGGGAAGTACAGGCTTGTCTTCAACTGTTCATTCCAAGCCGCTAGTTAAAGCCTGAATGACTGTCTACTCCCCAGACCAACCTTAGGTCCTTCCTTGCTCGGTGTCCATCTCTGGTTCCGGCAGCACTCCACAGCCATCAGTGGAGACATCAAAGCCATGTTTCATCAGATTCGTCTGTTGCCTTCCGACACCACACTGCTCCAGTTCATATGGCGAGATATGGAACGAGACGCAGAGCCCACAATCTATGAATGGGAAGTACTCCCATTTGGCACCACCTGCAGTCCTTGCTGTGCCATATACGCTCTGCAGAGACACACACGGGAGCACCCAGACAGTGACCCAGAATTATGGGATTCAGTGGAGAATGCAATCTATGTGGATAACTGCTTACAGAGTGTCCCATCCACGGCTGAAGCGAAATCACTCCTTGATAAGGTCCAGAATCTCCTGTCCAAAGGGGGATTCGAGGTCCGACAGTGGGCGAGTAACAGAGTGGAGGTTATCCAGCACCTCCCGCCACAAGCCAGGTCAAGTAGCAGTGAACTATGGCTATCGCAGTCTGGCGCTAACCCACAAGAGCCCACTCTAGGACTGAGATGGTGCTGCATACCAGATACCTTGGGGTACAAGCACCGCTCAGCCCTGAGTACCGAAACCCCCACTCTCGCCCACCATCTATTGGACCCTGGCCAGCCAATACGATCCCCTTGGGTATATCCTGCCATACACAACCCGGGCCAAAGTCTTAGTCCAGGACCTGTGGCAGACCAAGAGGGACTGGGATGAACCGATCCATCCGGCTGACCAAGTGGAACGATGGATCTGTTGGGAAACAGAGTTATTGGAGCTATCTGAAGTCCAGATGCCAAGGTGTTATGTACCACCCTGTGCAGACCAACTGGGATCATGCGCAGTTGCGCGCTTATGTGGTGGTTTCCTTTCTAAGAGTGGAGGATAAGGCTGGCCTAGAGCCCAGTTGGCCTCCACCTTGTGAGCCGAGCTCACCTTGCCAATCCAAAGGGTCATCTACTGGAGTGATTCGACCACTGTACTGACCTGGCTCAAGTCGGAGGCCTGCAGGTATAAGGTGTTCATCGGACTTGCATTGCGGAAATCCAAGACCGAACAGAAGTCCAGGACTGGAGGTATGTTGACAGCGTAAACAATCCTGCTGATGACGCTACTCGTGGTAAAACCCTTAAGGAACTATTTTTGGCCTTCCTGTGACACTGGGTGCTGTAGGTGTCCTGGAGGGTGTGTAGTTTGCCCCTGGTAATGTGTTGGGCAGACTGCACAACCCTCTGGGGAGCCTTGCGGTTGCAGGCGGTGCAGTTGCCATACCAGGCGGTGAAACGGCCCGACAGGATGCTTTCAATTATGCATCTGTAAAAATGTGTGAGGGTTTTAAGTGACAAGCCAAATTTCTTTAGCCTCCTAAGGTTGAAGAGGCTCTGTTGCGCCTTCTTCACCACAGTGTCTTTGTGGGTGGTCCATTTCAGTTTGTCCGTGATGTGTACGCCAAGGAAATTGAAACTTTCCTCCTTCTCCACTGCTGTCCCGTCGATGTAGATAGGTGGGTGCACTCTGCTTTTTTCTGAAGTCCACGATCATCTCCTTTGTTTTGTTGACGTTGAGTAAGAGGTTGTTTTCCAGGCACCACACTGCCAGAGCCCTCACCTCCTCTCTGTAGGCTGTCTCGTCATCGTTGGTAATCAAGCCTACTACTGTTGTGTCGTCTGAAAACTGGCCACGTAATCATGGGTGAACAGCGAGGGGGCTGAGCATGCACCCTTGTGGGGCCCCAGTGTTGAGGATCAGCAGAGTGGAGGTGCTGTTTCTTACCTTCACCACCTGGGGGCGGCCCGTCAGGAAGTCCAGGACCCAGTTGCACAGTTCAGACCCAGGGCTTCAAGTTTAATGATGAGCTTGGAGGGTACTATGGTGTTGAATGCTGAGCTATAGTCAATGAACAGCATTCTTACATAGGTTTTCCTCTTGTCCAGAGGGGATAGGGCAGTGTGCAGAGTGATGGCGATTGCATTATCTGTGGATCTATTGGGGCGGTAAGCAAATTGAAGTGGGTCTAGGTTGGCAGGTAAGGTAGAGGTGATATCCTTGACTAGTCTTTCAAAGCAAGTCATGATGACAGAAGTGAGTGCTACGGGGCGATAGTCATTAACCCCTGTGCGGCGGGACGGACATCCAGCGAAAAATCCTATTACCATTAGCATAACAAAATGTAATACTTTTTTTTTTTCAATTTTTTTTCTCAAATTATATCGTTTTATAGATACACCTCTCCTGAATCGAACCACGTTGTCCGATTTCAAAAAGTCTTTACAGCAAAAGCAAAACATTAGATTATGTTAGAGGAATATATCGTAAAAGTAGCCACATAGCCATTTTCCGACCAACCACATGCATCACAAATAACCAAAAAACAGCTAAATGCAGCACTAACCTTTGACAATCTTCATCAGATGACACACCTAGGACATCATGTTACACAATACATGCATTCTTTTGTTCGATAAAGTTCATATTTATATATAAAAACAGCATTTTACATCGGTGCGTAACGTTGACTAACTATTTTCCCTCAAATGCATCCGATGAAACAGCGCTACAATTTACTAAATTACTATTCGAAAACATTTTTAAAATGTAATATTGTCATTCTAAGATTTATAGATGAATATCTCTTGAAAGCACCTGTAATGCCAGATTTAAAAATAACTTTACTGGGTAATCACACTTTGCGATAAAAGGGGATGCGATACTCAGAACAATAGGCTAGCAATACAGGTCAGCGCCATCTTGGAACAATCGCATATCAAATCTAGTCTTGTATACTATTGTCAATAATCCCTTACCTTTGATTATCTTCATCCTTAGGCACTTCCAGGGATCCCAGGTCAACAACAAATGTATTTTCGTTCGAAAAAGTTCATCCTTTATGTTCCATTAGCTTGTTGTTGTTAGCGCGTTCTGAAGGCTGCACCAAAAGTTCCGACGTGCGCGGGGCTACTCTTTCAACAAAATGCATTTTTTTCTTATTTAGGTTCGTTCAAACATGTCAAACGTTGTATAACATAAATCTTTAGGGCCTTTTTCAAGCAGAGCTCCAATAAGATTCGAGGGGGACGATTGCATTGGGTTTCAAAACGTTTCGAAAGGGGAGGGTAGCTAGGGGTGCCGGCGTCATAATGGTGATGGCCCTCTCCGTGTGATCACGTTCCACAGCGTGTCATTCTGTCAGTTTTCACAGTAGGAGACTCAAATCACTTTGTAAAGGCTGGGGACATCTAGTGGAAGCAATAGGAAATGCTAAATGAACCATAGCTCACAGTGTGATTAATAGGCAACGTGATGAAGTTGAGTCCGCCATTTAGAATTCCACTTCCTGTTTCGAGGTTTTGACTGCCATATGAGTTCTGCTATACTCACAGACACCATTCAAACAGTTTTAGAAACTTTAGGGTGTTTTCTATCCACAAGTATTAATTATATGCATATCCTAGCTTCTGAGTTTGAGTAGTAGGCCGTTTAAAATGGCCACAAATTATTTTCAAAATGCGCTGTGGCGCCCCCTATCCTAGGCGACCGTCAAGAGGTTAAGTTCAGTTACCTTTGCCTTCTTGGGTACAGGAACAATGGTGGCCATCTTGAAGCATGTGGGGACAACAAACTGACATAGGGATTGATTGAATATGCCTGTAAACACACCATCCAAGTGGTCTGCGCATGCTCTGAGGACGAACCTAGGGATGCCGTCTGGACTGGCAGCCTTGCGAGGATTTACACATTTAAATGTTTTAATCATGTCGGCCACGGAGAAGGAGAGCCCACAGTTCTTGGTAGTGGGCCGTGTCGATCGCACTGTTATCCTCAAAGCGTGCTTAGCTTGTCCGGAGGCAAGATGTCGGTCTCGGCGAGGTGGCTGGTTTTCCTTTTGTAGTCCATGATTGTCTGTAGTCCCTGCCACATATGTCTCGTGTCTGAGCCATTGAATTGTGACTCCACTTTATCTCTACTGTATACTGACGTTTAGCTTGTTTGATTGCTACGTAAGACAAAATCCACAAAGAAAAAACAACAGGCAAAGGCATATGGGTCATTCTCAGGAAACCATTAAAATACCACGGCAGTAATGATTTTAAATATAAAATCAGTAATATAACAAAATATCATAATACAGATACTGTTCTCTACCTTGCACAAACAGTAATCTCAACGTAGGAATTTATTATATTTGTATTTTATTGCATTTTCTGCTGAAATTCTTATTACAGCAACGTGTCCAGCTTTGTCTGAATGTATGTTATATTATAATTTAAACAGAGTAAAATGAAAATACTCTGAAAAAGATAAATGGATGTTCTACTAGATGTTTTCAAATGACAGAAAAAATATTAACTGAATATTAATGTATAATAACAATAATGAAAAATGACTGATGTTCTCATCCTCCGCAACATTTTTGAAGGACTGTTTACATACACAGAGAATTTTAAACAAAGTTTGACTTTGAATAAAACAACACATCTGCCAGTACCTTCAAGATGGCCACCATGGAAGCAGATCTCTTTATATTTCTCCAGTTAAAAGTTAAACATTCTCTTGTTAGACTGCGTACACGACAGCATTGATTAACATTACCGATACAGGTAGGTTTCCACATTTAGAAAAACGTTAGATTTCACATTTTCAATGAAAATATACTTCATTAATGTCTAATTATGTACATTGAGTAAAAGTGTGCTTAGTCATCATGTCTTCTCTATTGTTAGCAAAACATGCTAAGGTTCCTCATCCTCCTCAACACCATTCTCACTTACCGCTGCAATTTAAGGCCAGTTGCGGTAGAGAGAATTTAATCATACAGACTATATTTTTAAATATATAATGAACTATTAATTTAAATATTATTTACTAACTGTTGATATTTTGCTTTATGTCCTGTTTAATTGCAGACAGTCAGCAAGGGACAAAAAGAAAGCTTTAGCGAAGGCTGACAAAATTCTGAGAAAAAGTTTACACCAACCCAGAACTGCTGGAAGAGTACAGAAGGAAGGTGAGAGAGAGGTAAGGGGTTGGAGAGGTTACAGCAAGAGTAATTAGCATATACTAATATATATATATATACTAATATATATATATATATATATATTAGTCTATAGGAAGCCTATGCCCTTATACGGTGTCTATAGGAAGTCATTACCCTACAGTGTTAGGAAGTCTACAGATGCGTGCGCACACGTCCACCACACACACACACACACTCAGTAAACCATTTAGTTTGTACTATAGGATGTCCGCACACAGTCTGTAAGCCATTCAGTTCCTACTGTAGGATGCACACACACCCATACTGTAACGGTTGTCCAAAGGAGTAGACCAAGGTGCAGCGTGGTAAGTGTTCATCTTGATATTTATTTTTACTCAGAACACTTAAACAAAATAATAAACAATGGTAAACGACCGTCACGTCTTGCAGGCTTTACCAAGCAGTACAAAAATAAGATCCCACAACTCAAGGAGGGAAAAAGGGCTGCCTAAGTATGGTTCCCAATCAGAGACAACGATAGGCAGCTGCCTCTGATTGGAAACCATACCTGGCCAAAACATAGAAATATAAAACATAGAATGCCCACCCCACACCCTGACCTAACAAAATAGAGACATTTTTATTTATTTTATTTATTTATTTATTTTATTTCACCTTTATTTAACCAGGTAGGCAAGTTGAGAACAAGTTCTCATTTACAATTGCGACCTGGCCAAGATAAAGCAAAGCAGTTCGACAACATACAAAAACACAGAGTTACACATGGAGTAAAACAACATACAATCAATGATGCAGTAGAATAAAAAAAATTAAAAAAAATAAAAAAAATAAGACTATATACAATGTGAGCAAATGATGTGAGATAAGGGAGGTAAAGGCAAAAAAATGCCATGGTGGCAAAGTAAATAAAGTATAGCAAGAAAAACACTGGAATGGTAGATTTGTAGTTTGAAGAAAGTTCAAAGATAAAATATAAATAATATGGTGCAAAGGAGCAAAATAAATAAAATAAATAAATACAGTAGGGGAAGAGGTAGTAGTTTGGGCTAAATTATAGATGGGCTATGTACAGGTGCAGTGATCTGTGAGCTGCTCTGACAGCTGGTGCTTAAAGCTAGTGAGGGAGATAAGTGTTTCCAGTTTCAGAGATTTTTGTAGTTCGTTCCAGTCATTGGCAGCAGAGAACTGGAAGGAGAGACGACCAAAGGAGGAGTTGGCTTTAGGGGTGACCAGAGAGATATACCTGCTGGAGCGCGTGCTACAGGTGGGTGCTGCTATGGTGACCAGTGAGCGGAGATAAGGGGGGACTTTACCTAGCAGAGTCTTGTAGATGACCTGGAGCCAATGTGTTTGGCGACGATTATGAAGCGAAGGCCAGCCAACGAGAGCGTACAGGTCGCAGTGGTGGGTAGTATATGGGGCTTTGGTGACAAAACGGATGGCACTGTGATAGACTGCATCCAGCTTGTTGAGTAGGGTATTGGAAGCTATTTTGTAAATGACATCGCCGAAGTCGAGGATTGGTAGGATGGTCAGTTTTACGAGGGTATGTTTGGCAGCATGAGTGAAGGATGCTTTGTTGCGAAATAGGAAGCCAATTCGAGATTTCACTTTGGATTGGAGATGATTGATGTGAGTCTGGAAGGAGACTTTACAGTCTAACCAGACACCTAGGTATTTGTAGTTGTCCACAAATTCTAAGTTAGAACCGTCCAGAGAAGTGATGCTGGACAGGCGGGCAGGTGCAGGCAGCGATCGGTTGAAGAGCATGCATTTAGTTTTATTTGTGTTTAGGAGCAGTTGGAGACCACGGAAGGAGAGTTGAATGGCATTGAAGCTCGTCTGGAGGGTTGTTAACACAGTGTCCAAAGAAGGGCCAGAAGTGTACAGAATGGTGTCGTCTGCGTAGAGGTGGATCAGAGATTCACCAGCAGCAAGAGCGACATCATTTATGTATACAGAGAAAAGAGTTGGCCCAAGAATTGAACCCTGTGGTACCCCCATAGAGACTGCCAGAGGTCCAGACAGTAGGCCCTCCGATTTGACACACTGAACTCTGTCAGAGAAGTAGTTGGTGAACCAGGCGACGCAATCGTTTGAGAAACCAAGGCTACTGAGTCTGCCGATGAGGATGTGGTGATTAACAGAGTCAAAAGCTTTGGCCAGGTCAATGAATACGGCAGCACAGTAATGTTTCTTATCGATGGCGGTTACGATGTCGTTTAGGACCTTGAGCGTGGCTGAGGTGCACCCATGACCAGCTCTGAAACCAGATTGCATAGCGGAGAGGGTGCGGTGGGATTCGAAATGGTCGGTAATCTGTTTGTTGACTTGGCTTTCGAAGACCTTAGAAAGGCAGGGTAGGATGGATATAGGTCTGTAGCAATTTGGGTCAAGAGTGTCACCTCCTTTGAAGAGGGGGATGACAGCAGCTGCTTTCCAATCTATGGGAATCTCAGACGACACGAAAGAGAAGTTGAACAGGCTAGTAATAGGGGTTGCAATAATTTCGGCAGATAATTTTAGAAAGAAAGGGTCCAGATTGTCAAGCCCAGCTGATTTGTAGGGGTCCAGATTTTGCAGCTCTTTCAGAACATCAGCTGAATGGATTTGGGAGAAGGAGAAATGGGGGAGGCTTGGGCGAGTTGCTGTGGGGGGTGCAGTGCTGTTGAATGCAGTAGGGGTAGTTAGGTGGAAAGCATGGCCAGCCGTAGAAAAATGCTTATTGAAATTCTCAATTATAGTGGGCTTATCGGTGGTGACAGAGTTTCCTATCCTCAGTGCAGTGGGCAGTTGGGAGGAGGTGTTCTTATTCTCCATGGACTTTACAATGTCCCAGAACTTTTTAGAGTTGGAGTTGCACGAAGCGAATTTCTGTTTGAAAAAGCTAGCCTTGGCGTTTCTAACTGCCTGTGTGTATTGGTTTCTAACTTCCCTAAAAAGTTGCATATCGCGGGGGCAGTTCGATGCTAATGCAGAACGCCACAGGATATTTTTGTGTTGGTTAAGGGCAGTCAGGTCTGGGGAGAACCAAGGGCTATATCTGCTCCTGGTTCTAAATTTCTTGAAAGGGGCATGCTTATTTAAGATGGTGAGGATGGTGAAAATAAACCGTCTCTCTCAGGTCAGGGCGTGACACATACACGCATATGCACACATACACGCACACGCATACGCACACACACACACAGAGTCTGTAAGCCATTCAGTCTCTACTATAGGATGACTTGTCCATAACAGTAAGATTTTTCCCATGTTTTGAGACATGCTCATTTCATGTCATGTTTCCTTTCCTGTTCCAGATATCAAAAATGAAATCAAATTGTAATATCAAGAAAACTCAAGATCTGACAAAGAAGCAACATGAAAAGAAGAAAAAAATGTGTCGGGAAAAGTAAAAAAGTTATTACAGAAGAAAGAAACAGCTAAAAGCTGTATTGGACATAACACCATCAAGCCAGGAAGATGATAGACTTCAACATGTTCAAGAAGAAGTTATTCAAATTCTTCTAGAAGACACAGCCTCCTCAAGAGAACAGCCATTCTCACCTCAGCAGGTAAATGTCCCTGCCATCAACTCAACTCCTAAAAGAAGAGAGAAGTCTCTACAGACACCAGGACCAATGAAGAAATCTACCCCAAAGGAATCACACAAAAACAGGAACAGAAGAAAGAAAACACTGTCAAAGTTGCGCTACACAGAAGAGAAGATGCTGGAGAGGACCAAAGAGATGGTCAACCTAAAGAAAAGACTGAAAAGACTTGAGATGATGGCCAAGAGGAAGCAGGTAATTGTCAACATGGAAGGCAGAGAGGTCCAGAAGAAAACTACAAAGAGAGGTCATCAGAGAACATTACCCATTAACAGCCAGAGAAGACTAATGCACAAACTTGTTAGCCGCTTCCTTCATCAAGATGAAGTCTCCATTGTAATAAAAGGGAAATCCGGAGAAATTCGGAAAAAGGGCCAGAAATTCCATAAGAGAGCCTTAACGGACACCATCTTAATAGAAGATTTGTCTGATAAGGCACAACTTTTCCAAGCCTCAATTATTTAAACTTAAGCCATTTTGGATTGGCCAGCGAAGAGTCACAGACAGAGAAACATGTGTTTGCAAAATGCATGAAAACTTTGGCTTGAAGATAAAGAAGCTGCTCCAGCTTGGGGTCATAGAAACATCATCTCCAAGGGACACTGTACAGGTCAGTGTATGTAGTGACGATGACGTGCTGTTCTAATGTTTTTGTATGTGTTGTTTTTATGTGGTCTCTGTTTTTAGCATACAGTGGCTTGCAAAAGTATTCACCCCCTTGGCATTTTTCCTATTTTGTCACCTAACAACCTGGAATTAAAATAGATTTCGGGGGGTTTGTATCATTTGATTTACACAACTTGCCTACCACTTGGAAGATGCAAAATATTTTTTATTCAAAATCAAATAAAATGATATCAAATTTTATTTGTCACATACACATGGTTAGCAGATATTAATGCGAGCGTAGCGAAATGCTTGTGCTTCTAGTTCCGACAATGCAGTAATATCTAACAAGTAATCTAACCTAACAATTTCACAACAACTACAATATACACACAAGTGTAAAGGAATGAATAAGAATATGTACATAAAAATATATGAATAAGTGATGGCCAAACGGCATAGGCAAGATGCAGTAGATGGTATAGAGTACAGTATATACATATGAGATGAGTAATGTAGGGTATGTAAACATTATATAAATTGGCATTGTTTAAAGTGGCTAGTGATACATTTATTACATCAATTTTTCCATTATTAAAGTGGCTAGAGTTGAGTCAGTATGTTGGCAACAGCCACTCAATGTTAGTGATGGCTGTTTAACAGTCTGATGGCCTTGAGATAGAAACTGTTTTCACTCTCTTGGTCCCAGCTTTGATGCACCTGTACTGACCTCGCCTTCTAGATGATAGCGGGGTGACCAGGCAGTGGCTCGGGTGGTTGTTGTCCTTGATGATCTTTTGGCCTTCCAGTGACATCGGGTAGTGTAGGTGTCCTGGAGGGCAGGTTGTTTGCCCCCGGTGATGCATTGTGCAGACCTCACTACCATCTGGAGAGCTTTACGGTTGTGGGCGGAGCAGTTGCCGTACCAGGCGGTGATACAGCCCAACAGGATCCTCTCGATTGTGCATCTGTAAAAGTTTGAGTGTTTTTGATGACAGACAAATTTCTTCAGCCTCCTGAGGTTGAAGAGGCGCTGCTGCGCCTTCTTCACCACGCTGTCTGTGTGGGTGGACCATTTCAGTTTGTCCGTGATGAGTACGCCGAGGAACTTAAAACTTTCCACCATCTTCACTACTGTCCCGTCAATGTGGATAGGGGGCTGCTCCCTCTGCTGTGTCCTGAAGTCCACGATCAGCTCCTTTGTTTTGTTGACATTGAGTGTGAGGTTATTTTCCTGACACCACAGTCCGGGGGCCCTCACCTCCTCCCTGTAGGCCGTCTCGTCGTTGTTGGTAATCAAGCCTACCACTGTAGTGTCGTCTGCAAACTTGATGATTGAGTTGGAGGCGTGCATGGCCACGCAGTCATGGGTGAACAGGGAGTACAGGAGAAGGCTGAGAACCTACCCTTGTGGTGCCCCAGTGTTGAGGATCAGCGGGGTGGAGATGTTGTTACCTACCCTCACCACCTGGGGGTGGCCCGTCAGGAAGTCCAGGACCCAGTTGCACAGGGCGGGGTCGAGACCCAGGGTCTCGAGCTTAATGATGAGTTTGGAGGGTACTTAAATGCTGAGCTGTAGTCGATGAACAGCATTCTGTAGTTGATGAACAACATAGGTATTCCTCTTGTCCAGATGGGTTAGGGCAGTGTGCAGTGTGATTGCCATTGCATCGTCTGTGGACCTATTGGGGCGGTAAGCAAATTGGAGTGGGTCTAGGGTGTCAGATAGGGTGGAGTTGATATGGTCCTTGACTAGTTTCTCAAAGCACTTCATGATGACAGAAGTGAGTGCTACGGGGCAGTAGTCATTTAGCTAAATTTTCTTGGGAACAGGAACAATGGTGGCCTGTGGGAACAGCAGACTGGGATAAGGATTGATTGAATATGTCCGTAAACACACCAGCCAGCTGGTCTGTGCATGCTCTGAGGATGCAGCTTGGGATGCCGTCTGGGCCTACAGCCTTGCGAGGGTTAACACGTTTAAATGTTTTACTCACGTTGGCTGCAGTGAAGGAGAGCCCGCAGGTTTTGGTAGCGGGCCGTGTCAGTGGCACTGTGTTTTCCTCAAAGCGAGCAAAGAACTTGTTTAGTTGTCTGGGAGCAAGACACCGTGGTCCGCGACCCAGCTGGTTTTCCTTTTGTAGTCCGTGATTGACTGTAGACCCTGCCATATACCTCTCGTGTCTGAGCCGTTGAATTGCGACTCTACTTTCTCTCTATACTGACGCGTAGCTTTTTTGATTGCCTTGTGGAGGGAATAGCTACACTGTTTGTATTCGGTCATGTTTCCGGTCACCTTGCCCTGATTAACTTGTTATGGATAGGGGGCAGTATTTTCACGGCCGGATAAAAAACGTACCCGATTTAATCTGGTTATTACACCTGCCCAGAAACTAGAATATGCATATAATTAGTAGCTTTGGATAGAAAACACTCCAAAGTTTCTAAAACTGTTTGAATGGTGTCTGTGAGTATAACAGAACTCAAAATGGCAGTCCAAAACCTGAGAAGATTCTGTACAGGTAGTACCCTGTCTGACCATTTCTTGGCCTTCTTTGTCATCTCTATCCAAAACAGAGGATCTCTGCTGTAACGTGACACTTTCTAAGGCTCCCATAGGCTCTCAGAAGGCGCCAGAACGTTGAATGATGACTCTGCAGTCTCTGGCTGAAAAACAGTAGGGCATTTGGATAGTGGTCGATCTGAGAACAATGAGACGGGTGCACGTGAAGAGGCCATTTTACATTTTCAGTCTTTGAACAAAAACAACGACTCCCGGTCGGAATATTATTGCTATTTTACGAGAAAAATCGCATAAAAATTGATTTTAAACAGCGTTTGACATGCTTCGAAGTACGGTAATGGAATATTTTGAAATGTTTTGTCATGAAATGCGCCGGCGCGTCACCCTTTGTTACCCTTCGGATAGTGTCTGGAACGCACGAACAAAACACCGCTATTTGGATATAACTTTGGATTATTTGGAACCAAACCAACATTTGTTGTTGAAGTAGAAGTCCTGGGAGTGCATTCTGACGAAGAACAGCAAAGGTAATCCAATTTTTCTTATAGTAAATCTGAGTTTGGTGAGTACCAAACTTGGTGGGTGTCAAAATAGCTAGCCTGTGATGGCCGGGCTATCTACTCAGAATATTGCAAAATGTGCTTTCACCGAAAAGCTATTTTAAAATTGGACACCGCGATTGCATAAAGGAGTTCTGTATCTATAATTCTTAAAATAATTGTTATGTTTTTTGTGAACGTTTATCGTAAGTAATTTAGTAAATTCACCGGAAGTGTTCGGTGGGTATGCTAGTTCTGAACGTCACATGCTAATGTAAACAGCTGGTTTTTGATATAAATATGAACTTGATTGAACAAAACATGCATGTATTGTATAACATAATGTCCTAGGAGTGTCATCTGATGAAGATCATCAAAGGTTAGTGCTGCATTTAGCTGTGGTTTTGGTTTTTGTGACATTATATGCTAGCTTGAAAAATGGGTGTCTGATTATTTCTGGCTGGGTACTCTCCTGACATAATCTAATGTTTTGCCTTTTTGAAATCGGACAGTGTGGTTAGATAAAGGAGAGTCTTGTCTTTAAAATGGTGTAAAATAGTCATATGTTTGAAAAATTGAAGTTTTCGGATTTTCGAGGAGTTTGTATTTTGCATGCCCTATCATTGGATATTGGAGCGGTGTTCCGCTAGCGGAACGTCTAGATGTAAGAGGTTAAAAGCAGTGGTTCGCATTTTCAGTTTTGCGTGAATGCTGCCATCAATCCACGGTTTCTGGTTGGGGAATGTTTCAATAGATGCTGTGGGTACAACATCACTGATGCACTTGCTAATAAACTTGCTCACCGAATCAGCGTATTCATCAATGTTGTTGTTCGACGCTATGCGGAACATATCCCAGTCCACGTGATCGAAGCAATCTTGAAGCGTGGAACCCGATTGGTCAGACCAGCGTTGAACAGACCTGAGCACGGGTGCTTCCTGTTTTAGTTTCTGTCTATAGGCTGGGAGCAATAAAATGGAGTCGTGGTCAGCTTTTCCAGAAGGAGGGCGGGGGAGGGCCTTATATGCATCGCAGAAGTTAGAATAAGAATGATCCAGGGTTTTGCCAGCCCGGGTTGCGCAATCGATATGCTGATCAAATTTAGGGAGCCTTGTTTTCAGATTAGCCTTGTTAAAATCCCCAGCTACAATAAATGCAGCCTCAGGATATGTGATTTCCAGTTTACATAGAGTCAAATGAAGTTCGTTCAGGGCCATCGATGTGTCTGCTTGGGGGGGAATATACACGACTGGGATTATGATCGAAGAGAATTCTCTTGGTAGATAATGCGGTCAGCATTTGATTGTGTGGAATTCTAAGTCAGGTGTACAAAAGGACTTGAGTTCCTGTATGTTGTTATGATCACACCACGTCTCGTTAATCATAAGGCATGCACCCCCGCCCTTCTTCTTACCAGAGAGATGCTTGTTTCTGTCGGCGCGATGCGTGAAGAAACCAGGTGGCTGTACCGACTCCGATAGCATGTCCCGAGTGAGCCATGTTTCAGTGAAACAAAGAACGTTACAATCTCTGATGTCTCTCTGGAAGGCAACCCTTGCTCGGATTTCGTCTACCTTGTTGTCAAGTAGTGTGCTTGAGAGCAGTGCGCAATGTGCCTGTTTACGGAGCCTGACCAGAAGACCTCTCCGTCTGCCCCTTCTGCAGCGCCGTTGTTTTGGGTCACCGGCTGGGATCCGATCCATTGTCCTGGGTGTTGGGCCAAACAGAGGATCCGCTTCGGGAAGTCGTATTCCTGGTTGTAATGTTGGCGAGTCGACGTTGCTCTTATATCCAATAGTTCCTCTCGACTGCATGTAATTAAACCGAAGATTTCCTGGGGTAACAATGTAAGAAATAACACATAAAAAAACAAAATACTGCAGTTTCATAGGAACTCGAAGCGAGTGAAACAAACCAATAAGACAAAATAAGACAAAGAAAAACTTGAGCTTGCATAACTATTCACCCCCCCCCCCCCCCCCCCCCCAAAGTCAATACTTTGTAGAGCCCCCTTTTGCAGCAATTACAGCTGCAAGTCTCTTGGGGTATGACTATAAGCTTGGCACATCTAGCCACTGGGAATTGTGCCCATTCTTCAAGGCAAAACTGCTCCAGCTCCTTCAAGTTTGACGGGTTCCGCTGGTGTACAGCAATCTTTAAGTCATACCACAGATTCTCAATTGGATTGAGTTCTGGGCTTTGACTCGGCCATTCCAAGACATTTAAATGTTTCCCCTTAAACCACTCGACTGTTGCTTTAGCAGTATGCTTAGGGTCATTGTCCTGATGGAAGGTGAACCTCTGTCCCAGTCTCAAATCTCTTGAAGACTGAAAAAAGGTTTCCCTCAAGAATTTCCCTGTATTTAGAGCCATCCATCATTCCTTCAATTCTGACCAGTTTCCCAGTCCCCTGTCGATGAAAGACATACCCACAGCATGATGCTGTCACCACTGTGCTTCACTGTGGGGATGGTGTTCTCGGGGTGATGAGAGGTGTTGGGTTTGCACCAGACATATCGTTTTCCTTGATGGCCAAAAAGCTCAATTTTAGTCTCCTCTAACCAGAGTACCTTTTTCCATATGTTTGGGGAGTTTCCCAGATGCCTTTTGGCGCACACCAAACATGTTTACTTATTTTTTTATTTTACTTTTTTTCAAGCAATGGCTTTTTTTCTGGCCACTCTTCCAGTAAAGCCCAGCTCTGTGGAGTGTACAGCTTAAAGTTATCCTATGGACAGATACTCCAATCACCGCTGTGGAGCTTTGCAGCTCCTTCAGTGTTATCTTTGGTCTCTTTGATGCCTCTCTGATTAATGCCCTACTTGCCTGGTCCGTGAGTTTTGGTGGACAGCCCTCTCTTGGCAGGTTTGTTGTGGTGCCATATTATTTCAATTTTTGAATTATGGAATTTATGGTGCTCCATGGGATGTTCAGTTTCGGATATTTTTTTCATAATCCAACCCTGATCTTTTCTTCTCCACAACTTGCTTGGTGGTGCCCCTTGCTTAGTGGTGTTGCCGACTCTGGGGCCTTTCAGAACAGGTGTATATATACTGAGATGAAATATAAAAAATATTAGGTTGTAGATTGCGGAAGGTGTTGCGGTAATGAGTGAAATCAAGTAAAAAAAAATATTTTAAATAAATATTATTTCAGAGTTTCAAGTAACTGTGCGTGACTGTCAATAATCCATTTTTTTTTTTTTATTGAAAATGTATTGGCTTTCCTAATGGTCTCGATGTTTTCAGACCGTTGCTGTAATGAGATTTTTAAGGACTGGTTTTTGGAAATATGTTCAAAAAGGTGTTAAATTGTCAGTAAATGTTTTTAAATTAATGCTCACAAACACTTCAGACCTTGTTATTAATGCCTAAAAAGGACATTTGTTGATGCAAGTCTTTTTAAAGATGACATGTTTGAAATCTTTGAAACCAAGATTTCGTGAGAATCACCCTTATGTGTTCCTAATGTCTAAATAATGACTGCAGGGCTAGCTGAAACTGCAGTAGAATGGTTCTCCTCGCAGGTGAGTGAATCAGCTCATGCTTGGTGAATAGCACTTGGTTGATCTCTGGGAGCAGGACACAGGAGAGCTGAATAGATCATGTGAGACAAGAATGAATAAAAATAAATAATCACAGCAAAGGATTGTAGTTTGTGAGCTTGAAAATGAACATCCTGACAGTCTGAGGCAGGGTGCTCTGCAATCATCCTACTATTGCCCAGGATAATGTGGCACTTCTAATTTGTCAGTATGAATGAAATTAGTGGGTCCTGCCCTGATGACTGTATTAGCTTTACACTACTTGTCCTATAGATTTTTTTATTCTTAAATTATTACTTGGAATAAACTGATGGCTCAAGCACTCCTTGGCCCAGAATGTCATGCTTGCTAGTGAAAAAACTATCTGCTCCTGCTAGCTAGCAACAGATCTACTTGTTGTAACTAGCTACCTACTGTAACTAGCAAGCTAGCTACATTACTAAGTTGGGAGTCATTTTAGAGCTTGCATTGGTATCACAATTGTATAACTAAATGGTTAGATTACAAAAAAATAAAGACTTTACCTGATACCAGTTTGACGGATGGAGATCTTTCTCGAGCTGTCACCAGCTACGGATAACGCGATCAGCAGAGATAATGCCATGGATAGTACACAAGTTTTGATCGGTTTACAGTTTAGTACTCGGTGGTGTTTGCCTGTCCAGCTAGCAAACATAAAAGTATTTAGAAAAATATGCAAGAAATTTACATTTCAAACAAAGAAAATGTGTTCAGAAGAAATAAATATACACAATATGTAAAAATCAGCTCCTCCCTCGATAGAGATCAATCATCTTGAAAAATACACCCCACCACCTAACTGAGGAAATTTAGGGTATAGTTTTCCTTCAATAAACGTCCCTTGGCAAAGCCTGCAGCAGATTAAGTTGTCCCGCCATTTTGATGGTTCCTTAGTTTGATTTCACTGCATAAAATGCAATTTTGTCTTTCCATCTCGGTTTTAGCACTACCAAAATGTGACAGCTCATACCAACAGACTGACAACAGTAGGTGTGTAAACACAGGGAAACATTTAGGCGTTCTCAGCCCGATGACAGCAGGACACACACAAAGTTACACTTCCATTAACCTCTTGGGGCTAGGTGGGACGCTAGCGTGCCACCTGTGGTGCACTCCATCAACAGCAGGTGCATTTCAAGAGCGGCAAATTTGAATCCAAATAAATGTCAAAATTCAAATTTTTCAAAAATACAACTATGTTACACCATTTGAAAGATAAACATCTCCTTAATCTAACCACGTTTTACGATTTCAAAAAGGTTTTACGGCGAAAGCATAAATTTAGAGTATGTTAGGACAGTACATTTACAAGAGTTGTGTGTAATGTTTTGTCAAGTCAAAGACAGGGTCACCAAAACCATAAAACCAGCTAAAATGATACACTAACCTTTTACAATCTCCATCAGATGACACTCCTAGGACATTATGTTAGACAATGCATGCATTTTTAGTTCTATCAAGTTCATATTTATATACAAAAACAGCGTTTTACTATGGCATTGATGTTGAGGAAATCGTTTCCCTCCAATAACCGGCAGTCAAGTCAGCGTCACAAATTAAATAATTAAAATTAGAAAACATTGGTAAAATATTATATTGTCATTTAAAGAATTATAGATTTACATCTTTTGAACGCAATCAACTTGCCAGATTTAAAAATAACCTTACTGGGAAATCACACTTTGCAATAATCTGAGCACTGTGCCCAGAAAAATACGCGTTGCGATACAGACTAGACGTCATGTTGGGGAGATCTAAAATCGAAAATACTATGTAAATAATCCATTACCTTTGATTCTCTTCATCAGATGTCACTTCCAGGTATCACAGGTCCATAACGAATGTAGTTTTGTTCAAAAAAGCTCATCATTTATGTCCAAAAATCTCCGTCTCGTTAGCACATGATGTAAGCCAGCCGGACTTCTCGTCATGAACGAGGGGAAAAAATATATTTCCGTTCGTTCAAACATGTCAAACGTTGTATAGCATAAATCATTAGGGCCTTTTTTAACCAGAACATGAATAATATTCAAGGTGGACGAATGCATAGCCTTTTATAACGTATTGGAACGAGGGTACCC
Organism: Salmo salar; assembly: GCF_965601325.2. Taxonomy (NCBI): domain Eukaryota; kingdom Metazoa; phylum Chordata; class Actinopteri; order Salmoniformes; family Salmonidae; genus Salmo; species Salmo salar. The sequence continues at coordinate 49,809,315 of NC_138310.1, read as the reverse complement.
AACATGAAGTAGCGCGCCAGGTGTCTAATGGGACATCACCGTTCCATGGCTCTTGTTCGGTCAGATCTCCCTCCAGAAGACTCAAAACACTTTGTAAAGGCTGGTGACATCTAGTGGAAGCAATAGGAAGTGCCAAAATATTCCTAAACCCCTGTGTTTTTCAATGGGATAGGTTTAAAGTCAATACAACACATCAGGTATCCACTTCCTGTCAGAAAATGTCTCAGGGTTTTGCCTGCCAAATGAGTTCTGTTATACTCACAGACACCATTCAAACAGTTTTGGAAACTTTAGAGTGTTTTCTATCCATATATAATAAGTATATGCATATTCTAGTTACTGGGTAGGATTAGTAACCAGATTAAATCGGGTACATTTTTTTTATCCAGACGTGCAAATGCTGCCCCCTAGACCCAACAGGTTAACTCAACTCTAAAGCTACAGTTTAACCATCATTTTTTAGCTAAGGTCCACGTTTAACATTAGGCCTTAGAGCTCTCGGCGATAAACAAATCAACAAGTAAATGAACACAAGCTGTAAGGGCTCTCATCTATAATTGAACAGCCTTAGCATTTCAGGATAATTCTGTTTGTAATTAGCATCAAACATTAACATTCATGAGTTGGACAAAGTATTCTCCTTCTATCCTCTCCTTATTTTCCCCAAGGTATTATGTTTCAGAAATATATTAACGAAGAAAAAACACCTTGGAACATTTCAGATGAGAGTAGCTTCAATACAATAACAGTATATTGAGAGGGCTCATCTCCCAATTTCTCACAAGGTGTGTTATTCATTTCATTTTATTTAACTTTTTAAAAATCAAAACGTAAAAGTTTTAAATAACAGGCACTGTTTTTTTTAAGCTCTTTGCGAACCAAATGTACGTTGTACTAGTATAATTTCACACAATATAATTGACAGAATGAATGATTGACTGAACACAACAGCAGCCAAGTGTTTTTCCTCAATGTGTGCTTTTGTCAGAGAGGTACATGTTTGTTCTATCCTCCTTATATACAGTATGTATACAGTAGCAGACTATTGTATCTATCCCAGTCCTGGTGACTCCTAGGTCAACTCACATGCCTGTCTAGTTTCCTTTAGATCAAACATCAACACTCCTACTGTGCTTGACCTCCAATATGCAGAAGAAAACAGTTGTTGTACAGCAAGGTACTTACAGGAAAACAACCCAAGCTTTATCCCAGAAATACACCAACCCCATCCCTTGTCCTGCACCATCCACTGTGGTATTATTATTTGTGCTGATAGCACTAAAAAGTTCACATCAATAATGAATGTTATCAATAAAAATGTCCCCTGGTGCAGAAACGTGGCTCTCATCATTCCCGCTTTTATTCCCCACTGTGGTGGAGGGGTAGTCAAGCTGAAAGCTCCCCAGAAACAACCTTTAAATCCTAGTTGGGGTTCAAAAGGCTCTCTGTACTGTACAAGTGATCGCAGGACCTCCCCTGTCCACTAAAAACAGCACTAGAATGAAACCCTGGGCTGATCTTGTGATCATTTATTCTCACACAGGAGAAGCTCTTCCTGTCCTGGTTTCCGGTGTTTGTAGACTTGGATCTATATTTGCCAGGATGAGGTATGGAGAGATATTCAAGTGTGGTGATATAGGTTTAGAGCTTAGAATCCAATTGCTGCTCCATGGGATGTCAAGTCCATTGCTTACACATTCCTCTGTGTGACAGTGATGGATGTCTAGTCAGTGGGAGGGATCAACGGGTGGGTGTCTGGATGACAGAGGAGGCAGGAAGAAACATCTTAATATGAAAAACATTGATTTGTTCTTCAGCCCAGGTTTCTGTTGTCAATCTCTATTTGCCCACAATTTAACATCTGTAGTGAGTCATTCCTCATTCTCCGGCAGGACACTAAAACGTGTCAGGTGTGAAACGTATCTGGTGTTGTGAAAACACATCTTAGACCAAGCTAATACACGTTACTCAACTTAAATCTGCAGTGTATTCTGCAGGAATGAGGTGGGGAATCCACCTCACTTTGACATTGACTATAATACACTGTCAATGATGTGAAGGTGAATCCCATTATTTTGTGATTGAAGTTAATAAGGCCTGACAGAGACTTAAACAACTGTCTCTTACTGTCAGAGAAAATGGAAATGTAAACTTGCTGAATAGGAAATAAGCTTCACTATATGTTTCCAGTGCACTATGAAAATAATGTACAATCGAACACCATGGTAAACAGACTGATTTATCTTTCAAGTTCATTAATATGGATATGTGTTGAAGACAATATCCACATACGTAAGCTCATCAATAAACATGACATCAAAACAACAGCGTCCTGACTAAGTGGACTGAGAGCAGGTGTCGGTATTCCCATTTTCATTTCCACACTGAATGTATTTTCATGCTTTGCTTGTGTGGAGCCGGTTCTTAAAATTCTTCTATATAGCTGACTCATCCTGGATTGTGTTAACCACGCTCCCTCTGCCCTGCTAGATCGTTCTAAACAGTGACAGAATATTAGGCAACGCCCTCCTCAGCTCTAGAACGGTCACATCCCAAATTTAGAATGTGTTGGGCATATGTAGGACACTGGCTCATCGAAAGCCCTAACCTGAAGCATGATCCATCCATTATTCATCTGTGAAATTATATGGCACGCTCTCCTTGGTACATGGCAGATGCATAGATACACTATGCCCTCCCAGTCTGCATGCTAATGATCTCATGCAAATTAGCAGTGCAGACGAGGGCGGTTAAGCTGGATCATGGGAGAAATCCGAGACGCAGTGATGAACCAAACAGAGCCACTCAGAGCAATGAAAGGGCTGGCTACCAGTGGGACAGTGGGATGACAGGATGGAGAGATGGGGAGAGATAGAGAGAAATTGCATTTAGATCTTGCACGTGTGTGTGTGTCCGTATGCGTGTGTGTGCATGTTTGTGTCTGTGTACATACATATGTGTGTGCACGTCCACGCACATATTAACATAATCAGCAAAATGGCTTCAAAGTCAATTACAGATTCCACTGCTGTCATACTTGTGGAACAAAGTTCCTAATCTTCATCCTTGTAGGACAACATTATGTATAACAGTATGTAAAATGTCAGTTGTCACAAGCTTATAATTCTGCATATGATAATGATATGCTGTTTCTATTTTCCCCTCACTGCCTTTTGAATGTAATGCTTTTATTCTGCCAGAGTTTTATTAAATCTACCCTGACAAGGCAGGGCGTGAAAAACATTTAGCATTTCTAAGCATGGCATTGCTAATGCTCTGATGAGAGAGAGAGAGACTAATCTATTTTGTCTGAATGTTCTTTTCCCCCTTCTTTTGTGGATTATCTCTATATGTTCTCTTTCTAGTCCTCTCTTGACATGGATGGGATTTAGTATGAAGTCCTGGCTATTTAGACTACACATGTTCCACATAGCATGTTCATAGAGTGCCTACATCTTTTTACAAATGCATTACATTATTGTTTGGCCTGGAGATGATTTCACAACTGTGACATTGTCCTCTGTTTATATAAAATATAATGTTATTAACACTTCAGTTATTGTGTAACCCTTAGAGACATACAGATCAGCAAACAGGATGTACAGAATGCTGCTTGCAATGTTCAATAACAATGGCGCCACAGAAACGCAATCACAGTTTCACGTACACACAGATGCATGCACACGCACACAGACTGCAAGGGCAAACAAGATCTGACCCCAGTTAATGGGTATGACACAAAGAGCAGAGGGAATTAAGTCAGACTTCTGATTAGTGTTTCACCAAACCAAGGAACCAATTCAGTTGTGAATCGTGCACATTTTCAGCTCACAGCCTCTGGAATATCCTGCCAGAGAACCTGAAACTGTGCACTTATTTAAAACATACCCTTTTAGCATTGCTTTTCCTTAAGGTGCTTTTTTAGTATTTCAGTTTTTGTTATTCTTTAGTTTTTTATCCTCTTATGTTTGCTGTGTAGTAAATATTTTGGTGTTTATTTTCATCGTTTTTTTTTCCTGTGAAGTGCATTGCCTTGCATTCTTGTCTGAAATGTGCTATATAAATTAAGCTTGATTTGATTTGACTTCGAACAACATAATTAAGAGACATAGGATAGCAGCAGAGCATGACTAATACACCATGCCAATGCGAGCTTGTCTTTTTTCCCTCTCTCCACTCACATTGACGCCTAAATTGCATTGATGTAATATTGCATGTTTGCAGTGCCCCCACTCTTCTAAAAAGAACAAGTCATTGTATTATGCAAAACATACCTTCGACAGTTGGAAGACTACTGCTACAAACAGCAAGTGGGAGACTAGGTTCGAGTTGAGATACTCCCCTGAATTCATGCCCATTGGTTGAAAGAAAGAAAGGAAAGTGATTATTGCACGAGTGAGCCCATAGATGAATCAGCAAGTGTGGTGGATTTACGTTAGTGTGCCATGTTCATAGGCTGAAGTTAATAGGCAAATGACATTCCGCACACATGCTAATAGTAAGGGAGGAAGAGAGACGTGACACTGCGCTGATGAGGTAACGTCACAGCATTGCCCTATAAATACCTGCTATGCTGACAAGTTGGGGCCTTCCCTGTAGCTCAGTAGGTAGAGCATGGCGTTTGCAACGCCAGGGTTGTGGGTTCAATTCCCACTGGGGGCCAGCACAGAAAAACAACAATGTATGAAATGTATGCATTCACTACTGTAAGTCGCTCTGGATAAGAGCATCTGCTAAATGACTAAAATGTAAATGTAAATGTAAGTTAACATTGTAGACACTACCATAGATAACTGCCATGCTTATGAGGTAATGCTATAATCATTACCATATAAATACCTGCTATGCTGATGCGGTAACATTCTAAATGCTACCATATAAACAACTGCTATGCTAATGAGGTAACAATATAGACACTACCATATAAACTCAGCAAAAAAAGAAACATCCTCTCACTGTCAACTGTGTTTATTTTCAGCAAACTTCACATGTGTAAATATTTGTATGAACATAACAAGACTCAACAACTGAGACATAAACTGAACAAGTTCCACAGACATGTGACTAACAGAAATTGAATAATGTGTCCCTGAACAAAGGGGTGTCAAAATCAAAAGTAACAGTTAGTATCTGGTGTGGCCACCAGCTGCATTAAGTACTGCAGTGCATCTCCTCCTCATGGACTGAAGCAGATTTGCCAGTTCTTGCTGTGAGATGTTACCCCACTCTTCCACCAAGGCATCTGCAAGTTCCCAGACTTTTCTGGGGGGAAAGCCCTAGCCCTCACCCTCTGATCCAACAGGTCCCAGACGTGCTCAATGGGATTGAGATTCGGGCTCTTCGCTGGCCATGGCAGAACACTGACATTCCTGTCTTGCAGGAAATCACGCACAGAACAAGCATGTCAGGATGAGCCTGCAGGAAGGGTACCACATGAGGGAGGAGGATGTCTTCCCTGTGACGCACAGCACTGAGATTGCCTGCAATGACAACAAGCTCATTCCGATGATGCTGTGACACACCGCCCCAGACCACGACGGACCCTCCACCTCCAAATCGATCTCGCTCCAGAGTACAGGCCTCGGTGTAATGCTCATTCCTTGGACAATTCAACCATCACTCTTGGTGAGACAAAACCGCGACTCGTCAGTGAAGAGCACTTTTTGCCAGTACGGACATTATTATTTTTTGCCGTGGCCACATCTGCACGTTCACGCAGATGAGCAGGGACCCTGGGTATCTTTCTGTTGATGTTTTTCAGAGTCAGTAGACTTTTCGTGTCCTAAGTTTTCATAACTGTGACCTTAATTGCCTACCGTCTGTAAGCTGTTAGTGTCTTAACGACCGTTTCACAGGTGCATGTTCATTAACTGTTTATGGTTCATTGAAGAAGCATGGGAAACAGTGTTTAAACCCTTTACAATGAAGATCTGGGAAGGTATTTGGATTTTTACGAATTATCTTTCAAAGACAGTGTAACGGCTGTCGTCTGTAGAAGAAGGAGACCAAAGCGCAGCGTGGTGAGTGTTCATATTAATGATTTAATAATAAGAAACACTTCAAAACTAACAAGAAAATGTACTCTGCCAACAGTTCTGTCAGGTCACAAAATGTACAAAACAGAAAATAACTACCCACAAACCCCAAAGGAAAACAGGCTGCCTAAGTATGACTCCCAATCAGCGACAACGATGTACAGCTGTCCCTGATTGAGAGCCATACCAGGCCAAAACAAAGAAATACAAAGCATAAAAAAAAGGACATAGAATGCCCACCCAAATCACACCCTGACCAAACCTAAATAGAGACATAAAAAAGGCTCTCTCAGGTCAGGGCGTGACAGACAGGGTCCTGAAAAAGGGTTATTTTTCTTTTTTTGCTGAGTTTAGAATTGCTATGCCAATGAGGAAACATTATAAACGCTGCCTTATAAATACCTGCTATGCTGATGAGTTATTGATATAACCACTGCCATGTCAGTACCTGCTATGCTGATGAGTTATCGATATAACCACTGCCGTATCAGTAACTGCTATGCTGATGAGCCAGATGGGAATTATATGAGTTTACAAGATGAATGAAAAGTCATGATCCAGTCAGACCAGCCTTACTGATTGAACTTTGGAAAACTACATTTTGCGTTGTAGCACATCACTATCACACACGGCAGACATCACATAAAACAAATACGTTCTAACATGTCGTCGTTACATGCCATGACATCTAAATTACTGGTTATACTGAGCTAAAACAGAGTTACATTCAGCTGTCAGTCCGGACACATTGTGTGATGCTGTAATACTGCATGTTTGGGTGGTTGTACCCTCCTATTATTATCAGTACCATCAGTACCACACGCCCTGTCTGCCTTTAGTAGTCAGCGTAGAGACATTATTCCCTGCTCATTAATTCTACCTCATTATTAGACTTTACTCGCCGCCGTGCCAATTAGACCGGCTATGGCTAATTATACCCATTAGTGCCGTCCGATACCAGTCAATGACACCTTGGTTGGGCAGCCGCGCCCCATCATCATCGCCGACCTAGCGTCATCACCAAACTGCTTCCTTCCTGAAAGGGGCCGTAAATCTGATGACTCAGGCATTTCTCAGCTCAGAAGAAAGACACAGAGGTAATTCCACTCATATTAGCAGCAGTCTGATATCTGTCTCATTCGGTTTGGTGTTGTAAAAGAAAATGTAGTCGGTAATGACAATGTCATTACAGTATAATGACAGTTTTAGTGTCACCCCGTATCACCGCAATCTGTGAACATGACATAAAACAGTTTTCTAATTCACAACTACATTCCAATGCATCCATTTACTGTTACTATCACAGCGTATTGACTTACAGCAGAGAGAACAAGAACAAACTAGACAGTCAAACGCCATTACCGCCATTGAAATATACTGTTGTTTTGTGAAACTCCACAATAACAACAACTGTAAAGTGCTCAGGAGGTGGTACTTTAACAAAATGACAATTTGTTTTGTATTATTTTGTAAAAAAAATAAAAATCCCCAATTTCGATCTTGTCTCATCGCTGCAACTCCCCAAAGGACTCGGGAGGTGAAGGTCGAGTCATGCGTCCTCCAAAACATAACCCGCCAAACCACGCATCTTAACACCCGCCTGCTTAACCCTGAAGCCAGCCGCACCAATGTGTCGGAGGAAACACTGGTCACCTGACGACCAAGTTCAGCCTGCAGGCAGCCGGACTGCCACAAGGAGTCGCTAGAGGGCGATGAGCCAAGTAAAGCCCCCCGGGCCAAACCCATTCGCTAACCATGACGACGCTGGGACAATTGTGCGCAGCCCTATGGGACTCCTGATCACTGTCGGTTGTGATACAGCCTGGGATCGAACCCGGCTCTGTAGTAACACCTCTAGCACTACGCCACTTGGGAGGCCCTAGTATTGTTTATTTCTAAGAATACAAGAAAAGAGTGATGACGGGAACTAAAAAAGTCAGTACATAAACAACGCAGCAGTGGGCTCATATTTCTCTATGCTGTGATGCTGAGCCAGTCTTCTTTAGTGGGGTTAGACACATTGAGGTTTCCAGGGCAGCCCCATATAACAAAGCCTGCCTGCCTCTTTCAAATTGCTGCGTTGGCACACCCATGCCCTTACTATGTTAGAGCTGCAGTGATGACTGCCTTGCCACTCACATGCATACCCAATTCTGTATACATTCATTATTTTATTCAGAATAGACATTTCAATAATAAATGTATACAGGATTGGGTATGCATGTGGCTGGCTATAGAGTATTATTAATAGAAAAACAATGACAGCTGGTATCTGCTGTGATGATCTCCATATTCTTCTATGTGTGGGCTGGAATGAGAATAAATGATACCAACATGATAAATTGAGCTGTATGAGAGACGTACTTTCTGTCAAAAAGTGGGTGAAAAATAATGGTTTGGAGAGACAATGGTTTATTGATGGCACATCCATCATTCACCTTGGCAAAGAAAGCTACCTCTCCCAGATGTCTCTGCAAAGGGAATTGTAGTGTCCATGTTGTGGTTTACAGGGACTGCTCATGACTCAGCACCCAGAGACAAGAAGGATCTCTAAAAATGCCAGGCTTCTGTTCACTTATTCTGCTTGGATGGAGCTTTTGTACTCTTGTGTTCATATATTTAAAGACAATGACCCTATGTACTTGTAATTTAAATTAGATACTGTATTCTTGTACCCTCTCAAAATAGACAAAATAACAGTTATTGACAAGTTGAAGGCAATCCAGGTACTTGGAATCAGTATACTTTGCCTCACATGTTTTTTTCCATTCCATATGCACGTGTGGGATGTTGACTGTATACATAAATGTATTTATTTTCCACCTTGTGTAGTCTGTCTTACTGTTGTCAGTCGAGTTCTATGAGCAGAAACCCATTGGCAGTAGTAGAAGAAACACTGTTTTTTTACCCTTGCGGTGGAAATGGACTGTCTGTGACTGGTGTTGACTTCTATTTCATGCTTGATTGTTTTAAATAGTTTCTTTTGAAAGCAATTCTGCTTTGGGGTATAGAAAGGATGACTGGGATGTGGTAGTCAGTGTGTAATGTTGAAAGCGGAACGAGGGAGAGCTCGGTTTGTTGTTTTGGAAAGTTTGTCATTTTTAAAGTGTATTAAAAAGTTTCTTAGTAGCTAGCTAACTCTTGAGTTTGGATCCCGCAACGCAGTTGGCATCAGTTGCTGGGACAGCTACTCTCTGACCAGTGATCCTGCCGACCAAGGCCGGGTCTCAAGGAGCTATTTGGCGTAGCTGCCTATCAAGCAGCAGGGTTTTCTTGAGGGCTTGAACGCAGCCCGTGACGCAGTTAGCCATTGTAGCTGGGACCGTGGATTGTCCTGGGTTTGTTGCTGTCTAGATCCCTGCTGTCTGTTGTTGTTTTCAATCTTCCCTGCAACCTGCCTTGTCTGAAACTGCGAGGAGTAACACAGTAACCTGCATTGCTAGATACCATGACAAAGACCTAAGCTGGCGGGAGTACCGTTGAGAACAGTGGTGTCTCTCCATCACGGATGAAGGATCTTTTATACAAACGAAAATAGATCTACAAGCATTTGTTACAACAAGACAATAGCGTCAAGTGTTTTAACCAAATACTTGTGGAGTCAACTAATAAAATAATCGACGACCTGAGCAGAGAGGTCCAGGACCTGAATAACAGTCAGAAGGGTCAGCTCAAAGAGTTTTAACAGGAGAACGGCAAGATGACAGCAATTTGTAAGTCATTGAGAGATGACATCAGATCTGTGTGTGAATCATGATAACAATGACAGAGAAATCAGATTATCTCGAGGGACAATCAAGGTGGAACAACATAGTTGTGGATGGAATTGCAGAGTCTCCACATGAGACCTGGATGGAGTCTGGGGACAAAGTGAGTGAAATGATCTTGGAGATATTGAAGACGGACCACAGGAAGATTGAGGTGGAGCTCACCCACAGAACTGGAAAACCCACCACCGGCCCATGTGACAGGCCCCGACTAATAGTGGTCAAGTTCCTGAGGTTCAAGGACAAGGTAGGTGTTCTGGAAAGAGCCATAAACCTGAGGAAAGTATCAAATAAAATAAAATGAAATCAAACTTTATTTGTCACATGCACCAAATACCACAAGTGTAGACCTTACTGTGAAATGCTTACTTACAAGCCCTTAACCAACAGTGCAGTTCAAGAAGAGTTAAGAAAATATTTACCAAATAAACTAAAGTAAATAAATATAAAAAGTAACACAATAACATAACAATAACGAGGCTACATACAGCGGGTACCGGTACCGAGTCAATGTGCGGGGGGCACAGGTTTGGTCCTAGACTTGGCGCTCTGTACCGTTTGACGTGCGGTAGCAGAGAAAACACTCTATGACTTGGGTGACTGGAGTCTCTGACAATTTTATGGGCTTTCCTCTGACACCACCTATTATATAACTAGGTCCTGGATTGCAGGAAGCTTGGCCCCAGTGATGTACTGGGCCATACGCATTACCCTCTGTAGCGCCTTATGGTCAGATGCCGAGCAGTTGCCATACCAAGAGGTGATGCAACCAGTCAGGATGCTATCGATGGTGCAGCTGTTGAACTTTTTGAGGATCTGGGGACCCATGCCAAATCTTTTCAGTCTCTTGAGGGGGAAAATGTTTTGTTGTGCCCTCTTCACAACTGTCTTGGTGTGTTTGGACCATGATAAATTGTTGGCGGAACGGCTCGCCAATATCCAATGGTAGCGCCTGGCGCGAATACGAAAAACCTTAAAAATGCTATAATTTAAATTTCTCAAACATATGACTATTTTACACCATTTGAAAGATAAGACTCTCCTTTATCTAACCACATTGTCCGATTTCAAAAAGGCTTTACAGCGAAAGCAAAACATTAGATTATGTCAGGAGAGTACCCAGCCATAAATAATCACACACCCATTTTTCAAGCTAGCATATATGTCACAAAAACCAAAACCACAGCTAAATGCAGCACTAACCTTTGATGATCTTCATCAGATGACACTCCTAGGACATTATGTTATACAATGCATGCATGTTTTGTTCAATCAAGTTCATATTTATATCAAAAACCAGCTTTTTACATTAGCATGTTTTGTTCAGAACTAGCATACCCACCGAAAACTTCCGGTGAATTTACTAAATTACTCCCGATAAACGTTGACAAAAAAACATAACAATTATTTTAAGAATTATAGATACAGAACTCCTTTATGCAACCGCGGTGTCCGATTTTAAAATAGCTTTTCGGTAAAAGCACATTTTGCAATATTCTGTGTAGATAGCCCGGCCATCACGGCTCGCTATTTTGACACCCACCAAGTTTGGCACTCACCAAACTCAGATTTACTATAAGAAAAATTGGATTACCTTTGCTGTTCTTCGTCGGAATGCACTCCCAGGACTTCTACTTCAACAACAAATGTTGTTTTGGTTCGAAATAATCCATAGTTATATCCAAATAGCTCCGTTTTGTTCGTGCGTTCAAGTCACTATCCGAAGGGTGACGCACCGGCGCGTTTCGTGACCAAAAATGTCAAAATATTCCATTACCGTACTTCGAAGCATGTCAAACGCTGTTTAAAATCAATTTTTATGCGATTTTTCTCGTAAAATAGCGATAATATTCCAACCGGGCGACGACTTATTCGTTCAAAGAGAGAAAGAAAAAAATGGAGTCGTCTCGTGCACGAGCGCTCCAGTGTCATTGTTCTCAGAAGGACCACTCTCGAAAACCCCTGCTGTTTTTCGCCCAGAGACTGCAGAGCTATCATTCCACATTCTGGCGCCTTCCTAGAGCCAATGAAAGCCTTAAATGTCACGTTACAGCACAGAGGCTGTATTTTCGATAGAGAGGCTAAAGAAGGACAAGAAATGGTCAGACAGGGCACTTCCCGTATAGTATCTTCTCAGGTTTTGGCCTGCCATATGAGTTCTGTTATACTAACAGACACCATTCAAACAGTTTTAGAAACTTTAGAGTGTTTGCTATCCATATCTACTAATTATATGCATATTCTAGTTACTGGGCAGGAGTAGTAACCAGATTAAATCGGGTACGTTTTTTTTATCCGGCCGTACAAATACTGCCCCCTATCCCCAACAGGTTCAGGAAGCCAGGGTAGAGAGGCTAGCACTGTAGTAATATGATAAAAAAAGTTGTTCTAGTCAAGAATCTAGCAGCCGTGTTTAGCACTAACTGAAGTTTATTTAGTGCTTTATCCAGGTAGCCAGAAAGTAGAGCATTGCAGAAGTCTAATCTAGAAGTGACAAAAGTATGGATTAGCTTTTCTGCATAACTTTTGGACAAAAAGTTTCACATTATTGCAAAGTTACAAAGATGGAAAAAAGCTGTCCTTGAAATATTCTTGACATGTTCGTCAAAAGGGAGATCAGGGTCCAGAGTAATGCTGAGGTCCTTCACAGTTTTATTTGAGATGACTGTACAAGCCTCAAGAGAGGCTTTATTACTGCCCCTTTTAGTGAGTTTAGTACACATCCAGTGGATAGGGAGCCATTTATTGTGTTCAAAGTAGGATGGCCAAGTACAGGAAGCAGCTCTTTCAGAAGTTTAGTTGGAATAGGGTCCAGGATGCAGCTTGAAGGTTTAGAGGCCATTATTATTTTCAGGAATGTGTCAAGAGATATAGGATAAATAAATGTGAGTGTCTCCATTGATCCTAGGTCCTGGCAGTGTTGTGCAGACTCAGGACAACTGAGCTTTGGAGAAATATGCAGATTCAAAGAGGAGTCCGTAGTTTGTTCTTATTCTCCTTAATTAGGATGGAAGAATAGGATAATCGAGCAGCAGTGAGGGCTCTTCGATATTGCAAGCTAGCTTTCCAAGCTAGTCGGAAGACTTCCAGTTTGGTGTACCGCCAATTCCGCTCCATTTTTCTAGAAGCTTGCTTCGGGGCTCGGATATTTTCTGTATACCAGGGAGCTAGTTTCTTATGACATTTTTTTGTTTTGTTTTTAGGGGTGTGACTGCACCTAGGGTATTACGCAAGGTAAAATTGCGTTCCTCAGTTAGGTGGTTAACCAATTTTTGTGCTCCGATATCTTTGGCTAGGTGGAGGGAGTCTGGAAGGGCATCTAGGAATCTTTGGGAAGTCCAAGAATTTAAGGCACAGCTTTTGATGATCCTTGGTTGGGGTCTAAGCAGGTTATTTGTTTTTATAATATATATTTTTTAATTGAACCTTTATTTAACTAGACAAGTCAGTTAAGAACAAATTCTTATTTACAATGACGGCCTACCCCGACCAAACCTGGACGATGCTGGGCCAAGGTTAAATTGAGTTCCTCGGTTAGGTGGTTAACTGATTTTTGTCCTCTGACGTCCTTGGGTAGGCAGAGGCAGTCTGGAAGGGCATCAAGGAATCTTTGGGTTGTCTGAGAATTTATAGCACGACTTTTAATGCTCCTTGGTTGGGGTCTGAGCAGATTATTTGTTGCAATTGCAAACGTAATAAAATGGTGGTCCGATAGTCCAGGATTATGAGGAAAAACGTTTAGATCCTCAATATTTTTTTGATGGGACAAACTAGGTCCAGGGTATGACTGTGACAGTGAGAAGGTCCGGAGACATGTTGGGCAAAACCCACTGAGTCAATGATGGTTCCGAAAGCCTTTCAGAGTGGGTCTGTGGACTTTTCCATGTGATTTTAAAAAAATTGTTATATTATCTGCCATGACTACAAGGTCCGAAAGGAATTCAGGGAATTCAGTGAAGAACTCTGTATATGACCCAGTAGGCCTGTAAACATTAGCAAAATAAGTGATTGAGTAGGCTGCAAAGAGTTCATGACTATAATCTCAAAAGACGAAAATGCATAATTTTTTGAGGTGAATTGAAATTTGCTATCGTAAACATTAGCAACACCTCCGCCTTTGTGGGGTGTGCGAGGGATACGGTCACTAGTATAACCAGAAGAGCCCTCATTTAACACAGTAAATTCATCTGGCTTGAGCCATGTTTCAGTCAGGCCAATCACATCAAGATTATGATCAGTGATTAGTTCACTGACTATAACTGCCTTGGAAGTGAAGGCTCTAACATTAAGTAGCCCTATTTTGAGATGTGAGATATCACAATCTCTTTCAATAATGACAGGAATTGAGGAGGTCTTTATTCCGGTGAGATTTCTAAAGAAAACACCACCATGTTAAATTTTGCCAAACCTAGATCGTGGCACGGACATGGTCTCAATGGGGATAGCTGAGCTGACTACACTGACTATGCTAGTGGCAGACTCCACTAAGCTGGCAGGCTGGCTGACACCCTGCTGCTGGCCTGCACCTTATCTCATTGTGGAGCAAGAGGAGTTCGAGCCATGTCTATGTTGACAGATAAGATGAGAGCACTCCTTCAGCTAGGATGGAGTCTGTCATGCCTCAGCAGGCCAGGCTTGGTCCTGTTTGTGGGTGAGTCCCAGAAAGAGGGCCAATTATGTACAAATTATATATTTGGGGAGGGGCAGAAAACATACACACATTGATTCATGGACTACCGAATGTATATATTTTTCTCTTGCTTTATTTTCCCTTTTCCATATTATGTCTCTCTGATAAGCTACCCAGGAAAGGGTTTAAAATATCCCATATCAATATATGTAGAAATAAGGTTAATTAAATCAATAACTTGCTAGCATCAGATAATTAGCCATTTCTGAGACTCACATACACTCACGTTCAAAAGTTTGGGGTCCTTGTTTTTGAAAGAAAAGCATTTTTTTTGTCCATTAAAATAACATCAAATTGATCAGAAGTACAGTGTAGACAATGTTATAAATGACTATTGTAGCTGGAAACAGCAGATTTTTAATGGAATATCTACATAGGTGTACAGAAGCCCACTATCAGCAACGATCACTCCTGTGCTCAAAATCAAATCAAATGTTATTTGTCACATACACACGGTTAGCAGATGTTAATGCGAGTGTAGCGAAATGCTTGTGCTTCTAGTTCCGACAATGCAGTAATATCTAACAAATAATCTAACCTAATAATTTCACAACAACTACCTTATACAGACAAGTGTAAAGGAATGAATAAGAATATGTCCATAAAAATATGTGAATGAGCGATGGCCGAACGGCATAGGCAAGCTGCAGTAGATGGTATAGAGTACAGTATATACATATGAGATGAGTAATGTAGGGTATGTAAACATTATATAAAGTGGCATTGTTTAAAGTGGCTAGTGATACATTTATTACATCCATTTTTCATTAATAAAGTGGCTAGAGATGAGTCAGTATGTTGGCAGCAGCCACTCAATGTTAGTGATGGCTGTTTAACAGTCTGATGGCCTTGAGAAAGAAGCTGTTTTTCAGTCTCTCGGTCCCCGCTTTGATGCACCGGTACTGACCTCGCCTTCTGGATGATAGCGGGGCGAACAGGCAGTGGCTCGGGTGGTTGTTGTACTTGATGATCTTTTTGGCCTTCCTGTGACATCGGGTGGTGTAGGTGTCCTGGAGGGCAGGTAGTTGTGCAGACCTCACTACCGTCTGGAGAAGCTTACGGTTGTGGGCGGAGCAGTTGCCGTACCAGGCAGTGATGCAGCATGAGAGGATGCTCTCGATTGTGGATCTGTAAAAGTTTGTGAGTGTTTTTGGTGACAAGCCGAATTTCTTCAGCCTCCTGAGTTTGAAGAGGTGCTGCTGCGCCTTCTTCACCACGCTGTCTGTGTGGGTGGACCATTTCAGAGTGTCCGTGATGTGTACGCCGAGGAACTTAAAACTTTCCACCTTCTTCACTACTGTCCCATTGATGTGGATAGGGGGCTGCTCCCTCTGCTGTGTCCTGAAGTCCACGATGATCTTTGTTTTGTTGACATTGAGTGTGAGGTTATTTTCCTGACACCACACTACGAGGGCCCTCACCTCCTCCCTGTAGGCCGTCTTGTCGTTGTTGGTAATCAAGCCTACCACTGTAGTGTCGTCTGCAAACCTGATGATTGCGTTGGAGGCATGCATGGGTTAACAGGGAGTACAGGAGAGGGCTGAGAACGCACCCTTGTGGGCCGCCAGTGTTGAGGATCAGTGGGGTGGTGATGTTACCTACCCTCACCACTTGGGGGAGGCCCGTCAGGAAGTCCAGGACCCAGTTGCACAGGGCGGGGTTGAGACCCAGGGTCTCGAGCTTAATGACGAGTTTGGAGGGTACTATGGTGTTAAATGCTGAAATGTAGTCAATGAACAGCCTTCTTACATAGGTATTGAGGGCACTATGGTGTTGAACGCTGAGCTGTAGTCAATGAATAGCATTCTCACTTAGGTGTTCCTTTTGTCCAGGTGGGAAAGGGCAGTGTGGCATGCAATAGAGATTGCATCATCTGTCGATCTGTTGTGCAGTAAGCAAATTGGAGTGGGTCTAGGGTTTCTGGCATAATGGTGTTGATGTGAGCCATGACCAGCCTTTCAAAACACTTCATGGCTACAGACGGGAGTTCTACGGGTCGGTAGTCATTTAGGCAGGTTCGCTTGGTGTTCTTGGGCACATGGACTATGGTGGTCTGCTTGAAACATGTTGGTATTAAAGACTCGGTCAGGGACAGGTTGAAAATGTCAGTGAAGTCACTTGCCAGTTGGTCAGCGCATGCTCATAGTACACGTCCTCGTAATCCGTCTGGCCCTGTGGCCTTGTGATTGTTGACCTGTTTGAAGGTCTTACCCACATCGGCTATGGAGAGTGTGATCACACAGTGATCCAGAACAGCTGATGCTGTCATGTATGTTTCAGTATTGCTTGCCTCGATGCGAGCATAGAACTCATTTAACTCATCTGGTAGGCTTGTGTCACTGGGCAGCTACCGGCTGTGCTTCCCTTTGTAGTACGTAATAGTTTTTAAGCCTTGCCACATCCGACGAGCATCGGAGCCGGTGTAGTATGATTCATTCTTATTGACGCTTTGCATGTTTGATGTTTCGTCGGAGGGCATAGTGGGATTTCTTATAAATGTCTGGGTTAGAGTCCCGCTCCTTGAAAAGCTCAGTGTGGATGTTGCCTGTGATCCATGGCTTCTGGTTGGGGTATGTACGGTCACTGTGGGGATGATGTCATCTATGCACTGATTGATGAAGCCAGTGACTGATGTGGTGTACTCCTCAATGCCATTCGAAGAATCACGGAACATGTTCCAGTCCGTGCTAGCAAAACAGTCCTGTAGCTTAGCATCTGTGTCATCTGACCACTTCCGTATTGAGCGAGTCACTGGTACTTCCTGCTTTAGTTTTTGCTTGTAAGCAGGAATAAGGAAGATATAATTATGGTCAGATTTGCCAAATGGAGGGCAAGGGAGAGCTTTGCATGCGTCTTTCTGTGTGGAGTAAAGGTGGTCTAGAGTTTTTTCCCTCTGGCTGCACATGTGACATGCTGGTAGAAATGAGGTAAAATGGATTTAAGGTTTCCCTGCATTAAAGTCCCTGGGCCACTTGGAGCGCCGCCTCTGGATAAGCATTTTCTTGTTTGCTTATGGCCTTATACAGCTCGTTGAGTGTGGTCTTAGTGCCAGCATCGATTTGTGGTGGTAAATAGACAGCTACAAAAAATATATTCCATAGTTCCATAGTTCTACCCCCGACATGTTTATCAACTTATAGCACACACAGGCAGAATAGAAAACTAGAGAAACAGAAAAAACATTTAGAAATATAAAAAAATAGCAGTATGAAAATATTTCCGCTGTCATTCCCCGGGGATCTTAACTTCAGTGGAACAGGTGCAGACCTAGCTGTGACTGAAGTGAGAGTGTAAAGAGAAATTCTACTTCATAAATTACCTCCTGCTGTCAGTCATAATGTTAAAGCTTTGTAGCCATACTGAAGGGAGAGAGAGGTCCAGGGACCAGAGCGTTCCCAGCTTTCTTAACACCACCAAAACCAAATGCTGCAATTCTATCCTTTAAGAGCAGAGATCAATCATGTCAGTCGTAAGATAATTTTATTCTTGAGGTAAATTCTATCTCAGGGATTCTGAAGGGATTCTGTTTATACATGTATAGTATTAACCACGTTTCCATCCATAGTTTTTATGCGAGTAAAGTCATACCGTATCAAAAAAATCATGACAGCTGTGATGGAAACAGGAAGTTTCAGTACGATTTCATAAATGCTGGCAGATCATTTGTTTGTTCAACATGGTGGGATCTTTTTGTGTTGGTAAAATTAATGATGCGAGAAATGGAGGTGGAAACGCCTTTATGCTCAAATATTGATATAATAACCATCATATCGAAATAAACTTGGTCCTCCCCACTATGACTCGGGAATGCATGCAGTTTAATAGGCTACAGATTAAATAACTAACGATGAACTTGTTTTTTTCCATAGTCTTATCATGTAGACTCGCCTACCCATGAGCTGTTAGCTAGAACGCATGTGACAAGAGCAGAGTAGGCACATTTGCTGTTTAACGCAAACGTTTTTGTGACAAAAATATCAGTAGAGTTGAAAATGCGATGGAAACCCATTGAAAAAATGTGTACATTTTGTGCCTAATCAGCATGTGACGTCAAATGAACAACGAATTATGGGCAATACCAGGTTCATCGTGGCCGCTATTTCGCCCCAAAAAGTCATCCCAAAATTGGCCGATGTTTAGTCTGTCCGTTTTGGTCCATATTTAGCCGAAGATCAGGCTGACCGATAGCCTGTTCTACTCATTGAAAACATGAGATCCATGAAAATAATCATATATTGCATAGCCTATATTGATTAAATGATGGCGGCTTCATGGAAATATATACAATAAAATATTAGTAAATTATTTAATTTTTTTGACAAATTTAGTATGACAGATGTTCTGACATACAGTACCAGTTAAAAGTTTGGACACACCTACTCATTCAAGGGTTTTTCTTTATTTGTAATATGTTCTACATTGTAGAATAATAGTGAAGACATCAACTATGAAATAACACATATGGAATAATGTTGTAACCAAAAAAGTGTTAAGCAAATAAAAATATATTTTAGATATTAGATTCTTCAAAGTAGCCACCCTTTGCCTTGATGACAGCTTTGCACACTCTTGGCATTCTCTCAACCAGTTACTGCAATCTCTGACAAAGTTACTGCACAAGTGCTAGGGGGACAAAAGTCTTTGAGAAGCCATATTAGCCATTTGCTCCTCTCGCAACCCCATAGAAACCACGCAGCACAGCGACAACTTTCAAAAAGTTGAGGACAAGCGAGAGTGGGGACTGTACAGTAAGTACACATTTTGTCAGAGTAGTTTTCTAAACATTTTTTGGAAACTATTATTTTCTCTAGAATTTTCTCTAGAATGCAGATGCCAGCTAACTAGCTAGCAAACATTACAACACAGACAGAAGTGGATTGCTAAATATCTATGGCTAGCTACGGGAATGCCTAGTTAACTAATTTGCTAACTATCTAACTTGCTGTATGTAGCTAGCTAACGTTAGCAAACAACTTTTTTCTCGAGCAGCTAACCTTAACGTTAGCTACTCTGGGTAACGTTACCTGTAATGAGGTTTGCTAAATGTACCTACTGTTGGTGCACCAGCACGTACTTTTCTGCAGTGATACATTTGGTTACTGCAACATTTGTATTAGTTAGTTACTTAGTCAAACATGTTTTAAGAGCGCAAAATCAAGCTGAAATGTTCACCCCCTCTCGGTGTTTGCATGTGTGTCTGTGCGCACTCTCACTGACAAATGCAGCAAATGCAGCTGTGCGTTCTCCTTACCAAAGGTTTGTTAGGCTGTGATGCATCTTCACTTTACTGCTGAGTGACAACTGTAATAACTAGCTAGTGATATTATTGTCATACCAGTGGCATAACTGTTAACTGTCATGGTAGGATAATATCAACAGAACAGTTTTTACAATACGTTGCCATGCCAAGACAAATGTTAGTCGTCCCCGTCCCCCCCCGTCCCCCGTCCCCCCCCCCGATATCAGCATGATGTTGGTTGGCTGTTACACAATGTATGTCATGTAACAACTGGATTTTTGCATAGATGTTGTTAAAACATAAAACACATTTGATTCATTTTTATTCCAAAACTCTATGTATCCACTGGGGTGGTATCTTTCTGTTTCAGAACAAATGAGTGGATTTGGCTATTTCAGCCACACCAGTTGCTGACAGGTGTATAAAATCAAGCACACAGCCATGCAATCTCCATAGCAGAACATTGACAGTAGAATGGCCTTACTGAAGAGCTCAGTGACTTTCAACGTGGTACCGTCATAGGATGCCACCCTTCCAACAAGTCAGTTCGTAAAATGTCTGCCCTGCTAGAGCTGCCCCAGTCAACTGTAAGTGCTGTTATTGTGAAGGGGAACAGTCTAGGAGCAACAACGGTTCAGCCGTGAAGTGGTAGGCCACACAACCTCACAAAACGGGACCGATGAGTGCTGAAGCGCGTAGCTCCTAAAAATCGTCTGTCCTCGTTTGCAACACTCACTATTGAGCTCCACACTGCCTCAGGAAGCAATGTCAGCACAATAACTGTTCCTCGGGAGCTTCATGAAATAGGTTTCCATGGTTGAGCAGTCGCACACAAGCCTAAGATCACCATATGCAATGCCAAGCTTCGGCTGAAGTGGAGTAAAGCTTGCCGCCTTTGGACACTGGAGCAGTGGAAATGCGTTCTCTTGAGTGATGAATCACGCTTCCCTGTCCGGCTGTTCGATGGATTAATCTGGGTTTGGCGGATACCCCAATGCATATTGCCAACTGTAAAGTTTGGTGGAGGAGGAATAACAGTCTGGGGCTATTTGTTATGGTTTGGGCTAGGCTCCTTAGGTCCCGTGAAGTGAAATCTTAATGCTAGAGCGTACAATGAAATTCTAGATGATTTTGTGCTTCCAATTTTGTTGCAACAGTTTGGGAAAGGCAGTGTAAATATATATATATATATATATATATATATATATATATATATATATATATATATATATATATATATACACATTTATATATACATTTATATATACATTTGAAGTTGGAAGTTCACATTCACTTAGATTGGAGTCTTTAAAACTTGTTTTACAACCAAATCAAATCAAATGTATTTATATAGCCCTTCGTACATCAGCTGATATCTCAAAGTGCTGTACAGAAACCCAGCCTAAAACCCCAAACAGCAAGCAATGCATGTGAAAGAAGCACGGTGGCTAGGAAAAACTCCCTAGGAAAAACTCCTTAGAAAGGCCAAAAACCTAGGAAGAAACCTAGAGAGGAACCAGGCTATGAGGGGTGGCCAGTCCTCTTCTGGCTGTGCAGGGTGGATATTATAACAGAACATGGTCAAGATGTTAAAATGTTCATAAATGACCAGCATGGTCAAATAATAATAATCATAGTAGTTGTCGAGGGTGCAACAAGCACGTCCGGTGAACAGGTCAGGGTTCCATAGCCGCAGGCAGAACAGTTGAAACTGGAGCAGCAGCACGGCCAGGTGGACTGGGGACAGCAAGGAGTCATCATGCCAGGTATTCCTGAGGCATGGTCCTAGGGCTCAGGTCCTCCGAGAGAAAGACAGAAAGAGAGAAAGAGAGAATTAGAGAGAGCATATTTAAATTCACACAGGACACCGGATAAGACAAGAGAAATACTCCAGATGTAACAGACTTGGTGCGAAAAGTGCAAATCAATCCCAGAACAACAGCAAAGGACCTTGTGAAGATGATGGAGGAAACAGGTACAAAAGTATCTATATCCACAGTAAAACGAGTCCTATATCGACATAACCTGAAAAGCTACCAGCAAGGAAGAAGCCACTGCTCCAGAACTGCCACAAAAAAAAGCCATACTACGGTTTGCAACTGCACATGGGGACAAAGATAGTACTTTTTGGAAAAATGTCCTCTGGTCTAATGAAACAAAAATAGAACTGTTTGGTCATAATGACCATTGTTATGCTTGCAAGCCGAAGAACACCATCCCAACCGTGAAGCACGGTTGTGGCAGCATCATGTTGTGGGGGTGCTTTGCTGCAGGAGGGACTGGTGCACTTCATAAAATAGATGGCATCATGAGGATGGAAAAGGATGTGGATATATTGAAGCAATGTCTCAAGACATCAGTCAGTAAGTTAAACCTTGGTCATAAATGGGTCTTCCAAATGAACAATGACCCCAAGCATTCTTCCAAAGTTGTGGCAAAATGGCTTAAGGACAACAAAGTCAAGGTATTGGAGTTGTCATGTCTATGGCATCATTAAAACTGAAGACATATTTATCAAATAACTCTGTAATTATTATTACACCATTAAACTGATTAATTGTGTAACTGTAATTAACTAGGAATTCGGGGCACGAAGGAAAATATTCAGATTACAAAGTTATACTTTTCCTAATATAACTTTCAGATCTTTTAATATCTGATCAATTAGTCTTCTGATTAATGACGTATTCTTTACCTCACGTCAGTCTCATTCCAAACGTCGTAAATTGTTGGTTATCTGCACAAACCCAGTCTTCACTATAAGTCATCCATACATCAATTGTCTTAAAATCATTTATTTACTAACTAGGTAATTCACAGAAATGCATAACAAACAGTAGATATGTTTACAAGGAAACGATAGGTGAATGTGCCCTAGTGGGCTAAACCGGCATGGCGGCTTGTTAGACAAAAGGGGAGTGGGGGGAGGGGGGGTCAACTGAGGAGACACTACAGAGTTGAATATTATAAAAATTGAAATGCTAATCCTTTGCACATGAACGCTCACTCATTTGGGAACAATTGCAATCAATATATATATATTTACGCTCAGTGTGTCGACGGGATCGCTGTTGAAAAGTTTGTTTCTGTTGGAGAGTCTGTCCGCCCTCTCTTTCTCTCTCTCTGTCGTGGTTAGAATGGATAGTTCAGAGTAACATTCATTCATGTCTTTATAGAATAGCTGTTTCGGCGGTTGTCGGTCTTCGCGTTCAATGATACTGAATTCCTAGCTGCAGACTAGTAATTAACCTCTTACATCTAGACGTTCCGCTAGCGGAACACCTGCTCCAATATCCAATGATAGGCGTGGCGCGAATTACAAATTCCTCAAAAATACAAAAACTTAAATTTTTCAAACATATGACTATTTCACAGCATTTTAAAGATAAGACTCTCCTTTATCTAACCACACTGTCCGATTTCAAAAAGGCTTTACAACGAAAGCAAAACATTAGATTATGTCAGCAGAGTACCAAGCCAGAAATAATCAGACACCCATTTTTCAAGCTAGCATATAATGTCACAAAAACCCAGAAGACAGCTAAATGCAGCACTAACCTTTGATGATCTTCATCAGATGACAACCCTAGGACATCAGATGACAACCCTAGGATGCAAACTTCCGGCGAATTCACTAAGAATTTACTAAATTACTCACGATAAACGTTCACAAAAAGCATAACAATTATTTTAAGAATTATAGATACAGAACTCCTCTATGCACTCGATATGTCCGATTTTAAAATAGCTTTTTGGTGAAAGCACATTTTGCAATATTCTAAGTACATAGCCCAGGCATCACGGGCTAGCTATTTAGACACCCGGCAAGTTTAGCCCTCACCAATATCAGGTTTACTATTATAAAAGTTTGATTACCTTGTCTTCGTCAGAATGCACTCCCAGGACTGCTACTTCAATAACAAATGTTGGTTTGGTCCAAAATAATCCATCGTTATATCCGAATAGCGGCGTTTTGTTCGTGCGTCCCAGACACTATCTGAAATGGTAAATCAGGGTCGTGCGCATGGCGCAATTCGTGACAAAAAAAGATCTAAATATTCCATTACCGTACTTCGAAGCATGTCAACCGCTGTTTAAAATCCATTTTTATGCCATTTTTCTCGTAAAAAAGCGATAATATTCCGACCGGGAATCTCCTTTTAGCTAAACAGAGGAAAGTAAACAAAGCTTTCGGTCGACGCGGGCACGAGCCTGAGTCTCACAGTACTGTAACCAGCCACTACCCAAACGCGCTACTTTTTTTCAGCCAGAGCCTGCAAAGCCACGATTCAGCTTTTTACCGCCTTCTGAGACCCTATGGCAGCCGTAGGAAGTGTCACGGGACAGCTAAGATCCTCACTCTTCAATAAACAGAGACAAGAAGAACGACACCTTGTCAGACAGGCCACTTCCTGCCTGAAACCTTGTCAGGTTTTTGCCTGCCAAATGAGTTCTGTTATACTCACAGACACCATTCAAACAGTTTTAGAAACTTTAGGGTGTTTTCTATCCATATGTAATAAGTATATGCATATTCTAGTTACTGGGTAGGAGTGGTAACCAGATTAAATCGGGTACGTTTTT